>NC_059428.1:127173030-127808744 GCF_021028975.2 Sphaerodactylus townsendi | reverse complement strand
CTTTGCCAGCTTTTGAAAGCTCTCGAGCAACTCTGAACGGAGTCACGGTGAGTTCCAAAGAGGTTTAAATTAGGAATCGAAACAGAAGGGTATGGATGCTCAACGCGAAGCAGACCACAAGTGCATAATAGGTCTACCTCTTATTTCCTCTGCTGTGTGACTTTGCATTTGTCTAGTTGGGCTAAACCTTGCTCTGAATAACTCAGGTTGTCTTGACAGGTCTAGGAAGCTAAGCAGTTTTAGCCCTGGTTGGCACTTGGATGGGAGACCATCAGAATGCACAGGATCACAATGCAGAGGCAGGCAAAAAGAAATCATCTCTGTTAGTCTCTTGCCTTGAAAACCCTATAGGATTGCCTTATATCAATTGCATCTTGATGACATTTTCTACTGCCAGTCAGATTGAAATTTCTTTTAAGGCAATCTCACAAGGAGGGGAGGGAATGTATATTTTCACACACTCTCTCTCTCTCTCTCTCTCTCTCTCTCTCTCTCTCTCTCTTCCTTGAGGGATGAGAAATCCCAGGATGGTCTTTACCACAAAGAGCAAGGGAGATGTTTGATGGTTTTGTTACATGCAGGCTGAGCAGAAGGAGAGTAGGAAGGAACACAGATGGACAACATTTGCCTTGGCATGGCCACCAGTGCCCCAGATCAGTAAGATTCAGTCCTGCAACATTGTCCTTCATGGCTCACCTTGACAGGAAAGTGGCAGTGCATTCCCCATGCAAAGAAGAAATAGAGGGGGGAAAAACTGACCATCTTTGCCAATTTAGGAATGTGCTCAAATGATACAAACGCACCAACAGACACTCATTTTTTCCATCTGCTTTATAAATTAGCATGGCAGTATTGTTATGCAAATGCCCAAACAGCTCAATTACTACTGTGGTGGCCAGCCAGAACCATCTAGCCACTAGAACACACTCTGCAAGACCACACTGAAGGCCAACAAGTCTCCTTATCACAGCATTTCTCAAACTGGGCTTCATGAAGTTATTCCAGATGTTGTCAAACTTTTTGTTAGGCTTTGGGACAAGCGTCTCACACACCCATGTGTTTAATATGAAAACAGACCCCTTTTATTTTTGTAGGAACGTAAGCAGGGAAGTTCAGGTTGGTGTGACACTTGTCCTTTTCCCATTCTATGGCCCCTTCTGCACATGCATAATAATGCACTTTCAATCCACTTTCAATGCACTTTGCAGCTGTGCGGAATAGCAAAATCCACTTGCAAACAATTGTGAAAGTGGATTGAAAGTGCATTATTCTGCAGGTATGGAAGGGGCCTATGAGTGGCTTGGAAAGTTTTCCCAAGCCACTTTTTACCCCTGCTCAGCCTAGGAATGTCAGGCTACTGCTGACATCTGGCAGAAACTATGGAGAGGGGACCTGGTAAAACAACACTGCACAAATCAAAGGAAGGAAGGAAGGAAGGAAGGAAGGAAGGAAGGAAGGAAGGAAGGAAGGAAGGAAGGAAGGAAGGAAGGAAGGAAGGAAGGAAGGAAGGAAGGAAGGAAGGAAGGAAGGAAGGAAGGAAGGAAGGAAGGAAGGAAGGAAGGAAGGAAGGAAGGATGGATGGATGGATGGATGGATGGATGGATGGATGGATGGATGGATGGATGGATCCTTGCTTGTTTTAAACACACATGGTATGGATCCTTGCTTGTTTTAAACACACATGGTATAGGACACATAGAGTAGAAGATGCAGTCATCTGTAAATTACATAAAAATCATAGAAACATGGAGCTGAATGGGACCCCCAGGGTCATCTAGTCTAATTCTCTCCACAATGCCGGAAATTTACAACTACCTCCTGCCTACACTCCATGTGCAGAAGATGGCCAAAACCAAACCAGCCAACAACCCTCCAGGACCCTGGCCAATTTGCCCTGGATGAAAATTGCTTTCTGACTTCATAGTGTCTTTCTGGAATGAATGGAAAGAGAGATACCTTTGTCTTTGCATCTGGAGAACACTTATCCGACTAGCTTTGAGTGCTTAACTTTGTACTCAACAGACAGAACATCCCTCTCATGTCGTCTTATGGATTGTTCCAAAAATGGATACAAGGTCAGAGACTTTTCTGGTTTTTTGTTTCTCTGACGGAAACAAAAAACCAGAGAAGTCTCTGACCTTGTATCCATGTTAACAGGGTTAACAAGGTCTCTGTTTCCTTACATAATCAAAACATGAAATTGAATACACGGATCGGAGTGATTAGAGGCTCAGCGGTGACAAAGTTTAGAATTCAGAATGCGGGATTCAAAAATGAATCTGCCTTTGAGTCCAGAAAGGGAGTTTGCTTCTGACTGGCTATTGTGGGAATGACTGAACCTCTTCAGAAATGTTTCACAGCTCTTCTCAAAACTTTCAGCTTCCTTTGAAATTACTCTGATTTTTTTATTATCTATGGAGGAAACTTTCAGTTAAATTTGTTTTTTGTTTTACTGGAAACAATCTAGGAATGTTGTGAGGGGGGAAGGGAAAGGAGTTTGTAAGCCCTTTTGAGTCTCCTTAAAGGAAAGAAAGGGGGGATATAAATCCAACTCTCTTCTTCTTTCACAAGATTTTGGGAGCAACCAAAATATGACATTGTCAATTCTAACCTATTAGCCAGTACTTATTTTTAATCTCTATATTTTCTTCCGATCCATACTAGTTTGGGTGGAAATACTGGTTTTGAAATGTACAAGTTATGAAAGCTGGTTCTTACAAATTGCAGAAAATGTTTTGTAAGTGATTTCACTTCAGTATGGATCGCCTCAGAGGTACTGTTTTCCTCACTCCTATCATGGCTTAGGCCTGACCTGGGTAGCTTTGTGCTAGCCTGGTCTTGTCAGATCTCCAAAGCTCAGTAGGATTGACCTTGGTAATTATTTGTATGGACAAACTCCAGGGAATACCTGGAGTCTCTGGAACCAGCAGAAAGGAGCAGCAGTGGACAAGGCAACTGGCCAGGAAGAGCAGAGTGACCTGCTGGTGTTCATTTTGGAGGGCTTTTCTCAAAGCCACATCTTTTAAAACAGTGTATTTTTAACAGGGGTTTGCAGGGGTTTTCTCTTTTTCTCCTTGTAAGGTTGCTTAGAGCTGAGATTGCTGAGGTGGGGGGCTTAACAGGGGTTACCAGAGGTTACCTTGTCCTGGGCTGGGCAATGTGGGCCCTGAGGTGAGTCATTCAGTCTTTAGTTCAGTCTCAGGCATGAAATTTCACGGCCACAAGAATTTCTTCTTCTTTAAAAATACCAATTAATTAATTAATAAGGACATTTTTGAGGGATAGTAGGTACAGATAGCCTGGGGCACTGACTAAAAGTTTAATATCTAAATACATAAACAAAAGCAGATATGAAGGCAGGAAGCCAGCAGGATGGGGGCTTCCCCAGTGTTTTGCACTGAGTGTCACATGTATGACCATTCGCCACTTTTAGGGCCAGAAGTCGGGTGTGCCCTCGGCCAATGAGCTCCTGGCATAAGGAACGGTCCGCTCTCTTGAAGCCAAGGTGGCAGACCTGGAGAAGCTTGAGAGGCAGAGAGGGCAACAAACAAGGTTTTCAGGGACCCAGCAGTCGGGTCCCACTCCCCAAGGTGACATCTCTTCAGATGGCATGGAGAGAATGAGAGTCTGGGTGACAGCGGGTGCCAGTTCATGTGGGGAAGATGTCTCAGGGATGGGACCCCTTCCCTCTTAGTTGGTGGTCAGATATCCTTCCTCGCGACTGAGGATACCCCTCGGGAGGTGGGGGGGCTCCTGTAGTGGGTGACCATCATCAGAATATAGAGAGTTGGGTTTGTGACAGGCGTGATGATCGCATGGTGACTTGCCTGCCCAGCGGCGCGGATGTCACGCTTACGTCTAGATAGGCTGTTAGACAGTGCCAGTGGAGTCAGCAGTTGGTCCACATTGGTACTCAATGACATTGGGAAATGTAGCCGAGGTTCTGGAAGCCAAATTTAGGCTGCTAGGAAAAGGTTAAAATCCAGGACCTAAGGTGGCATTCTCGAAATGCTACCTGTTCCACGCCAAGCAGGGCGAGCTTTCAGGCAAGCGGAGATACAGGGTCTCAACGTGGATGAGAAGGTGGTGCAAGGCAGAGGGTTTCAGATTTGTCAGGAACTGGGGAACCTTTGGGATAAGGTCTGTACAAAAGGGACGGGCTTCATCTTAACCAAAGAGGGAAAACTAGGCTGCTGGCCAACATTAAAAAAAAGGTGGCAGAACAGCTTTTAAACTGATCCCTGGGGGAAAGCCGACAGGAGCTGAGGTGACTTCGCCCGGAATACAGAGTCCATGTGGGGATGCAGACAGAGAAGGGAGGTTTTTTTAAATCAACCACATACAAGGAAGAGCACAGCAATGTGATAAGTGATAGTGTCTACAAAAGGCTAGAGGGCAAACACATAAATCCTGTGTTAGGGACAGAGACAGAGATGAAGGCGTCTCTTATGCTAATAGTAGCTATTCAATCAAAATGGGGAGCTGGAGTACAGAGTTTGAAGGAGGACATTGATATAGTGGGCATCACAGAGACATGGTGGAATGAGGAGAACCAGGGATGTTGTTATCCCAGGTTACAGGCTCTAAGCAGGGAAGGATAGGACAGGGCGATAGGGGTGGAGGGTCTCTCACATCAAAGAGAGCATAGTGTCACACATAAAATAGACAATGGGGAGCTGATTCTACAGAAGCTAATTGTGGATATCAATACCAGGGGTGAAGTATAGTTTAACATTAGGGAATATATTATCGCCCTCTGACCAAAAGCACAAGAGATTCTGAGACGGAAAAAAAGAAATTAGAGAGGCCAACAAAAGCAAAATGTCGTGGTAATGGGCTATTTTAACTATCCCCATATAAACTGGAAAAAATGCATGTTCAGGTCATAGTAAGGAGAGAACATTCCTGGATATGCTAAGGACTGTGGCTTAGGAGCAGATGGTTGTAGAACCAACCAGGGAGATGTGATCCTAGGATCTGACTCTATGTAGGACCCAGGACCTGGTGCGGAAGTCAGTTGTTGAGCCGATAGGGAACAGCTTACCACAATGCTGTCAGATTCACAGTATCTCTGCATGCTAACAAGTGACAACTACTAATGAAGCATTTGCCTTCAGAAAGGAAATTTCAAAGATGAGGGGATAGGTGCGAGGGAAGCTGAAAGGGAAAAATCGGCGAGAGTCAAAATGTCCAAGATGCTTGAGGTTATTTAAAACACAGTCACAAAGCTCAGTTGAATGTGTTCCTAGGTTAGAAAGGCAGCCCAGTCCAAAGAAAGCCACCATGGTTAACAAGGGACGTTGAGGAAACATAGGAAAAAAAGATGTCTTTAGAAATGGAAGTCCAACTTAACTGATAAAAGAATACCAGAGAGAACACAAATGGTGGCAAAGAGAAGCAAGTTAGCTGTAAGGGAGGTAAAAAAGGATTATGAGGAACACATGGCCAAACATCAAACCAGCAACAAACAGTTCTTCAAGTACATCAAAAGCAGGAAGCCAGCAAGGGAAGCCGTAGGCCCGCTAGGATGACAAAGAACAAAGGGTGTGCTAAAAAAGATGACACAGGGAGATTGCAGAAAAGCTGAATGAATTCCTTTGCATCTGTTCACCCAAGAGGAGGTGAGGAAATTCCTGCACCTGAACCAAGCTTTAGGAGGCTTAATCCGAGAACTAACAAAGATAGTGGTAGGCTGGGCGAAGAAGTTCTGGCAGCCATTGATAAACCAATGTAGCTACCAAATCCCCTGGCCCAGATTGCATTCACCCAAGAGTTCTTAAAGAGCTCAAGCATGAAATTGCTGATCTTCCTCACTTTAATATGCAAATTATCCTTGAAATCAGGCTCCATCCCTGAAGACTGAAGATGGCTAATGTCACACCAATCTTTAAGAAAGGATCTAGGGGACCTCGGGAAATTACAGGCCAGTCAGTTTGACATCTGTTCCTGGTAAATTAGCAGAATCTGTCATTAAAGATAAAATTATAAAAAATGTAGAAAAACAAGAACTGCTGAGACAGAGTCATCAGCATGGTTTTGCAGAGGCAAATCCTGTCTTACAAACTTACTTAGGAGTTCTTTGAGGATGTAAACAGCATGTGGATAAGGGGGAACCAGTGGACATTGTCTACTTAGATTTCCAAAAGGCTTTGACAAAGTTCCTCACCAGAGACTATTGATGAAAAACTCAGCAATGAAGGAATAAGAGGGGAAGTCCTCCTATGGATTAAAAAACTGTTGGAGAAACAGGAAGCAAAGAGTGGGTGTAAATGGGAAATTACCAATGGAGAGATGTAGGGAGGGTCCCCTGCTGATCCAGATTGGGGACCTCAGTGCTCTTTAACCTATTCATAAATGACCTGGAAGTAGGGTGGGTAGCGCAGGCCAAGTTTGCAGATGATACCAAATTATGTAGGGTGGTGAGAACCACAAAGGATTACAGGAGCTCCAAGCGACCTTGATAAATTAGTGAGTGGCTAAGAAATGGCAAATGCAGTTCATCGTAGCAAAATGCAAAGTGATGCACATAGGGCAAAAAACTAAACTTCACACATTAACACGCCACAGGGGTCAGTGCTATCAGTCACAGACCAGGAAAGGATTTGGGCGCCTTAGCTGATAGTTCCATGGGAATGTCAACTCACGTAATGGCAGCTGTGAAAAAAAGGCAAACCCTATGCTGGGGGGATAATTAGGAAAGGAATTGAGAATAAAACTGCAAAGATTGTCATGCCCTTTATATAAAGCTGTGGCGACCGCACTTGGAGTACTGTGTTCAGTCTGGTCGCCACATCTCAAAAGGATATTGAAGAGATAGAAAAGTGCAGAGAAGGGCTAATTTTAGGATGATTGAGGGACTGCAGCACCTTCCTTATGAGGAAAGGCTGCAGCTTTGGGACTCTTTTAGTTTGGAGAGGAGGACGCCTGAGGGGACATGATTGAAGTCTATAAATTATGCATGGGTAGAAAATGCTGACAGAGAGAGCCTTCTTTCTCAATACCAGAACCAGGGGCATTCATTGAAAATGCTGGGGAAGAATTAGAACCAAATAAAGGGAAACACTTCTTCACTTCCAACGGTGTGATTGGTGCTTGAATATGCTGCCACAGGAGGTGGTGATGGCCACTAACCTGGATAGCTTTAAAAAGGGGCTTGACAGATTTTATGGAGGAGAAGTCGATTTGAGGCCACTAACGATCCTCTTTGATCTGAGATTGCAAATGCCTAACAGTCCAGGTGCTCGGGAGCAACAGCCACAGAAGGCCATTGCTTTCACATCCTACATGTGAACTCCCAAAGGCACCTGGTGGGCCACTGCGAGTAGCAGAGAGCTGGACTAGATGGACTCTGGTCTGATCCAGCTGGCTTGTTCTTATGTTCTTATGTTCTTATTACCAGAGCGGTTACCTGGAGGAAGGCAATGGCGAAACACTTCCAACCTTATCTTGACTTTAAAACCTCACTGGAGTCACCAGAAATCAGATGTGACTCGATGGCACAAATAATAATACTAACTTAAAAGAAAGCAGCATTTCCTGTTGTTTCAGTTGTCAGTAACTAAGGGGACTCCTCTCCGTGTCAACAACACGGAATTGGACACATTAAGGTAGATATGTGGAGAAGTCATTACGAGCATGTCAAATTTGGCAGCAGTTTTACGTCAAGAGAAATGTGTAGGCAAGATATGATAGCTACTTCTTTTAGTTGCCATGACAGTTGTTATTAATGCTGCCTCAGCCTGTGCATTTTTCATTGTAAGTCACACTGATGAGGTCAGATTTTTATTTGTTTCCCTCTGTGTAAGGGTTGTAGCATGAGGAGGAAGGTTTAGAAAAGTTGAAGCCACTGATATTTTGACTGAAGTGGCATTCGGCGGGAATTTAGATTCCTTCTCAAACAGTGCCCAGAGTCATAAAACCTAGTACTCTTCAAATGAGTGGGATTTATTGTGCCAGGGCGTCCCATCGATATCTCTGCGGTCATCAGATTTTCCCCCCAAGTGCAATTTAAAGTGTATTTTACAACTCCTTGCTTGGGCAAAACATCTGAGGAATTTAAACAGAAGCCAAATAGGTCTAGTGGCAATGTGGTCTTATGAAGAGTTACTCAAGTGTAAACACAGGTCTTAGATGAAAGGAACTGTGTGAAGGCTTTCACTGTAAGTCTAGCAAAATTCTTCACATCACTGATCTCAACATTAGGCAATAAAGGTACACTTGTATGTATCAGGGTCGTGCTTACCGTTTTGTGCCACGAGAAAGCCTCTCAGCTCAGCCATGATAAATATTGTGCATAAACACTGTGTGTACTGTTTTTGCCATTTTTGGGTTTTGCTGCCTGGCAGACCTTTCAGGGTACAGGAGAAAGTCTGCATTCATTCCACTTGATGGATATCATGCCTAGAGCTTAAATCTAATTTGATCTTGTCACCCCAAGAGCAGTGCTGGCAGGCATAGCCACATATTCATACTTTAAACATATCTATTTGTATTCTCCCCATATCACCAACTGAACTCTGTGCATAATAGGCACAATCCACCATGAAGTCCTCATGCACAGTCCACACTGAAACAGACAGGATTTGCCCAAGGAGCTTTTTAAAGCCCCTTTTTTATTGCTGTGGAGAAGGCTGCCCATAGTTTGAAGTCCAGGAAGTTGTTAACCAGCCTCATCCGTTTTTATTCTGAATCTGATTTTGAGCTGACCAATTTCTTTTTCCTGAAGGCTAAGGTTATACACTCCCTTCTGAAGCGAGTTCAATAAAAAATCAATAAGGTGTAAAAAGAAGTAGGTTAGATTTTGATTTAAGAGAAAAACAAGAAGCTTCGGATGTGTTTGCAACCTATCATATAGGGCTGTGTGAAACTCTCCTGAGGAAATCTGGTAGCTATATTAAAACTCTTATGACTGCTCTTGAAACATGGAAGGGTTTTACAGAAACAAAAATGTTCAAATTAAATCTAAATTTTGCCTGAGAGAGAACTCAACAACAATATTGAGATGTGTAAAACTTTTCCTGACTAATACTGCACTGAGGCAGGCTTCCTTCCAACTTCTTTGGATATTTGTTTCTCATTGCCCACAGTTTTGAATGAGCTGATATTCAGTGGCTGTGCTGGAACCTCCAGTTTTGGAGGTTTTACTTTGCACTGCATATTATTGGATCCCCAACATTTTCTGTGAACAGAAGTAAAATCAACCTGTTGTACTGGTTAAGAGCAGTGGACACTAATCAGGAGAACCTGGTTTGATGCCTTACTCCTCCACATAAGTGGAGGACTCTAATATGGTGAACCGGGTTTGTTTCCCTGCTCCTCCATGTGAAGCTTGCTGGGTGACCTTGGACCAGCCACAGTTCCCTCAGAGCACTCTCAGCCCCTTCTACCTCACAAGGGATCTGTTTTCGGGAGAGGAAGGGAAGGTGCTTGTAAGTTGCTTTGAGATCTCCTACGGTTGAGAAGAGTGGGGTGTGAATGCAAACTCTTCTTCTCATCTAATTATTATGGAAAAAAAATAGCTGCTCTTTTTCAGGGAGGACTATAATAAAACAACAACTATTGCTAGTATTTTGTGGCCTTTTAAAAAATTATACAGCATTTATATAGCATTTATGTTCCAACTGCGGCCCAGAGTTTGAACCTATTCCAGGATTCCATCCAGATTCTGGTAGAAGTGAAATTACAGTCCCAAAAATCTACTGAGAATGAAGGGAAAGCAGACAGGACCATTAGATCAGATCTCTCTCCCGGTTTGCTCTGCTGATGTGAGCAAATTGCCAAGGGAATGGTGTCAGATGTGGTGAACAGACTAGACTGAATTTCTTTTGAAGGCCATTCTCCACAGCCTAAATATTGCATTGCCGATGGTGACTTCCACCTCTCTGAAGGCACGCTTTGAGGAGTCTCTGCAGTTTAGGTGCCAAGGCCTGATACGGTAAGTGCATGTCAAATAGCGTCATTCTTTCCACAGCCAAGTTGTACCAAAGGGTTACAGCTTAGGAAGAGATGTGTGCTTTGTTTTGTTTTTTTAAGCCTTTTACAAGGACATACCATTGACAGTACAAGAACAATGGGTGGGTGTTGTTGTCATTTCTTAATCCTTTTGTTTAACAGCACTCAATGTTCTGCTGCGGCAAATGGAGGGATAAATGCAAAACACCAGCAGCATTTGTTTCCAAGCACTGCTTAAGGGTGACATTTTTGATTGAATTCCGTGCTTTCTATCAAAGGCACTGTTCAAAGCCCACCTGCTGGGCACAAGCAAAGATGGGGAGGACTCTCGTTTTCGTCCCTTCCAAGAGCCATGGAATATGATATGGGATGTCCAGGTGCAATCCCCAACTTTGGCATGAAACCTTAGGCCAGTCACTTAATCTCATCTATGTGAGGATTAAATAGGAAAGGGAGAACCATGAATTTTCTGAGGCTCATTCCGCACATGCAGAATAATGCACTTTCAAACTGCTTTCAATGCTCTTTGAAGCTGTGCGGAATGGCAAAATCCACTTGCAAACAGTTGTGAAAGTGGTTTGAAAACGCATTATTTTGCGTGTGCGGAAGGGGCCTGAGCTACCTGGAATAAAGGAGTTTTTTAAAAAAAAATGGTTTTCAAACTTTAGCAATCCAGGGACTCTGAATTATTATTTGTTTACATGTTTTGTATTACACCTTCAGATTTCCCACTAGGGCTGAGAACAAACAACTGGTAAATTTCGGGTCTCAGTTTTTAAAACCTGGAAGCTTTCGGTAAATACTCGTCAGCTTTATTCGGCTTTTTGCAGATTGTTTCCCAGGTTTTAAATACCCCCCTCCCCCCAAAAAAGTCAGATCTCCCCACTACTGCTTCTCAAATCCACACGGACTCTCTCAGCCCCTCTGCCAGAGCTGAAGTCCAGCATTCAGTTGAAGCTCTCATAAAACTGAAACATATTCAGCTTCATTGACTCCCAGGCTATTCAGGGGGTTTTTCTGGCGATTTGTTTTTTACCAAATCACCACCCCTGTTTTGCATGCCTTCTTGCTGGTTTCTGCCATACACTAAGCCTTCTCATCAGATCTCAGAAGCTAAGTAGGGTTGGTCCTGGTTAGTAATTAGATAGGAGACCACCAAGGCATATCAGAGTGACTATACAGAGGAAAGATAATGCAAAACACCTCTGAAAGCTTCTTGCCTTGAAAGCCCATGGAGTTGCCATAAGTCAACCATGATTTGAAAGCACTTATTTCCCTGACCCAGATGGCCCAGGACAGCCCAATCTTATCAGATCTCAGAAGCAAAGCAGGGTCAGTCCTGGTTAGTATTTGGATGGGAGACCAGCAAGGAATAGCAAAGTTGGTATACAGAGGGAGGCAATGGCAGATAAAGGCTCTTGCCTTGAAAACACCATAAGAGGTCACCACACGACTTGACAACACTTTACACATATACACAAACATGCACATACACGTAGCCTCAAAGGCGTACCAGGGATAAATGTCGATGGTGACTTCCACCTCTCTGAAGGCACGCTTTGAGGAGTCTCTGCAGTTTAGGTGCCAAGGCCTGATACGGTAAATGCATGTCAAATAGCGTCATTCTTTCCACAGCCAAGTTGTACCAAATTGTCTCCAGGATGCCCCCCAGGCTCAGCCCCCCTGCTGGCTCCGCCCCCACTTCTCTTGACCACGCCCATGTCACCATGGACATGGGCAAGGTCTAGGGTGCCCACCTCCCCCCACACTTCCCCTGCCGGCTGGGCTCCCAGCCGGCAACCTGCAGTCTCTTCTGACCTCCCCTCCGAGCAGGCCAGAAGAGACTGCAGTCCCGGCCTTGGAGACCTGCTTTTATAAGCACTGAGGCCAGAGGAGTGGGGCTTGGGGAGCAGAAAGGGGAGGGACTTCCTGCTCCCCAAGCCCCACCCCTGGCCTCCGTGTTTATAAAAGCAGGTCTCCGAGGCCAGGACTGAATTCTCTTCTGGCCAGCCCGGAGGGGAGACTGCAGGCTGCGGGCTGGGAGCCCAGCAGGCGAGGGGGAGGAAGGGAGGGGGTAGTCCAGCGTGGGGTTGAGGGCACTTGGAGGCAGCAGGAAGTGAGGGGGCGATTTTGTGCCCCCATGTGGCCAGAAGAGTGGCGCCCGGGGACAAGAGGTACCCCTTGTACCTAGGTAGATACGCCACTGCGTAGCCTACTTTAAAGTTAGATTTGCTTGGCTGATTGGACATGGGGCCATGGGGGGCCATGGCACTAGATGCATCCCTAAGTCACTTGAGGGGGGGAGTGACATTGGATAGCTGTAGCAATTGCTGGAAACTCTATGGTAAATCCGTAGAGTTTCTGGTGATTCCTAGAACTATCCCACATTGCTTCTTTTTTAAAAAAATATTGTTGAAAAGACATGGTGATGCAGCTGATGTTGTGGCTTCCCTACTATCAACTCTTGGAGCAGTGGCAGACAGCAGAACCTCAGGAGTGAGGCCTGCCTCAACTAGGGGAATGACAAACCTATGTAAAGTGCACAGTGAACTGGAGGCATTCATTCTGCCTTCAAAAGAATACAGTGAGAACCTGTATCAGCTATTTTCTCAAATCAACTTTTAGATTTTTGTTTGTTTGTACACTGCCAACGAAGTCTGGTCTCTGGGGTAGGAGATTCTCCGGGGCCACAAATTAATACATCCTGACCAAACATCTAATCAGTATGACTCACTAAATGGAAGGACTTTGCACTGGAGACAACAATAGGCTTACAGATTGCCAATAACACACATCCAGAGACTGCCTGAACCAACAGCATTTATAGCACAGGAGTAAAAGGAAATAGATGAAGGGTTTTCTTATACTATGGCTAGTCTGGCATAGATTTGAGCTTGGAATATGAAGTGAATCTCGTTCACTCTGATGCAATATCTAGCACATCCATGGGGCCACAATCACACCAGGTAACAAACTGGCGCAACATAGGATGGGAAAGCAATTCATATGTTTCCAAAACTTGCATATACATCCAATAAATGTAACGGTAGTCACTTAAAAAAAGGTACATTTCAGCAACCCAAGAAATCTTATCCATGCCTCCAGCAAAAAGAAATATTAGAGTTAAGATGTGGAAGAAATGCACTGTACCACTTTCAACCACAGGTGGCAATGAGAATTTTGAAGGCATTCTACAAATGAAGTAATCCTAAAACAATTGGGGGGGGGGAGCTAAATCAGTAATGTGGAATGAGCTTTCTTTCCACATGTGGAATGAGCTTTCTTCCCACATGTGGAATGAGCTTTCTTCCCACAAGACAGATTTAAAACCATTTTGCTGCCCTTTAAGTCTGAAGTGATACAGTCTGGTCCCACACAAGCAGAATAATGCACTTTCAACCCACTAACAGTGCACTTTGCAGCTGTGCAGAATAGCAAAATCCACTTTCAAACAATTGGGAAAGTGAATTGAAAGTGATGTGCAAGTTAAAATGTATTTTAAAAGTCACAAAAAAAGTTTTCTTTAAAAAAAATGGGATGCAAGAAATACCAGCTGAGGCCTAGACACAGCCAAATGGAGGAAAGTACCAATCCAGAAGTTAGCATATAATTGTCAAGCATGAAAATAAAACTGTTTACGTTGTGCTGCTGCTGATATTCGCCAAGGATATGCAGACAAAAGGATGAGTTTGAACTAAACTTATTCAGTGGTTCTTTTGTTAGGAGCAGGTGTGAATGCCACCTGCTCACTGAGGTTCTGTGAATGTTAATGAAATCAACAGATGACACTCAAAGTAGGAGGGGATAAAAGAGCAGCAAGGGAGAGAGCCCATCTAGAAATACAAACAAAAGAACAAAACAAGTTTTAGTTTTGTAACTGTACTTTTTTTTGGCATCATACAGAGTGGGGTAAAAAAACGCTCTTGAGAATAAAGGTTGTCACCGGTTAAATGAAACAAATCAACAAAACAACATACCAATCAGAAACTGTACTGAAGTTGAAGTGTCTGTACAAAAAATATGTAAAATATATACTTTCCAGATTGCTTGTTGTAACAACAATGGCCAAGGAAATGTATTTTCATGAAATAATAGAAAGGAGATGAAATGAATGAATTGCTTATAGAGACAATCATATAACAGAGAGAGAGTGAGAGATAACATATATAACACACAATAGTTTCAGAGGGTAGTTGTGTTGGCCGGCAGTAAAACAGCAAAATTTGAGCCCAATAACATCAAAGATCTGATGAAGGGAGCTTTGACTCTCAAAAGTTTATACTCCAAAAATCATGTTGGTTTCTAAGGTCCAATTGGGCTAGAGTGGTATAGTGGTTAAAACCAGGTGGATTCAGTGGGTCAGTGTGGTGTAGCAGTTAAGAGCAGGTGAATTCTAATCTGGAGAACTGAGTTTGATTCCCCACTCCTTCACCTGAGTGGCAGAGGCTTATCTCGTGAACCAGATGTGTTTCCGCACTCCTACATTCCTGCTGGGTGACCTTGGGCTAGTCACAGTTCTCTCTGAACTCTCTCAGCCCCACCTACCTCACAAGGTGTTTGTTGTGGGGAAAGGAAGGGAAAAGAGCTTGTAAGCCACCTTGAGTCTCCTTACAGGAGAGAAAAGTGGGGTATAAATCCAAACTCTTCTACTTCTTCTAAAATCAAGCAGTCATGTAAAATATGGACATAGCTTATGATAAATTATGAGAAACTTTTTTTCTCGGTAGCCTTGTTCAGGTGTTATGTGGGTTTTCTAAGTCAATACTTACAGGAGTCAATACCTGTGTGAATATATTGTAGCTTGTGTTTCTTGTGCCATGGTGTTTGTCAGAGACAAAGGGGTACATAGATTGCTTTTTGTTAACCCAGGTTCTATTTTGGCCTGCTAGGCAGAATGGGGGAAGGTGAGAAGAAAGGGCAATTGGAATGGGGCAAGGGAAGCATCTTTCGTTACCGTAAAGGTGGTGATTTTGTGGTACTGAAAATGCCTGCTAGGAAAAATTGCTTCTAGAAGGATAAAACTGCATAGTGGGTTTATGTGAGATGATATTCAACTGGTAACAATGACACTCTTCAGGGCCAGGAATGCCAGTCATTCAGGGATGTCATGTGTGACAATGATTATAGCAAGTTAACAGAGGAAATGATCACTGTCATCTGGTGACCAATAGTAATTCTGAAAAGTCTCCAGGCCCCACCTGGAGGTTAGCAACCCTATATATTTCCACAAAATCATGGCCAACAAGAGTTAATGTGGTGAGGTATTGTAAAGGGTTTACAAAAAAGAAGCTCAGTAAAACAACTGCTGTAGGTATCACAACACAGTGGGAAGCTGGTCTGCTAACCCCCTTCATGATGTCTTTCTTAGATTCTGCATGGTACAAAAATACCAGGTTGTTGAAGGAAAAATATTTCAGTTTGGGCAAGAACTGTGTATGGTTCCCAGTCCTGAAGCGGGATTATCCCACAATATTTTTCTCATTGTGGGTTTTCCAAAAACCTAAACCTGAGTATTGAATAATCACTGACATTAGAGATTTCCAACCCATGTCCTTGATGGCCATAACAGTCCATCTACAAGAGGCTGGGGAATCTAAGAAACACATGAGAACATCTCAGTGTGCTACAACATGGTATTCATGAACTCTTTTAGCGACAGGATTAGAACCAGGACAAGAACAACCCTTACAGTGGGTGATTCTATATGAGCATGCTATAGCTGCCTATTCATATGGAGACAAAGGCACCAAATAGAGCAACTGTTTGCTTCAGTCACAAAATTACATCTATTAAGGAAATGACAATCAGATTTCCAGTTTATGTCCTTGATGGCCATCATACTTGGCCTACAAAAGAATGAAAAAACCTTCAGCATGAAAGATCCACATATCCAAACAAAAGGGGCTGCTTTTCTCTGTTCATGGTTCATTCTATTGCTAATCTAATAGGCATTCATTTATTACCATTATACTTTTCCCTTTAGATAAATAAATGTTAGTCGTAGGGTGGTTAGGCATGCATCTGGCTATACCAGGAGCTGAGGGGTGTGTGTGTGAGAGGAAGTGCCTTTGTGTATCCTGCTATGAATTCCCTGATCTCTATGATACATATCTTAGAGATTGAGGAAGTTCTTACAGTGCATGGGCCAAACAGAATGGGTAGAGACCAGAGGTGGGATCCAACAGGTTCTCACCAGTTCCCGAGAGTGGGTTACTAATTATTTGTGTGTGCCGAGAGGGGGTTATTAATTGGGTCCGCTTTTCCATCCCCACACCCTCGCCTCCCCGAGAGGCATACTGCCTTTGAACATGAAGGTTCCATATAGCAATTGCAACTAATAATGTAACTCCTTGAACTGGGTTAATCCCTTTCAGGTACTGCAATTCATTGATTCTCAGCCTTTCGTACCTTTTATCTCACCAGTCTCTATCAAAGAACCTGTGTGTTTTACCATTGCTGTGTTCAGATTTGTGAGTTGGGGCATTTTCTATAATGTGATGATGATTTAGAAATGACCTGGTGCAAAACATTTTTGTGGGGTTGTGGTGGGGTGGCTGCCCATGGGGGGGGGCATCCAACTCAGGTTTTGCCCAGGGCTCAGGTTTGCCTAGGTACGCCTCTGCCCCCTTTGCTGAGGGGGGGCTGGTGAGGGAACCTGTTACTAAAATGTTTGGATCCCACCACTGGTTGAGACCCTTTTTTAAAGTGAGGGAAGAGTTCCCACAGAACTCGCCCTCCAAATGCTTCTAACATGTTCTGTTTGCCAGAAGCCAAGTTAAATGAAAGTGGCTAAATTAGCAACTTTCCTCCTTTAACCAAGATTTCAAATGCTTGCCTGTGTGAACTACAACAAGCAGGAAGACTTCAATTCCCACCTCCTTTCATCCATCATTATAGTGAATTCTACAGAGGGCGGGTGAGGATTCTTGCGTGAGGGAATTCTCCCAGGTGGATTCTCAGGGGGTGGATTCTTGGGTGGGGCGATTCTCAGCTGCAAGGTTCATATGGAAGCACAGTGTTTCCTGTGCAAACCATGCTGTTTCCTGGCACCAGGATCCCAATGATCCCAGCTGGCCTCACATTCACAGTGCAAATGGCGGCACAGACAACTGAAACGAGTTACACGAACCCATGTGACCTGTCAGCCATTGTCATGGCTAGAAGAGATGTCACAACATCCTTGACAACATCCACTCAATTTCTCAGCTGCAAGGGCAGACAAGAACCAACAGGGGCAGAACGTCCACTTAGTTCCAGGTTGCTGTTTACACAACAATTAAGGGTAGGAATCTCTACCACTTTGTAAGGACTCTCTTGTTCCCATTTGTTTTCAGCATTTCTCCACAAAGCAAATAATAAACCCAAAGTCTCCAAAGCTACAGCTACCACGTCGGAAACAACTCTCCTATGACTAAGCCATAAATTTGTTAATTCAGTTTTTTGGCACTAAATTACAAAACGCCTATTAATAAAGTGGAAGTTTCAAATAAGGGCCAAGGGAAACCCGGGTGCTGTAGGGATGCCTTAATGAGAAACAAGATGAAAAGAGTCAGCATAAAAAATGTCTATACACCAGAGTTGGGATTAAGGAATGGAGGGAATCTAATACCTTTAAGAACTTTCTCAAATCCATGAATACTAGGTTTTTCTTTGCTGCATTATGCTATCCAAGCACTAGCGACTTGAATAAATTAACCTAACTAAAACTGATGCTCAACTCTACGGGGTGCATCCGACAAATTTCTGTCACTAATGGTACCACCTTCCTTCAGAAAATAAGCCTCTTGCATCAGGGGAAGGAATATTGCACTGGAAAAGAAGTGCTACTGTTAGTGGAACAAATCCATAGGCTCCAACTCCGGCTGATTAGTGTCCACAACTGCAAGATGGTTTACATTTGAGCCTGAAAATATTGAAATCCCACAGTTCACTCCAATTCCTTTCTTCCTTCATCTGTAGCCCACCTTTTTCCCTAACTGAGAACCCAAGCAGCTTACATGGTTTCCTTGTCATCCTCACAATAACCCTACGAAAATAGATCAGGCCATGTGACTTAGCCAAGGTCAGCAAGCCAGCTTCCATGGCATTGTGGGAATTTGAACCAGGGGTTACTCAGATCCCAGACCAACACCTTAACCACTATGCCACACTGGGGCCGTTTCCGCACAGCCACGCTGCAGGGGTGCATCAACGTAGGGGTGGGGCTGTCTTCCGAATGCCTTACCATCCCCTCTGTCCTTCTGGTGCATTGCACAGGCCAGGGGACACACACACCCTGCCCTGCGTGACAGCTCTGGAGTCACAGGGCAGGGAGGGCATGTCCCCTGGCCTGTGCGACGCGCCGGAAGGCTGGAGGGGACGGTAAGGCGTTCGGAAAAGAGGGGAAATGGTGCCTTCCAGCCGCTGCCATTCGCACTGCAGCTGTTGGAAGTCGTGGTATCCGAAAAATCTCGCTCAGGGAGTGAGGTTCAGAAACAGCAGCTTCGCGCCACTCAGGAGTTGCGAGGCAGCAGCGCCGGCCATGCGAACGGTCTCCCAGGGATGCTGTTTTTAGTTTTAGTCTGTTTGTTCCTAGCTCATCTTTTTGGGCAGCTGCAGTACAGCTTCTATTAACATACTAGTGTTCGTTTAAGTTAATTTCAGTAAAGTAAGGTTCCCTGTTGCACAGTAAAGAAAAGTATGCTTCCCTGGGTGAACATTTGCCAGCCCATGGATGAGCTGTTTCCTCCAGCTAAACTTTGGAAGGAGGAAGAACAAGAAGAGTTTGGATTTATACCCTCCTTCCTCTCCTGTAAAGAGACTCAAGGCAGCTTACAAACTGCTTCCCCCCTCCCAAACAAACCTCTTGTGAGGCAAGTGGGGCTGAGAGAGTTCAGAAAGAACTGTGACTGACCCAAGGTCACCCACAAGACTTCATGTGTAAACATGGGAAAACAAATCCAGTTCTCCAGATTAGAGTCTGTCGCTCATGTGAAGGAGTGGGGAATCAAACCAGCTTCTCCAGATTAGAATCCACCTGCTCCTAACCACTACACCACATTCCTAACCACTACAGTTAAACAAAAGAATAGGAGCCAAGAATGAAATCTAACTTAATTACAGTTCTAAATATAAAAAGAGAACCCACAGAGTTGTACAAATAATGTTCTATAAGGATATAAATTGATCAACTGATATTCACTCGCAGCTATCATTATAGTCTAAATATTTTACCAACATTATAAAATCTGTTGAGTTATAAACTCCTTCTGTCTCCAGTGTGAGCACAATACTAATATAATGCTCTCCCAAATTTTAATGATATTGATGGGAACAGTTTGTTTTTAGGTTTATTTACGGGGGGGGGGAGTATAAGGAAGAAAAGTTGCAGGGCAGAAAAAAAATCATGCTATATTTTTTAAAAAATATTTTCATTCCACAGCCTTTGTGCACATTCAATCCTAGACAACCTGAAACAAATTAACTCCGACACAATTAGATTTGACTCCATTACCACCTTAAATAGCAACAGGATTTTAATGGTATAACCTTTCGAGAGCCAAAGTTCTCTTATCAGGAATCAGACAGAGAGAGCTTTGACTTGTGGAAGCTTATAACTCCCAAAATGTGTTGGTTTCTTAGGTAAGGGCTCTCGAGAACTAGCTAGGCTTTGCTGGTAGGGTTTAAAAAAAAATCCTAGTAGAGATGTGATTTTGTGGTAACTCAGACAAATTACTGTAGAATGCAGCATGCCCCAAGCAGACACACACTGGCTGTCCCTGCCTGAAGGAGGACTAAATCCAAAGCAAAACATATTTCAGTAAGAAGACCTCCAAGTGTCATGCCAAATTCCCATTTGTTTGTTCCTAGCTCATCTGTTTGGGCAGCTGCAATGCAGCTTCCAATTAGCATTTTCTGTGGGGATTTTTGTTTCTTGGTTATGTTGGTTTTTGTTTTTGCATAAATAGGGCCCATTCTGCACACAAATTTTAAAACATTTCCAGGCAGGAAACGGAACTTTTCCTCCATGGGGTTCCGTACTGTTACCTCACCCTTTGGTTTCGGAAACATTTCTTTCCAGCCTGAAAACGTTTTTCCTTAAGGTACCTGCAAGAAATCCCTTGCCAGGTTGTGTGGAATGCAGAGCTTATTTTTTCCCCTGCCTGACTGTTTAGCTCTTTGGTCAGTTTCAGCCTCCACTTGTACCTGGCATTTTGTGTGCTGCTGAAGGGATTATGTACAGTAATAAAAAAGTAAAGCAGTCTGTGGAGGGCAGGTCTACCCAAAGCTTCTTAATAGGAGGTAAAGCAGTCCTCTGAGTTCCTAAGGCGTTTCCCCCACGGTTAAAATATCCCAGGGGAAAACCAGGATCATACTATCTCGGTTTCTTCCTCTGCATGGTAGCCCGTCAGTGTGTTCAGGCTGGGAGGAAAAACTCCAGGTGATTATGCACAGCCCCAGTTTAGTTTAATTTTCCTTGCTGACGTTGCTGCGCATGCGCGAACTGCCCCATTTTTCCACTGTTCTAATTGGCTACAGCCGGCGAAGCAGGCAAAATTAACCAGTCCATCTGCCACAGTGTTTGCATGGGAGTGGTGCAATTTTTTTTTAAAAAAAAACCTCCAATTTCATCGGTTTTTCTGAAAGGCGAGGGATAAGGAAAATCTCGCGAGGTGGGCCTGAGTTAGACCCGGAAACCATGTCGAAATCATGACCGGACTGGGATGTTTCACCTTCTTATCCCAGTATATATTGGATGTGGGGGAAACACCTATGATTATCTTATGCATGTCTGCATATCTTCAAAGATGGCTCCTCCAAAAAAACATTAAAGAAAAACTACATATTGTCAGAATTGACAGGAGAAGCTGAGTACAGCTATGTACATTTCACGTTGAAAGGGCACCCAAGAGTGGAGCCTGCAGATCAAAAGTCCTGGGGCGACCTTCAGCAATGGAGGCAGGGAGAATCCCTTCAGCAGTATAGAAAATGTTGGGTGCAAGTTGAGGGCGAAACTGATCAGAGAGAGAAACAGTCAGGTAAGAAAAAAAAACTTCTTTTTTTCTCTCTTCTTTTTTTCTCTTTGCTGTTTGGAACCAAACCAGCAGCCAGGCAGGAGGCGCTGTATTCGGATGCACTTTCCTTTTTTAAAAAAAAATCCCGCCATACATCTGCGTAGCCACACAGGTGCAAAGGATTGTATCGTGATATCATGAGACATCAGCATGGCTGTGGGGGTGCATTTGTGCATGCCTGTGTAGCTACACATCGGTGGGAGGTAAATTATTTAAAAAAACAGACACACCTTCATGTGAAGGAGCAATAGCAATCCACATTGTTTCTGTAGGGTCCAATCACTGCCTGCACAGATGCATGCGAACGTGAAAACAGGAAAGCAGGTTACTTTATCCCGACTGCAACCCGTTATACGTTTGCTGTGCGGAAAGGGCCTGACCTCTGGTGGGAGGCATCCTCTTCCTCCTTTTGGTGGCTCTCCATGGTTGGCTTTCACAGCAATGACCCCTTCCATAATGAAAGGATGAATTTCCATACTTCCTAATACAAAGAGCTACACTGTTGACATTCTGAAGGTTGATGTAATACCATACAAGTGTATTGCTATCTTGAGTGGGATGTGGACCAAGAATGGGAAGTTACACCACCTGCTGTAACATCTTGATTCCATAGGTCATTTTAATTGAGACAAAGGTATTGATCTTATAATTCCTGACAAAGTTCTCTCTGATGCCCATGTGGCAGCTCCACAGATGTCCTCAATAGGCACTCTGGTGTTGAACTCAACAGATGCTGCCACACTCCAGATGGAGTGTGCTGTGAGAGCTTCTGAAACATTCATCCCCTGGGGTTCCTGCCCAAGTCAGATACATTACCAGAGCCATCTGGTTAAAGAGGTCTTAGATGCTTTTCTGCCCTTGATCAAGGGATGGGAGGACAAAAACAGGGAATCTGGCTTCCTGAAACAGATGGGTAATTAACATCTCCAGTTCAGGGTAGGTGAGGATCACGTCTCCTGATGAGAAGGTTTGAAGCTAAACAAACGAATAGATAAGTTGATTTCCTACAACCTAAAGGTTGAATTGAGCCAGTTGTTGGGTTAATTTGTTTGCACTCACCCAATTTTCCTCCTTACTACGGGTGTCTCTCCATATGGTTTTTCTCTATGCATGTTTCTTCACAACATAATCTTTTTAGGTGGTCAGAGGGGACCCTTTCTGCCTTTTGCAGTTGTGATAATGCTGGTTGAATCTAACACTATTTAATTCAGAATTCACTTTGGATACTACTGTGGGTCATCTCTTGTCTTGAAAACCAACCAGTTGGAACTCCATGGGTCACCAATGTGTCAGCTTAGATTTGACGGCACACTTTCCTTTCTAATGTAGGACCTAATGTAGGAGCAGCAGTGGCGTAGGAGGTTAAGAGCTCGTGTATCTTATCTGGAGGAACCGGGTTTGATTCCCAGCTCTGCCGCCTGAGCTGTGGAGGCTTATCTGGGGAATTCAGATTAGCCTGTACACTCCCACACTCGCCAGCTGGGTGACCTTGGGCTAGTCACAGCTTCTTGGAGCTCTCTCAGCCCCACCTACCTCACAGGGTGTTTGTTGTGAGGGGGGAAGGGCAAGGAGATTTTAAGCCCCTTTGAGTCTCCTGCAGGAGAGAAAGGGGGGATATAAATCCAAACTCTTCCAAACTCTTCTTCTACTTGGGGGTCTGCTCTGGTGATCCACATGAAGTCTTGGCTACGGCACTGTATGGGTGAAATGTTGATTGGCCTGTTATCAAAGGAAGGAGGTTTTTTTCCTTCCTTTTTTATAACCATGGGGGATAAAAAGAAGAGGAAAGAGATAACACAAAAGAAGTATATAGCCAAGAAGAAAAAAAATGGAAGCTGACTTAGGGGCACCGAAGTAAAACAAACACAAAAAGTAGAGTATCTCAACCAAGACAAGAAAAGAAGTACCAAAAGAAGTACCTGAGAGTAGACACAGGAAGTTGTGTATCGCCCTGCTTCCCATCACCCAGCGGTGGGATTGAGCAGGTTCACACCACTTCAGCAGAATCGGTTATTAAAATGGTGCTTGTAAACAATTAGTTGTTACATTATTTGAATCCCACCACCGGAACCGGTTGTTAAATTATTTGAATCCCACCACTGCCATCACCCATGAGTCAAAGTTGTCCTCCTTCTCTGAATGAGAAATCAAAGGACCTCTAATGTATCAATCTATAAGGATTAGTACAGGATAACACAATTACATCATATCTTAATCACACAGCCTTGCAAACATGTTTAAAATTTAAAGGTTTTCTATGTCATCAAAGACTAAATCCTCTCCCAGACTTATCTCTAAGACATTATCTCTAATGATATTATTAACAGACTTAATCATCTCATTACTTGCACTCTAATCTTGACAAAAGGCGGCTAAAAAGATCTGTATCTTCAGGGCACAACGTGTGGATGTTAACAACACACATGGGGTGAGCGAAATAGGTTCTGCTGGAGACAAACTGTTAATATAACCTTCTGTTCAGATAACCTACAAAGCTAAGTAAAAAAAAAATGAGGGACACTTTTCTTTGGCTTAAAAAACAAGGATCAAACGAGCAAATTGATTATCTTCTCCATGAATGACGGATGCAACTCTATGAAAAGTAACCAAACCTGTAACATTAGCTAGAAAAGGTCTATTTCAGTCCTGATGGGCAAACCACTTAAGTTATTTTCATCATTGAGCTAGGTTTCTGTGTCAGGAACAATATTTAGTAGCAGTTTGAATCACCCAGCTTAACCTGAGCTTGACAGCTTAGAAGCTAAGTAGGGTTGGAGATTCGGACAGTCCAAATCCGAATTTTTACCGAATCTGCACGGATTCGGACGGATTCGGACGAGCAGGAGCCGAATCTGAGCTGTCCGAATCCTAACAGATCCGAATCCATGGGATTCGGATTACCAGCCGAATTGCGTTTTTATTTTTTGGTGTTTTTTTCACATTTCGGCCTGCAGGGGAGACATTTTTAAACATATCAGCACACCAAATTTTCAGGAGGTATCATCAGAGACTGTCCTGATGATACCCTCCAAACCCCAGTGCATTTTGGTTTAGGGGCCAAAGTTATGGACCCCCCAAAAGTCAGTGTCCCTATCCCCATTCTTTCCAGATGGGAACTAAGGAGATGAGGGCTACCCTTTTCAGGGTCCATAACTGGCCCCCTGAACCAAACTGCACAAACTTGGAGGGTATCATCAGGACAGTCTCCTGATACTAATATTGGTACCGATACATCTACACAATGCACCCCTGCAGGCACCCCTAAAAATTTGCACAAGATTCTTTGTTCTGCAGTGACTTAGCTGCATTGCTGTCAATAAAGGGAATTTCTGAGGGGCTGTGGAGTGCACATTTTTTTCATGGTAAACCCACAAAACTTTCAGGGTATCTTCAGGAGAGTTCTGGATGACACCATTAGGTTTGGGGAACTTGCTTCAGGTGGAAATTGGGAGATGGGCCCTACCTTTTGGGTCCCATAATTAAACCCCCCTGAAGCAAAATTGATGGTGAACCAGACTCTCCTGAAGATACCTGTGCCTTTGTGACCCATCCTCAGAAATGTACCTCACGGCCCTCTACCAGAAAATTCCCCATTGACAGCATGGCTAAGTCACTGCAGGAACAAAGAATCTGGTGCAAAATTCTCTGGGGTGCCTGCATGGGCGCATTTTGAGATTTTGAACTCATATGGCTTTTGTCAGAGTATCATCAGGTGACTGTCCTGATGTTTGCCCAAATTTAAGTTTGGGTGCAGTTTGGTTCAGGTATGGACCCTCAAAAGTGCAACTATCCCCATTGTTTCCAATGAAGCTGATGAGGCCGAGGATGGAGGTTGCACCTTTGAGAGTCCATAACAGCTCCCCTGAACCAAAGCTGCAACCAAACTTTGAGGTATCATCAGGACAGATCTCCTGATTTTACCCTGAAAGTTTTGGTGTCACTAACTTGTACCCCAAAATGCTGGTTTCGTGTTTCACCGCTCACTCACTCCAGCAGGCTTCATGTGCAGAGGCGGTGAAACATGAAAGCGGAATTTTAAAGCTAGTGGCTCTCAGAATTTCAGAATTATCATCAGGAGACTGTCTGATGACACCCCTGATATTTGGTGCAGTTTGGTTCAGGGGAAGGCAAGTATGGACCCCTCAAAGGGGCCTCTATCCACATTGTTTCAATGACAGCTAAGGAGATGGTGGCTGCATTTTTGGGTCCATAACTTTTTAAACTACCAAGCGTGGGGAGGGCAGTGCAGTCTCCTGATCAAGGATCCTTTGGTGCTGATAATAAAATGTGCCCCTGCAGGAACTCTTTAAAAGGCCCAAAAGGTTCTTTTTTTCTGAAGTGACTTCTGCATGCTGTCAATGTGGAATTTCTGGTGGAGGCTGTGTGGTGCAATTTATCAGGTGACAGTCACAAAATGTTCAGGGGTATCTTCAGGAGAGTCTTGTGACACCATCCAGGTTTGAGGAACTTTGCTTATGGGGGGCAGTGGGAGATGGACCCTACCCATAACATTGAACCCTTGAAGCAACAGATCACCCAAACCTGGATGGTGTCATGAAGAGACTCTCCTGAGACACCCTGAAAGTTTTGTGGGTTTACCATGAGAAATGTGCACTCCACAGCCCTCCCACAGAAATTTCCTATTAATGCAATGGAGCCAGCCCAGCCACTACAGAGCACAGAATCTGGGGGGAAATTTCTTTAAGTGACTGTGAGGGTGCAGTTTGAGCTACTGTCACCAAAATTTCAGGGTATCATAAATGTACTGTCCCTATGATACTCCCCAAGTTTGGTGAAGTTTGGTTCAGGGTCCAACGTTATGGACCTTCAAAAGTGTAGCCCCCATCTCCTGTTAGCTTCCATTAAACAATGGGGATGGGGCACCCTTGAGTGCACAATTTGCCCCTGGGCAACTGCAACAGGGGAGAATCTACTTCGGGACGATCCTAGGATTTTGATATCCTGAAACAGGTGCCTATTTAAAATTTGTCCCCTGAGGCCAAAAGCATGTAAAACTTACCCAAAATTCAAAAAAATAATAAAACGGACCCGAATTTTTCGGATTACCTTCTGAATTTTGCAGATATCCGAAGTGGCTATGAGATTCAGTTCAGGCACTTGTAAAATCATTTTATGCCCCAAAATACCCAAATCCGAATTTTACCGAATTTTTTTAGTATTGACCAACCCTACTAAGCAGGGTCAGACTGGGCTAATACTTGGATGAACAACCACCAAGCAAATCCAGAGTTGTTACTGCAGAGGAAGGCAATGGCAAACCACCTCAGCTCATCTTACCTGGAGATCATAATGTACCCAGATTCCCCAACCATGCTTTACCCACTTTTGGTTTTGCTAGGCAAGGGCGATGCATTACTGGACTCATAATCTATATTAGTAGCATATTTGAAGTAGCATATCTTTTTGTCTCTTGTCATTCTAGAGTCTGAAAACTGAAACAATTAAAAACATTTTTTCTGATGCGATTGCACAGTGATGGCAACAAGAAGAACTTGTAAGATTTAATTTGGAGGAATTAATTTGGAGGAATTTATCCCCCCCCCCTTGTTTCAGAAGTGAATGCTTGCAGATGCATCCAAGTTCTAAAATATCTCCTAGGATTTCCCAAATGTAAAGGGAAGAGGAGAGCCAGCATGGTGTAGCGGTTAAGAGCAAGTGGACTCTAATCTGGAGAACTGGGTTTGAATCCCCACTTCTCCACAAGAGTGGTGGACTTCTATCTGGTGAACTGGATTGGTTTCCCAGCTTCTTCACATGAAGCCTGTTGGGCAGCCTTAGGCCAGTCACAATTCTGTGGAACTCTCTCAGCTCACCTACCTTGCAAGGTGTCTTTTGTGGAGAGAGGAAGGGAAAAGGAGTTAGTAAACCGCCTTGAGTCTCCTTACAGGAGAGAAAGGTGGGGGTATAAATCCAAACTCCTCTCTCTTTCTTTCATGTTCATTCAACCAAGTGGCTATGAAAAGCCAATAAAGAGGTCAGGTTGTAATTCTTTGGCCTATATTTTATTCATTAGGTCAGAGTTTCCCAATGTGATGTCTACAGGTGTCATGACACTGCTTAACACTTCCCTTAGTGCCTGCTGAGGTTTTCAGAAAGTGGATGGGGTCACTTAAAGGTAGGGCTTGTTACTGGCTATTCTCACTCAATTGGAGGGGTGAAGATTTTCACATTCCTTAGTCAGTGTATGGCTTCATTTCCCCTTCAAGTTGGGGAGGTATTTCATTCAGCTGTACCTCCCGTGACTGCCATTTTAGGATGGCACTCATTAACCCATATTAAAAATTTTTCCAGAACTGCCAACCGGTTTAAATATTGCTTGAATCAATGGCTATTTCTGCACAGCACAAATTATTTTTTTCAGGATGAGGGGAAAGGTATTTTGGGGTGGAATGCCACACAGTTCCCCCTTTCCCCCCAAAACAGTTTTATTTCCAGTCACAAAACAATGTAAGTGAATCCCCTTTTCTAGTGATTCTTTTGGCTAAAACAATTTTTAAAGGTTTCATTTGTTTGCTGTCCCTTTAAGATACAGTTTTGTGAGATCACTCTTTGCCTGCAGAATTTCCTTGGTCATTTCTGCATGGTTCAAATATTCTGAGTTGAGTGAGGGAAATATCTTGGTCTGGCCCAGAAGTTCGCAAACCCTACCGTGGGTTTGCCCTGTGATATTTCCCTCATCCTGGAATTTTTAAAAATCCCAGGGTGAGCCCGCTACTGTGCAAACACCATGGGAGTAGAACCAGTTTATTTTTCCTGCCCAGCCATTTGATCTCCCTGCCCCTCCACCTGCCCCCCTGATCTTCCCACCTGACATTCATTCAAGCTGCCACTCAAAAACAACAGCCAATCAGAGCGCAGGACACTGCGGATGGTCGAATACACTTGCAGTATGAATACAAAAGACCTGGACTCGTGCAAAACAAACTGGAGTATTCCCTCCTGATCTTCACTCAATTCCTTCACAGGAAGAGGCCGTCATATGAAGGAAGAAACTGGGATAAAACAGACCTGGATTGTAAGGAACTGATTGTATCCAGGTATAATTGTGCCATGCAGAAACAGCCTTGTTTTTGGAACATTTCAGAGCAGTTTTTTTAATATTCAGGGGGATTTCATTGACGCAACATTGACTACAGAAGTCTCAGGGAACCCCAGCATGAGACTATGCAGCATAAAGCATGGATTTGTCCACACACCCGGGGGGGAGCTGCGGGGGAAACAGAAAATGGCAGCTAGGGGTTGTTTGAAGGGTATTAGTGTGAACAAAAGGAGGGGGGATTGAAAACATTTTAGAAAAGTTTTAGGAAATTTATGCGGAAGACACAATGTCAAAGGAAGAAAAACAAAACAGAAACACTTTGGCTGAACATTGTGGACACAGGGCCTTCAAATACTCTTCCCCATCTGTGTAATCTACTAGTTAGATTTTTTTTAATGTAAAACCATCATTTTTTGTAGTAGGTACTTCAAGCTGCATGGCTCAGCAATTCTACTGTGTCTCAGTGAGCAACTCCATGAAATTAAACCAGGATTTTGTATTAAAGTGAGCCCACTATTTGTGAACACATTGTTTTAAGAAAGTATGGAATTTGTGTATTTAGATAAACACAAAAATGGGCTGCTTCTGACATCGATGCTGCAGGAAGAGCTCCAATTTAACTAGCTGCAACATATTATTTTTATGGGAGGAGAGTAATTATGCATTCTACCAGACCAAGAAAGATCTGCAGTAAAAATGTGAAAATTAGCAATAAAACAACAGGGTGCATGGCTGCGGCATAAAACTGCCTAGTTTCTCACCTTGCGCCTCCAGCTACCCCAGGAGTGCATTTAATTAATACACAGTGAAGTCTCATGTAATGAAAGGAAATATACTGGGGGGGGGGGGGACTTTGCCATGTCCACATTTCTTCCATTTATAGCAAAAGATTTTTATAAAGTGTGACCTTCTGCCAAAGAAGCAGCTGTATGAAAATAATGACCTGCCAAAACCTTAATTAGAAAACAGCTCAGTGGGGGAAAAAAAGAAAAAAAAGTTTTACTTTTGCGTAAACTATTAACAAAACAAGGAATTGCAAGTTCAACAGCGTTCTGCTCTATCCAAAAGCGCAAGGAGCTGTAATTTCTCGACTCAGATGCCCAATTTGCATTTTTGTTGTACCTGAGAAGATCGACGTGTTTGTTTCGGGGGCAAAGTCAGGACCCTTATTATGACCCGTATTCTGTTTACAGAGGAGGAAGATTCCTTTACACATTTTTCGTGTGCCTAGAAATCATTCCAAAAGGCTGTCATTCTAGTGACCGGGTTCCCCGACCTGAAGTACTGTAACATCAGATCTAGATGTTCTTGGTGGTTAGCCCTCTAGCTTCAAAAATAATTCCCTTGGCTTTCTACTTGGGGGTAGGGGGGTAGACAACCTTTATTTTTTCTGTTTAAGAAAGCTCTTAACTGAATTGTTTTTAGCAGAAACTTTGTACACAAATGTTAATGTGTATATTTATTTAATACTCTTGTAGTCATTGGGCTTATATGTGTACAGAATTTTATTTGATCTTATTGCAAACTGTTTAGTGAGCTTTGCTTTGAAATAGCACTGAAATGGTTGAAAAGAAGACCTTTCAACATGATAATGCAGTGTGTAACATGCACCCTTAAGTAAGGCTATAACAGAGTTTCTCACTGATTTAATTTAAACTTTGTTGTTTCAAGCAGAATGGTTATTTTAACTGAGGGGCCAGGCCAAATTTAAGTTGCCAGACATATTTAATTTACCGATGAATTGTGACAGGAGGGGAAAAAAACAACCAAACCATTACTGATTTCTGTTTTTAGAATTTTATGATTAAATAGCTGTTTAAAATAATATCTATTTCTGACAACTGATTATTCTGTTAGCCTGATGACTGGGTAATATTTACTGGAGTATAAAATATTTTTCCTTATGTTTGTGAAATATGAAATATTTTTCCTTACATTTGTGAAATGTTGAGGGTATAAAACCGAACAAGGCTGATGGTACTCACTGCTTATTGAATTTTATCGAAAACTTCCAGGTTTTTAAAACTCAAACCTGAAATTTACTGACTAAAAAAAATTGTCCTCGAAAATGTCTTATTTCCAGCCTCAAAACATTTTAAATGAATCCCCATTTTAAAATGATTCTCGGGTCAAAACGTTTTAAAAACTTCTACAGTTGCTGTGCAATCTATTTACTACATTTCCCATGTCTCTGAACTTCCTTCTTGGTGCCATTTTCTGAGCTCACTCCATTCCCCCTGACCTGTTTATTTAAATAATTCTTCTGTGTGTGTTTTAGAAGAAGAGGAGGAGGAGGAGGAGGAGGAGGAGGAGGAGGAGGAGTTTGGATTTATAGCCCCCCTTTCTCTCCTGCAGGAGACTCAAGGGGGTTTACAATCTCCTTGCCCTTCCCCCCTCACAACAAACACGCTGTGAGGTAGGTGGGGCTGAGAGAGCTCCGAGAAGCTGTGACTAGCCCAAGGTCACCCAGCTGGCGTGTGTGGGAGTGTACAGGCTAATCTGAATTCCCCAGATAAGCCTCCACAGCTCAGGCGGCAGAGCTGGGAATCAAACCTGGTTCCTCCAGATTAGATACACGAGCTCTTAACCTCCTACGCCACTGTTGCTCCTAATTGAAGGGTTTTTAAACTCTCCGAAGTATTGATTATATGAGATACAAGAACTGCTGCATGAAGCTTTGAAGCACTAAAGCATCAATTCAACTCATAACTCAAACAAAGGTGAGAAAAACACCTAATGGTGGGCATGGAACTTTTTTGGGGGGGATGAGTGCAGACTAACATTGTGGTAAAGTGGTGGGGGGTTGAAAATGTTTTTTCACATGTTTTAGGTGATTTGTGTGGAAAGGGCTTTAGCCTTATGGCTCATATATGCATTAAATACAAACACAACTGCTTGTTGAAAAGCGGAGGGGGGATTGGTTCAAAGAAATGGTGGGGAAATGGTGGCAGTGCTAAATCCTTGTTGCCATTCAAAATCAGAAACTCATGTTAAACATCCATAAATGACTAGGGAGGAAAGCCAGGTAGCCAAATCAGTGGATTACACCAAATTATTCTCCATAGAATATAAAATAGAGTGTTTGTGAGTTCTTAATTGCTAAATATCAGCCAGACCAAAACAAAAAAAGCAAAAAAAAAATACCCCTACTCCTTTCAACTGAGTTACTGCCTTTTGTGAACGGAACCATCTTCTGTTTCTGAATAATGTCAGAAATCTGCAGATCAGCCAAAGACATAGTGAAATTTATATCATACTATTTCCCGATTTCCACCTGAAAATGCCAAAAGGGCCACTGATATTAGGCATGCTTTTTTTCCCATTTAGCTATCAAGTACCCTCCATTTTAAGGATCAGGTTTGTTCCCAGAAAGAAGCATATGAGCCTTGCACAGAATGCCCTTGATTGAAGCATTTTGCTCAATGCATCTCTTATATTGCCAAGGTTATCATTTCTTCATTCTTGATCACTGAGATGCACTAACTGCAGAAAAGGAACATCCCAATGGTCAGCAATGTGATGATGTCACTTCTGGGAGTAACAACAAAGCCTTTCACTGTTGAAATCAAGTGGCTGTTATGGGTGTCCAGGCCTGTCTGGTTGTCCTCTAGCAGTTTTTGCTCCTAATGTTTCATCCTTCATCTATGGCTGGCATCTTCAGAGGCATGTCCAGAGGTGGGATCCAGCAGGTTCTCACAGGTTCCTGAGAGTAGGTTACTAATTATTTGTGTGTGCCGAGAGGGGGTTACTAATTGGTGATTTTGCCACGTGATTTTTGCCTTAGTTACACCCCTCCTCTCAGCAGCAGCGCGCAGAACTTGAAGCAGTCTAGCAGGAGGTGCACTGGCGTGCGTGGCAGTCTGCGCCTGCGTGATTTGTTTCCCGCCCAAGGACCAGCGCAGTGGCTACATCCTTGCCACAGCCCTGCCCAGAAATGCCACGCCCCGGAATGCCTGGCCACGCCCCGGAATGCCCCGCCCAGCCCCATTGGCGCTACACCACAGTTTGAATCCCACCACCATGGGAACTAAAATTTTTGGATCCCACCACTGGGCATATCACAGTACAATGTGTTTCTCTCCATGGAACACTGCAAGAAAAATAGCAGGAACAAGAACTGCCAGAGCACAGCCACACAGCATGGAAAACCCACAACAGTCAGCTGACATTGCAGCATTGACACCATGTTCCATTTGCAACTAGTAACTTCTGCCTCACCCCCCCTCCTCCACCTCTGTCTGCTACATCCTAGACTGAAACTTTAATCTCTACACCACACTGGCTTTTGTGGGGTGAATGCTGTTTAACGGTGGGGGCGGGGAAGCGGGCATAGGTACCATAAGTCATGTGTGGTGTAGTGGTTAAGAGCATTGGAATCTAATCTGGAGAACTGGGTTGGATTTCCCACACTTCCACATGACGCCTACTGGGTAGCCGTAGGCCAGTCACAGTTCTCTCAAAACTCACTCAGCCCCACCTATGTCACAAGGTGTCTGTTCTGTGGAGGGGAAGGGAAAGCATTTGAAAGCCACTTGGAGACTCCTTAAAGGTAGAGGATAAGTGGTGTATAGTTTCAAACTCTTCTTCAATTTATGTGATGACAAAATGAGGTGGTTGCTGCCAGATCTGGCCATAACAAGTCCTCTCTCAAAGACCCAAAGAGTCCTGGAAAGGGCCCTCCCTACTCCCCCTGCCTTTTACTGATGGAAATCAAGACCTGAAGGGTGGAAATGGTATGTTGTTGTCTAGCGCTGACAATTGAGGTGCTGCTAGTGATTTTTCCCCTTTTTTCAGATTTCAGATATTTTAGCAATTTTTTTCTCAGGTTCACAGAAAAAGAAATCTTGGTTTGTTCATGGCTCCAGTCTTTAGATTTAAGTATCCACATATTTGGCTGCACTGAGAATTAGATATATCAATTAATGGTGGTTCATAGCTGCAGGAACACAACTCAACTCATCTGCTTCGCCTGCAGATTTTCTTCTAAGAAATATGCCCAATTTTGTTGTTTTTAGAATTCCTATGGGAAAACATCATTGTGGGCCACTAGGCTCATACCAAAGCAGAACAACCTGATATCTCCATGTAGTAGGCCATACATCCAGTTGCTGCCATTTATATGATCATATAAATGAACTTATACTTTAAGGACCAAGCTGGAAGTGTCAGAACTACTTTTAATGTTCATTTGACCCTGTTGCTGTACCATGAATTTTACAGCCTATCTGCAAATCCTCCTGGGAACGTAAAGCCAGTTAACAATGGGATTGAATCAATAACATCTCTCTCTCTCCTTGTCTTTTTTTTTTGATGTCTTGTTTCCCTTTAGAGTTCAAAATTATTTTGCAAAACTCCAAACAGAAGACAGCAAGCCCTTCAGTCTATTTGCATTATATAATTACATCTTTGGTTGACAAGCAAGGCAAATCCTAGAATTCTTGAAATGCAAGACAAATCCTAGTGTTTTTGAGGTAAAGTAAACACATTCCACCAAGTGAATAATTATCAGCCAGCTTGGGAACTGGGAAAAATTGGTAAGGTATTCATAACAGGCATGCTGCATATATTTTCCACTCACACACACATGCACAAAATTCTTAACAATAAGAGTACACTAAAGTTCACATGCTACAATTTTTACCAGATTCTTTTTTTAAAGTTCCCTTTGTACATGCTAAAATACATGGTGCACTACTAGAAATTAGAACATTGCTAAATTAGGTCAACAAATATAAATGAAGTATGAACAAAGGTTTCTGCGTACTCCTAATGGCATACTTTATTTGTGACAGAAGAGCTGCAAAATTGAGAAGAACAGCTTCCCTCTCTATGTTTTCTAGCTAGAGGCACTCCAGTAGTTAAAGGCACACTACAGCCAGAGGGCTTTGTTCTATTTTTCTCTCCTCTGGAACAGGAAGGATGGACCAAATTGCCTTTTAAAAAAATGTCAGCCTCCATTTTATTTGCCTTTTTCAAATTTCCAGTGTGCTTCTGACTAATAGATTATTTCCTGGATATTTCACGCCACCTTTTAACACAGTATATGAAATGTAAGCACAGTTTACATAGAAAAGGGTACGCAAAAGGGACAACTAAAGTGAGCAGAGAGCTAGAGGACTTCCCTGCTGGGAAAAGAGAAGCCATTTGAAGCTGATTAAGTATGGTGGGGGGAAACTGACTAACCAGGGAATGACATAATGGACGCATACAGAATTATGGAGTATTTGGACAGAGAAATTTCGAGCAGGGTTGAGTGGAGAAGAGAAGGCAGACTTTCATGAACACTTTCATCCGCAGCAATGTCCCCCTGTAGACATTTTGCAGATATTGCATCAAAAATGAGGAAAAAAGGTATTTACATATGCAAACCATTTTCACTCGGACTGGAATTCATTCATCCGGTATATCTTGACTGGCTAGGACCCCCTTCCCTCGCTAAGGGGTGACAAAGAGGCACTAAAATACTGACAGAAAAGCAAGACACTGCTCCCTACAAAATAGATGCCCCTCAGAGAGTTTTGGGATCTATCTTGGGTGTCAAGCTTAGGCAGGAAGGAGGTTGGCAGCTGAACTTTTCCCCTGACCCAAAGTGCGGCTGACTGAACACTGAGGCTAGATTATCCCCTGTTATGAGCCAGCCAGGACACAGAGGACTTTGAGGCAGAACCTAAGGATGCAGTGCAGCCAGAGTTGGCTGCTCCTGAGGAAGACCAGGCAACAGAGCCAACACCCAGTCCTTCCCTGCCTGATGACATACAGGTGGAAAAGCCTGCAGATCATCCTAGGGAACCCAGTGATGAGCCAGCTGTGCATAGGAGGCAGAAGCAGAGGCTGCTACAGCAGAAGCACAGAAGGAGTGCTCATTTGGCAGCAAGATATGGGAGATTAGAAGTCTCTGCATCTGATGAGGATTAACTCCTTGCAGAATCCCAGTCTTTCTGTGAGCTTGCTTTTGCCTGGTACAACAAGGGTGTTTCCTGTTGCCTCTGTGTATCTGGTCTACTGCAGCCTCCAGCCTGTTTACCTGATCTCCTGTTGGACTGTGGCCTGACTCCGCCTTGCTTGCCACCTGCCTCGATCAAAGTCATGAATGTGAAAAGGTTCCATGTTCTTAAAGAAGGATTAAACAGATCCATGACATCCACTGGTATCCCTATCTTTAGTCAAAGGAATGAAATACATACAAGTCACCACCGAACTTCTAATGTTTTATGATTATTGTTGTCCCAAATAACAGTATTTTAATTTTTGTTGTATTGTTATTTATGTTGTTATTGCATTTTTGATGAGTTCTGGGAAGCCGCCCGGAGCTCAAAAGGAGAAGGGCAGCCTACAAATATTATAAATTAAATTAAATTTGCATTGGCATTGGCATTGAAACTCTAAAGATATAGGAAGTAGCCTTACCAGATTATGGGGCAAAGGGACAAAGCAAGACAATCATTTGCTTGTCTGGCATTCAACAAGCCACTGATGGGAACAAAAGAATGGACTAGATTGAGCTTGAGTTGAACTAACAAGGTTTTAGTTGCTGTACTAAGTATTCTTCTTAAACGTTCCCCCCTAGTCCTTTTTAAAACCTGTATTGGGGGGGGGGGGGTGTTGACACAGGAATACAGCTAGTTCATTCATGCCCTTAGCATATTAATTTTCTCAAGGCTTGATGTATTCCCAAACAAGGGTACAAGTACTTTTTTTTGAAAATATAGGCCGGATTGTCTCTAAATTGTGGACATGAAAGTGTAGCTACCCTGCCTCTCCCCTCTTACTGCAGCCTGAGTTAACCCCCGCCCCCAGTACTGTGGATGAGGAAGTTGAAGAGCTACTGCAGTAGGCAACAACTCAATGAAAGTAGCCATCTCCTTGCATGCATAGATCTTTTCCACAGGCTGCAATCCAATTCTTCCAAGCCGTCCAGAAATCAACCCCCAACTGTGAAAATGCCACGGTTCTAAAAGTACATACCTTAACACAGGTCGAGGAAGGGAAAAGGTTTTCCTTTCTGTGAACAGTGCCGTAATGTTACAAAGAACACTGAAAATGTGATCTGCAATTTGAAAGCATGTGTTGCAAATCATTCAACATGTAAAAATATACCTGATGTCCAACTGAAAGCGATACAGCAATCAGAAAAGACCACATTCTAAAGTCAGGTTGGCACATCAGTCAGCAGCAATCCCAGATAAGTCACTGCATTCATTTATCAGAGATTGCTAGTCATTTCTAATTCATGGATTACTGTGATATCTTTGTCGGTGGCATTGGTGCAAATAGAAAGTAATTAAACACAGAAGTGTCAACATGCGCAAAATGGTCACACATAATCACAATTGTACAATGGCGTGTTCACAAAAACAGATGCTACCATTGGGAAGTGTTGTGTCATTTCCTTCACTACTCACTTGTATTTTTGTTAATGAATTGGGTTTCTTTTTTTTCTTTGTTTGCTTTTTCAAAACTGGTTGGGTATTGTATACTCAGGCAATATGACTTTACATACAGCAGAGTATGGTATTTGTGAATACAATGTATGCACAGAACACTGTTAGATAATGTAGAATAACAAAACAAATGCTGAAAATGCATACATTTTAAAGGAGAAAAAATGCAATATGAAGACACAGAAAAAGGTATAAACATTATCATGAAATTCGGTCACAAAAGGGAGAAGTGGAATCAAAAAGAGGTGAAGAAGGAGAGTTGGTTTTATATCCCCCCTTTCTCTCCTGTAAGGGGACTCAAAGGGGCTTACAATCTCCTTGCCCTTCCCCTCTCACAACAAACACCCTGTGAGGTAGGTGGGGCTGAGAGAGCTCAGAAGAACTGTGACTAGCCCAAGGACATCCAGCTGGTGTGTGTTGGAGTGTACAGGCTAATATGAATTCCCCAGATAAGCCTCCACAGCTCAAGTGGCAGAGTGGGGAATCAAACCTGGTTCCTCCAGATTAGGTTACACCTACTTTTAACCACTACGCCATTGCTGCTCTTTGGGGTCAAAACAGCTGGTCTGAACAATTCAAAATCACCCATTCTTACACACAGACCTGTACAACCTATTACTTATCTTGATGGCTATATACTGAGGCCCTGTCAGGGATCTGACAGCTCCATTGTATATTATAGAGTTTTCCTTCTCCACCCCCACCCCCCTTGTTATGAAACAGACATAAAAACAGTCTTTAAAGCATCATACATCTCAAAATAACTTCAAACCAAATCTGAAACTCCAGGAACTTTGCCAAAGACATTGGGCTAGTGGTGGGGAATAACTCTGTAGGCCCCCAGAAACTAGAAGAACCAAAAGTGAATATATGCATATACATTTTCTTGGTTGATACACAAAATACTGAAAAATAGAGGATTATTAAACACTGAAATATCTGCTGATGAAATATGTATATATTTATGTTTGGGTTACTGATAGAATGTGAGCCTTAGCTTAACTAGATAGTGTTTACCCATAGATGCAGAGAAACAACAGTTGTTCAAGGTAAGGTTTCAAAATTTTAAAATTAGGTAATAAAACGTTTAATCCCAGGACTACCATGATTGATCCATTCCAATTGTGTACCACTGACAATTTCCCCATGATGTTAAGGAGTTTACCACAAAGTTCATGGAAATTCCTAGAGGGTCACCCTGAAGTGGCATCATATTATCCCCAAACTCCACCTTCCCCATGCACAAACTTGAAATCACCCAGCATTTGCCAAGGGTACCAATCTGAGCGTGATGATGATGATGATGATGATGATGATGATGATGATGATGATGATACTTCCTGGAAAAACCTGGAAGTGGCAGAAGTCACTCTAGGAATTGCTGGAAACTCTATAGCAAAACCATAGAAGATAGTGAGTTGTTGGGGTTTTTTAAGTCTCCCACCACAACATGGAGTGATGGTGAGCAACAGGAGCTCAGGTGAGGGATTTCCTTGGGAGCTATACACAAGGAGCCAAATAGTATAGTGGGGTTGTTGTTGTTTTTACAAGACAACTATAAACTCTAATATCATCACCATATTATCTATAACAATGAAATAATTCTTAGACCAGTTGGGCCTTATTTCAGACAAATAGTTGCTTGAAGCTGTGGTGGTTCAAAATCAAAAATCCCAAAAACACATACTCAAACCAACAATTCATGTAATATTATTATGCTGGTCCTAATGAAAGGTATCAGATAGCTTGTGGTTTGTTTTTTGACCTGAAACTAACTGTATTAATATGAGGAAGATAAGACTTTAAACTTAGAGAATTAAACTTGCTATCTTGAGTGTTCCTCACCTCCAATCTTGTCAAAGTTAACAAGCACCTAAAATGTTAACATTTAAACTGTAGTAAATTTTGGAACTTTTTAATTGCAAGGTTTTTACTCATCCACAGTTTGCTCCCCTAGCCCCCAAAGATACACAATTTTTACATCAAGCTGTAACGCTGCATAATGTAATGTTTGCAACAAGCTCTAATACTATGCAACATGTACATTTACTGAAGATGAATATTTCTTTAAGAACATAAGAAAACCATGGTGGATCAGACCACAAGTTCACATAGTGGCCAACCAGGTGCCTCTAAGAAACCCGCAAAGTCTCTTTCACCAATCGGGATACAGTTTGGGCCAGTATGTAATGTTTTTACACTAAAAAAGTGTTGTTGGAGACTTAAAATGATGCATTTCATTTGAAAGAATGGTTGGGGTGAACAGATTGCTGACATTCTTGCATCCGGCCTCAGTTATTCGAAACAATCCGGGCGTAAAAGTGCAGAAAAAGCTCAGAAGTTCTCCGAAGAGCATAAATTAGTTGCATAGCAATGAGATGGGAACTGCTGAGCTGACAGTATGCCAACTGAGAAAGTATGCAAGAGAGCAGACAGCTGTGGGAAAGTGCCAAGTCCACGCCGAGAGGACAGTGCAGATATTAGCCCCTCCCTTAGAAGATCCTGTAACCGCATTACATGAAAAGGCACCCTTGTTAAATCTCTGGCTTGGAAATAATTATCTAACAATCCCAGAATCCACTTCAGTGTGCTGAGCATGCTGGAAAACCAGGCAAAGGACTAAAAGGCAGGCTGACAAAGTCTTTAAATGCTTATTTTACAGCCAGTCTTTAATTGTGCTTCAAGAAGAAGAGGAGAAGGAGGAGTTTGGATTTATATCCCCTCTTTCTCTCCTATAAGGAGACTCAAAGGAGCTTACAATCTCCTTTCCCTTTCCCCCCCCCCCCAACAACAAACACCCTGTGAGGTGGGCGGGGTTGAGAGAGGTCTGAAGAACTGTGACCCAAGGTCACCCAGGTGGCATATGTTGGGAGCACACAAGCTAATCTGGTGAACCAGATAAGCCTCCACAGCTTAAGTGGCAGAGTGAGGAATCAAACACAGTTCTCCAGATTACAGTGCACCTGCTCTTAACCACTACCCCATGCTGGCTAATTTATTCATTTCAGTTTAGCTGATTTACAGTGTGATTCTTACGGTACCAATGGCAGGGTTGCCAGCTCTGGGATAGGAAATACTGAGATATTCTGGAGGTGTGTGAAGAGGGTGGGGTTTGGAGAGGTGAGGAACTTCAATATAATGTCCCGGAGCCCATCTTCCAGGGTGGCTGTTTTCTCTCAGTCAAGTGATCTCTGTAGCCCGGAGATCAGTAGCAATCCCAGGAAATCACAGAGATCACACAAAATATATACAAAGGATATATATACATATACACAAAATATAGGAACACAGTGTCCAATGATAAGGCAAGACCAAAGTTTAGATTCTCAAAGTCTTATGGGCCATCTGAAAGGATTTTGCCCCTTTGTTCATACATAACAGAATTTGAGCTAGAGAGGAAAACCCATTCCTTATTCTCCTCAGAGGATCCCTTCCATTTCATTAAAATGTATTAAGGGTTTTTGTCCTGAATATAAATATAGAAAGGACCATTCAAAAGAAATGTGATATAGTTTCTGTATGGTACTGTCTGCAGGGGCACAGTCTGTCTACAGAAGGGATTTTCTGGGATCTTACAAAGAGTACAGCTGAAGGTGAACCTTTCAGCCTAGTAAGCATATTATAAACTCTGTGTTGCTGGGGAGTGGTGGAAATAGGATGCTGGATAGTCAGGAGATGGCAAAATCCACAAGTATTGTGGGGAACAGGTTTTCCCAGGTTTTCTCCAGCCACCATCTGGAGACTGGCATCCCCAACAGAAGGGGTCTCCAACATGGTGCCCACCAGCCCCTCTCCTGGCTCCCAGTGGGCATGTCCATGTGGGGTTCTTGCTCAACAGGGCTTCTAACTGGCTACTGGATATCTGATTGTTCATGGGGAGTTTTAAAAATGCTTTGGCATGAGCTGCCATCACAGCACAAGGATGTTCGTCATGACTGAAGGGTGAGGTGTGTGCAAAGCTATTTTAAAACAGTGTGTTCATGTTCATTTTAAAAAAGGCAGCCTGTTAAGAGGACTTCTGCTTAAAATGCTGAAGAGCTGCTATTAGAGTTGCGCATCACTTTACTCCCTGACATTTTGTGGTTGGGCCCAACCCCTGTGCCAGCCATTTTATGCAGATTGCGGCTATCTCTGATTGTCTCTGCCCTCTACGGTTGCTATTTGTGGTTGTGTTCACCACTCTGTGGCATAATTCCAAAGATGCCCACAGCCTCAGAAAAGTTGGGAATCCTTATGTAGGACCTGAGCTTGTAATAAACCCTATGCCTTTGCTGTTAAGCTTCTTCTGCTATGGTCTGCGAGATGCAAAGCAGGGCTATTCACTTAATAAAAACTGAACAGTTACAACATGCAGGTGGCTTCTAAAATGAACTTTGGGATCCAACTGAGCAGGAACGAATGACATGCATTCTGACTCCCCCTGTGCAATATTAGCGACATTGAGTTAAATTAACAGGACCGAAACGGACTTGATTTCAGCAGCTGTTCAATGCAGCCGGCTTCTCTCAGCTTTGCACAAAGACGGCCACTGTTTCTCAGGCAAACACACTCCGATCAAGCGGTTCGCACAGGAATTCTGTCCATAGCGTTCTGGACCTACTTTAACACTGATTAATCGTATTGACAAATAGCTGGCAACTGTTCAGTTCCTCTCAACAGGCATGAAAACAGGAGAGATGTGAATGTTGGGCAGAGAAATGTCACTCCAGAAGACAGTGACTATATTTTAAAGAAAGAAAGCAGGATAGACACACAGGATAGACACACACACACACACACACACACACACACACACACACACACACACACACACACACACACACACACACACAGAGAGAGAGAGAGAGAGAGAGAGAGAGAGAGAGAGAGAGAGAGAGATCAAGGCTGGATCGATGTGGCCACAAAGTGAGAATTAAGCCCAAGTTCTGGTTCGCCAATCAGGCCTATGTCAGGATAAAGCAATACTTTTGTTATAAAAGGGATTCATGTATAAGGCTGCGCCAGTTTCCCTCAATTCCTCTCTCAGAAAAAAAAGGTGCCAGTACTCAGTGTGATGAGTACCATCATGAAAAAAAAGCCCAAGAATAAGGCAATCTTCACAATGGGATGCTTGATAGCACTTCAAGTATTCAAAAGGAAATCTGAAATGATGGTTCCATCTCGGAAGGGAACCCACTTCTCCATGGGGCTACCTCTTGCGTTCAAAACACAGATGGTAGGGAGGGGAAGGGACAGATGAGAATGTTTTATTAAAATTCCTTCTCTTTATGGGTATAATAAGAACTCTCCGGTGCATTTAGTGCTGACGAGGCCAAGAAAACGCTTAGTAATGTTTGTCCCCTGAATGAAATATTTTGTACTGTTTTTCAAACATGATAAAAGCACTTTTTGAGAAAAAAAATGGGCTGCACTAGGGTTTGTTTGATCAAAAGATAAAGATGCAGATAGTCCAATTGATACCCTGACCTGGATGAGCCCAGTCTTGTTAGATCTTGGAAGCTAAGCAGGATCAGCACCGATTAGCACTTGAATGGGAAGCCACCAAGAAATATCAGGGTCACGATTCAAAGACAGGTAATGGCGCACCACCTCTGCTCATCTCTTGCCTTGAAAACCTTACAGGGTTGCCATAAATTGGAACCAACTTTATGGCACTTTCAATGTCCAGTCCAATTAGTCCAAATGTCCAGGAATTCAGGGCAGATAAGCTAGCTCAAGTTGAAAATGTCATTAAAAAGCTAAAAAAACATGGAGCAATGCCAGTTTGTTGCTGGTTGTTTGTTCCAGTTGAGAGTTCAACCTCTGCTGTTTTGCACCAGAAAACTGGTGTGTCTCATGAAAGTAACTTATCAGTTTTGCTCCCTTCTGTTAGTGCATACAGCTCCCCACAGGATCACGGTGATAGAAGGACAAAGGACCACTCCTGATGTTGAAGAAACCAGTGAGAATGCTCCTGCCCCCACTTCCATCCAGTGGTGGGATCCAAAAATTTTAGTAACAGGTTCCCATGGTGGTGGGATTCAAACTGTGGCGTAGCGCCAATGGGGCTGGGTGGGGCACGACGGGGGCTTGGCTGGGCATTCCAGGGGCAGGGTATTCCTGGGTGGGGCTGTGGCAAGCACGCAGCTGCTGCGCCGGTCCTTGGGAGAGAAATGAATGTACGCAGGCGCAGGCTGCCACGCACGCTGGTGCACCTCCTGCTAGACTGCTTCAAGTTCTGTGCGCTACTGCTGAGAGGAGGGGCATAATTAAGGCAAAAATCACGTGGCAAAATCACCAATTAGTAGCCCCCTCTCAGCACACACAAATAATTAGTAACCTACTCTCGGGAACCTGTGAGAACCTGCTGGATCCCACCTCTGCTTCCATCACAAGATATAGCTGTGCATTAAAAAAAAAATCCCCATGAAGACTAGAAACAAAACTGAAAGTTGAAATTAAACACCCAAGATAGTACTGAAAATGAGCCACGAAATTATGAAGAATAAGAATACTTGACAGAAGTTGAATCCTCTACTTGACCAAAGTTGACTTGGCCACCCAAATGGCCACGCTATATGATCAGAACCCCTTGCGGGCTTCTCATTATTGCTGTCAGTCCACTTTCACTTCCTTATCTATTATTCTGTAGTGCAAAAAATGCAGAAGGACAGCAGTAAGCAGTCAAGTCACAACACGGCATCATTCTGAAGACTCAACGGAATGTAAATCACTGGAAAAAGAGCACAGCAATGTCCACCAATTCTCCCACCTATCCCAAAGACTTCACTCCCTGCAGTGATCCTCACAAGCAAAATCGCCATGGGGTCAGCAGGCTGCTTTGTGTGAGAGAAGTGGGAAAGCTCATGCAAAGTCCATGAATGGTTGGAAGCATTCCAGTGATTTGGGTTCCCCCCACCACCATTAGAAGAAGTTAGGCACTACTAAACATATGGGAATGGTCTGGCAAAGACACTAACTAAGGTCGATTCTGCACAGGTAACACGGGTTTATGGAACCCATCACTGTTTGAACAGCAGGCAAGAGATAGCATGATTTGCACAGAAACACTGTGTTTCCGTGTGAACCATGCAGCTGAGAATACCTCCACTCGAGAATCCACTGGCAATACCCCCACCCGAGAATCCACCCCCACCAAAGAATCCCCTCCACCTACCTGCGCGGCATGGCAGGCATGGCAGCTGCCTATTTGAGTATCCATTCTAATGGCAGCCACCTGGGGGATCCACCATAATGGTGGATAAAAGAGGGTGGAGACTGAATGCTTCCTGCTTGCTGCGGTTCACAAAGGCAAGCAGGAAGCGTTTGCAACCTGGGTAAAAGAAAAAAAGTCGCTTATTTGAAGATTTTTATTTGACCTGGGTTTCTGGCCAATAAAACGGGTTAGAAGGCAAGTTCTGTGGGACCCCCCCCCCAAAAAAAAAAAACACTTTAAAAAAGGGCCTCAACCCATTTTACTTGGCCCATGCAGAATCACCCAAAGAGGGCAAGCTTAGATGATACTAATAGTTATCAGCTGATAGTCACTATAACATTCATCCAGAGGCCTCTGGTAATGCTATGACTACAGTCACCGAGAGGCTTCTGACCCTGTGGTGGCTGGTTTGCCATCTGCTACGTTTACTGATGTATACTGTGAAGTGCAAAACAAGTGTTCATCTGACATCAACTGAACAGGTCAGGATTCTGGCATCAGAGCAATGCTGATTTTCATGATGGCAGCAATACTAACCAGCCCGCTGCGAAGCGTCAGAAGGGGTCGTCTCGTCCCTGTCGTGGTCAATGCTGGTCTGCAGTACAGTTCTTAGAGCAGAGAGTTCTGAAAACCATCCTGTCCTTCCCCTTCATAACCAAGATAATGTGGTGCTCAACATCTGCTTAAGTCATTACTGCCTCCTTCTCAGAATAATCAGCACCCTCTGGCTTCCTGAGGACTGAAGAGTCGCAGTCCACATTTGACGGCTCGCTTCAGTGATTTGGGGGCACAGATCAGGAGCTCACACCTTCTGCTTTGATGTGCATGGCCGTGGTCATGGCTCCAAAGGATGCAGGGTCCAACGAATTGGCTTTAATGGTTCTCTGATTCCCTTTAATGGCTTTTGTTTTAATTGGCTGCGCTACCCAGCGTCCAGAACTGCACTGCAAAGTTCACAGCATACATGCTAATGGTTTCTTTCTAATTACTGCATAATGCACAAAGGTCTGAAAGAGCAATTCCAGAGGTTAGGCTCCATCGTTAGCAATTCTCTTTACATTTAATTTGGCAAAGTTCTCTACAGCGTTGTGCGACAAACGCAGCAGACGCAATATAATATATGTACATTATATATAATGCATAGCTAATTTTTAACAGGTTTTGAAGAAGTTAGGTTCTCTTCTTAATTTAGCCGCAAGCAGATGCAACCTCAGCTACTGATATGATCCCCTTAGTGTACTTAACTTTCATGGATCACATCTCTGGGGTCGAACATAACTGATTTTCTACCTTCATTTACCGGATGAAAAGAGTAACGGTTGTATCATTTACCAGCAAATATGCATGCAGGTTCCATTCAGGAGTAAAGGGAATAAGATGGCAAAAAGAAACTGGTGAACTAGAATTATTGTCTATAGGAGACTTTTAAGTTTTCGCTGTTCTTAATCAATGACGTCGTTCTCAGCGAGACAGCGTTTGCTCTTATTCTAATTCAGCTGCACTGCCGTCTATCAGTTCGGTGGTGGGACACAGTGCACTGCACTGCTGTCTATAGTTTGGCGGTGGGACACAGTGTTGCAGAGCCACCCCAGTACCTCCAGAGGACTTCTCAGTGACCCAGGGAGGCAAAAAAGAAACAAAAACAAAAACCTCCACATTGCCGAAAAGTGCCCCATTGGGCTCTATTAACTTACATAATCCAAAAGGGAGTCGTAAGTCGAAACCCCAGGAGCTGGAGTTTAGGAAGCCAAAGGCTGCGTAGAAACTGACTAATGTCAGCTTCAACCTGACCATGCCTCCAGAATGCCCCGACTATGCCAGTGGAGGCAGCAGGGAGGCAGGAGTTCTGACACGGAGCTCTGTGTCACATCTGGCTACTGTGGAGGGCTGGGGCAGCCGATCGCCAGCGTATCTGCCCCTTCACCAGGCAGAATTTAATTATGATGCAGGACCATTCGCAGGACATTTGCCAGTCAGCCATAGAGAAGAGCTGATATCAGATTTCACTTATGAGATTCCTGCAAGCCAGGCTTCTGAGTTAGAAGGGGTTAAGCAGATCTCCCCTGGGAGAAAGGCACATGAAGTCGCTGCTGAATCCAACTCAAAGTAAAACATTTGAGGTGAATTTGATTTTGAACTAATGAAGCTGGCTTCTGTAATTAGCTGTAGTCTTCAGATTATGCAGTGGTCGAATAAAGATGTATTAATCTGTGTTGAGAAAAACATTTGGTCTGGATAACCTATAACTCTGAGAACTCAGACGGCCATCTTTCCCAGCCATCCTAATTATCACTCTTTTCACTTGAAAAAAAAAGTAGAATTACACAGCTTAGAAAACCCACAACAGCACGGACTGGATCTTTTGACACATTCGAAACAAATGTAGGATTGCCAGCCACTAGTTGGCATCTGGAAGGAGACATGGGTCAAGGATATTGGGGGTGCCACATATAAAAACCATGATGCCATTTCCTGTTTTATCTGGACATGATATCATACTACTGTAAATCTCAGGAGAACCTCAATCTTGATTTTAAAAAAAAGTCAAAACATTTTGCAATGGGAGACAAGCATTATTTTTAAAGAGTGTAAAGTTAGAATAATTTACAATAAATAATGTTTTCCAACTTTTTAAGTAGTGAGCACGATCAAAACATGACTATTTGTGTGTGCATGCCATCAAATCAAAACTGATTTACCGTGACCATGTAGGGCAGATGTGTCCAATTCTGGCCCTCCAGATGTTCATGGACGATGATTCCCATCAGCCCTTGCCAGCATTATACATTAGGTTGGCAGGGGATGATGGGAATCATCGTCCATGAACATCTGGAGGGCCAGAGTTGGAGACTCCGGCTGTAGGACTTTCAAGGCACAGAAAGGAACAGAGATGAATTGCCATTGTCATCACACAAGCAAAGCATGAAGCTAAGCCAGGGATCTGCAACCTGCCGCTCTCCAGATGTTCATGAACTACAATTCCCATCAGCCCCTGTCAGCATGGCCAATTGGCCAGGCTGGCAGGGGCTGATGGGAATTGTAGTTCATGAACATCTGGAGAGCCACAGGTTGCAGACCCCTGAGCTAAGCAAACTGAAACACAGAGCCCAAGCATGGAAGAGGTGGCATACATTTCACCAGAGTCAAGTTGGGGGCAGGATTTGCACCATCCTTTAAGCCCACTGCCATAATTTAGTGTCTCTTCCCCTACCCATCATGATGTATTAGCTGGCTTTGATTCCACTGTGGGGTCATGATCGCTGGAAGGGGATCCAATGTAACAACAATTATATTCCCAAATACATTCATTTTTCTTGATTTAGGAAAGTTTGAGAATGACACAGTTGATATATTATAAGAATGCTGGCCTCGAGGCAGGACCGGAGGATCTCCCAGGCTTACAACTCATCTCTATACTATGAAGATAAGTTCCCTTGGAGAAAATGGATGCTTTGGAGGGTGGACTCTATGGCATTTTACCCCACAGAGGTCCCTGTCTTCAGACTCCACCCCCAAGTTTCCAGCAGTTTCCCAGGCTACAGATGTCAACCCTATACCCCATCCCTTACTGTTGGCCGGGGCACCACACAGCCCTAATTTATTATCAGTTCTTCTGGCTTCCATTGATTCCCCTGAAACGTTCTTGTTTTTTACCCTACTTAATGTTCAACCAGATAATGGTTATTTTCTGTTGCAGAACAAAATGTTCTGAGCAGGGGAAAGCCTTAAATTCAGCCCGGGCTCTCCCATTTGGATGAACATCATCTTCACTTCTTTTATTTACATTTAATTTTCACACATAGAATGCTTGCATTTCCCTCTCCTCTCTGAACTTTTTATTGCATTGAGCGGGATAACAAGCCTCATCTTCATTAAGCATCAATTTGCAGTCGAACAAACAAGACAGTCTTAAAGCACCATTCCCCAACCTGCAGGGTTCCAGGAAAGGAAATAATAAAGTGAAATATGAAGAATAAACGAGAGGAACAGGTCTAATTAAAACAGGAGTCAACTATTGTGTGGATTAATTGGGAACCAGCTGAGAAAATTAGACCTTTGGGAGTAAGATTACACCCAACACAAACGGCTTGTATTCACAAACACCGGCTTCATGCTCTAATTTGGGAGTAATATTTCGAAAAGAGCGCTTTACCAAAATAAAATAGTCAGTATGGAAAATTCCAGAGATTATTATAAGTGCTTGTCTATATTACTTGAAATTGAAATTTTACCTAAATGTTTAGGTCAGCGGTTCTCAACCTTCCTAATGCAGCAGCCCTTTAATACAGTTCCTCATATTGTGGTGACTTCCAACCCTAACATTTATCCATTTTACAGATGGAGAACACTGATGCAGAGAGTCTTAGGCGACCCCTGTGAAAGGGTCGTTCGACCCCCAAAGGGGTCCCGACCCCCAGGTTGAGAACCACTGGTTTAGGTCATGCTGTCAACAAACTCTGATCTAACCTAACTCTACCTTATTTGTAAATTATGAGCTTCAACTCATATGAAGCCAACAGTTTGAAATGTAGTGTTGGGCGAACCATAGGTTTGACAGCCCCCAGTGGGTATCACTCCCACTCTCAGTCCTTTTGCCTTCCAGTGCTCCAGACAGAAACAGGAAAGAGAAAAGCACATCATCAGTCCCTTTTTAGGGTAAACCCAGAGAAGACAAAGGGTGTTTATGCACTTGTGGTCTGCCCCGCAGCAAGCATATATTCTTTTGGGGTCAGATTCTTGGTTGCGCACAACTTTTCTCCCTTCCAAACTTGCTGTGCTGCAGATCAGAGAAGCCCTGTAGTTTTTGAAACCTGGAAAATACACACACACCCTTTGTAAGGAAAGCAAAGGGAATTAACATGAGTTCTGATTTCTTCAGGTTTCTTCACTTCTCCCAGCTTTTCTTGCCCACACAACAGCAGTTTCTCCATGCACAAATAGAACAAGGAAGTATGGGGCAGGCAAAATGGTGGATTGGCTCAGCTGTGTTCACTTCGCAACCACAGAAACCCATCAAAACATAAAACTGCAGGAAAAAACCCACATACAGCTGTCAGCTAAATACTGTATGCATAATTGGCCAGAGAGTATCTCTAGAATTTGATGGATTCTTAACAGCTACCTCACATTTTCCCAAGAAGTCACATATTGGCACACAAGGTTGGTCCCCTCCCAATTTTCCCATCTCAGGCTGTTCACTCTTGACTGGACTCCAACCAAAGTATGATCTAAGCCTTGAGACATGAAAAATCTCCCCAAAGCAAAGCCAAATCATTCTTCTATTCTTGTCACAACCCCTTTATTAGGTTTCACCAGAACCGAAACATCCAACGTCACTTTTGAATTTATTTTTCCCCACAAATTTCAGTAGGGACTCCAAATGCAAGGAGGAAAGGTTTATGAGATTATGCCCAACAATACGGATGCAAATTTAAAATAACCTTAACATGAGCACAGTTTGACCTGCATACTCTGTGAAGTTACCCTGTATCTTAGCAGTTCAAAGGCCTTTTCAAATTAAGTAGATACTTTAACCATGCCTTGCTGCCCTGCCCTGCCCTTTGCTGAATATGTAGTTCAGTATATTATACCTTACTGTTTTCTAAAACCAACAATATCTATAATGAGAACATGCAAATACTCTGGAAATATTGCAGATAATCATAGCTCAGTAAACAGTTCCTAATAGTCTTAAGCAGCGTGCACACGAATGCAAAGTGCTCTGAGTTGCAATTTGCGCTGTTAAAAATACCCAGTTAGGAGATAGTTCCAAGGATGTCTTTTCACACTTTGGAGCCTGTGCTCTCAAATGTTGTGCTCTGGTAACTGACAATGCGAGTCACATTTGCTACAAGGCCTTATTCCCAAAGGCACAGAATAACCACACACACTTAAAGGGTTTTGTCTAACTCTAGGCCCTATAAAGATGACTCAGTGGCCACAGGATAAGTTATTTCATCCGTATGTAATTTGATTATCCCCCTTGCCACACGTTATGGAAATGTTAGCATGGACCAGGTACAGAAGTGTGATACTGTGTGTAGTAAAATGCTATTCTTTAACTGTTCTCGGAAAAGCATATAAGCACAGATTTTTCTTCCACAGTTTCTTAAACAGGGATTAGCGATGTACAGGCCCACCCGCGTGATTTAAGAAATGTTACTAATCTCATCAAAAAGAGTTTAGCTCATACAAATTCCTTCTTCAGATGTTCCACTAGAGTAGATTCCAGTTGGGCCTAAAATGAAATGAAAGGCCATCTCAGTGACAGGGAAAAAAATGCACTGGAAGTAAAGTCGGAGAACATTGCAACATTTCTTATGCACTTGTTAAAGTTTCAATCAACATCGTGCCTGAATAGGCCTCACCCAACTCAGTTTGGAGCACATAGGGTAGCCAACTCTAGTGGGAGGTAGGAGAACATTGGAAGGGGCCAGCCAAAGGATACAGTGGGAGGTCACTTCTGAGAAAAGCCCAGAGGTGATGTCACATTTTTCTTGGAATTGCTGGAAACAATATAGGAAAATCCTTAACATATATGTTAAGGCGACCAGATTTTCACCTTTTTAAAGTGGGACACCATGGAGGGGTGCGCACACACAGTCGCAGGAGCGCACTGCCTTCTGGGGCGCTCCCCTGTTTCCAGCCAAAACAGGAGCGCCCCAGAAGGCAGTGCGGCAGCGCGGGAGGCTGCCACACTGCCAAACTCCTGTTTCCCACCCTGTCACAGGGGAGCGCCCCAGAAGGCAGTGCGGCAGCCTCCCGCGCTGCCACACTGCCTTCTGGGGCATTTCCGTTTCCCGCCCAGTCACAGGGCGGGAAACAGGGGAGCGCCCCAGAAGGCAGTGTGGCAGCCTCCTGCACTGGGGTGCTCCCATTTTCCCCCCTGTGACAGGGCGGAAAAAGGGGAGCACCCCAGAAGGCAGTGCGGCAGCCTTCCAAAAATTGGGACATTTTAAAAACCACGCAGGACGCGGGACAAATTAGTCAAAAGCAGGACTGTCCCGCCAAAAGCGGGACATCTGGTCACACTAGTATGTGTGTGTGTGTGTGTGTGTGTGTGTGTGTGTGTGTGTGTGTGTGTGTGTGTGTGTGTTTATAAGCAGTTAGTCAAACAAGAGAGTAAGAGAACAAGAGAATGAAACTTAACTTACTTGCAATTCTAAATATAAATAGAGACGTAATAGAGTTATACAAAAATGTTCTATAAATGCATACGTTGATCAACTGGTGTTCAATCACTATTATTATTACTTTCTATATTTTCCCAAAATTACAAAATCTGTCAAATTATAAACTTTTTCCATCCTGCAACACAAATATCACAATATTAACACTTACGTGCAAAATACTACATATCCATTAGTTACAATTCATTTCATTGCTTCTTTTCCTTTTATGATTAATATGCAAAGTACATTTTCCACTTATCTTGGAATTTTTGATTAGGCCTTGTATTGACCAAGCTTATTAATTTTGCCATTGTTGCATTGTCTCTTGATTTATTTCTCCAATTCTCTAGACAGGGACATTCTTCAACCTTCCAATTTGTTTCAAGTGCCACTCTAGCAGCCACTACAGAAGAAGTTCTGTAGTCTTGGCCACCACAACAAATGTAATTTTTAAGATTTTTTTTCTATTTCTGCATGCATTTCTTTCTTGATGGCTTCAGTTGTTTAATCTTAGCTTCTAACAGAAGTTGTATAATTGCCGCCCCTGAAACATAATGTGCTCCAATTCCAGAGATATAATAGTAGGATCAGAGTTGGAAATGTGACTAACAAAAACAGAAGCAGTCAAATGAAGACACAATCCAAACTACAGCAACAAGGGCACTCGAACACAGCCCAATTCAAATCACAACTGCATGTGCATATATCTTTCATAGACTGATAGAGACTATTGATCTTTTGTGAACTATATGTGTTCCCTGTTTCCAGTGAAGTCAAACAATATTGAATTAATCGTAACTAACTTTCCCTACTATTTTAGTAGCCCATTCCAGAAGGGGGGGGGGATCCCCCACTGAATCCCCACTGGAAAAGGCACAGGCTTTTGTCTACCCCCCAGCATAAGGGCACCCCCCCACCAATCGTGCAGGCACCCATGCCTCTGAGAGGTGCTGTGGAGTTCCACAGCGACTGCATCCAAAAGTGTGGGCACCCACAGTGGAATTGCATGCCGATGGGAGAGGAGGCGTTCTCGGAACAGGCCCAAGGGCGGAACCGACTGCAGGCAGCTTCCATTGGGCTTTCAGCCCCTGGCTGCTGCTGCAGCCAGCTTCAAACTTGTGCCATTGTTTCCATGGCACAAGTTCCTTTCCCCTATGGGGTTTCCCAGGGGCAGGGGGATTTCACTGTTTTCCTCCTGGCTGGGCTGCGGATAGGAGAAGGCCCAGCTGCTCCAGTCTGGATTAGGCTGCCTGCTGCTTTATGAAGGAACCATTCGTTTAAATGTATTGTCGAAGTCCTGGCTCCCAGTATTTAAAAAATGAACTGATAACCCCACCCGCAATACAATCCACTCAACGACACCTTTGCATAGCAAGTTCCACCCAAACGCTAAATGATTGGTTCCCCACCCTGGGACATGGACAATATACCACACTAAACTTTCCCTTCTCACTTAGACACCGTGAGAAACAGACTTTTCTCTGTGATACACCTCTGAAGATGCCAGCCACAGATGCAGGTAAAACGTTAGGAACAAAATCCACCAGACCACGGCCACACAGCCCGGAAAACCCACCAGAACCATTCATTTAAATATTACAAAACTCAGATTTCTCTCCCTCTCATGGTCTCCAATTTGTTGACTATACAAGTAAAGTAAAGTAAAATGCAGGGACACATACCCCCAAACACCCCCAGCAAACCCTAAGTTAAGCCTCAGTGTCTAAGAATGGTACACCAACCTTGCTTGCCAAGTGACTTCAACAACAAAAATCTACAAACTATTTTTTGTAAAAAAAAGTTCTACTGCACACCTTCCAAAAACAGCTAGATTACAAATATATGGGAAAAGATACTGCTATACTATTCAGAACGTTTCACATTAGAAATGTGAATTGGTTTCTAAAAACACTGTTAAAGCTGTAGCTGGCAAATCAATAGCTGCTAGCAAGGGTTTTGCTAATGTAGAAGAAGAAGAGTTGGGTTTTTGTACCGTGCTTTACTCTACCTTTGCAAGACTGAAAGAAGCCGCTCGCAATCTCCCTTCCCAACAACAGGTATGTTGTGAGGTAAGTAGGGCTGACAGAGTTTGGAGTGAACAGGGAAGAAGAAGAAGAGTTTGGATTTATATCCCCCCTTTCTCTCCTGCAGGAGACTCAAAGGGGCTTACAATCTCCTTTCCCTCCCCCTCCCCCACAACAAACACCTTGTGAGGTGGGTGGGGCTGAGAGAGCTCCGAAAAGCTGTGTCTAGCCCAAGGTCACCCAGCTGGCATGTGTGGGAGTGCACAGGCTAATCTGAATTCCCCAGATAAGCCTCCACAACTCAAGTGGCAGAGCTGGGAATCAAACCCGGTTCCTCCAGATCAGAGTGCACCCGCTCTTAGCCACTGCTCTTAGCCACTACGGCACTGCTGCTCCCAAGAATGGCCCAAGGTCTGGCCCAAGGTCACCCAGCAAGCTTGATGTGAAGAAGTGGGGAACCTGGTTCTCCACATTAGCATCCAGCAGCAATATGGAGGAGTGGGGAATCCAACCCAATGCTTCAGATTAGAGTCCGCCATTCTTAACCACTATGCCCCTTTAGCTGCACATTGTTCGAGCTGGATCTGATGATCGAGCTGATTTAATTAATGGAGTCCGCTATCTGACATCTGCTTTTTTGGGGGGAGGGGTTGGGGGGAAGAGTTCAAAAAATCCACTAGTGCACCTACCAATTCTTTCCATTTTAGACAATAAGATTTTTTTCACTTGCACTTTATTTCTCCTCCCACAGTTACACGGGCACAATGCTATTGATTTCACTAGGATGTACGGTGGACGACGAGTACATTTGTTCCAACCATTTCATATCACTCTAATTCAAAATCAGCATTTATCATCTCTCCCTTTGTGGATTTTTACATCCTTCATTAAGACTGCGGCAGACTCCAATAAGAAGGGTCATGCGGTGCAGATAAATAAGCAGAATTATAATTTGGGAACAAAGACGTGGTAGGGATTTATGTACCGAATTGCTGGGAATTAATCCTTTCTATTGTCTTCTGTATAGCTCTTCCCCAGAGAACTTGAGTCATCTGCCTCTCATAGAAAGAAAGCTCTCCATATATAAAGACTATTATACAAGCTGGCGTATGAATCACAGAGCCTTCACCTAGGTTCCCCATGTATGACTCACTGTCTACGACAAGATGAAGATGGTGTACCTTTAACCAGATGGTTAGTGACACAGGGAAAAAAATAAACAGAGCATCTAAGCACACTGCAACTTTTTGAAGGAGTTCTAAAATCCATTCCAGACAAACATACCAAGTAAAATGTGTCACACACGATACAGTGAAAATATAGTTGATTTTTATTTTGAGTCACCTGTTTAATATAGCAAGCAGCTGTGTTCCTCATGTTAAGCCAAATGCTGATCAGTTGGGTATTGTTTTAGCCCTTGGGTTATAGCAAAAACCTCTTGAGGGGATCCACCAATACGCCAAGTGACGCACTGTTGTTATTGCCATAAGAACTAAAAATGAACCATATTCAGCCATACAGTACTCAGTGGGGGCCCCAATTCTGCTGTGTATAATTACCCATCTCTTTCCCATTCCTCAAACAAGACTAATATTTACAGTTTCATTGGCAGAGCCTGGTTTTAACAACTCAGGAAATGGGCCTAAAGATGGACCCACAAGCTGGATGCAGAGGTCATTATTCCACACACAAAATTGGGGATCGACTTTTGTTAGTTCCAGCCACATTCTTTTTGAGAGCGTTGGACACAGCAATCAAGGACTTTTAGTGGGCCGAAGCAGGAGGGGACAATCTGTAGTAGATTCTGACGCCTCTTTAATTTGAAGCCCACAGCTCAGAGCTTGGTACATGATAAATTTCTATGTGGAGCAGCTGCAGAAGATGCCTCAATTGACAGTACAACCCCTAAGCATTAGGGTTGCCATGTGCCCGCTTGGGATAGGATTTCTCTCACTCCAGTGGGCCCTGTGTCAGGTCGTGCCGTCCTTGGCCTGCCAGCGTGCACGTACTCAGCCCAGTTGCAGCTGGGCTCACTATCTCCCTGCCCCAAGGCGACGGGGCCTCTTTCTTTTGTTTCACATGTACCCAGTTCAATAGAGCTTGCCAAGTACTTCTAATCTTTCTTTCACAGGGAGTAACTCGCCTATTCCCAAAACAATGTAACTGTATAACTGTCCTTTCTCATGCTGATATTGGGGGAATGCAAAGGTGGCAGCTTTATGGGTTGAACCAAACTGTAACCTTAAGGTATATACTGGGTCTCAGATTCAGCTACCTGGCTGTTGAGCTTGACACAGTTCTAATAAAGCTCTTGGACCTTTCCTGAGTCTTATTATTGACTGGAGTACCAGACCCCTACACCCTGCAGGAATCTCACGGCACATGGTGGTAAGCTGCAGGACTGCAGTCAACGTTCTGCTCATTACCTGAATTCAATCCTGACAGCTCAAGATTGACTCAGCCTTCTGTCCTTCTGAGGTCAGTGAAAGAGTTTGTGGGTAAAGTGTAAGTGACAGCAGAAGGCAGTGGCAAACCACCCCATAAACACAGTCTTTCTAGTAAATGTCATGATGTGACGTCACCCCAGAGATCAGCAATGACCCGGTGACGTCACACCATGGATCAGTAATGACCTTTACCTTTAGTGGGCTTTGTTTGCCAGTACTCCAGTGGTTGGAGGTAGAAAGATAAAAACAACATTTAAAAATCACTGTCAAGACAGGAAGACACTGCTTCTGGAAGAAAACTGGAAGTGATGTCACGTCCCTCTTGGATTTGCCAGAAATTCTGTGGAAAACCAAAGAGGTTTTGGGGGGTGATTTCTAGTGTGGTGCAACATCAAGGAAAATCTGGATGTCATACTGTTGCTGGCAAACACCCACCAGTTACCTACATAACCTGGTTTTCCACCGGTTGCCAGACTGATAATCTTTCTAAGCAGAGATAAACCCTTCTAAGTCCATTGAAGTTAATGAGATTGCAAAAATAATATGGGTGGGAGACAGCACTATTTAGGATTGCACTATTAGTATGGGCTGGAGGGAGAATTATTTAGAGCAATGATTCCCATATTTTGCCCTATTCATCAATGTTGTAATTGTACAGGCTGTTTTATTCTGTAACTTTTTCTCAATTTACATAAGCACTGCATAGATTCTTCATGTGTGCCAAATACAAACTGAACCATTACCTTTTAAAAACCTAGAATCATAATTCACTGAACTATGCTCTGTTTCACATAAAGATGTTAGTTCAGTCAGTTGAGATGCAGTAGTTGGAAAAACTGAGTGCTTCTGCATTAGGATACAGTTCTGAATGAATATGAGAGTTTTCATTAATTTTCACACACTGCCTTTGTCAAAATTATTATTTTGCGCATTATCTAACATGGTACTTTGATATAAGAGCATTTATGCTATAATGGATTTTGACTTTCAAACGGATAGGAGGAACAGGTCTAGGTAGGCACTAGGACTCAGGTGGAGCATTCTACAACAAAGAAGGCCCAGCATGCTTTGTTCTGTGGTGGAGGAATATACAATAATTCTGATATATCTATTTCATCTTTATCCCTCCTAGAAATATTTCAGTCTCAACTCATCTATGAAAATCCAGCCATTACTTCTCTCTTTTTTATCATAATTAAATCTTGGGGTTTTTTCCCCCTTTAGGTGGTGATATTTCTTTTTTTGAGTCCATTTCCTGTTGTCCAAGTTCAATAAGCTCTTGGGCCCCACCTGCCTTCATTGGCCATGATGGCTGGATAACACATGCTTATTTATGATTGTGTGGAGCAGAGGTCCCAAACGTTTTTGATCCTGTAGGCCAGAATTTGGAATTCTGTCGCAGCATGGTGGGTGCAGCAACAAAATGGCTGCCACAAAATGGTGGCCACGGGAGATGAAACCAGCAACAAAATGATTGCTACAGTTTAACAACAGTAATACAGTATGGGTCTTTGTGTTGTGGGGGTAGCTGCTGCTAAAGCAACATTTTTTAAAAAACAATATCTACACAGTCAACCAAATCTCCAATTGTCAATCAGACGCCTAGCTGGGCAAAAGTTCAAACTGGTCCCACCCACTTCCTAGCACCCAAAGGTGGCATACTGGGGACCTCTGGTGAGCAGGACTATGAGGAGGGAAGCATTATATCCTTCGTGACTTGCCTAAAGGCTTTATGGGTATACCCAAGGGCCATTGAAAAAAGGGTTCAAGATGGAGCTTTTGTCCAATCTGGTCAACCTCTTGAACTCTTTCAAACCTCTTGATTAATAACAAAAGAGGCAGAGAAGGGTTACCAACCTCCCAGTGGGGCCAGGAGATCTGGAATCACAACCAGTCTTCAAAGATCACTTCCACAGGACAAAAACAGCAGTTTTGGAGGGTGAGTTCTATAGCAGTCTACCCGGCTGAGGTAACTCCCCTTCTCAAAACCCACCCTTGCCAGGCTTCATCCTCGAAATGTTCAGGTATTTCCCAAGCAAGTGTAGGTAACCCTACAGAGAGTGAGACAGAAATCTGAAACACCTCTCAGTATGGTTGAGGGAGGGATAATGTCACTTCCTGATCTGCCATGGACTTTCTGGTACAAAAAACAGTGGAATGTGCAGTACAATAAAGAAATTACCTTCATGTGTATATTGTTGACTACTGTCAAGTTGGTTACTGTCAAGTGATCATTGGACAGGTTGTTCTGGGAGGGGGAAACATACTGGATGGCCACTGGAAAATACTAAAAAGGGGTAATTAATCTGTGATGGTTCACTTACATTTGGAAATCACCCCAGGTATGCCTGTCTGGACTGTTCTATCGCCAGAGGGAAAAGATAAGACAGATACAGATCCAAAAAAATAAGCAAACATGTTTTAACCCACCCCCACCCCCTTTTGCTTAAGGCATGGAAATTCCAGTAAACAAACAGAGGAACATTAAAAGACTGTCAGCAATACATTCACCACAGTGCTACATTGCTGTCTGAAATGGTATCAACGCAGAAACCATTGCAGGAAAAAAAAAGAAAATCACAGACATTAACACAGAGCTGCTTTAATTGGTCCTGCTTGTCACACTTAATTTTCCCCTGATTTCATTTCAGACCATTATTAAATTCAAATGAATAACATTAAAGAGATACTCTTCACATTTAGCCGCTCCACTCCATTCCGCCATTCAGCCCTTTACAGGAATATCTGCCGCAGCTTCGCTGTCTCTTTCAGGGCCCGAACAAAACGTGGAGAGCCTCCAATTTTTAATCAGCTGTACAGATGGGTTTATTTCACAAATACACCAGGCTGCACAGATGGAGATTCCTGAACGCATGACAAGGTGTAAAAGTGTTACAGAGATTACAAAAGAACAAAAAAAAAGCGGGGAGAGAGAGAGAGGAAGAACTGGAAAATTCTAATTAGCAAGGATGCGGTCTCTTAAGGGTTTATTAGTTCAGAACTTGAATTTTGTCCTTGGCATGCATGGAACAGTTTGAAAAGAAAGCAGCGCGGAGAGAAAAGAGAGATGCAGAGAGAGAAACACATATCAGATTAAGTATAAAAACTGGCTGGGTGTCCCTCAAGAGCATATGTAATCTTGCAAGGATCTAACTCATTATGATACTTCAGATAATTCCCTCCGAGACCAGCCAAAAGCACGATACAATAAATTCAGCCATCCAATTGCAAAATGAAATTGCCGCATTTTTCTAAGGGGATTTGAAAAGGAAGGATTAGCCGGGGTTAATTTACAGGTATAAATACTGAAGGTGCTCGTTAAAAGGATGGAGGACAATCTCAGGCGAGCCACTTAAAGCCCTTCTCTCCTCTGTATTTATTTCAGGTTGTAACAATTGCATTGGAAACTCCCCAGTGTTTGTGTCGGAAAAAAAAAAGAACAGGAAGCTACAGCATTCTGGAAAATTTGAAGTGCAGCAAATCTGGCTGCTGCTTCAATAGTGCTTCCAGCGTTCAATATCTGGAAGTTTTGAGGGTGGAGCCTAGGGAGGGTGGAGCTTGGGAAGAGACCTCAGCTGGGTTTAATACCATAGACTCCACCATCCAAAATGAGCCATTTTCTCAAGAAGTGACCTCTGTAGAAGTGTATCGAGGGGAAATGGTGTCTGGGGGCAACACTTCCTCTGGGGGGTGCCCCCCCAGTGCTCAGGGACAGGGCTCAGACTGAGCCTCTCTGCAGGCCAGCTCCTGGTGTCCCCAGGGCCTGGGGAGGGCAAAAGCCAGCCTGGATGGAGGGGGGGAGTCATGCCCCCCGCAAGAAGGCAGGGGGTGGGGCCTGGGGGTGTGCAGCCATGGCACCCGCCTGGGCAGCCCGTCGCGGCCACCAAGCCCTGCCCCTTGCCTTTGTGAAGTCTGAGCTCCGCCCCCTGTCCCACCCCCGGCCTCCGTGCAGGCTGGCTTTTCCCTCCCCAAGCCCTGGGGATGGAGATAGAAAGCTATTTCATTGGCACAGCTACCAGACAACAACGGACATATTTGTTTAGACTCAGCTTGTTATTGTAGAGCACCCCTCACCCTTTAAAAAAGGGTAGTGATTTATACAAACTAACACAACTCAGGACACAAACTTATTTCTGAGCACAGGATATGCTGTCCATTTATCCCTTTACTTTCTCAAAGGAGTAGTTCCCCACCCCCTATCATTATTAGATGGGAGTGAGGAGAATTTATGTAGGTAGCTCATTCTAAACCTTCCTGTACGGCTTTCCCATCTGCATTCACCCATTCTAAAAATAAAATAGGTAATTCATAATTTGAAAGCTAGCATAAAAAATAAGATAGGAACTCAATTTCTTGGGAAAGAACTGTACAGCAATATTTTACCATCTGGTGGTGTCTGATTATTCAGGCTCCATTTTTTGCTGGCTCCAGAAAACACGCTGCTGTGGTCAGACAGGAAGATTCAATTTTATCAGTGCTTTGAATGTTGTTTTAAAGCAAGGTACTATGTTTGAACTGGTAATAGATGTGTAATGTATACTCATTAAATTTGATTTTACACTGTCCTGATTTGACAGGCTTTGACAGTCTCTAAAGTGAACATTGCTAACTGCATTGGGAATATTTTAGCAATGCACCCCCCAGAAGTCTCGGGATATTCCCGAAAATTTAGGGGTTGTGCCAAGAAAGGCAAAGTTTGGGAGGGGGAAGGAGACAGACTGGCAGAAAAGTGATTAAGGCTGAGCATGGCAACCACTGAGAGTGATGTTGTGAGGCCAAAGTGAGGGCATCGGTGTTGGTATGATGGCAGATAGCTCTAGGAAACATTAGCAACCCTATGGTGAAACTCTATGGTAAAATCATAGAATTTTTGGCAATTCCTAGAGCTACCTGCTCTGGGAAAAGTACATACTATTATGCCATTTGGGGGGGGGGGATTCCCTGTCTATACTATGGGAATGATAAGCCTAGACATGATGCCGTAGAAACCCCTTTCAAAGCTGCCATTTTCAAAGCTGATCTCTGTATCCTTGAGACAAGCTGTGATTCAGGAAGAACTCCCCCCTGATGGTGCTCCCCCCTGTTTACCCTAGGAAATTCTCACTGATAAGTGGATGGCCTTCAGTGAGGATGGGGAGGGGAAGGGGTGCGGGATAGCATGCAAGGGAAGGGAGGGAGGGGAAGGGGGCCCAGCATCTGCTTCCTGGAGGCTGGTAACCCAACTGACGGGTGAGGGATGCTTAAGTTCAGAGTTGAGTTACATGGAGACAGCCCCTTTTGTGTTGTCATAGCTTCCTTAGCTAATTTTTTTTTATTTTTAGAAAGCTCCATGAGAGCCCCAACCTGATCGTGACCTCAACCCTTACAGTTTTGAGTGTTGTGGTGGTCCTAGGCCATGAAATCCTTTGAAGGTCAAAACCCAGATTCCAAGCTACACTCTTAAGGCACAACATCATTCAAAATATTAGATTTCTCGGTAACTTGACTCCTAACTTCTTCTTTTTTGCAAGCTTGGGGGGGAAAAACATTTTAGAATCTCCGAGTACATAAGAGTTGGAAAACACCTGTCTTCCAGGAGGGCTTAACATCTTGCCACTAACACAACACTGTTTGAACATTTACTGGAGTCACTCACTCTGCCACCTGTTTCATTAGACAAATGCCTTTTGTATCACCCGACTTACCCCAGAGACCAAGAAAATGTCAGGGATTAAAGTTGAAAAGAGGGGGGGAAAAATATATTGTCCCATCAGTTGTGTATCAATTCAAGAGTAACCTGACTATACTTTTGATACAGAAGTTATATATGGATTTTTAAAAACTTTTTACAAACCCATCTAAATACTTCGACCGAGGCCTGCTGTTAAGCTGGTGAAAGCACTAAAACTGTATGAATAGTCTTCTATTTTACAAAGTATTATTTTACATAGCAGCACCTGCTCTGTATTTAAGTGCTACATCACCAGTTGCTGGGGATAACACCTTCGGCTGATAAGGGGATAACATGCAATTAATTTAATTTTGCTGCTCCGGCTAAGGTGAGCTATTACTCAGTCTTGCAAATGAACTGACTCTATACTGAAAATTAACACTTGGACAAACGGTTATCTATTAGCAGTCAAAAGAGTTTGACCGGCATCTATTAGTTAAGGCTAAAATGGACAAGACAGTTTATACCAGGGGAGCTACGGCTCAGCGACAGGGAATCTGCTTGGCAGACAGAAGGTCCCAAGTTCAGTCCCGAATACCTCCCGTTAAAGGAGACAGAAAGCAGGTGATAAGAAAGACTTACCATGGAGAGCGGCTGCCAGCCAGAGTAGACAAAACTAAGGTCTATTCCACAAAGCAAATGTGAAACGAGTTGCAATAGTGATAAAGGTATCTGCTTTTCTGTTTACCCAGTCATATGTGTTCCATGCAGGCAGCAATTGGAGGCCACAGAAACAATCCAGGGCCCAGTCTACACAGGCCTGTTAAGTGGCAGCACATCGGTATACATGATGCAGATGGAGCCCCGAGACCATTCACACACTCCCGTGCGGGTGGCCCCAGAGCCGCCGCAGCCCACAGAGGCACCTTTGCACAGAGGAGCCTCCATTTTGTTTGTAAACTTACCTTCTATTCCTTGCACAGCTCTGCAGGGACAAAGGGAAACACCCCCATGGCCATGGCAACACTTCAGGGATTGGAGGGCAGGAGGCGTATCCCCTCATCCCTGCAGAGCTGTGCAGGGAAGAGAAGGTAAGTTTACAAACAAAACAGAGGTGCCTAAAAGTGGTGCCTCCAACTTAATGCTGTTTGCTTCGCACCGGGTGCAAAATGCTATTTTTGAAAAGACTCGCTCATCGAGTGAGTTTCAAAAACTGCTTCCCTCCCAGTTGGGCGGGGGGGAGTCTGGTGCTGGGGAGGGGAAGGGGAGTCTCATTGCAGAGGCGGAAGCCATGCAGACTGCACCCCTGGAATGGTGTTTTTACCTGCAACACATGTACAGTTATGCAGGTATGTAGAAATGAACCCCCACAACCATGCTGATTGTCCCACAATATGACCGACTGCACCTGTGTAGCTACACAGATGCAATCTGCAATTTTTAAAATAAAAATTTAAAAGGAAAAGAGACCTTCCTGCAATGGCTGGGCAATGACAGGCAGCGTCTCCTTGGACAACTGGATTTGTTTCCTCATTCGAAACCTCACTCGAAACTTGGGCCAGTCAGCTCATTCAGAAAAGGAGTTTGTAAGCCACCTTAAGTATCCTTACAGGAGAAAAAAGGTGGGGTATAAATCCATACCACCATACCACCACCACCTTCTCCTTCTTTGGTGAATACTGGTGTGTCACCCAAAACATTGTGGCATGTTACTTTTGACATATATGTGATGGGTTCCCCATCACTGGGCTAGGATACTGGCTGCCCAACCTTCAAAACAACAGTTTGGCATGAAGGTTGCTAGGTGTCCTTTGACCAGTCACTCTCAGCCCTGCATATCTCAGATGGCTGTAACAAGGAGAAAGGGGGATAAGAGAACCAGGCCTGCCACTGTGAGCTCCTTGAAATAAAGCAGCCCACAATAAACTCATAGTGTTTATCTAGATTTCTTTAAACCACCTTTCCTCAAAATGTTGTTGGCGGTTGCTTCACTTCAGGGTTGGCCCAGTTTTAAAGCACGACTTCACTGGGAATAATATCCTTTAATGTCCGAGAAGTTTGGTGCTTAGGCTAATTAACTTCCGTAACAATTAACCACTACTGTAGAACAATGACATCAATGTAAAGTTGTTAGTAATTTTATAACTTTTAATTGTAGTCAGTAATATTTCTGTAATTGGGACTGATTCACTGAAGAGTTGTTGTGTTTGGCTTTCATCTGGCCATCCGACTTCTATTTTTTGTAATCAGCTTCAAAACCACTATTTTTTTAAAGTCTGTAGGCTGTCCCTGGACAGTTGAAGCATAGGAAGAAAGCAACTCTCACTGAAGACCCCTCCTAACACCATAAAAAAGAGAGAGCAGGACAGTGAAGAAGAAAAATAAATTGCAACAAGCTCGTTGCATTATTGGTTCATGAATATTCAACTACAGGAGGCTAATTGGCAATTCATTTCTTCTTTCCATTTGCTTGTAAAATATTAGTTAACCCTACCCTCCGGTTTAGATGAAAATTGGGTGGAGAGGCTGAGGAGGGAGAGCCAGAGCCACGTATAATCCTCAGACTCCATCTTCCAAAGCAGTCATTTCCTCCAGGGGAACTGGGAGGGCGGTATACAAATCTAATGAATGAATGAATGAATGAATGAATGAATGAATGAATGAATGAATGAATGAATGAATGAATGAATGAATGAATGAATCTGGAGACCAGTTGTCATCCCAGAAGATCTCCAGCCATCACCTGGAGGTGGGCAACTCTACACATCAGCCACTCCTCCCACTGAAACCAAGGTTCTTTTCACTGCTGTCTACCCTGATTCGGTCCTTTCAAAACAGGGTTGCCAACTGAAGGGGGCAGGGAGATGGGGGAGCAGCCATCAGCTCTATGGAAAAACCATAGAGTTTTCAGTGATTCCTAGAGAGGATTGGTGTCACTTCTGGAAAGCAACATCCTGGTCGTCACTGATGGTGAATTAATAAATAATATCTTGCCAACCACTGGAGTGCCACCAAGCAAGGCTTGTTGGGTTGTGAGTTCCCTCACTCCACAGTGGGCACACAGAGATTCAGATTCAGAGACCTTTGTTAGGCATATACAACATGGGGACAGAAGGAAAAAGGAAATTGAATAGGGAACAGTGAAAAAATATTGTAAACAGAAGCCAAGGGGACCAAAAATTTGGCTAGGATTTCCCTTATTTCAGCCTCGGGATTATTGAGTAGAAGAATCATCTTTGCATTGGTAGAGAGATCCAAGAACCCAGCCAAGGTTAAGGCAGAGAAGTCGGGCCTAAAGCTGTTATACTTCGGGCAGAAGAGCAACATGTGTTCAAGGGAATCAGTATAGGAAAGGCAGAAGGAACAATGTCGATTAAGCTGAGGGATGTTTGAGAACCGACCTTGAAGTAAAGATGATGGAAAGGAACTGCACCCTGCTCTTGAAAGTGCCCATCTAAGTTTATGGTTTGGGAGTTGGTTCAGATAGTGGGCAACAGAGTGGGCACATCACAACTCTATTTCAAGATTCTGAAACAACTTTGTGCCTCCTTCACCCCCCTTTTTCACTTAAACACCTAAAAAGTTCTTCTTTCTCTTAAAACAATACAAAATAACACCAAACATTGTGCATGCTTGGAAAGCTTACACACAGTAGTGTTATTTTGGTTGCTCTTTTTTTAAAAGGGTATAATAAGAGGATCTTTGATGCTTTAATTCCACTTTGGCCCAGCATGGCAACCTGCAACCTCTCACTTTTTTCCCCCTAAAGACTAATTGCTTCCGGGAAACAGGTCCTGCCAGCCAAATTCTCCTACAGAAGCAAACGGGAATTACCCATCGAGCATACGGTGAACAAAGTCATCGATTCGCTCAGATCTAAGCATCCTGGCCTGTTCTTGTGCCCTTAACAGCACTTGAAGCTGAAAAAATCAGTGGGTGAAACTTTTCACAGCTTGGGGGTACAAACTGTTTGGAAATGGCTGCAGATAAAATTGTTGTTAAAGGTACAATGATAGGAGCCAGTACTAAATGGGTGATTCTGCGCAGGCCAAATATATCTTTTTAAAGAGCATTTTGGGGGAGAAGTTCCCTCAGAACTTACCCCACAAGTGCTCCTAACCTGTTATATTTGCTGGAACCTGGGTTAGCGGCTTCCCCCCTTTTACCTGGGTTTAAACACTACCTGCTTTCCTGTGCAAACTACGACAAGAAGGAAGTATTCTATGGCCACCCCTTCCCATCCACCATTATTGTGGATTTCCCCGGTGGATGGCATTAGAGTGGATTCTCTAATAGGCAGCTGCCATATTGTGCCAGTAAATGGGGGTGTGTAGATTCTTGGGGTGTGGATTCTGGGGAGGGGATTCTTGAGGGGATTCTTGGGTAGGGTGGATTCTCCAGTGGGATGAATTCTCAGGAGGAATTCTCAGCTGCTCAGTTCATATGGAAACACTGTATCTCCTGTGCAAACCTGCTGCCACCAGTATTCCAGCTGACCCCTGTAGCCACCATGCACACAATGGCACAGGCAACACGGGTTCATATAACCCTTCTAGTTGCCTGTGGAGAATCAGCCAATGTTAGCAATTCTGATACTGAACTGGTATGAATGCATCGCAGAGCAACCTTATTTCCCAGCCTTGATTATTATCTCTTCTACACATTTTTAGGTGCATGTCTACACATTTAGGCTTCAATCTTAATTGCCGTTTCCATCAGCTCCAGATCAGTAGTTCTCAACCTGTGAGTAAGGACCCCCTTTAGGGGTTGAATTACCCTTTCACAGGGGTTGCCTAAGACTCTCTGCATCAGTGTTCTCCATCTGTAAAATGGATAAATGTTAGGGTTGGGGGTCACCACAACATGAGGAACTGTATTAAAGGGTCACGGCATTAGGAAGGTTGAGAACCACTGCTCTAAATACTCCTACTCAAGGCCACCATATTTTGACACCCTCCCCCCCGATGTTCTTGGGATCCACTAACTCCTGGGAACCCAATTTTGGGAGTCTGAGAACTGAATGGAAAGGAAGAAGGCTGCTGTTTCGGCAACACACCTGTGCTGTGACATAGCTGGGTGGCAAAAGTGGAATCTGGAAGAACCAGGTTTGAATGTGCACTCCACCATGGCTACTCAACCTAACCTACTGCATAAGATCTCCGCTAAAGAGAATTTAAAAGTATGCAAGGCTACGCTTACAGCACAGACACACAATGCTGCAGCACCAGTGGTGGAGCGGCAAGGGGATGGGGGGTGCGTTGTGCACCAGGCGCACGCCTGGGGGGCAGAAAATCACCACCCGGCCCCTCCCCCTTTTCCTTGCACCCCCCACACTCCCTTGGGGCTCACAAGGCCTCCTGAGAAGTATAGTTCCTCAGGCAGTTATTAGCCTGAACTGTGAAGAGGCCACTTTTTTCAGACTGAAAAAGTACTAGAAAAAGAAAAGAAACTAAGGTAAGTGTGGGAAGGGGGGGCACCACGGGGTGGCTGCGGGGGGGGGGCATGGGGGACGGACAAAACACACTGAGCACCGGCCCAGCTATGCCTCTGTGCAGCATAACATTAATCTGCTGGCACCTTCGTTAAAAGTAAGCCAAATCATAATTTGATGTTATTGTTGAAAAACCTAATTCACCACTGGATTTTCCTATGTGGGTGAGACAAGAGGCAAATGGCAGCAACAGTGCAACTGTGTGCAAAGCCAGCCTAAGAGCAAAGCACAAATGTCTCATGCACAGTTATTCAGAATCACTCAATTGAAGCAACACTGCAACCCTAAATACAACTACCCGAGAGTCAGCCTCCCTGAACAGCGCTCACCGCAAGGTAAATATACATATGGTTTCTCTTTAAGTCCCACGGAATTACTCAAAGCTCTCTGGGGGAAGAGTCATAAATATGATCAGCCCTTGAATATTTTCCTGTCGACAACTTCATGACTTCTGGGTTTTCCTTTACACTCTCTCTATAAAATCCTGTTGACCGCAAGTCAAGGCTTGTCCAAGCTACCAAGCCATACCCATTTGTAAAATCTCACTGAATGCTGGAAGTATAATCTTCTCAATGTTCCTTTCTCGTTAAAGAGAGACCCACATACTTCTCAAACATCATTGCGCTGCTTCAAAATAGCACATGGTATTTTCTCTTCCACAAGTTCTCTTCTTTTTCGCCCATAAATATGAAAAAAAAAATCCAAAAAAGAGAAGAAAAGCAAAGCAGAGATATTGTATTTGTGTACCAGACTGAATAGCTAATGAAGGCCGGTCGGCTGCACGTGGCACGGCGCCTTCAGCCTGAAACTTTGCAAGCTGACAGATGGTTGTCAAGCGATGGGGAGTTCATTCCCGGAGGTGCTTAGAAAAACAACACATTAGTGCCATGCAGGTATTAACCAACTCCGCAGCTTTTGCGGCCACCTGTGGGCACCTGACCTACTTTGACCATGTCCACCTACAGCGAAGCAAGCGTTTCCTTCTCACGGCAGGTAGTAATCTTTCAGGAGGTCATGCTGCGAACGGCAGGCCTCCCTGTTTCCTGACTTCCCAAACAGCCGCTTAGTGGGCTGGGATGGGCTGGGCTGCTCTAACATGCATGCAGTCCCTTTGCTTACTCTCACTGAAATGTCTCTTGGCAGCTGGGAAGAAAAGGCTCTGTTTAACCAGGAGGGAAATAATCAAGCTGGAGGAGAGATCTTTTCTTTCGTCCGTGTTCTGGCCACACTGCCCCTCCTCTAAATAAAATTGAGGCCTTCGCTCTTATGTGCTCAAATTGCACAGCATGGCATTGTAGCAGGAAGCCTGACAGTTTGACATTTCCAACCATCGGCTTCTGATTTGAATGAGACAGACCCATCACCAAGCAGATTTGTGTCCAGGGCATCTCTCAATACCACGCCATTCGATGAAACCGTGGAGATGGACTGCGAGATTCCAAATGGTGTCTCTGTCTAAAAACGACTGCATTGACGAGGCGGAGAAGACAGGTCTGGGCTTTTTATAGCTGGGTGGGCCAAAGGGTTCTATACAACAGCTAGTGCACTGGGCCCGCTGGGCAAAATCCAGAACAATTCAGAAAATAGTACAGAGATTTTAATATAGAAAAGGGCAAAAGTGCAGTGCCAACATAGAAGAACAACACAGAGAGCAGAACAAAACAAGCACATGAGAGACAGTCCTCTATTCCTATGAACAATACCTAATATCACTTAATTACTTAATATTGTTCCAAACAACAAAATAGAGGATCAATGAGGCAAGCTCACAGTCCAAGTTTACAGCTTCTTCAAAGAAGTCTCTTTTCTTGGCAGTCAATGCCTATGTGATGACTTCCAACTGTCCTGTGATAAAGTTAATGGCTTTGGAGCTCTCCCATTCAAAACTCCCATCTAATTGGCAACTGGATCAGCAGGACATGTTCCGCAGCTTATGCACACGTTTCGCAGAATCTTCATCAGCCGACAACATATATGGGGGCCAGGCTCAATCTAGGAAGGTAAATATCAAGGAGTTAACCTGTATAACCTCCCCTCTGGCTCACCACCTCATAATACTGAGCAAAGTAGGAAGCTCTAAACTTGGACTGTTTTCTTAATTGTTTTGGATTTTGGCCAGTGGGCATAGTGCAATAGTTGTCACCTAGATTTTTCACATTGCCCACATTGTTGTGGTTGTATTTAATGGGATACAAGGTACCAATCTCCAGGTGGTGGCTGGAGATCTCCCACTATAACAGCTGATTTCCAGGCAACAGAGAGTTCTTCTGGAGAAAATGGCTGTTTTGGAAAGTGGTATTATATTCCATTGAAGTACCTTGCCCCGTCCCCTCACCAAACCATGTCCTTCTCTGGCTCCACCACCAAAATCTTCAGGTATTTCCTACCCTGGAGCTGGCAAGCCTAGTGGGACTATCCTCTTCAACTGTTTCAGCACCAGAACTCACCTTTGAATCCAGTTCACCACCACAAAAACCTCTATTCAATTGTGTATTTATGCTGCACCTTCTCTTTCGGCAGCAAGGAAAGATAGAGTTCCTGAACATTAACATACAGACCCAGAAATTTGGGGAGGAGGGAGTCAGCTAGGGTTGCCAACCTCCAGGTGGAGCCTGGATATCTCCTGGAATTTGACCTGACCTCCAGAAGATAGAGATCTCCTTGGAGAAAATAGTTGATTCAGAAGGTACATCATTATTCCCTGCTGAGGTCCTCCACCTCACCAAACCCCACCCCCTAAGTCTACAGCAGTTTCTTTACCCTTAGCAGGCAACTTTATCAGGTTGGGAAAATCCTGGAGCTTTTGGGGAGCAGCCAGGTAGGAGCAAAGTTGAGGGAGGGGAGAGGGTCATGCTATAGGGTCCACCAGCTCCCCCAAAACAGCCATATCTTCCAGGCTGTCTTCTGGATATAATTTAGATTCTGGGAGAACTCTAGGCCCTACTTGGAGATTGACAATGTTCAGTTTGTAATGGATGTGTTTAAAAAAGTCACAAAATACTCCAACATGCCTGTTACAATTTCAAGAGCTCCGTTCTCTCCTGTACTTCGTCACCTATTGTGTGTGAATGCGTATTTGTGTTTTTCTGCCTTTCTCCTTCTCTTACAAAAATATTAGCCCCCCTCCCCCAAGAAAATTATGGGGCGTTGGCATGAAATACAGAAGGCTAAGGTCAACTTCATTATTCACCAGCTGGAGATAACTTATGAAGAGGAGAAAAACACATTGTTTGCCTCCAATCAGTTTAAGAACAGCTTGGATCTGAGTTACTGAAACAAATATGCACATCTTCAAGCTGAATTTCACCTATGGCTATTCCCACCTAGATCCTCCAAAACTTCACGAACAACAAAAAACTCGAACAAAATGTCCCTCGGGTCAGCAGTTTCAAGATCCAGCTGCCACAAGCTAGACTTTGTGATGTGAAATGTCCAGCTTTTATGGGAAAGGAGCCACTACAGAACAGAACATGATTCCAGGTGAGCTTCAGACCCTGGCAAACCAAAAAGAAAGGGAGTAACATTTGAATCCAGTGGTGCCCTAAAGACCAACACCAATTTTCAGGATATATGCTTTTGTGAGTCAAAAATCACTTTGTCAGATCCTTTGTCCTATACTGGACAAAGGGAAGTTTGACTCTTGAAAGTTCACACCCTGGAAAATGTTGTTACTCTTGGAAGTGCTATCAGACACAAATTTTGTTCTTCTACTCGAGTGCATGGCTCCTTGCCCAAAAATAAAGGGACACATTTTGTAGCTCTCTATCTAAGCTCTATCCCATTTATGGAATTCACATTCAAGGGTACAAGTAACCTTGTCTGATTCCTAGACTGATTAGGCAATATATCACTTTTATTTTAATCACAACGGCACTTTCAGGAGAGTATGTTTAAAATCTCCTTTAACAATACAAGATTTTCCAACTTTACAAAGTGTCTGAGAGCACAACGTTATTGTAAGTATGATTAAAGGCAACGTTAAATCTTTTGATGCTGGACAATTTAGGTGAGGCTATGGGCCAAAAAAAAAAGGATTAAAAAAACACAGCTCAAACACTCTTTGGGACTGATTAGAACAATTATACATAGTTTTATTTGCACTGTAACAAATTTCCATCTAAAAGCAAAATGAAGTTTACAATAGCTCCAGGCTCTGCGCAGATTAGCACGTTGTTGCATATTAATGACTTACTCCTTGTGAGCAATTGTTATACAAATTGCTGTTGTGCCAGAATTTATAATAATATTTAGCTGAAGATAAAATACAGGATCATTTAAAAATTAAGAAAAAAGAAAAGAAAAAGAAAAGAATATTCCCACAACAGCAAGAATTAATCCACTGGTTTGTGTGCATGGTTTACAATTATTAAATTAGTGATTTTCATTCTGATTTCACACAGCACGAATCTGGTATTTATAGCCTTAATTTAAAAAAAAATGAAAGGAGGGGAAATTAGAAAAATAGATATTATTTTCTCTTCCAAGAGAATAGAGTTTCCTTCTACTTTCACATTATTTTATTTTAATTTGGGCGACAATGTTTATGTGTATCTAATCAATGCAAATCAATTCCTCATTAAAACCTGGTAACTTATCCATGCATTTCATTAATACGAAATTATAAGACATTGCTTATCTACCATGAAGAGACACACTGTTTTGCTTTGTTTTACAAGCCCTTCTTGTTGGTTATGTATAGGAACATTACACCAGGTTGCCAATTCCCAGTTGAGGAATCCCTGGAGACCCAAGGTGGGACTGGTGGAGGGTGACGTTTGAGAGGGAATTCAGTCAAAGAATCCACCCTGCAAAGCTGCCATTTTCTCCAGGGAAACAGATCTTTGTAGTTTGGAAAACAGTTGTAATTCTGGGAGAATTCCAGCCTTTGCCTGGAGGCTGGCAACCCCAGAAGAGCTCATGTAGAGCTTGTTACAGGAAAAGGAAGAGCTACGCAGGGTTTTATTTTATATAGAGAATTTCTTCCAAGAAGCATTCTAGCCTTCACTCCTGCTTCTTTCAGCCCTGTAGCCAGAAGGGCGGCTGGCTGCCACCCTTCCTCATCAGGGGCTTAGATTCACTGTCATTCCTTTCTAGCAATATTTGGAAACTCCACAGTAAAACTATAGAGTTTCTAGTCGTTGCTAGAGGGGCTTGACATTGTTTCAGAGAACTGAAACATTGTCAAGAACTGATGTCACACTGTAGCCAATGGCTACCACACATGTCTGCCTGGTTTAGTCCTAGTTGCCAGTCAAAGAATTGGATTCTTAGACCTGGTGGACTACTTATAATAATGGCAATGCTCCAAGTTATAGTTCTTTTTTTGGGGAAAGGAACAGACATTAAGTGGGGGAAAGGAACAGACATTAAGGCTGCCTTAACCATACTGTATGATTAAAAAGTTATACCTAAAATGTGCAAGTAGAGCAGCCGAAGGACAGACATCACAGATGCCTGTCCTTTTCAGATGTCGCATTAATGGGTTTTACAAACAGTATGAAGATATTTAAGAAAGGTGTCAACATGAGGTAAATAAATTGCTTCAACATTTACCAGGGAATGATTTTCAAGAAGCAAAATCAGTCCACAAGGACGTTTTAGAAACACTAGAAGATTTGAATGTCCTGGTCAATATGGAAGAGCTTGAGATCAAAGAATCTGAAGGAAAACCAACATTCAGGGTGGCTCTGTAATACATACACATAGACATATTGCTGCTGTTTATTTGATCCATCTGAGCTGTCCATTGGGAATTACACCTAGAATCATTAGAAGAGTTTACGCAATATTTCTTTATCCCTGATCGGATAAATCATGCAAACATTATAGTACACTACTTAGAAGATATGAAAACAGTTTTAATGCAACCATCCAGAAATGCGGAATCAGTTCACGAAAGCAGCCAACTTCATGAAACTTCATGAAATTGGGTAATCAATGAAACAAAAGTATCCTTTCATGCTTTAGGTTCCAATGAAGCTCCAGAACATGAAAAGGGGAATGTACGAATGTACTCAGTGGTGCGGTAAACATAATACAAAAATAGCATGCTCTAGCCAGATTCTTTTTAGTCTCCCCTGATCTGGCAAGGCTATCTGTGGATGATTAAAAAAAAGGTAGGAATTACAGATCATGCAAGATCAAACATTACCACCTGATTGCATCAAAGCAAAACGTCAAAAGGGAGATGTATAACGTATCTACAACACCATTATCATATCAACCAATCCTGTAACATAAGATGGCAAAGAACATATCAGTGTCTCGACCGTGGCAGGTTTTTTTTGTATTGATGCAATTCTAAAGGGCACATCAAGAATGGCAGAAAAAAGACATGAAATATGCAAAAACATCAAGAGGAAGTCAAAAGTAATGGAGAATTGCAACCTGTGGGCGGCAATGAAAAAAAAGAGTCTAAAGTTGTGTAGAACTGCATACAAAACTGTGAAATGTAATGTAAGTGTAAATATGGTATACATTTCAAATCTCCCCCAATTTTTCCCCTATGGCCTAACAAAAATTCCAGAAATCTAACGTCCATATGCCTAAAACAAGACTTTTTTTGCCACTCTGGATATGACCCGACCCCCCCCCCCCGATATGACAAAGAGAAAACAAGCTTAACATTGACTAGGTGTACAATTAAGTGCACAATAAAAGTGCACTTAACTGGAATTAATCTGTCTCTAAGTTCAGTGCAAAGTTAATACTGGCACATTGCCTTGGCATCTTGCTCCCCCCAATACCATAGCCATGGTTCAGCTTGAGAACTTCTTAGGTATGGTAAAGGCATCATTGTAAGTGCAAAGGCAGGAGCAGACAATTCAATGTATGCCATTGGAAGAAGAGATATTGTCCCATGTGTATAGCCCCTAGAAGATAAGGCTCACCTGGTAGTTCACAAGTGGAAGCCATAGGCTATGGAGGTATGTGGGGATGGAAGACAAAAACAACTGAATGTGAATGGGCAATCTAGATATAGATGGCATGTTCCATTTCTAGCTTTGGGCTCTGCAGGAGGTGAAGTTCAAATTGGGAACCTTTACGAGGCTCCCTGGAGGGAGGTGGGCCGACCGAGGGCAGAGCTGCTACACATAACTAATGGGATACATTCCACTCGGAGGATCATATGGTAAAGCATTTAGGCCAGGACACAGATTAGGCATGGCTACAGAGATCTCTAAACTAGACTCCTGAAAGTGTCTGATCCTGGAAGATGGTGCCACATCTGTCCTTAGCCTGCTGAATGTAATGTTGATTTCACTTGGTATCATACAAATTTGCTGTGGAATCAGACAAGATAACTCACATCTCCATTCTTTAGGGGAGAAAAAGAAATAACTTTTCTTGTGTTTTGGGGCACAGCCAATTCTGTAATGCATCCAGACTAAACAGAATCTGTTGCTAATCTCATGGTATTTGAGTCTTATTAAGGTGAGTTATGCAGTTTTACAAATGGGATCAACTCTGAGCACACAGTAAATCCGCGATTGCATTTCACTTCAGCTAAACAAATGGATATAATTAATTGTGGTGCCAACCTTTCGAGAGCAGAGCCTGCTGCCAGCCAAGGTACAGACAGCACAATATGCTGTTACTCCCTTATTTTCTAGAAGAAAAATACAGAACTGAAATTGTTTGCCTTTTAAATTCTCACCCTTCGTGTCAAAGTGTGATCACCCATAGAAGAAACAGAAGGAATATTAGGTAGTTTGTTTCAAAAGCCATCAAAAGATGCTGTCCCTTTGTGCAGTGCTGAAATAGCTCTATGCTGAATTAGAACATTAATTCATGGTCGACTCTAATCTGGAGAACCAGGTTGGATTCCCCACTCCTCCTCATGAGTGGAGGACTCTTATCTGGAGAACTGGATTTGTTTCCCCACTCCTACATTCCTGCTGGGGGATCTTGGGCTAGTCACAATTCTCTCAGAACTCTCTCAGCCCCACCTACCTCACAAGTTATCTGTTGTGGGGAAAGGAAGGGAAGGAAAAACCACAAGTGCACTGGATCACTAGGCTAAACTAATTGTATTCATCTATTTTTTTACAGTGAAATTGGAAACGGGTGAGTTGCACGCAGAGGAAACCTCCATGGAAAATCTTCATGGAGAATTTGCTGCAGCACACAAAATGGTGGGCACAAGTTGTGGAAAGGAAAATAAGAGGTTTGAGCAGGAGAAATAAAACTTTCCCTGCCTGCTTGCATCTATTCAGTAGGCAGGAATTGTCTTCAATTCAGGTGGTGGGGGGGGGGGAGAGATCACTAGTTTAGCCATTTTTGAAAAATCTGGGTTGAGAGAAACATAATGGACTGAACTCACTTTGGGGGAAAGAGCTGTGTGAAATTCTTCCCCAAAACACTTCTCACAACATCCTGAAGACGTTTGTGCTGTGTGGAATCCACCATTTTTTTTTTACAATGGCTTCCTTTGTCCTTTCACATTGTTGTAGTTTAAAATTCATAGGTGCCCTTCACAAACTAACTCAGAAGCATGGAAGACACTTCCTGTTATTTATTGACTTAAAAGTATATATGCCTATGCATGTAGTGGCTTAAAAGAAAATATTTAAAATATTTGGGGGCAGAGGGGAGGGACAAAACATAGCAGGTAATCATCATCATCATCATCATCATCATCATCATCATCATCATCATCATCATCATCCAAACCCACACAGACACAATCTCCCTGAAACACTTAACTGAAGATCAATATCTACAAAAAATATCTAGTAAAATTCAAACAATTTCCAATATGCCAATCAGGGTCAGAAGACCTCAATCAACAGGGCTGATGTCTTTAGGTCTGGTGGAATAAAATGCTCTTGCCAGTTTTGTAAGCCCAACATCTAGAAAACTGCTAAAGCACTCACGAGTTAACAGTCTTGGGTTAAAACAATGAAGAATTAAAGGATGAGAGATAGCAGATTTGAAGGAAAGAGGCACAACCGGTAAAAACCAGAGCAAACAACTCATTGCAAATAAGAAAGCCAAGTTTTAAAACTTCAAGACAAAATGTGGTGACAGGACCAAGGGAAAAACACACCCTCTGAAAAATAAATAATACAAACTGCACCTCCTCACTTTATGTTATAGAATAGTACTTAACTGCTAGGCATGTGTGAAATAAATAGATGGTGCTAACCAATGTTAACAGATGGTGCTAACCAATGCTGATTGATGCTAAGTTTGCTGTAACCATTTTCAGGGGAAGGAGAGGGGGAATATAAGACTTTTTTGCCTGTCTTTATAGTTTTGCTTCTACTTTTTGTATTTGTGATCACAAATAAATATAACTAGTTTCACTGATTGGTGTGGCTCTATTGCAGGGGTCTGCAACCTGCGGCTCTCCAGATGTTCATGAACTACAATTCCCATCATCCCCTTGCCAGCATGGCCAATTGGCCATGCTGGCAAGAATGATGTAGTTACTATGAGCTATCTGGAAGCCACTGCAAACCTCAATGGCTCAGGCAGCACCAAGTCACAAATCCTGGCACCAACAATTAACACAAATACCCATTTTAAATCTAGCCAGTGGAAGTGTGTTGCACTTGGAACACATGAATACCCATCGGGGAAGGCCCCAGGTCCAGATGGAATTCTTCCTGAATTTATCAAATATTCAGAAACCTGGGCTCCCATTTTGGCCAACCTTTTTACGAAAATAGATTCTTCAGGTCTACTTCCAAAATCATGGACTTCTTCAACAATAATTCCCATGCCACCCATGCAACTACATGCCAATCAGCTTGTTATATGTGACCAGGAAGCTATATGCCATGCATCTCCAAACTAAATTAACTGAATGAGCGGCCCCTATCATGGGTAATGAACAGATTGGATTTAAGAAGGGTCAGTCAGCATACGAACATTGCCTTGTCTTGAACAATCTGGCAGAAAAATACTCCAACCATCAAAATGGCAAATTAGATGCAGCTTTTATCAACCTGAGGAATGCCTTTGATTCTGTTTCCAGAGAACTTCTCTGGAACAAATAAAAAACATTGTGACCATGGACTGCTCCTCTTAATTTGTAAACCATATTCAAACACCAACTGTCGTATCCGACTTAACACCAATGGCCATTTAATATAACGGATCCCAATTAATAAAGGTGTTAAATAAGGCTCTGAGCTTGCACCAAATTTATTCAATCTCCTTCTAAATTTTATTTATTTATTTATTTATTGTTCACACTTTTATACCGCCCCATCCCCTAGGGGCTCTGAGCGGTGTACAACAACTTAAAACACAATAAATAAGTTATTAAAATCTTTAAAACAGCGGTAGCACAATGGCCTTGCTCCTAAATTACGACACATCAATGCTCACTGTCCTACCTCATATCTTCTTCCCAGTGGCGTATCTACCTAGGGGTAAGGGGTACACCTTGTCCCCAGGCACCACTCTTCTGGTCACATGGGGGTGCAAAATTGGCCCCCTTAGACCTTGCCCATGTCCATGGTGACATGGGCGGGATCAAGGGCAGTGGGGGTGGAGCCTGGGGGCATCATGGGGTGCAGCTGGGGTGGGGGCATAGAGCCTGGGGGTGTCCTGGAGACAATTTGTCTCTGGGTGCCATTTACCCCTGGTATGCCTCTGCTTCTTCCAGTACCTCTCCTTTAGTATGAGGACGATGCAGTCTTGCTATAGCGAACGAAGGTGGGCTTAACCTGACTACTTTCAATCTTTTCAGATTTTTGTAACCCAAAGCACCTAACAATTAACTTTGATAGGACTAATATCATGGTTTCTGCCAAATCCTGGAAACCTTCCAAGAGGAAGCTAAAAGGAAACAACACTGAGCAAGTTAAGTACTTCCAATATTTAGGTATCTACTTCTAGTAAAACCGTAATTGGACATACCAACTCAAACAAACTACTAGTATGACCAAATTCAATATAATTGTAATTAGCCACCATTAGATTATATAAATATAAACTTCTTCCACATCTTCTATATGGGGTCCCGCTATGGGTCAGTGTAGCGGTCAAGAAACTTGAAACGCTGCAGGCATAATTTATTTGATGCTTACTTGGGATCCAAAATTGCATGGCCTATTATACATTGTGTTACAAATCAGGCCTAAACCTACTAGAAATGAAGATCTGACCACTATCAAATTTTGGCTTCACATCCATTTTAATGCCAATCCTGGCACCCTGATTTGGGATATGTTGTCTGATACTTTCTGCTCTAATTGGGATCCTCATATAAGAAAGAAGATTGTATCAGTTGGTCTCCCAATGGACTCTTTACTAAATATAGATGGGAATCAGACACTCGGACTACTGAAACAGAGGTTATTTGACATTGATAAACAACCCATATTGTCACAGGTTCACAGATCTGAGTTGTTAGTGAGTCCCAAAATTTTAGAAATTGGATTCCTTCACTTCTTTAGTTTATCCTCCATTGCGACATGCCTTCATGCAGGCACACCTTAACATCTTACCTATAGCAATGTTAACTAGATTCATGATCAAAGACCAGATTCCTCACGGATTACTCATGATCAAAGACTGTGTTCTTGCTCTTGCCCTTGACTGGAAACAGTTGTTCACGTTCTGTTTGACTATGAATTACATACTGATGTCCAAGTGCAACACCAGGGCCAACTCCACACAGACCAAAAACAGTGCCCCTGGAATGGTAAAAGCACTGTTCCAGGGGCCCTGTTCGCACAGCTGCCACCTCTGCATCAAGGCAGTACTGTGCTCCCCCCCACAACTGGCGGGGAAACGAGCGATGCTTTTGGAAACAGAATTTCCCAGCCAGCATTGTGCAAACGCCACCAAGTTGGAGGCACTGCTTTTAGGCGCCACCTGCTTTCCCCACACTTACCTTCTCTCCCTCCGGAGCTCCGTAGAGACGAGGAGACATGCCCACGCGGCCCTTCAACTCCCAGGGGTTGGAGGGCAGCATGGGCGTGGCCTCCTGTCACTCGCGAGGAGCCTCGAGGCGAATGATGAAACTCGCTGAAAGTGCCTCCATGCAGAGGCGCCTCCGTGGACTGCAGCTGTTCTAGGGTCGCTCGCACCTCAGAGTGTGAACAGCCCTGAGGCCACACTGGCATCATCTATGCCTGTGTGCAGCTGCTGTGAGGGCCTGTGGAATGGGCCCTGGGGACACATTTAAACCATCTTCAACCTTCTTCAGGCATTGTGATTGCCCGAAAGCTTCTTTCTGATTTTAATCACCAGGGAACTTTAGATGTGGCTTTATTTTTCATGAAAGCAATGGAAATAAGATCTTCTAATAATTCGAAATTTTAATTTCAGTTTATTAACCTGATAGTGATTTTGACACAATTTTACTATGCCAATAAGGGTTTTGGAATTGGAATTGGAATACCCATCGATCTGGATGAAATCCTGTTTGCAAACAGAGATCTAATTTTTCGCCTATCGTTTCAACTGTTCATCGATCTGCTCGTCAATGTTCGGCCAGTTGTTTCATTGTGTTCCTTACTAACGATGCAGAACAGCACAACTGGCTTCTTGCACAGTTCTCACACAGACCAATTGGGTTCTACTTATCATCCCACCCTTGCCCCCTATGTCTCCGGCTTTATCGAAATGGACAATTAAATCATGCTCAAATCACAGAGATCAGGCATCAGTGAATGCTGTGTTTCAATTAAATCCAACCGCTCAGTGTTTGTCTGCATAGCCCTTAGTGGAGCTGACAGCATCCGATCAGTTTTAATCTGCAATATCCCTGACCACGTGCAGTGTTGGGAAAACCCAAGTCAAACCTATTTGGGAGGCTTTGAAACTGCTCAGTATGACCCAAACAAACTGAGTGGTTGGCTCACATCCGATTGCCACCTTTGAACAAGTCACATACAAATAATGGAACAAGTTCACAGAGGAATTTGCAGCACTCCAATCTGCACATCTCTCAGAGAAGTTTCAAAAGGGGGGGTGAGATTTCTGACCATTGTGGTGGGAAGACTGGGGCATTTTTCTTCCTTGGATAACTGGTTTCTTTTCTCATTGAGTAGCAAAAGCAGAATAAAATAGGCAATATAAAAATATCTGTACCTTGATATGTGCAGCTTACAGAATTCAACTTTTCTTGGCCCCTTCCGCACACGCAAAATAATGCGTTTTCAAACCACTTTCACAACTGTTTGCAAGTGGATTTTGCCATTCTGCACAGCTTCAAAGAGCACTGAAAGCAGTTTGAAAGTGCATTATTCTGCATGTGTGGAATGAGCCCTTGATTTTCTTTTGATTACTTTGGTGCCTTCTTAACATTACATAGATCATGTCAGTGGGCAACACTTTGGCTACCATGATCATTACAGGTTGATATCCATCAAAAGCAAGGCTCTGCAGAGCCTGGTTTGTGGAATCAGAGGCAGATCCACCGTATCTGTTATTTTGGTATTTTAAAGAAGGCAGTTAAAAAAACTTCCGTTTCTGTCAGGTTTTTTTTTTGGCCAACATTATACTGTTTTAAGAACAAATCGTATCTCCTGCTCATAAATTGTTTGGTCCGGTGCTTTTATTGCTGTTGTAAATTCAAACTATTGCTTGCAAAGATATTGCTCACCATTCTGGGGATCTATAGCGGGGGGGAAAAAGCAGGCCGCAAATGTAGACCATAAATGAATTAAATTAAGTCAATAGAATCCACCATCGTCACAGCCAGATATGCAGTAAAGCAATATTGTCTGCAGTGGCTGTCTGTCTTTTGATACTAGAGCAGAAGGGAGAGCCTTTATTTGAAGCTTACTGTTTCGCCCATCCTCACATATTTAAATTTTGATTATCACAATGGCTTTTTTATGTGCATATTACAAAAGACTAAGAGGACTGCTCAATGTAGATAATGTTCAAGATTAATTTGCCTCAAGGAGTATTTTCCATATGCAGACTGGGGAAGAATGGACAAAGAAGGATTTTTTTTTTAAAAAAAAAAAGCTATCTTGAAAATTGTGTCTAATCTGCCCATTGCACGTCTTGCTGAATAGTTCTACACAAATGCGAATTAACTTTCCATTTGACTGCAGCGGGCGTACTGTTCAGTGATTTGAGCAATTTACCTGGTATAATAACCAGTTGTTCCCAGCTCAGTGAATCCTGGCAACCTGTTTTTTTAAAAAAAACAAAACAAAAATTGTGCCCGGTGGCATCAACAGAGATTGCAGAGGAGCCACAAAATTATCCTTTTTTTGCCTGGTTAAATTGAACAAATGCCCTCTTAAACACTTCTCTCTCACACATTCTGTGGACTGATGGGAAAGTGTGAACTTTTCTGACCTCCTCAGGCAGTCCATTCCACCAGGTGGAGGCACAACATGGTGGATAGAAGCATATGTAGAAGAAGTGGAGGCGTCTTAAAGTGGCTTACAAACTCATTTTCCCCTCCTCTCCCTACAGCAGGCACCTTGTGAGGTAGGTGGGGCTGATAAAGTTCTGAAAGAACTGTGACTAGCCAAAGGTAAACCAGCAGGCATCCGTATGTAGGAGTGGGGAAACAAATCCAATTCACCAGATAAGGGTCCACCATTTTTCACCACTACACCAAACTGGCTCTGGAATGTAGTGCCAGGTACCACATGAAACTGGCAGGGGTCAGGGGGACTTACTGCCAGCAAACTGAGGCTTAGGTCTATTGCTGTTGATGTGGTGATGTCACTTTCAGTGGTAATGATCTCATCATGTTGATGACAATGGGGGGATCCTCTGGTATTTGAGCAAAAACTGTATGGTGGAACCTGTTTTTTTTTATCCTAGAGGTTTTGCCCAAATACCAGAGTGTCCCCACATCACCAACAACATGATGTCAGTTCCAGAAAGTGATAGGGCCACGTTGCTGGCTATAGAGGCCTAGGTCTCAGTTAGCTGGCAGAGCTGAGCAGAGGTGTATCTAGGCAAACTGGAGCCCGGGGACAAAACCTGAGTTCCCCTCCCCCCATCTGGGCGGCCACACTCCCCCACCACGACCAAACAATGATTTTTTGCACCAGCTCACAAAACACCTCCCACCCACAGCAAAACATACATGGCTCTCTCCCCACCAATCCTCTTTCCTAATTTTGTCCTCACACCAACCCAATGAGGTAAGTTATTAGACTGAGAAACAGATCCAAGACAGTGCAAGTGGGTATTAAACATGTTAATCTCTCACAAACGGGGATCGGGCGGTATATAAATTGAAAAAATAAATAAATAAAAAATAAATAAACCACCCTCAGCAAAACATTTACCAAACAAATGTCAGCATCATCTCTTACAAAACACCTCCAGTGGAATCCACCCCCAGACAGCATCACTTTCAAAGTTTAAACTGGGGACCTCACATTTTCCCATTTAAGTCCATGCCAAAGTGGGTGGTTTTAAAAGGAGAATATGGGGAAATTTTGAGAACGCCTGCTGTCAGGGGTGCAATTGTTAAGCTAACAACACCAAAATTTCAGGGTATCTTTAAGAGACTCTTCTGATGATACCACCCAGGTTTGGTGAAGTTTGGTTCAGGGGATCCAAAGTTATGGTCCCTCAAAGTGTAGCCCCCATCTCCTATTAGCTCCCATTGGAAACAATAAGGGATGGGGCACCCCTTTTGGGAGTCCATAACTTTGGACCCCTGAACAAATCTCCTGCAGGTGGGATCATCAGGAGGGTCTCCTGAAAAATCCCTGAAATTTTGGTGCTGCTAACCTAAAATCTGCACCCCCTGCAGGTTGAAAACTGAAAAAAACCACTAAAAATACAAAACACACACAAATGAATCTGAAACTTTTGCGCCCCCCACTAGGGGGCGCCCGGGGACATAGGGTACTCTTTGTCCCTAGATAAATACGCCACAGGAGCTGAGCTATCTTCCATGAGAATTGCAGTATGTGCAAAGAGCTGATCAATCCTTCTTCAGAGCAGTAGTGAAGAGGGAGGAACAGGAACTGCCATAGCAGAACTCCTTGAAGAACTGCCCAGAAGCACCCTAGTACAGAGCTGCCCCATCTTGTCTTGCCAGAAGAAAAGGGAAACTGCTCTGAGGGCAACAACCAAGATCCAAGACTCATCCAGTGTCTTTCCAGGAAGACTCCCTGCTGTGGTAAGAAGGATTGGGGGGGGGGGGGATTTTGCTCCAAACTTGGACTCAGAAAGAACCCACAGTGCTGTCTGTAAGGAACTGTGAAAAGGACTCTGATATAGGATAATGGTTAGTGAACCAGTGTTGATATCTTTGGGAATGTTTTCACAAATGCTTTCTGTCATAGTTTAATACGCTGGATTTATATTTGGAGTTTGTTAAAATTGCTTTAGACTCAGAACCTGGACCTTGGCGACCCAAGGAGTCACACATACCAGAAGTGGCATTCCACATTGGTGTGATACTGAATCATTCCCTGCCCCTGCTTTTGCCCTGGGGCTCTGTTTGAGAGGCACTAGGGAATGAGGTCTCCTTCTATGGCAGGAGATCTTGGAGTCCTACTGCTGCAACCCTGAGGAAAACCTGTCCAATCTCCACTTAGACACCTCAACAAGGAAGAACCCACAATACTCCTGGATAAAGAATTCCATCACTGAACTGCCCTTATTGTTAGAAATTTCCCTCCCTCTTCTGACATCTCCCTACTCAAAATTTGGGACCCTCAACAAAGGGATCATCAAATGAAGGAATCCATCAACCTCAGCTTCTCTTTTCTCCCTGCAAGTCTACTGGCAAGTTCAGTCTGCTGTTAAGAAACCAGGTCACATTTCAAGGAGTAGATAGCATGCAGTCACAAACAATGGTGACAAACGCAGTAGGATTTTTTTTTCTTTCCTTTAAACGTGTCATCACACTATCGCACCCCAAGCATTATTATTTAATTCATAGATATCAGGTGGATCTAGGTTTTCTTCACCACTTATTTTCTTTTTACACAGAACTTTGGATGTGGCTTAATTTCTGAATGCTTGGATTTATCCTCTTCACAGCCCAAATGGCCTGCCAACACCTACCACTGAAGTCTGGGCCTGTGAATTCAATACCCATTTTCTTTTTTAGCCACAATCATTTTCTGTGGCTGTAACACTTTGCCTGGAGAAAATCCACTTGCTAAAATTATTCCTGCTGCAAAGGTATTTTAAAAAATCCACAAAATGTCCTACATGTGTTGTAGGGAAGTTAAGAACAAGGGGAAAAAAACAAGAATAAGACTTCATTTTTGCTTTCTAATTGCAACCACACTTCCATATATTCTTTTTGGAGAAATAATTTGGCCAGGAGATTAAGATGATGCATAAAAAGACAGAGATTAAGATGATGCACAAAAAGACAGATTTTTAGAACAGGATTACCAAAGATCTGTAATAGCAGCAAATTCAACTTGCTCACCTGCAAATCAACTTTTGTATATGATTAATCCCTAATTGAGGCGTGCATTTTCTTTAGCAAGGTTTAATATTTTGCCAACTGCTTAACTTAAGGACAGGTTTCAGAAATTACCAAGGTCTGAAAGAATATTCCCCTGCAATAGTGCACAAGTAGAAACGCTAGTGCACACTATGTTTCATTGCCCAAATAGGATACAGTTAAGGCATAAACATCGAGTTTTGTTTACTTTTACAAATGTGGATATGGCTGATGAGCAAAGGATAAAGTATTTTTAGATGGTCCTAATCAGGATCTGTCTGATTTAGTTGCCAAGTTTTTGTCTGATATAATTGGTATTTCAGTAAAGGGAAGTTTTTATATTAAACGACAGTAATTTTGTTCTGTATACATGTTATTTTGGTTGTCAACTGTTTTGCTGTATGATACCAATAAAGGCTATGTTGTTGTTGTTGAAAAAAACTGAAGTGGAAAAAGTTTGTGCTGCTACTGTTGGACCAGTGGCATACCCCTCGGGGGAGGGCGGTTTATAAATACAACAATAAATAAAAATACCGCCAATGGAGACATGGGGCCACCCATTACATTGGATGCACACCTGTGGGGGCTCCCAGCAGGCTCCTGGCCACCCCCCTGCCACAGCTGCCGCCATGCCGCTTAAGCAATCTTTGGAGCATTGCCCTTTTAAGAAAGTCATAGAGACAGGCTGCCCGAGAGGCAGCTTCCCTGAAGCCGAGCCTCAGAGCCTGCAAGGAAAGAATGAGTGAGTGAGTGAGTGAGTGAGTGAGTGAGTGAGTGAGTGAGTGAGTGAGTGAGTGAGTGAGTGAGTGAGTGAGTCGAGGCGCTGTGTGAGTAAACACTGTGGTGCTTACTTGTGAGTAAGTGGGGCTCCGTGGGGGGAGAGCCCGGAGGGTTTTTTGTCTCCAAGCGCCATTTGGACCCTGTACGCCACTGCTGTTGACCTCCCATTAACAGAGAATTCCTTAATGAAAAAGGCGGCTAAGCTCATGCTGTACAAATGCCACAGAATCATGGAATGTAAAAGTTGAAAGGGGATTACAGAGAGCCAGTGTGGTCCAGTGGTTAAGAATGGTGGGATCTTATCTGGTGAACGGGGTTGGAATCCCATCACTGTCACAAGAAGTCCACCAACCTCTGTTGTTGGTTGGTAATACTACTTTTTTATACAGCCTAAGCATGGGTGAACTTTATGGCTATGGGGATGTACATCCCTTCCAACAACCAGAACTGAGTCCAATAGCACATCAGAGATCACAAGATTTTAAGGGTATACATTTTCCAGAGTCAAAGCTTGTAACCCAAAAATCTTGTTGAACTTTTAAGATGCTACTGGACTTGAATCTAACTGTTCTGCTGTGGACCAACATGGCTATCCTCTGAAACTATCATGTCATCCAAGGCTGTCCAACAGCAAAAGTGGCACAGTGGTCACCAGTATTGGACTTGTATCTGGGAAATCTGTGTTCAAATCCCCACTTGCGTCACAGAAGTTCACTGAGTGATCTTGGGGCAGTCACATTCTCTCAGTCTAACCTACCTCAACAAAGCTGTTGTGGGGATAAAGGAGGAGAAAAGAACAATGTAAGACATTTTGGGTCCCCACGGGGAGAAGAGGAGGAGGGAAAGAAGAGGAAGAGGAAGAAAAGGAGGAAGAGGCGAGTTTGGATGAATACCCCACCTTTTTCTCCTGTAGAGAGACTCAAGGTGGCTTACAAACTTCATTCCCTTCTTTTCCTCACAATTAGTGGCATAGTGCCCGCGTGGTGGTGGGCATAATGCCCCAACCACGCGGTGTGGCGAGGCATGCCCAGAGTGTTAAGGGGACATAGAGGAGGGGTGGAGGGGTGGGGCGGGATGGAGGCGGGCGGGCAATGCTGCAGCAGGGGAGCAGGACACGCGTGTGCCCCGGGTGCAGTTCTTCCTTGCTCCACCCCTGCTTACAATGCACACCTTGTGAGAAAGTTGAGAGTTCTGAAAGAACTGTGACTAGCCCAAGGTCACCTAGCAGGAATGTAGGAGTGGAGAAACAAATCAGACTCCACCACTCATGCGGAGGAGTTGGGAATCAACCTAGTTCTCCCGATTAGAATCCACTGCTCTTAACCACTACACCATGCTGTGAAGGAGTATAAATGAATTAAATAAATAAAACATATGCACTACATTTGTAACTAAAAACAGCCATACGAACTGTGCCTGTCTACTCCTTCTGCCATGTGTGACAAGTAACAGTTATAATACGAGGGATTTATGTAATGTAAATTCAGCTCTCTGTCCCTCTCTTATCTCTGGAATTGCTTCATGCAACATGGCAGGATGGCTGTAAGTCAGAACTTTAATCAATCCCCACTAAATAGAGATAAATGCTGGAAAGTCCTGGCCAGGACAGATCAGATTGTCCAGCACAAATGGTTGCTGTCTGCTCATAATGCCCTTTGAAAGCCTGCTGTGTCTCAGCTTTCACAAGCGCTTACATGAAGACACACAGCACGGGCCCAGACAATATTTCACAACTTTTTTTTCCCCTGCAAACAAAAAAAGAGAGACATGGATAACCTGTTAAACGCAGTACAAGTAGCAATGAGTTGATTTGAAGTCCCCTTTCTTCTGACCTATTAGGAAACTGGCAGAAACCTTCATCCAGATCAGGGGTCTGCAACCTGCAGCTCTCCAGATGTTCATGGACTACAATTCCCATCAGCCCCTGTCAGCAGGGGCTGATGGGAATTGTAGTCCATGAACATCTGGAGAGCTGCAGGTTGCAGACCCCTGATCTGGATGCTATTGGGCCTACAGGAAATAATAATCTTTGATCTTTCTGGATGAAACGCCAACTGACAAAATAGTTCGACGCCAATTTGCAATGTGTTTATTAAGCAGATGTAAATGGGGACTGAGGAATCAGGCTTTGTCCAAGCTCAAAAAGACAGTTCACTTTTCATTCTTAAAGAATGCTCATGAATACCACTTTCAGAAGAGTTCCAGCTGATGTTTCTATTTAGTTATTTCTGTAGATTATTTGCCAATCCACATGGGGAGGTGGGGTGGAGATGACTGATCAGAACACTTTATCCCTGAACAACAAAATCCCAAGAAAAATAAAGTGAAATAAAAATAGTCCCAATTGGTCCTTTCAAGGCTTAAATTGTAGGGGGGTTGTTCCTCAGTGCCTATGGTTGGGAAATACTGGGAAATTTTAGAGAGTGAAGTAAGGATGCCAATCTCCAGGTAGGACCTGGGGATTCCCAGTTAGGACATGGGGAACTCATCTCCACACTACTGAGATCAGTTCCCTTGAAAAAAATGGCTGTTTGTGGGGGACAGACTCTATGGCATTGTACCCCCTGAGGTTCCTGCAGGGCTGGAGTGAGGGGGAACTGTGCCCCTGGCCTGCCACACTCTTGGCTGCCCCCACCCCACCTCGGAACGCCCCCAGAATGCCCCAGAACACCCCCACCGTTGTGTTGTACACCCTTCCTGCCCTCTTGCCGCTAAGGCACTGGGTCCCTGCCCTTCCCAGACTCCCCCCCCGCCGAATTTCCAGGAGTTTCCCAGTTCATTCCTGCCTCCCCCTCCTACAAGCGAATATATCTTTAGCATTTGCTAAATGAATCTAACAAATACTATACTATTTGATAGAAACAAACAAAAACAACACTGTCTCGAAGAATTAGAATGCCTGGCAGGTTAGCCTCAGTGCGAAGCATATTACGTTTATATTTTTTATTTAAGTTAAATTCAAAAATGAACCAACCGATGTCGACTATAAATAATGAAAAGAAACTGCACTGTACAGTCACCGCACCTTTCAGATGGAAATGAAGACATCCCTCCATGCATAATGTTATGAGAAGGGGGGGAAACTCAGGTAATGAATCCTTCAAATACCTCGTACATTTCAAAAGATCACCCCTCGATATTATAATGCACAGGTTGTAAAAGGGAAGAACCAAGCAAGAAGTGAAAAAAAAGAGGACGGATAAAGAACCACAATGGGAAGTCAAGTGTATACAAGACAGTAACGTGCAACGTTCTCGAAAAATCCTTTTTTAGACTGCTACAAATAATTCATTGATAAAATGCCATCTCTGTACATGGTTTTTCATGGAGCAGCTTAAGGAAAAAAGAAGTTGCCTCTCTATCTGTTGTTTCTTTGTGGATGAAATTTATATTTTCAGCTTTTTGAGGGCAAGGGATGATTGTAACGTTTTGTTTGCTCTGAGAAAGCCAAGTACATGGAAATCATTAAATGATTTTCCTCCTTGCTGATAGACTCCTAGTACCATCATCTTAAAGCTGGGGAGAATGAGCAGATATTTTTTATCAGGCATATTGTCTATGCTCACTAAGAGGGTTGAGACTTACCCAGTTTGGGTTGAGTCTTTTAGGGAGCAGCAGTGGCGTAGTGGCTAAGAGCAGGTGCATTCTGATCTGGAGGAACCGGGTTTGATTCCCCGCTCTGCTGCCTGAGCTGTGGAGGCTTATCTGGGGAATTCAGATTAGCCTGTGCACTCCCACATACGCCAGCTGGGTGACCTTGGGCTAGTCACAGCTTCTCGGAGCTCTCTCAGCCCCACCCACCTCACAGGGTGTTTGTTGTGAGGGGGGAAGGGCAAGGAGATTGTAAGCCCCTTTGAGTCTCCTGCAGGAGAGAAAGGGGGGATATGAATCCAAACTCTCCTCCTCCTCCTCCTCCTCCTCCTCCTCCTCCTCCTCCTCCTCCTCCTTCTTCTTCTTCTTCTTCTTCTTCTTCTTCTTCTTCTTCTTCTTCTTCTTCTTCTTCTTCTTATTATTATTATTATTATTATTATTATTATTATTATTATTATTATTATTATTATTATTATTATTATTATTATTATTATGTGGCAATCCTCATCTTCCATTTTTGTTGAACAAGCAGTGGGGACAAGGGACTGGGAGAGAACAGCACAGATTGATGTTGGGGCATTATTTACTTATTTACTTTAAAATATATATTTCTTTGTATTTCACCTTTCTGTCCTAACAGGGACCTAAAGTGGCTTACATTGCTCTCCAGTGGCTTAGTGCCATCGGAGCAGGGGGGCGTGATGCCCGAGGTGGAGCCACAGTGAGGGCATGGCCAGGCCATGGAGGGGGTGTGGCAGGGGCATTCCGGGGGCTGGCGCCGCCACCGCAGCAGGGGCACAGGGCGCGCACGTGCCCCAGGCACAGTTTCACCTCACTCCGCCCCTGCTCTCCTTTCATCCCTTTTATCCTGTGAAGTAGGTTGGACTGAAAGTGTTAAGGCTGGCATAAGGTCTCTCAGTGAGCTTCCACGGCAGATTGGGGTTTTGAACCCGGCTTTCCCAGATCCTTGTTCGACACTTTAATCACTGGACCTCTCGGAAACTGGAAGTGACATCAGAACTCTCTAGGAATTTCCAGGTTTCTATGGCTTCTGCAACACAGATTTGAAAATTCCTAGAGCATCATGGCACCATATCCTGTTCTAAAATGGGAAGTGATGTCCCAGGAGTTTTTGCTCTTTCCAATGCTTCAGTACTACTTACTGCTGGTCCAGCCTCTATCCCAATACCAAGGGATGTGGCTTGGAAATTCTGTGCCCCCCTTCCCACCAAATCTTCAATGGTGCTGTATAACACTGAGTCCATGAAGAATGGACTGTATGGTGTTCTGGTAAAGGGTAGGATTGTTAGTATGCTTTACTAAGACATGACAAAATGGTCTGAACATGTCACCTTATGAAATTCAAACTAAACATCCTTTCCTTCATAAACCCCTGACTTGGGGTACAACTGGGAGGTGGATTTTCATTGAATCCTAGTTCAAATATTGTCAGATGTCATTGTGTTTAGTGCTGGATTCCACGGATGGTGGATATGTTGCTAGAATATCATCTGCCTATTTGATCTGTGGAAATCCCCATCTGAACTCATGGAGACTGTCTGATGAAGGATGGTTAAATCTAAATCTAGACAAGATGGAGGTTATGCTGGTCGGTGATTCTCCTTAGTCATTGTGGCCAGTAGCCATTGGTGGACCTCACCTCTATGAATCTGTGTAGGCCCATTTTGAAACCATCTATGCTAGTCATAGCAATCAGGTTGACCCTATTGTTGCTCTGACTGCTTGTTTTAATGGTGTGACATGTGTATGGGTTATAAATCTCCGTGAATTAGTTTCACTCCTGTTTAGAAGAAAAATGGGATAAACATAAATATTTTAAATAAAATAAAATAATGTCATTTGCCAAGCCCAAAATACTTTATTGGAATAGTTGTAGGCTGTGTTCTGTTCTGTTCATTCTTTCTGGTAATTCTACAATATGATTGAATGGTATAAACTAGCTGATTGAAAATGAGAATTTATTGATAGGTTTCTTCCTTGTGGGATAGAGGAGCATTGCCCCTATTTAAGAGGTGGGGTGGGGAGGGGGAGAGAGTTTATTTTGGTTTTATTGTTAATAACTAGAAGGGTGTGCTTTGAAAATGTGCCCTGATATTCATAAATAATTAAATTGAATTGCATAGCCAATCAATTTAAAACATTATAAACAATAAATGAATAAATGGGGGATTATTGATGTGTTGTTTCACAACGGTAAAAATGTAGCCGATGGACACAGTCTGAATTTATGGCAACAGTAATTCTATTTCAAAAGACTTTCCCTTATAGGGGGAAAAAAATAAGAAACACATCCTAGCAACATCTTTTATGTGCTAGATGAAGTAATTGCCACCAGGGTATCTATAATTGTACTAAAATACCTACTAATGAGTCCCTTGCAGAAGTTCTCCAAGAAGGGCAACTGTACACTATCCTTGTTATTTTCTTTGTTTCTCCGTATTTTGTCATCTGGGAAAATATTTACAAAACATCTTTGCATGATTGGGGTATTAGACTTCATCAGCCTTAATTTGGAAATCTTTTGTGATTTCACAATGCATAAATATTCTGTCACATGACTGTGCTAATAACCACGAACAAGATTATATTGGCCCCTCTGGCATATTTTGCTCCAGCTTTAGGATGTTTGTGTGTGTGTGTGTGTGTGTTGGTACATGCACAAAGTTACAGCATTCAAAATCCATCCAAGACACTGGGTATGCAGGACTGTCTCTCTGCTAAGGATGGAGTATAAATGGCAAAAAAATCACTCTGAGATACTTCATGAATGACCAAAATTGTTCAAGTGATGGTTTGTGACCTGGGAAAACACTCAACTTTGGTTCAATGAGGAATAATTGTTGATTGGCCCAGTACTCACACAAAATAGTGGGGAATGACCTGACAGACATAGCCCTGAGCAAAAGAAATGCCATCTCACAGGTCTCAACATTCAAGAAAAAAATGGGATCATAAAACTCCTGAGAAATCTGAGCAGATCGGTGCAAATCAGAAAAGGATTTGAATGAATAAATGTAAGGTTTCCTTCCGGCCCTGCCACTCAGTGTTTCAGTTGTTGGTAATTTTTTCAATGCTAATCAAACCTAGACTATACAGTGGTGGGATCCCAAAATTTTAGTAGCAGGTTCCTATAGTGGTGGGATTCAAACTGTGGCGTAGCGCCAATGGGGCTGGGCGGGGGACGACGGGGGCATGGTCGGGCATTCTGGGGGTGGGGCATTCCTGGGCGGGGCTTTGGCAAGGATGCAGCCACTGTGCCAGTCCTTGGGTGGGAAATGAATGCATGCAGGTGCAGGCTACCACGCACGCTGGTGCACCTTCTGCTAGACTGCTTCAAGTTCTGCGTGCTACTGCTTAGGGGAGGGGCGTAACTAAGGCAAAAATCACGTGGCAAAATCACCAATGAGTAACCCCCTCTCGGCACACACAAATAATTAGTAACCTACTCTCGGGAACCTGTGAGAACCTGCTGGATCCCGCCTCTGTATACGAACCACGGAGAGCAGGTCAGCCCAATGGGAGCTAGAGGGGTCTTCTGAGCGTCTTAAGATTCTCTTAAGCATATCTGTGAAGCTACAAAGACAGCTCATCAAAAAAATTCAAAAAGAAAACCATATATTGCCAGAATCAGCAGGACAAGCTAATAACTATGTATTTGGGGGGTTGAAAAGGTGCCCAGGATCAGAGCCTGTAGAGCAAACATGCTGGGGGGACCTTCAGCAAATGGTGGCAGGGAGAATCCCTTCAGCTACACGCAACAGGTCGGGCACAAGCTTAAGGTAAAACTGGCCAGAAAGCAAAACAGTCAGGTGGGAAACATCCTCTTTTCTTCACTGATGCCTTTGGTGTCTGGAAAGCACACCAGAAACCTCTTTTTTTAAAGACATCCCTTGGACGTCTTATTTTGGGTGTGCAGAGTAAAAAGAGGCAGTTGCCCCTTTTTAAGACGTATCACAGACATATATTTTTGTTCTGTGTGGATCCGACGAAAATACACTTTGTTCTGCATTAAGAGGTCCACAATTGCTGGTTATTTTTTTAAAGATGTTGTCTGATTGTAGTTTTTTTTTAATGCTGACATCATAGAAAATGGCCAGAGTTGGGTGGCGGTGCTCCGCTTTGAAGTACTCCAAACAGAATCAAGCAAATGCATTTTGAATCCAATAACTGAAAACACAAAACTGGATATACAAAATCAATACATAGATTAATGAGCCATTTATCCCCTCTATGTCCACTCTCTCTCTGCCAATAACCACATGCTGCTCCCAAATCACTATTTCATAACCTTACATGGAAATTAAATCTGATAAATCACCCAAAAATATAGTGATTTTTGTGTGCGTAGTGGTCACATTTAGAAGATGAAGAGTTGGTTTTTATACTCTGCTTTTCTCAACTTTGAAGCAGTGGCGTAGTGGTTAAGAGCAGGTGCACTCTAATCTAGAGGAACCGGATTTGATTCCCCGCTCTGCCACTTCAGCTGCGGAGGCTTAGCTGGGGAATTCAGATTAGCCTGTGCACTCCCACACACGCCAGCTGGGTGACCTTGGCCTAGTCACGGTTCTTCTGAGCTCTCTCAGCCTCACCTACCTCACAGGGTGTTTGTTGTGAGGGCAGGAGGGAAAGGAGTTCCTAAGCCCCTCCTTCTCCTCCTTCATGGCTAATAATCACCTTCCCCCCTACCTTGTGAGGTAGGTGGTGCTGAGAGGGTTTGGAGAGAACTGGCCCAAGGTCACCCAGCAGGCTTCATGTGGAGTGGGGGAGAAACAAACCTGGTTCACCGGATTAGAGTCCGCAACTCAAGTGTGTGTGCGTGGGGGGGGGGGAATCAAACCCTGTTCTACTAATTAGATTAGAATCCAGTGTTCTATGCCGTACTACACCAATTTAAAGCACACGCAAAAAATAAAGAGGCATTAGCTAAGGGGTGGATAGTGTGCAAGTGCCAACGGCACTTTCCTGTTTGCAAAATGCCCATGCTTTAGATCAGAGAAGGATGAGAGAGAAGAAATCGATCATTCTTCCCTTGCCAGATGCCCCCCCCTCCCCCCAATGAAATTTCCAACAAGAAACCTAACTTTGCTGCTGAAAGATTCCTGTGTTTTTGCCAGGTTGCAATGTGGAGAATAAATGTGACACTTCACTCCCCTTTCCTCCACAGCTTCCAAACAGTGACCATTCTCTGTGTAGTTTTCATTGCTGCAGTATTTGCAGATGCAACAGCATGCCACAATGCTCTCATAGCAGGGAGAGTGGTTTAGAAATCCAATACATTAAATGAGACAAACATCAGTTTTCCCTGAAGTTTCTTTGCCTCAGCCTCTCTACCTGCCAGTCCTTCTGACCGCCACTAGGCCGCTTTTTCCCAGCTTAAAAAACTCAACATATACATACAACTAAAACTGTTATAATACAGTAATGTTATAATGATTTTTCCATGCTCCTATGAATTCTGAACATTTTTAGCAAGTCTTGAGTCTTTTTTTGTTGAGGGTGAAGAAGAGGAGGAGGAGGAGTTTGGATTTGTACCCTATTTTTTTCTTCCGTAAGGAGTCTCAAAACGAAGTACAAACTACTTTCCTTTCTCTCCCCACAATGGACACCTTGTGAGGTAGGTGAGGCTGAGAGAGGAAGGTGGGTCTGAGATTTTGGAGAGAACTGTGACTAGCTCAAGATCGCCCAGCAGGCTTTATATGGAGGAGTGGGGAGACAAACCCAGTTGCTTGGACTGTGATCCTTCTGAAAAGATTATCTGGTTTGGGAAAAGACCACGAGAGAGCATGCAACGGAAAGTGGGCAACAACTGGGGGACAATATTTTGTGGCTGCTCCAACCTCTAAGTGGAACCCACTGTGGACATACTGATTGTAGTGAAGGGGGAGAATTTGGAGGATGGGCACTGTAATGGATGGAAAAGGGGTTGGTTACCTCCACTACTCAAACTGTACCCCCTTCGTGCTGTTATTTTAGAGGAGGCCCAACATCATAAGGTTTCTGCTGAATATCTAGTTTGGCCCCAAGAGAATCTAAAATCAGGGTTCTCAAGACGGCAGAGTTTCATAACTCTGGTTCATTTAAGCATCAAGTTGTTTGTTTTGTGGATTCCCTGCCATTGGGATGACACTGTGACTGCCCCCTTCCCCACAACTTGACCAATGAAATTCAGTAGCAAACAAGGCCATCTCAAATTGACATTGTTTTTGCATCAACTGCTATATGAGTGGCAGATCTGGAAACAACACCAGGATTCAGAGCACCGTGGTGTCAATTATGAACTGTCCTAGTTATCATAGAACAGTGAGATACTTGCTGGTAACTATGGACACTGTGCACATGCACTTATGGTTCTTGAGGTGCTAACTGGTGTTTCATTTTGATTAATACAGACAGGGCTTGACAGGCCTTAAAGCTCCTCTATACAAATAATTCTCTGCCACATACAAAACTAGATGCTAGGAAAAAACTTCTGGCCAACCTCTTCCATTTCATGGTAGTTTTCTGTGTTTAGGTATCATTTTAACCACACAAGTGAACTCTATTTTGAGAAGCCTTACCTGGAGGTTTGAACTCTATTACCTGAACTCTATTTTGAGAAGCCTTACCTTCACAGGTTTTCCTGATCTTCTCTCTCTCTCTCTCTCTCTCTCTCTCTCTCTCTCTCTCTCACACACACACACACACACACACACACACACACACACACACACACACACACACACACGGTGTTGCTGGTCATGATGGTGGTACAGGTAGAATGTGGTGTCAAGTCTCAGTCAACCTACGGCAACTCTTCATGGGGTTTTCAAGGCAAGTGAGAAACAGGTGGTTTGCCATTTCCTGCCTCTGTGTAGGTACCCTGGTATTTTGGGGGAGAAGGCTAGGACATCACTTCCAGGGACATGATGTCATGACTCTCTAGGAATTACTAGAAAAAACATGGTAAAGTCATAATATTTCTTGTGATTCCTAGAAAGGTGTGATGTTACTTCCAGGCTTTTCCTGGAAGCAACACCATACTAGCAGCATTCCCCATGTGTCCCGGGCTCAGGTCATGCCTGACAATCCATGTCTTTCACATACCTGAATTATTTCAATACTTATACCTTGTTTTCCTTCCCAAGGGAGATCTACGGGGGTTTACAACACAATTCTCCCATCTTTTATTCTCACAACAACCCTGCAAACTAACTTACACTGACAGAGCGTGGCTGGCCCAAGATCACCCAGTGAGCTTCCATATCAGTGGTCTATTAGATCCAACTCCACCACTCTAACAGCTACACCACCAAAAAACCCCCCCAATTCACAATTTCACCTAAGCCACAGCCCCCTTCCATTGCCAACAGAAAGCCAGTGAGGTGTAACATTTTGAATCTTGGACTAGGATCTGGGAGTCCCAGGTCTGAATTCCCACTCTGCTGTGGAAGCCAGTGGGTGAACTTGGGCCAGCCACACACTATCAGCCTGACCTACCTCAAAGTCTTTTATAAGGACAACACAGAGAGTGATGTAAGCTGTTTTGTGTCCATTTGGGAAGAAAGGCAGCATAATAAAACAAGCAAGCAAAAGGCAGCATGGATTTTTTCCCCCCACTGTATGCACCTGAATCTGTGGAAAATCTTTCTGCACGCCTCATTTTTGGGTGGCACACAGCCAGATCGCACGCTACATAGAGAGCATGGTGGGACCGTGAGAAAGCCTTTATTTCTCTCTGTGCTTGTAGAGGGATGCCGTTGCATGAGTAGATGAACATGGCCTGTGATCCCCAGTCTGCCTGATCTTGTTATTGGACTTGATTATTTTATGATTACAATGGGATTCAGGCAGCTGTTGCCTAGCCTTTACTTGGCACGTCAAAAATAAGTGGGGGGGAATCATGTCTTCACATTCCTTTCCCTTGTTCCCAAGCAAACAGTGTACTCAGCCCTTGTCATTACACATAGAATATATATATTCTAAAGAGGCTCAGTTCCTCACACAGACGCACAAACATTTGGAACTAATTATATTTTTTTCTACAGGTAGAGATATCAACAAAATCAATCTTCCATTCAGTTGCCGTCTTCCAGATTGAAACTTGACCTCGCAATTCAGCTGTGCCTACAGTGTTTATAAGTTACAGCTGTCTATCTTTCTCCAGGCACAATTTGACATACCCCCCCCCCCCCAAAAAAAAATCCTTGTAAAACCTCTTTAGAATTTATGCCAGTATCCTGAGTTTCAATATCTCCCTTCCCAGCAACAAAAGAATGGCCCGAGGCATCTATTTCCTACCACCTCCAGTTTATATGTTAAGAGGATATTTCTCTGCGTGTGTATAAATAGCTATACATAATCAAGGATGCCCACATTAAAAAAAAAATACATGGAAGGGTTTGTAGTCTGCATTTTGGTTCACCAATACATCTTATAGCCATTTGTTCCTGCCAATAAAACATAAACAAATGTTGGTGGGAAAGTGGCAGGCAGAAACAAGACACTCATGGTGACCCTGAAAGGTTTTCAAGGCAAGGGATTTTCAGATGTGGTTTGCCATTGGCTGCCTCTGCGTAGCATCCCGGGACTTCCTTGGTGGTCTCCCATCCAAGAATTAACCAGAAATGATCCTGCTTAGCCTCTGAGATCTAATGAGGTTGGGCTAGCTTGAGCCATACAGGTCAGGGCATAAGCAAATGGGGAAAACCAAAACAAATGCAAAATCTCATTCATTTCATTTCTCATCCATTTCGCCACCATGGCCAGACATTGGAAATGCCAAGGAAACTAGCAGGGACCTTTTTCCAGTGGATCCTCTGACCAACAGTTAAGGGTCTTCCTTACTACAGTTCTCCATCCTCCCTACTTTTGTCTAGGCAGGCCCCATGATTCCAAAAATAACCTTATCAGGTAGACTGGTGGGATTCAACCAACAAGTCCATTAAATGCTTCTTGGAAGGCAGAACAATTAATGCACTGGGAACTGACTGACAGGACCGTTCCCCAATAACATACCTTTCCCACATTTGGATACAAAAATATCAGGAGAAGAGCAGTTATGTCCTTCTTTTAGCTTTTTTGTAAAAGAAGGGAGTGGGTCTGGTGATGAAGATCTGGATGATCAGGTTGTTTCTCCCCTCCTACACTGGCCTGCTGGGTGACCTTAGGCCAGTCACGGTTGTCTCAGAACTCTCTCAGTCTCACCTACCTCACAAAGGCACATTCCGCACATGCAAAATAATGTGTTTTCAAACCACTTTCACAACTGTTAGCAAGTGAGTTTTGCTATTCCGCACAGCTTCAAAGAGCACTGAAAGCAGTTTGAAAGTGCATTATTCTGTATGTGCGGAATGAGCCAAAGTGTCTGTTACGGGGAGAGGAAGAGATGGAGTTTGTAAGCTGCTTTGAGACTCCTTATGGTGGAGAAAAGTGGGGTACAAATCCATCCTCCTCCTCCTCCTCCTCCTTTTGTTTATCACTCTGCCATATATCTGTTTCTCTATGATCATACTCACACAGTGTAGGCAAAAGCAATAATATGACTACATCATAGTTCAACCCCCTCAACAGAAATGGCTGTATCAACCAGATACTTTGCAAGAAAGAGTGGAATTTGGAGTAGCATTTACACTAGCCCTTTTCAGAAATTACAGTTCCACGTACTAGGAAGCTAGTGACAGTGGGTATGTCTTTCTCATGTGCATGTGTCGCCTAAAAGAAACAACTTTTTAATTTTCATCTTACATGAACATGAACCACAACTCTGGGACAATCACTGTTTCACATGCAATATCAACAAGCAAAATCTGGGCATTGACCTTTTCAGACCCAACAGAAAATGCATGTTGTTGGGAAGAATGCAGCAGCCTACACTACACTTGGCGGGTCCTAGTATTTATTTATTCAAAACATTTATTAGCTGCCTTCCTTCTTGACAGAGCTTGTGACAGCCTAGTACATAGACAAAATACCTAAAACCAATACATAGAAACAATTTACAAAAAAAACATTTTACACAGTTCACCACAGCTGTGTGGTACTAAAAAAACCTTCAACTGCCACCTAAAGATTCAGGAGAGGGGGGCCAGCACACCGCTCTGGGGAGGTTGTTCCATAATGACAGGGCTGCTACTAAAAAGACCATCTCTTGTATAGCCACCAAATAAGCTTCTTTAAGAACATAAGAACATAAGAACAAGCCAGCTGGATCAGACCAAAGTCCATCTAGTCCAGCTCTCTGCTACTCGCAGTGGCCCACCAGGTGCCTTTGGGAGCTCACATGTAGGATGTGAATGCAATGGCCTTCTGCGGCTGTTGCTCCCGATCACCTGGTCTGTTAAGGCATTTGCAATCTCAGATCAAAGAGGATCAAGATTGGTAGCCATAAATCAACTTCTCCTCCATAAATCTGTCCAAGCCCCTTCTAAAGCTATCCAGGTTAGTGGCCATCACCACCTCCTGTGGCAGCATATTCCAAACACCCAATCACACGTTGCGTGAAGAAGTGTTTCCTTTTATTAGTCCTAATTCTTCCCCCCAGCATTTTCAATGAATGCCCCCTGGTTCTAGTATTGTGAGAAAGAGAGAAACATTTCTCTCTGTCAACATTTTCTACCCCACGCATAATTTTGCAGACTTCAATCATATCCCCCCTCAGCCGCCTCCTCTCCAAACTAAAGAGTCCCAAATGCTGCAGCCTCTCCTCATAGGGAAGGTGCTCCAGTCCCTCAATCATCCTTGTTGCCCTTCTCTGCACTTTTTCTATGATTGATGGGACAGTCAGGAAGGCTTCTCTGTGTGATCAAAACATCCCCAAAATGGTCAAGATGGACAAGGAATCAAAAGGTGCATAAATTTGTACTCTCCCTTTTGTGAGTGTGTGTTTTAATACATCAGGGAGCGTATGTTTGTGTGCTGAGGAAAGACTGATTCCTTCCTCTACAGAACAATTCAGCCTAGTAGGGAACACAGTTGGAGTTCCACATATTTAAGTGTGCTGGAAATGTGGTGAAGGCCAACCCGTTGACATATTACGCTTCTTGTTTTCTGAACTGTCATTTTGGGGGTGTATTAATTACTGGAAAAGCAGGCCTCCGCCATGTACAATGCTTGAGCAGACAGCCTTACCCAGCGTGGATTGGTTCCCCATGCATCAAGCGCTCTGATTAATTTTTGTTTTTCTGTATCGCTGCGTGTTGTATAAATACATCTGTGGCCTTTCGAGTCCCAACAATGGCAACAGTTTAATCACTTATCCAATTTAAATTGGGGGCAGGAAAGGGCATCAGAGCAACAGGTACCTTATTGAGGGAGGCAGAACGCTTGCAGGAATTCCACTGTTCTTTAATATCCTTTGCGGAGACCTTCCTCTCCTTGTCTGATATTCGTGGGATTGTAAAATGATAATGTATGGTAATTTGTGATGCAGTGATAAGCATACTAATAATCTCTGCAGCCAGGACTGGGTAACCTGCAGGTTGTGTGATACAACTACAGGCTAGGAAACAACGGGAATGGGGGAAGAAAGGAAAGGAAAATAAAATCACAGCAGAGAACAAGGGGGGGGGGGAAGTGGAGGGAAGAATGACAATTTAGCACCCGGTCAAAGCTGTTGACTTTTTACCAGTGTAGTTGTCTGGCTTTGGTTTGGTTGATCTTCTCAAATAGGATTTAATCTAAAGCACAAATTAAGGGAGGGAGCCAGTAAGGGTGGGGAGAGAGAGAGGGATGCTTCAGTAAATTGAAAAGATTAAAAAAAAATTCTGGCGATGGCCCTTGGTGGATTTTAGGAACTTTAAACAGTTGATCTGAATTCCTAGTTTGCAGTTGAGGAGTGGAATGGGGTTGCAACAGGGTGTAAATATAATCTTTGAGACCCATTCCAGTCCAGCATGTTGTTATGGGTGTTGAAGCAGTGGATTTACTTGGAGTAGACCACCTTGTAGGACGCAATGTAGACAAGAACTGATAGACACACAGTCACCAGTGCAGTTCTATTTTATTGCTATCTACTAACAAAGTGCTTCGCCAGACCACAGGTGTTTTTAGGCACACATTACACTGCTGTCTGTGCTAACTATATACAAAAGTGATACCAATCAGGTGCCCTCACCTTATCAGGTTTGCACAAGCTGTGCACTCAGCACTAATCTGCACACGGCACCTGTTAGAAGGAGGGTCCAGCTGTCATTTAGATTTTGCTCATCTAAACATTTACACATGTTCTGACAATGGGGTCATTGGTCCTCAGAAACAAGGAAATGAAATGAATAACGCCAAGCAGAGATCTTAACAAGGGTGGTCCAGATTAAGTGCCAGGTCATAACGGGACACTGTTGAGCGCAGCCCCCACTGGACAGGGATCACCACTATGCAACTATGAACTAAGCATGCTCCCTCAGTATAATGTTGGGCTCTTCCATGAAACTCGCTTACTGATTCATTTGTTATCATCTTGGGTTTAATTTGGGCTGGGGCATCTGTTTTCAATTCTAGGGCTCAGCCTTGAAATTTACAGAGCAAATGAAACTTCCCCCAGTTTAGCTGTAAAGTGTTTTTCTGTTTCCTCCACTCGCCACTATAGAGTCATCACATGTCAAAAGATGGAGGCAGGGGGAGGAAAGTTTCCAGATCAGAAGTCTTTTTTATCACACAGACTGGAGACTTGTTCCCCCCACCACATCCCTAGAAAACCAGCACCGGGACCACCATGCTTACTTTGTATGGAGACCAGGTGTGTACTGACAAAATTTTCATTGGGGGAGGGGAAAATGAATATTAATTTATTTCTTTTATTATTTATGGGTGCTTTATTAATTATTTACCAATGTTGTACTTGAGACTCAGGATGTATACATGGCACAAAGCAACGCAACTGAATAGCACAAGGGATCTAATAAGGAATGCAACAGAGCTAAAATTACAAAAATTAGAAAAGTGCAGAAAAAAAGTTCAGCCATCCTATGTCACTGCCACAGCCTTCTTAAACTAGGGTGCTTCAGCCTTGCTAACTGCTAATTCTGTTCTAACCAACTGCACAGAGAATTCGCATTTGGAAGATTTATGATGGGATTCATACCTCTTTAGCTCATCTCCTTCCTCTTCTTTACAAAGAGAATTTACATTTGAAAGATCTGTGATGGCTCTCACACCAGCCCTAGTGCTGATTGGAGGGGAAGGACAAATGATTGGTGAGGCCCAATCCTCTTCTGCACCACCATGGGGACTGTGGTAGCAAGCTGACTCCATCCTTTCTACTGCCGTAGCTGAGGTGGTGCAGGAGTGTTTCACCGTAACTCAAGATTGACTCCTCAGAACCTCCAGCTTCTCTTAATACTGAATCACAGGGAGACAATGGAAGTCAGCATCACCTGGAATCATTGTTTGGAGGTTCTCTAGGAGTTAGAGGGGACCAACAAGTTGCATTCTTGAACGAGGAAACATACTATAACAAACACAGCAGCTGTGCACACATAGGGCGGCAAGTGCAGCTGGCTGACCAGAGATTGGTTGTTTTGATTGGGCCTGGATGAAACATTTCAGGACTTAAAACTCTTTCATCCTGCCCTCCTCCCACAACATTTACTAGCTGCTGATCTTTGTGGCGGACTGTTCTGCATACTCATAAATTACCCAACGGTTTCAAAAGGATGATAAAAACTTTAGGTTCCATATGGATCCTGGCAAAGCAGAGGTAATTTCACAAAACAGACATTTCTGTTTTGCAAACTCCCTAGGGTTTGACGAGGAAATAGGAAATTAAAGGCTGGCCCTTTGCTGTAATGTAAAAGCCAGAATAGGGATTCATGCGGATAAGTGAGGTTCGTGGACAGAAGCCTCCACCAAATTAGGCACCTCAGACTCAAGGATAGTCCGGAAGAGAAAAGGGCTCAGGAGGAAGCCAAACAAAGTAGTGCCTGAGATGTTTGTTGTACGTTTGCACTCCAGCAACAAACACTCGCTCACTGATTCCTTCTTCCTGCAAAATGACCACAGTGCGAAAGAAGGCAATTAGTGGCTTGACATGAATTATCACTGCAGTTGAAGGTCCTGCCTTTCTCTCTTATAAGGAGACGCAAAGCAGCTTACAAACTCCTTTCCCTTCTTCTCTCCACAACAGACACCCCCAAGCTTCAAGAAATGGGGCAAGGTTATCGTCAGGTGCAGCTTGCAGCTGTCTGGTGGTTCCAAAACTGAACCAGCCACTGCCAGAGGAACTGGAGACTGGGGAAGCCATGAACCTCTTTGAGGTGTGAGTCTTATGCTAGGAAAGGGCCTGTCCTCTCCAGCAATCCCCTACTTTTCTCTGCTCTCATCTTCACACCTGGGCAGCTGCTGGGGAGAAAATGAGCTGGCCATGCAGAAGGAGGAGGTCCTTTCCACAGAAATCTCCTAAAAAACACTTGTAAAATGTTTTCAGTCCTCCCCACACACCTTTGAAACGATTCCTGACCACCATTACTTCATTCCTCCCCTCCTCCCCCCCCAAACATATTTTGAGGTATGTATTGAATCGAAGTTTCAATGCTTCACAGTCTCGTGCAGCATTCTGTGCTCCTCATGTACCCAATGCTTCAAAAACTGGCCTCTCAAAAATAAGAAAAAAGAACAAACACAGAAATGGTTAAAATAAACAGGTGATTGGGAATGGCGGGAAAATGAGGCCAAGAAGGAAGTTCAGGGAAATAGAAGAGCATGGGAAACATAGTCAGTAGATCACAGAAGCAGCTGAGGACATTTTCCAAACGTTTCAACCAGCAAAACGCTTTAAAAGCACAAACTCAGAGTTTTCAAAGCAAGAGTTTAGAAGAACAAGAAGAACAAGAAGAGGAGGAGCAGTTTGTATTTATATTCCAGCTTTCTCTCCTGTAAGGAGACTCAAGGAGGCTTACAACCTCCTTTCTCTCCCTCTCCCCACAACAGACACCTTGTAAGGTAGCTGGGACTGAAAAGAATTCTGAGATAACTGTGACTAGCCCAAGGTCACCCAGAAAGAATGTAGGAGTGCAGAAACACATCTGGTTCACCAGATAAGTCACCACCACTCAGGGGAATCAAACCCAGTTCTCCAGATTAGAATCCACTTGCTCTTAACCAGTATACCGCATTGGTTGGCCATTGCCTTCCTTTGCACAGCAATCTTGGATTTCCATGGTGGTCTCCCATCCAAGTAGTAACCAAGGTCAACCCTGCTTGACTTCTGAGATCTGACAAGATCACGCCAGCCTGGGCCTTCTATGTCAGGGCAACAGTTACATATTATATTATTCTATGTAACAGTTACATATTATATTATTCTATGTGCCTATTTGATGGAGTGGGAAACAGGTCATACAGTACGCTTGTGACTCTTTCGGTCGTTTTGATTATGGCTCACCATGAGGGGGTTTCCATGAAAGTAAGCTATCCCACAAAGAGCTGAAGCAAACACATTTCCAGGATGCAATCCATCCAATGAGAATTATGAAATTACCTGGAGATCATGCAACAAAAGTGTTCCCTCCCCCCTTCTCATCTGAGAGGAACCATAACTATGCATTGCAGCATATTTTGCATTTTTATTGGTCCATTTGCTGTATAAAACTAAAATTGTAAATGAAAATGCACCGCATGCTGCACACAGATATGAATCTATTGTTCCTTTTCTTTCTGTGGTAAACACACCACATATGTTCAAGCACTCAATATATAAGGATCAGTCATAATTACATATGTGCAAAAATACCATTCATCATTCCTGACTGTAAGTTTGCAGGAACATGGTTCCCAATTATTAGAAGTACTTAGCCTTAACATACTCAATATGTTTTGCTACTTTTCCACCTCTCCCCGCTCTTCATTAAAACAGAGTGTATAACAGTACAATTTCCTAAGAGAAGCATAGTACCTACAATATATAAGCATCAAGGCTCCCTTATGATATTTTCTTTATCCTGAATTATATGTGTGTGTGTGTGCGTATGTATGTATATATATGTATGTGTGTGTATAAAATTTAATACATGAGGATATATCTTCATCCTAATGTTTATACCAATCTGAAAAAATGAATACCTTTAATTTTCCAGCATTTTTTGACTAATGGGGAAGGTATAGCTGCATGACCTAATCAACTGCATTCCCAAAAAGATGATTTGCATGCAATATTTCCTGCATTGCTATCCCTTACTATAGAGATTTCTATTTCGTGAAAGGAAAACCATTTGTGCTTAGTAAAAGACATGCATTTTGTAACTACCGGAGTCTTTCTGCTCTTCTGTTTTTAGGGAGGTTTGCAAAGAATACCTGACAGATGCTACATGGCAATGAGTTACATCCAGTGATCCATTCCCAAAATGCACTGACAAATGCAAATCTTCCCATGTCTTCCCAACTTTGGTAAAGTTATTTATTTTTATTAGATTTATTTACAAAAAAAAGATTTCCTAAAAACATACTGGAAAGCTCTGTGAGGTAACAGAATCTGAGGTACAGGAGACAAAAATCCTGAGGTAAAGAAGAGCAAAGAAGACATGCAATGAGATAGCGGTGGAGCCAAGGAAAGAGAGACCACCAGAAAAAGCTTACACAGGGTTTATGGACTTCTGAGACTTAGGAAGAAGATATAACTCAGAAATGCGGGGCAGCCTTAAATAAAATAAAGAGAACAGGATGGGCTTGGAATTATTAATGTTGTATTTATTATTTTAATCATTTTTGTCCTGCTGTGTCCACCAGACATCCTTGAGATGGCTTATAGATAATTAAAAATAACAATATGTACAATTTTAAAAATACAAGCCTATAATAATTCCTTATTAAAGGAATTATTGTGTGGTGTGTTATCCAACCGCATTGTTCTGAAGGCTTAATTTCTACCAAGCCTTTAGAAGAAGAAGCAATTTCAGCCATTTCCATCATACTACCCACTAAGAACTCCATTTGTTTTCTTCTGCCAGCCAGAACATTTCAGAGCCTTCAGTGGACACCAGCCAGAGAGGTGGTGGTGATGGTGGTGAGAGTATGTACGTGGTTGGATGTACCTTGCATGCTAAGAGTTAGGATCCCAGGAGCAGCAATTTTTTTATGGGAAAAGAAAGTCAATGTTTAAAGTGAATGAAAAAATACCTACAGTGCAGGTTAATGGGGGTGACATGAATACACTCTCAAAGATCATAGTGTGTGTTGAGGGACGCCAGATTGTCTTCACACATCTTTAAAGTACACAGTGGGCTGAAGAATCAACCTCCCCTATTCATGACCAACTAAATTTATACTGAGCCTGACTTTTGGCCTGTCAAGGTCAATCTTGTCTGCTCTGACTGGCAGCTGCTGTCCGAGGGCATGGCCCTTACACAGTATGTGCAATTATTATATCCATTTAACAAATCTATGTGGTGCCTATCCAGAGATTTATCTGAAGGGGCTCTCAAGGTACAATAGTACAAGGAAACCATAAAACAATATAATAAAACAATATTCAGAATATGATCATCTGAAGATGCCAGCCACAGATCCAGGCAAAATGCTGCTAGAACACAGCCATACAGCCCGGAAACCACACAACACCCCAGCGATTCTGGCCATGAAAGCCTTTGACAATATTCAGACACATGAAATATTTGCCAAATATTCAAAACAGCACTATATCTCCCACAATTATAGTGGATCTCCAGACTACATGGATCATTTCCCACAGAGACTGCTTTGGAGGAGAGACTCTAGGGCATTATACTTCACTGAGCATTTGACATCTCCAAACCTCTCCAAACTGCACTCCCAAACTGCCAGGAATTTCCCAGCCCGGAGCTGGCAACTCCAGGACCTGATCATGAACATGAGCACATGGAGTCCATCAAAATCAGTGTTGTCCACTCTGACTGACAGTAGCTCTCCTGGGCCCCAGGCAGAGGTCTTTCACATCAACTACTGACACTTTTAACTGGAGATGCCACGGATTGAATTTGGGATCTTTTAGCACGCAAAGCAGAAACTTTGCCACTAAGCCAAAGACTCATCCCTTCCTCTCCTTCATTCCCAGCTTCTCTCGTACAATACTTCCCATGATTGCCTTGTACGCAACATTCCCTGTGAGCTGCATGGCTGCACAGGCACCATATTGGTTCTGTGCAGGTTGGGTGGCTGCCAAGCAGGGAGAGCTGTCATTGGTGGCTCAGTTCTGCTGAGCGAGAGCAAGCTTAGAGGGACAATTGCTTGTGCCTCTAGTTACATCAATTACCCCCATGACTATGGATACATTTATCCACACCTGTTTACTATCTCCATCTCATCTGTGCACCAGTTGCTCGGATAAACAATCAAACGATGCAAAACAAAACAAAACACATTTCCTTTTCATGGGAGTAGGTCCTGCTTTTGTCCATATGCTGCTTTGCATGCACACGCCATGCGTCTGTTTCATGGTAAACATAAAATGGTTGAATTCACTATCAATTACAGGTTGGAACAAGTTTGATTTCAATTACAACAGGAGAGCAAAACAGCTGGGAAATCCCCAAGGGGAAGTGTGAGATCCAATGGGGTTGAATGGCTCATTAAACAGTACTAATTAGAGAGAGATGAACTCGAGATATAAAACACTTCTGGCTGCTTCGCTTCCCCAAGACGGTTTGCCTTTCAGGACAGAAACGGAAAGCACTGGCATTGGACTGAGATCTATTTTAATTTCCTTATAATCACTACCTGAATCGTAGTTTAACAACAGGTCTAACTTTCTAAAAAGTACATTAAAAAAACAGCGCATTTGGTAGCTGCTCTAATTACATTCGAGTCAAACAGATGCAGAAAATGACCCCAGTCAAAGCAAAACAGAAGAAACTATTTTACTGCTAATGATACGGCATAGGCTTGCGGACTGGAAATGGAGAAATTTCCATAATCTCTTTCTAGTTGTTTGAAACAAAGTCATACTTGAGTGACACTTGTAAAGGCACTTTTGGGCAGGAAAGAATGCAAAAAATCCTAATCTATAGGATCCTTATCCACATATAGGTGTGTCATTGGCCCAAATGAAAGCACCCACCTTCTACCCCCATCAAAAGAAGCACCAATTGGGCCCCAAATGTCTTATTGTGACAGAGATACATACACCTATCCAAATGCATCTGCATCAACCCTTCGGGGATGAGGCAGCCTATAAATTTAATCAATCAATCAATCAATCAATCAATCAATCAATCAATCAATCAATCAATCAATCAATCAATCAATCAACCCTGGCAGCAAACAGAAGACAGGTTTCACCAACAAGTTTTTCTTTCTGGATTCATGCCAATTATCACAACATTCAAAGTACAGCATATATGATCAACATCAACCCTGCAACTCACATTGTAGTAAAAATGACAGACGGGAAAAAATACAGACGGGAAACACACTGGGTCTGCCTTCTAGTCACAGCATGGCACACCAGCTCCTGTTCCATCCTATGCATGCTTGCCTGAACATGGACACAATTACTTGGCACCTATGAACTGTATTATGTGTAGTTTGGGATTAAAACAACAACAAAAACTAGGGAGTATTATAAAAGCAGTGGTTTGTTTTCAAACAAGCACCATAGAACACAAATTTTCCCAGTGTCCCTCTCTGCCCCTGAACCCCCTTTTGTCTCAGGGAAAGATTGTTCTCTAGGGCATGGGAACCATGTAGAGATGCCAGCATCCAGGGAACCATGTAGAGATGCCAGCATCTAACCTGGAGGTCCCCTGGAGTTAGAGCTAGTCTCCCAACTTTGGAGATCAGTTCTCCTGAGAGAATGGGTGCTTTGGAAGGTGGACTCTGTGGTTCTGTACCCCACTGAGGTCTCTGTCCTCCCCAGGCTCCACCCCCAAATCTCCAGGAATTTCCCAGTCAGGATTTGGCAAGCCCACCTTCCATTCCCTGGCAGGGGAAACCTGACAACCCTAGAACCATGTGGAAGATGAGCCATGCAGATGGGGGAGCTCCTGGTTGGAGAGGGGAAAAGGTGGTCACCTTTCCTCCATCACGTCACTACAAGAACCACAATGAATCCATCTGTTCCCACATCCCCTTTCACATAGTGGCCACGCTGAAATTGTTTGTCCTCTTCACTCTGCTCACTGACTGGGAGGGAGACAGCTCTCTCTCTCCCTCTTCCTTCCAGTGAGGCCTCCAATGAGCCATGAGGCTATTTCTATCCCTAAATTCCCCAATCTCAGGAATTATCTTTCCAGGGACACAAATTGACTTCAGTAACAGAGAAGAACATGAACAAACAGTAAGGCAGTGGTGTAGTGCCAAGGGAGTGAGGGGAAGGCTGTGGCAGGGGCATGTTGTGGCATTCCGGGGTCGTTCCAGGGCAGGGTAGGGCAGACGGGGGCAGGGCAGTGGTGCAGGGCACACACATGCCCCAAGTGCAGTTCCCCCTCACTCCGCCCCTGCAGTAAGGTGTGCATGAATGCTTAGGTGGATCCAAGCCAGTGCTCCCAGTCATGGGGATGGCATCTATATGTATAATTCTGGAGGTATGCATGTAGGCAAAATGCCCATGCACCATAAACCATGTGGACGAGACAGTTTTTGAAAATCAGTTGTGACTGGGACAGTGCCAGTTAACTCATCCCGTAAAGGCACATACATATGATGTGTGAATTAGGTTAGAAATTAGTTACACCAACATCACAATCAATATTTAGCAGCTACAGGGAAGGAAGATGTGGTATGAGGAGTAGGAGGGCGGGGGGGCAGGACAAACAAGTTAGAGAACATCTGAAGTCAGGCAAGAATGCAGGGTGTGGGATGGGGTCTCCCTGAGTGCTTTTTTCCAAGAACAATAATTGGGCAGATCAGTTTATAGACCTTCCAAGATCTAGTCCAGTTTGACTCTAAGTGATCAGGAATTCTCTTGCTACACATGAGAACTCCTGTTTTTTTCCAGGATAGAGTATTTTAATAGACTTGTGTATTTCCAGTCCTTTGAAACCGTTACAGTGCATTCTGAAAAGATTTTTAATAAGTTGTCTAGAAATGCGAAGATTTATTTGTCAACATAAAACCCTTGAGAGGAAACAATCTCTATTTAAAATGTAATCCGTAGAGCTTTGCAATAAAGTATTACAATTTGAGCGTTAAGCAATATATTATATACTGGCAGTATTTTAAAAGGCATTGCAGAGTTTCAAAGGCAAGTTGATTATATATACACACAAAAAAAACATACACACAGAAGCATCCCACCTGTTGAAGACATGACACTGTGTATTGCTAGCTCTCAACATTCCCTTATATTTGGGGTGTTGTGTGTTTTCCAGGATGTATGGCTGTGTTCTAGTAGTATTTTCTCCTGAAGTTTTGCCTGCATCTGTGGCTGGCAACTTCAGAGGATCTGATGGTAGTAAAGCAAGTGGAGTATATATACCTGTGGAATGTCCAGGGTGGGAGAAAGAACCATTTGCCTGTTAACAAGTGTAAAGAGTGTAATTAGCAAACTTGATTTGCATGTGTTGGGTGGGATCAATCTATTTAGTATGTGAATAACCATGAAGATAGCATAATCAATTAGTGAGGGCATCTGCATTGTAGTAGCCTATAATAGCAAAACATGCAAATCAAGCTTGATAATTGAACCCTTTATACTTGTTAACAAGCAAATGGTTCTTTCTCCCACCCTGGACATTCCACAGGTATGTATACTTCACTTGCTTTACTACCATCAGATCCTCTGAATAATCACAGCCACTGGAAATGCAAACAAGAATCAGGAGAAAATACTACTAGATTACATTTCTGTTACCTCCTTCGGAAACCACACAACACCCCAGTGATTCAGGCCATGAAAGCCTTTGACAATACATTCCCTTGTATTTGTTTGTGGTAACAAAATTAGAGCAGAGTTGCCAATTCCAGTTTAGGAAGCTCATGGAGATTTGAGGATGGAGACGGAAGAGACCTGGTTTCTCCAGCAGAAAAGATCTTTGAAGCCTGGAGATCAGTTGTAATTCCAGGAAGTCTCCAGATCCCAGCAGGAGTGGAACAATCCTAATTTCTCATACTGTGATTTGTAACATTGTGTGTAAGTGCATGTCTGGGGACAGGGCTACCTTCCAGCACCCTCTACCCCTCCTCACACCTCTCCTTTTCATGGGCCTCCACCCACAGATGTTGCGACGTCCTGCAACTGGTAACCCTACTCCTGGACTTACCAGCAAGCAAAGGCATCTTATAGAAGCAAGAAGCTGCAGGGAGCTGGTAGGAAGGCCTGGGTAGCAGGAGCTGGCCTCAGCATTTCCACAGAGCAGGGCTGGGCCAACACAGCTGAGGCCAAGCTGCAATCAGAAGGAATGAGCAGATCCCCAGAGCAGGGCAGGGTCAAAACAGCCTCAACCAAGTTGCAATGAGAAGGCCTCAATCTTTCCTCAAAGTAGGGTGGGAACTATACAACCCAGATTTGGCTGCAACTGTGAGAGTGGGAATGGGGGTGTTGGGTGTTGGGGAGAGGACCAAGAACACTGGAGCAGACAATCTCAAACTGGTAGGACTTGACAGAAAACCCACCAGCCATTCATAGCCTGGAGCAAGGAGATCCAGAGTATGGAGCAACTCTGTTGTGAAACTGAGTGAACTGGGCTGGAATTTAACTGCTTAAACTGGCAATAAAGAAGAAAAAGAGTTTGGATTTATACCCTGTCTTTATGGTCTTTCTTTCTCTAAGGAGATTCAAGGCAGTGTACAAACTCCTTTCCCTTTTTCTCACCTCAATAGACATTTTGTGAGGTAAGTGGGGCTGACTGAGTTCTGAGAGAACTGAGACTGGCCCAAGGTCACCCAGCAGGCTTCATGTGTAAGAGCAAATAAACAAATCCAATTCACCAGATAAGAGTCCGCAGCTCATGTGGAGAAACGGGGAATCAAACCCGGTTCTCCAGATTAGAGACCACCTGTGCTTAACCACTATACCACTGTGGTTCTCAAAAGACTATTGAGTAAAGAACCCTGTGAGTAAAGAACCTTCTTTTGTCATGCTGACTGGTTGTGAGGGTCTGAGCCTACGCAATGGGGATGGCACAGAGGGGTGGTGCTAACAGTGCATATGTGTGACTCTTCAGTCAGTTAACAAGTTCCATGTATTACAAGAAGCTGAACACTGGTACACATCTCTCTCATCCGACTCAACAGATAAGGTTGCCAATTCTGGGTTGGGTAATAATTCCTTCGGATTTTGGGGTGGAGTCTGGAGAGCATAGAGTTTGGGAAGAGACCTCAGCAGGGTATAATGCCATAGAGTCTACTCTCCTAAGCTGCCCTTTTCTCAAGAAGAACTGAACTCTGTTACCTGGAGATCAGTCATGTTCCAAGAAATTTCCAGGTCCCCCCGGGAGGCTGGCAACCATGCCACCAGGATTTAAAGAGGCTTCACTTTGTGCTCTGAGTAAACAAATTCTTGTTTGGTTGTACAGAACATTTTAAGTGTGCTTTACATCAGCTCATGCATAATTATTTATAATGCCATCTGCCATTATGTATTAGACAATTACAAACAACTTCTACCATAGTTTAAGTTGCATAGCTCCTGGCATTGATATATGCCCTCATTAAAAAAAAAGAGAGAGAGAGAGAAAACCATTAAGCATTTGTGTATTTCATAGACTCATAGAGTTGGAAGAGATCACAAGGGCCATCAAGTCCAACCCCCTGCCATGTGGGAATACACAATCAAAACACCTTTGACAATGATGCTTCAGAAACGATGCCACTGTGTTACCAGTGACATCATTGCCGCATCAACCTAGGTTTTCCCCACTACTAGGAAGTTCCCTCTTCCCACTGCTAGGAAGATCCCCCACTCCCAGCAGGTGTCTCGCAACCCTTTTCCCAAGCAAGGTGATCTACCCGTCTATAGCCTGGGTTGCCTCTTGACAGATCCAAGCCAAGGCCCTGTGGAAACACCAGTCACCCATTGATGGCTGGGAGTTACCTGAGCCCCTGGAGATGCACTGGGGGGAGGGGGTCCTCATCAAGGCACACTTGAAGCTAGGATGCTTGGCCCTGTTTGGCACCAAAATAACTGTGTCCTACTGGAACTGAGAAGGCAGGACTATTGCATCACACAGCATGAGCAAAGGGAACATTCCTCATCTTTATTAAAGGGCTGAATGATAAACAGGAGAAATATACATATAGTATCCTTCCTTGGCACACTTGCTGCAAGCAAATGTTCAACAAGGAGTTCTCAGAAGACAGCTCCCACTTCAAAACACATGCGGGAATTGCCTGTTTGAAAGTGCACCCTGCAGAATCTGCCTGAATGTCAAAAATGAATAAGCTACGTTCCTGAACATGCACCATTCTTTCCTTGAATGACTGAATTGTCTCCCAGGGAACTATGTTTCCTGTCTCAGAATATCTGAGAAAAAGACTGTTTCAGTTTGCTACTGTGTGTGGTCCTGATTTACCATTTTACCACTGAATGATTCTATTTTGGTGCAAGTGGGAATTCATAAAGATCAGTGTGCATGGAAACCAAGGTTTGTTTTCAGAAATCCAGGACAGTTTCTGAAGATTTTTTCCCCTACCTGTAAACCAGTGTCATTAAAAATAATTAAGAACATTCAGCTGAATATCTGTAATTCCTGTTTCACTACACTCCATGGTCACGAAACATTATGTTGGTGGAACACAACGAGGGAATGAAACTCCCGAAGGGAGCTGAAATATTCGCTTCAATGAAGAAAGGGGAAGGATACAATGCTTGACTTAAAAGGAAACAAAACCTGGTGTAAACGGAGCTGATATCTTACCACCCATGGTTTGTCAGGTACCCAAATCTCCCACAAGTACTTCGGCATATCTCCAAAATTCAGTGCCTAAAAAGCAAGTAATAGTTGAATAAAAAAACGTGTCGCTTTTACTGCACCCAAAGACATTCCCCCAATCTTCTGGCACAACTCAAAACCATGACCACTCATACTACCATGGGACTTTCACGTCTCTCCCTTTGTAATAAATAGGATTGTCAGCTCCGGGTTGAGAACTTGAGGATTTGGGTTGGATCCTGTGAAAGGTAAGGTTGAGCAGAGGTGAGACCTCAGTGGAGTACAAGGCTACAGACCAGCCTCCAAAGCAGTCCTTGTCTCTAGGGTAGCTGATTCGTGTAGTCTGGAGAGCAGTTCTAATTCCAGGCCCCACCTGCTGGTTGGTAACCCTAAGCATAGACAAGTGCATGATGCATGTTCAGTAACATTTGATGGAGTTATTTTCCCAAACTATTTCCTTGTCAGAGGGGAAGGACTAAATTGAACCAGACTACTGCTCCATTAAAATTCTAGTGACACATATTATGGGAAAATTTTGCTAGAGGGAAAGTCAAGGTCGACAGGTGGTGGAGGGGCATACAAGAAGCACACAGAAGCCCAGACCAGTGTTGTTTGTCTCATGATGACATCATTTCCAGTGCAAACTGGAAAGGACATCACCGGGTAGCCAGTCACATGGGTACACTTTGATATTTAGCTAAATACAGTTGAAGTCATTTTACCATAGAAATTTTGCCCAAATATCTGAGCGTCCCCACATCACCAGCAATAGGATGATGTTACTTCTGGGGCACATCAAAAATAATGTTGGTGCATTGCAGCCATGTTCGTCCAGGCCTCCTTTTCCTGTCAATCAACCTTCACTGGCACCGAGGGGAGCCCCCAGTCTTGGTGAGGGCATGCCCAACCTAGGAATGGTGGAGTTATATACTTCTTCATGGAAAAGGATTTAGCAGTCCAGAAATATAAGAATCATGCTGTCAGAGATTTCACTCGACCAGCTGTTGAAGTTCAATTCATGTTAGAAGCAAAGGTCACATGGCAAGCAAGTTATTGTATGGATCCCTTTCAATACATCATTCTAGGTGTTGAGAGAAGGCAGTCCGTGTCCTGATTTCCCTCTAAGTCTCCTGAGTCTAGACAGTGGCGAAGCGCCAATGGGGCTGGGTGGGGCTTGATGCCCTGGGCAGAACAGCGGAGGGGGGATGGCGGGGCCATGAAGGGGGTGGGAAGGGGTGTTATGAGGGTGTTTCGGGGTGGGGCAGACAGCACCATGGCAGGGGCGCAGGGCACGCACATGCCCCAGGCGCAGTTCCCCCTTGCTCTGCCTCTGGGTCTAGAACAGTGCAACCACATTCCATTTAAGTAGCAGATGAAATTATGAGCCTTGTCATCTGTGAGAAATGGGAGGGTTTAGCCTGTAGATAAATGCTACTACTTATCTCACTTTGGTCTTGTGGTCATCTGGTCAGCCACAGGGTTACATGATTAACTGACATCACCAGCCATGGATCATATTGGTTGATAGGTCCAGGCCAACTCAAACACTTGGCCATACAGTTTAGGATTCATAGAATAGAATCATAAAGTTGGAAGAGACCACAAGGGCCATCAAGTCCAACCCCCTGCAATGCAGGAACCCACAATTAAAGCACTCCCGACATATGCTGATCCTGTCTTTTTTTTAAAAACCTCCAAAGAAGGAGACTCTACCACTCTCCAAGGCAGTGAATTCCACTGTCGAACAGCACTGACAGTCATAAAGTTCTTCCTAATGTTTAGGTGGAATCTCTTTTCCTTCACCTTTTCCTAATCTAAAGTTGCTCTTGGTGCTGTATTCATGGCTCTTTGATCCACCTTCAGACTTTGCAATTTCACACTTGCTATATTAAGGGTGCTGATCAAAACGTCAGAGCTAGAATTTCAAAATTAATAAGATTTTTAATTATTGTATGTATTATTAAGCTGATTGCACAGACACTGATGTAAGCTGATATGAGACTAACCGGAGTAAGGAAATGCTGGGATATACATCTAATTTTTTTTTAAAAAAATTAATCAATAAAGCTCCACAACCCCTTGAGATAGGGGTTTGTAACATTTCCGGACAAAATCATTCTCCCTTACCCTGGTAATTACAAAACAAAGAAATCACACCACGGTAGAATGAATTTCTTGGGAGTGTTGTGTGCAAGTCGCTTGGATTGTATGGTGAACTAGACTTCGCAGGGATGATGGCCCCACCAATAGGGGCTCAAAATCAGAAGCAGGCTATGCACTTAAAGAAATGGCATTTGTATTTATTATCCCATTTATTTTGCCTAGCAGGAAAAATTAGTATTCAATTCGGAATTATTTGCCCAACTCTTTTCATTATTGGGTGAGTAAAGATTAAAAAAAACCATTCAAAACTGTAGCATCAAACCATGTTTCCAAATCCTATGGGAAAGGCATCTGTCTCGAAGTTCTTCTATTAGATACCCCCATGTATTGAACACTCATTCTATGTTCTTACAGATTTACATCACAGTTCAGGACCAGGCTTCAAAAGAGACTTCTTACTATGTATATTCTCTGAAAACATTCTCCTTTGATATGGATTCTAAAGTTTGTTACTAGCTGGGAAGAATTCCTTTGTTTGCCAAAAGGCATCTCATTTCAAAGGGAAGCAGGCCTCCAAACAACAGACACCTGATATTTGATTCTTCGCGTTTTGTTTTAAAGCAGGTCTCCAAGGGTATCAGCAACTACAATTCAACAAGAACATAATAGGTTTATCCAAGAGCAGGTTAAGACCAATGTAACCTCTTCAAGTTACTTTTGTATGCATCATTCCACAATATTCAAGGAGAGGGATAGCAGGTCAACCTGGTAGTTGTGGTAAGCATATATAATGAGGTAAAGATTAAGACATGAAAACTCATCAGATCTTATCCGCTGGACCATTAAAAGCAAAAACATTTTTAAAGCAATGTTTGATGCTTGCCCTCAAGTTCCTAATTTCCAGCTGGTATCTGAGAACCACTTATAATAGAGGAAGAACCTGAGAACCACTTAAAATAGAGGAAGCCACAGTGAAGAAGGGAGGGGCACCCAGGCAGAGGTGGGATCCAGCAGGTTCTCACCAGTTCCTGAGAGTGGGTTACTAATTATTTGTGTGTGCTGAGGGGGTTTACTAATTGGGTCTGCTTTTCCATTAGAAATTCCATTAGGTCCAAAAATCATAAAGTCCTGTTGTTTCCTATGTGGCTGGTTAGCGAAGGTAGAAAACGGGATAATTCTCCCTGTTGGGCTGTTTTAAAAACATGTTTTAGAAATATGGTAAAGTTCCTTGTTTAAGGAAAGTATCCTTCTTTTGATTTCTAGAAACAAAATTAGGTATTTGAAAGTATTAAGTATTTGACAGGCAGTCAATTAGAGGAGAAGTAGTTGTTTCTGTTGGCAGTAGATGATAGGACTTGCTATAATGAGTTCAAATTATGGACAGTAAGATACCAGCTGGAAATTAGGAACTTTTTTTTTACAGTAAGAGTTTTTTACAGTAACAGAGAAATTATTAATGCCCCACCCCCGGAATGCCCAGCCACGCCCCCGTCGTGCCCCACCCAGCCCCACTGGCGCTACGCCACTGTTTGAATCCCACCACCATGGGAACCTGTTACTAAAATTTTTGAATCCCACCACTGCACCCAGGACAAGCCGCCCTGGATGTCCCCATTACAGCTATGCCCCTGGGAAGCCACCTTAGGGTGGTGGAAAGCTTCAAACATTGCTTAGTAGAGAGTTTAGGCTGCTGATTTCAGCTTTTAAGCCAATGTTGATACATAACCAATGCCATTTTTTATTGTGAGCAATCCCATTATTTAATTGCAGCAATGTAGTGTTGCCAGATCCTCTCCAGCAATCGGTGTGGGAGGTTAGGGTTGCCAGCTCTAGGTTAGGGAACTCCTGGAGATCTGAGGGTGGACCTGGGAGTGGACGGGGACCTCACCATCCATTTCGCCAGAGAACCTGATCTCTGCAGTCTGGAGCTGAGCTGCAATTCCAGAAGATCCCCTGGTCCCACCAGCAGGCCTGCATATTCACAGCAACATGGAGGAGAGATCCTTACATTTGCCAGCCTTCCCCAAGGTGCAGGCCTAGCTTCAAGAATGTGGAGGAAGAAGAGTTTGGATTTATACCCCACCTTTCTCTCCTATAAGGAGACTCAAGGTGGCCTCCAAGCTCCTTTCCATTCCTCTCCCCACAACAGACACCTTGTGATATAGGTGGGGCTGAGAGAGTTCCAAAGAACTGTGACTAGCCCAAGGTCACCCAGCAGGAACGTAGGAGTTTGGAAACACATCTGGTTCACTAGATAAGCTTCTGCCACTCAGGTGGAGGAGTGGGGATTCTCCAGATTAGAACCCACCTGCTCTTAACCACTACACCACGCTGGCTCTAACCCAGTGAGACACATTAAGCTCCTTTTAAACCAGAAGTCAGGGATATGCAAACCAAGAACTTTTTCATACTGCTTCCGACTTGCTTTGGTGCTGCACATAAAGTCAAATCAAAGACAGTTGCTACTACTACAGAGTCTCAAGGTTCTAGAGAAAGACAAATTTCTCGCTATTGTCAGTATCTTCTGTGTGACTTGGGCCTGGTTTCAACGCTTCAACGGCTGAAAATTCTATGAAATTCTTATTTTCTCTCTCCACCAAGCGACTTCAGGTTGCTGCTTAACAACCTGATGTCCACAATCTTTGGTAAACTTAGCGTTGCTTTCCACACTCCCTCCGGAAGCTTCTATTTTTGGTACGCTTCTTAATAAAATAACACACCACTTACAAACAGCTACTGTTTGATAGGATTCTACTTTAAATGTGTTGCTAGATAAGCTTTGCACTGGTATATGTCTTGGGGAAAATCACATATTCTACAAAGTGCAGGCTTCCTTCCACATGGTATTTGTGGAGGGAAGGAGTCTATAGCAAACATGACTTCTATCATAGAGTTTTTGCCCAAATACCTGAGCACCTGATGATATCATTTCTGGTGTGCACTGGAAGTGTTTTCGCCAGCTGCCTGTACATCCCCCCGACTTTCCCCCAACCCTCACAAACTGCCAGGGATACCTGGCAACACCATACAACAAGTTTGTTGTGGATGGACTATTGAAATATTCACTTTCTCACCTGCAGTCTGAAATGATACATCCAAGCAACAGGGAATTCATACAGGCCTTCTCTGTTTCTCTCTCGACCTTTTCTTCTAGTTTTGAGAAATACTTTTTTAAATGTCCAGAAATAACAAACAGGATGCTTGAAAAACAAATAGTATTGCCTGCTAGCCTAGTGAACAAAAGGTTTTTGCCATTTTAATAAATTTGCAGAAATGGGCAGCTGAACCATTCCATGGCATGAAGGTAAATAGCATCATAAATTAAATAACATCCTGTTGAGCCTCTATTATTCTCCAATGTGTTGGTAACCCTGCAATTTGGTTGCATTGAAGTCCTGTAAATCCTGGAAGCTTGGAGAAGATGCATGTAACATTACCTGGAAAAAAATATTGAAGCTTTTATATGATGGATTCTGCACAGTATAAACATAATGTCTTTAGGATAGTGTGACCAGACGTCCTGCTTTTGGCGGGACAATCCCGCTTTTGACTGATTTGTCCTGTGTCCCGCGGGGTTTTTTAAATGTCCCAATTTTTGGAAAGCTGCCGCACTGCCTTCTGGAGCGCTCCCTTGTTTCCCGCCCTGTCACAGGAGCGCCCCGGAAGGCAGTGCGGCAGTGCGGAAGGGAGCACCCCAGAAGGCAGTGCGGGAGGCTGCCACACTGACAAACCCCTGTTTCCCGCCCTGTCACAGGGGAGCGCCCCAGAAGGCAGTGCGGCAGCCTCCCGCACTCTTTGAAGCTGTGCAAAATAGCAAAATCCACTTGCAAATCCACTTGCAAAGTTGTGAAAGTGGTTTGAAAACGCATTATTTTGCATATGCGGAAGGGGCCTAGGAGTCAGGGCTGAAAAAGCCGGACCTCCTTTGGGCCAGGGATCTCCAGCAGGTTCCCCTCCGACGAGAAGAAGAACCTGATGGGGCAATACTAGTTCAATTATTTTTGAAAAACCTGGGTTGAGAGAAATAAAATGGGCTGAACGCATTTTGGGGAAGAGACTTGTGAGAAGTTTTTCCCCCCAAGACGCTATTTATAGTATCCCAAAGACATTATATTTGCTCTGTGCAGAATCCACCTATGTTCACTTGAAAGTCCACACATGCTTCACCTAAGCAGGAAGCTTTAAATTTCTCATCTGATTTTGCCGTATGACATTGTTAACCTTTGGAAACAATATGCCGCTAAGAGTCCTAAAATACTGGGTTAAAATAAATCTAAGCCCCTGAAGAAGAGCTGCGTTCCAGTTTGAGGACCACAGGCTGGGGGGAAAGACCCAAACATTTCCAATTTCATTCCCTGCAGGGGTCTAAAAGTCAAAGTAATTCAAGATACTGTAAAGCCTGGTGCCTGTAAACTGGAATTCTGATTGCTAATCTCTCTCTGTCTATCTGTTCTTCTCTCTCTCCACCTCTGCTTGTGTTTCTGTTTCGTGCATTGACACCAGGAAAAATGTTTCAACCAAAATACAGCTGGGCAATTCATTTTATCTAACATTGCTCATCTAGAAACAGAAGGGACTGTGTGAGAATCCCTTAACGGAATAACACCGGAGAGAGGAGAGTCCAGGCAGGAGAGGGGGGAAGTAACATAAAATCAGTAGGCTGGGTGATATATTGCAACCCAGCAGCCAGGGAGATAACAACTGGGAGCCGCAGACGATTGTTCTCTTTCCCAATAAAATAAAAGCAGCTTGAACTCCTGACCTGCACATGGTAATGGAAATGGTCTTCTCTGTTGTCAGGTCCTGGAGGAAAGTAAAAAGGAAGGTCAGCCAACAACCTCCTGGTATTGGAGGGTTTTTTTTCCGCTGACTAATGCAATATCTAGGAAAGATTTTTTTGGTGCATTTAATTAATCTGCATCTTTTACAGGGGAAAAAAGAGCTTCACCGTGAACTTTGTAACATAGAGAGAGCAATAAGAATTGCCTTTCTCTTTCTTTCTTTCTTTCTTTCTTTCTTTCTTTCTTTCTTTCTTTCTTTCTTTCTTTCTTTCTTTCTTTCTTTCTTTCTTTCTTTCTTTCTTTCTTTCTTTCTCCCCAGCATAAACTATAGGACTGCTAAACAATTTACCACTAGAGTCATCTTATGGGGAATGGGATAGCCGTAGGGCTGATCCATAGCTTGTATTTTTTTCAGCTCAACAACCACATTTTAAGCACACATATGAAGAGTGGGAGGCATGTTCAGAGAGCAGCCCATATGATGTTTCCTGCAGCTCACACCTGCCATTTTCTGCAGCCTTCATGGCACCCACCATTTTATTGAAGTTCCTTAGGGAAATGACACCCTGCTGAAATCAGCAGGGAATGCTGACGTCATTCTTGTACTTAAGTGGCATAGGAGGTTAGGAGCTCATGTATCTAATCTGGAGGAACCGGGTTTGATTCCCAGCTCTGCCGCCTGAGCTGTGCAGGCTTATCTGGGGAATTCAGATTAGCCTGTAGACTCCCACACACGCCAGCTGGGTGACCTTGGGCTAGTCACAGCTTCTCGGAGCTCTCTCAGCCCCACCTACCTCACAGGGTGTTTGTTGTGAGGGGGGAAGGGCAAGGAGATTGTAAGCCCCTTTGAGTCTCCTTACAGGAGAGAAAGGGGGGATATAAATCCAAACTCTTCTTCTTCTTAAAGCTCAGAAAAGGCAGCCAGTCATGATGCCTGCAGGGGAAACTTCCCAAGGGAAGTTCAATAAAATGGCGGTGCTATGGAGCCTTCTGGCTGCAGAAAATGGTGGGCGCGAGATGCATGGGTATGTTTAAACTCGGGAGGGGGAATAATGCAGGCTGCTTTCCACACAGACTCGCTTTGACTCCATCTTGGGGAAAAAAGATCACTAATTTAACATTTTCAGAAAAACCCAAGTTGCGCTGAAATAAAACATTCTGAGGACATTTTGGGGGAAGCCTGTGTGGAGTTCCTCCCCAAAGCACTTCCTTTAATGTCCTCAAAATGTTTTATTTGTGTTGTGCAGAAAGGGCCACAATTAGATCTCAGTTTGTTAATGACAGGCATTACCTAGCAAATTGATGTGATGGCAAATTCCCTCTCTCCTCTCCTTTTTTTCCTCATGCAGTAAGTGGAGAATCGAGGCAATGGTTTTTAAACTAACTCCCTGTACTGTGACATTCTAATGCAGGCAACCGGGGAATCCTGAATCAGGAGGTAACGTATGCTCGGTTCAGATGCCAGAACTCCAACGAGGAAAATTGTGAGATTTCTTCATTTCCGCAAGGATCGTTGGTACTTTCTAAGCATCACTGGGGGCCTGTCTCTCCACTGCAGAGTTTTGACCGAATGCTAGAGCGTTGCCAGCAATGCTCTGAGATAATTTCTGTTTTGGTCACAAGTGACATCAGTGTGTTACTGCCGACTAAATGATGTTGCCTCAAGAAATGAGTCTCCTGCCAGTTCCCAACCTACTTGAACTGGATCTATGGGAAGTGCTATCTGAGGACCTGGCAAGGGTAGAGGGCAAGATTCTAGCATTCCTGACCAGTTCAGAAGTGCTTTACATTTATGCCAATTACAGGTATACCTGTATGCTGTTCCATTCCAAAGACCTGACCTAGGCTTCTCAGGCACCTGCTAGGGGCAGTAAATCTCCCACCCCCAATGCTGATAAGCTGGCAGGTGGGGGCACTTACTGGTAGGAGGAAACCCTGCCTGGCTTGGCAGTGATGTCACTGGCAATACGGTGACATCACTTCCAGGATGCACTTTTGCATTGTATTGCTGCTGATGTAGGATGTTCTAATATTTGAGAAAAGGGGGGGAAAAACCCTCTATGGTAAAAATGACTTCTACCATGAAGGTTTTGTCCACATTCCAGAGTGTCCTGCATCACTGGAGACACTATGACATTATTTCTAGTGGTTGCTTGAAGTGACATCGCAGACATGCCAAGCTAGGGCCACTTCCACACATGCAGAATAATGCACTTTTAATTCACTTTCACAATTGTTTGAAAGTAATTTTGCTATTCCGCACAGTAAAATCCAGCTGCAAAGTGCATTGAAAGTGGATTGAAAGTGCATTATCCTGCATGTGTGGAAGGGGCCCAGCAGGCCTCCCTTCGCTGCCAGAAAATCCCTTCTCCCTTGTCTTTTGCTAGGGGGGACCTGGCAACCTAGCCCGATCACACAATAATGCCCTGGCCTACTTTTTCCCCTCAAACCTGGCTTAGATTTTTTCCTCAAACTAGTCCCGTGGTGGTGAACCTTTGGCGCTCCAGATGTTATGGACTACAATTCCCATCAGCCCCTGCCAGCACGGCCAAACATAGAATCCTATTTTGTGGAAATGATGAAGAGCTAGACACCAGGAGGGGGGCTTTACAGCCTTTAGGAACCAATGATATGAGTGATAGCAGCGTGAATAAACAGCAAATTAAGAACACTGAATTTACTTGCACGCTGACATTTTGATATATGTATACATGCAAAAATATATATATACTTGCACTATCAACTCTTAATTCTGGAAAAAGAACCAGATAAGGCTCTGCCAAAAAAATTTTTCCAACTACTATCTCTGCCACTTGGCATAGCCTAGTTTGTCTTCATAACATTCCTGCCTCCAGCTTGTCAATTTCTGACATGTTTAAGAACAGGAACAGACCCAGAGAGCTGAATGGAGCCTGCCTGCTAAAGATTAAGTTTCTTTTCATGCGCAAAAGTTCCAAAAGTCATTAAAAAATGTTACACAAGTTTGACATTCAAAAGGCAGCTAATGTGTCTCTTGTGGAAGAAAATTATTTAGGCCATCTCTTAGTGCGGGCTGGCACAGCCGATGAGACCCCAAACCAAACGGAGGCCGACGGTTATGCAAATACCAAGATAAGGTTTCACCAATCAATTCAACAGCTTCTTAATTAAAGAAGGTGTTACACGTTCCTAAGGAAGAAAATTAAAGGTTTGGTCCAGCTCCATTTGCAAACCGCAGTTTGTTACAATATGGCATTCACAGGTATCCTCTTGATAATATATTTCTGTCTTGTACTGTTTTTGTTGGGAGTCACCTGGAGCCTGGCTCTGGTTGCGAAAGGGTGCAATATAAATTTTTGGGAGTTTTCCAGGCCCTACCTGTAGACTAGCAACCCTAAACCCAGGTAAATCAAGCCGACATCTCTACTGCATTCCCAAGCAAAATGTTCTTCATGTACCAGTAGTAAGAATGAACAACACAATGTACTGTTCCTGCAAATGACTCTACTTTTTGAGCCTTCAGTGATTACTTCCTAGTTAGGTCTTCAGATAAGAAGCCGGGTCTGCCTTGCTTTGCCTTACATCTGTAATCAGAACCGTTCAGCCACCATTCTTGTCACCTTTAACTAAATCAAATCCCTTTTAAAGCCAAGTAATGGAAATCTCCGAGGGATCAAAAGCCGAAAGACAGATTCAGGCAGAAAGAGCAATCAGCTTCAAACAAACCCTAAGGGGCCTGAAAGGAAACAGGGGGACCTACTGAAGAGCTGAGGAAACGCCGCTCACCCCCACAAGGGTTTTGCACATGCAACAGAGGAAGAACTCACCCTTTAAAGGAGAAGGGAACGGTTTTAAAAGCACCACACACTGCAGGCGTGCACACATACACTCTCTCGCACACCCAAAACACAGGGATTTTGCCACAATGTGGGAAAAGGTCAAGTTTTTATAACCACTGAATGGATCTGTGGCATTAAATGGAGTTTGTCAAATGCAGAAAAAAACCCCTCACATTTCATCACATCTCCTAAGCAGGCTGTGATTTGGTAAAGAAGATCGTTCTGGCCCCTTCCGCACATGCAGAATAATGCACTTTCAATCTATTTCCACGGTGTGGAATAGCAAAATCCGCTTGCCAACAATTGTGAAAGTGGATTGAAAGTGCATTATTCTGCATGTCTGGAAGGGGTCTCTGTTTCACCACTTAATCCAGGGGTCTCCAACACAAGTGTCATTTTCTGGTGCCCACCAATTTTTTTTAGGAACTAATTGGGGCCACGTCTTTTGCCCAGTGTGCCTTCTTATTGACTCTATAGGTATTTTTTAAATGATGCTTTGGCAGCAACTGCCACCACAATGCAAGGATCTGCACTGTCCTACTGAATTTAAGTGGAGGCAATCATGTTGTGGCTGGCTCTGCTTCCTGTGGCACCTTCCTGTGGCAGCCATTTTGTTGTGTCCACTATGCCGTGTCTTAATTCCAAATGTGCCTAGAGGCTCAAAAAGGTTGAGGACCTCATCTTAATTTGTCTCAGTGTAGCCCATTAAGTCCGCAAGGATGACATCAAGCCCCAGTGAATGAAAACAAAAATATATATGTATGTTCCACTACCTCCTATTCCGGCAAATGAAATGAAAGTTTAAAAGTCTGTACTTGATTGCTGCAAAACAAAGGGAGGGGAAAAGATAAATTCTTGTCACTAGAAATCTTTAAAGGAAGGACAAGATACAGGAAGGTAGTAAACACTCAAAAGCCGGATTATGAATCCCACTATTTCATAGACAATTTAAAAGTGGAAGGAGCCGTGTGGCGTAGTGGTTTAATGCTTGCACTGCCACTCACACGGTCAGGAGTTCGAGCCCCCTGTGGGTCAGATATCCTGGCAGCTGGTTTATGGTCAACTCAGCCATCCATCCATTTCTTGGTCGGTAAATGAGTACCTAGCTCACAGCTAGGGGGTAAAGAATAGCCAGGAAAAGCAATGGCAAACTACCCCACAAAAGAGGCTTGCCTATGAAATCACTGCTCGTAGGTACCCCAGGGTTGGACATGACTGAAGGGGAAATTTTACCTTTACTTTATAAAGATGGAATTGCCTTGGTGGTCCATCTAATCCAGCAGCATCCTGTTTCACATAGTAGCCAATCAGTCACTCTGGAGGACCAACACCTAGTGCACAGGGTTATGGGAGAAAAAGTTGTCCCAAAGCACTGTTACGCCCTTATAAAATACATAGAAGTCAATGGGCTTAGAAGAGTGCAGATCTGAGCCGAACTACCCCATAAATCCACATCACAAATTACAACCTCCATTTTGTCAAATGACGCAAAGGCCAACATCGCTATGGCCCCTTCTGAACATGCAGAAGAATGCACTTTCAATCCACTTTCACAATTGTTTGAAAGTGGATTTTGCTGTTCCACACAGTGAAATCCAGCTGCAAAGTGCATTGAAAGTGGATTGAAAGTGCATTATTCTGCATGCGCGGAAGGGGCTTCAGAGCGGATTCCAAGCAGAACTCTTAAATTAGTTCAACTTCAGCTCAGTTGTGCTACCACCTGATGCTGGCTTTACACTGTTATGACGAAAACTTGATATTTTAATCCTATGATTATTGTTTACACGCTGCACAGCCCTTCCATCTGCCGCCAGCTGATGATTTATTTATTTTGTTCCATGAAACTGTCACAACATAAGTAACGGCATCTTACATGATGCAGCTTAATATGCAATGAAGGTTGGTTCAGGGTCCAAAGAAACTGATTGTAAAAGGTTGAAGACAAAAAGGAAATATGTCCTCAGTGCCTTAATGGGATATCAAAGCAAATGCCACAGACTCTGGCAACCACCACGACACTGGACAGCTTTGTTAAAGACTGTACAAATTCATGGGGGCACACCCGCTTAGAGGTATTTTCACTCCTAAATCAACATAACCCCCAATTCAGTTCTTACCACAGTTTCCTAGCTACTGGTTTTGAGTTCAGGAGCAGAAGTCTCAGGCACAATCGCAACCTACAACCCCTTTCCTGCCTCCCTATATAAAGATGACATCCAACCTCTGTCTCTCCACCACTTCCATCCAAAGATATATCTTCAAAAAACAACTCACTAGCACAGTGCAAAATTTGCACTGCATACTTTTAAGTGTTTCTCTTAATGCCCTCTCTAGCAGTTAAAGCTGACAAAAATCCCTTTCCGCCTACCTCATACCGTTCTGGCAAAGGCAGTTGAGAGGAGGTGGAGAGAAGAAAGCCAGCCAATAGCAAAGCCATATAATTTACATTCGCACTAAAGCTTTTGGGAAGAGAGTTCCAAGGGGCGAAATCAGCAAATACAACCAAAGATTACTTTTCATTGCAATTTAGCTCTCTCAGTTAGAATTTATGCAGGGAAAGACAAGGCAACCAAGCACTAAATGGAAATTAGGACACGAATCAAAATATAAATGCTACATAAATTTAATCTCAAAGAACAATCAAACTCTGTATCACCACAAGAGCATCGCCAGGGAGTGGATTTTCTCAATGATGTTGTGGCTACTGTTATGCATATTCTTTGGACTTTCAAACAATATTGTTATGCCACTTCCAGCTAAATTTGCTGGCTAGATTCTTGGAGGGTATATTGTACTTTAACAGCATTAGTGATATTGGTATTCTTGAGGCAAATTTGGTTGTTCTTTGGGATTAAATTCATGCAGCATTTATATTTTGATTCATCACAGTTTGTCACTTGTACAGTGAAAGACTTGACATTTACACACACACACATATACACATATACGGGTACCACTATATCTTCAGTGTCTCAAAGCTGAAATATGTGTGTGGAAATAAATGAGAGAGGTTATTTGCAGTGACTGTTCTGGGATTCAGAGGTAATGTCAGAGGTAAGCATTGTGCATGTAAGAATAAAACATCAACAAGCATGTTTGGATAGCTTGGTTAGAGAGATGGTCTTGCACGGAAGACCAGTTCTGTTCAGAAGTACCAGGACCTCCACTATTGATAAGTACCATAAGCAAATGAGACCTGTTTCCTTCACTTCCCAGATGGCTGTTGGTGGAAACGGATTGTGGAGCCAGCTGAACATTTTGCCTGATCCATCAGGACCGAATCTCATGCTTCCCAGCTGCTTAGGTGCATGATGAATCTGGATAATGTATTCTGCGATCTTTATTTTGCACCATATTTTGAGTCATAATATGGCATTTGTGTGCTGTTTATATGACATGGCAGATGGTGACTGTAGTGCTATTGGCAAATCGGTTTGCTCCTTTCTTTTCAGCTGTGGTGAAACAAACATGGAGATGAAGTCTGACCTGGAAACACAGATGTAGCTTGCATTTTCTAAACACTGAACATAGTTTATTAGTTTGGTTCAGAATATTTCTCAAGTGAGTTCCTTGCATATCTACTACACTTTTGCGTACAATTGTATGTTTTCCTCTCTTATGAGATGTTCTAGGGACAATCTTCCTAGGTTTGTTTTTAATGGTGGACGTAGGGTGCTTACAAAGATACACTAGAGCATAGATGGAGGCCCCCTCACCTGGATAGCACAGGCTAGCCTGATCTTCTCAGATCTCAAAAGTTAATCAGGATGGGAGACCACCAATTATATCCAGGGTCACTACCCAGAGGCAGACAATGGTAAACAACCTCTGGAAAGCCTCTTGACTTGAAAACCCATTGAGGGATGGCCACAAGTCAGCTTTGACCTGACAGCACTTTATACCAATATAGATGGAGGCAAAGAAGTATACCTACAAAACCCCAGGCCCGATACCCAACCTCAGATTCAGAGAAATTACCTGAACACAACTGGACCCACAGCTGCCTAGTGTCAAACTCATGGCCCTCCAGATGTTATGGACTACACTTCCCATCATTCCCTGCCAGCATGGCTAATTGCTCATGATGGCAGGGGATGATAGGAAGTGTAGTCCATAACATCTGGAGGGCTACGAGTTTGACACCTGTATATGAGAGATGGTAACTGTAGCTTCATGGGCAAACCAGTTTGCTTAAGTCTCAAAATGGCCATTGGTTTACACATACAGACAAACACCTGCTCTGTTCTTCAGCTCTGAGGAGTGGTCTGACACAACCATTTTCTTACACCTACCCATTGTTGAGGAATATTAACTTTTTTGTTTCTCACACAATCTGGTTCTACTTCCATCAGACCAAACCCATAAACCTCAATGAGATTTGCAGTTTTCTTCACAGATGGAACAAAAGATAAATAAAACTAGCAATACTTCTGAAAAGTCTGCCCCCCCCTTCACCTCCCTAATGAAAAACCGAGGGAAACAGCCTCAAAAAAGTATCATGAATGTTTTGAGGAATTTTAAATCATCCCCTTTAGTCACACTGCTATATAACTAAATGGGGAATTCTCTTTATGTCAAGTTTTATTCAAAGGAGTTGTTGCAAATTGTTGTAGTCAATAATTTCTACATATTCTCTTCCGGGTAAATTTTATTGGCTTTTTGCTTTACAGATTCTGTGCTGGCAAATCTAATGATGGCAATACTTGAAGGGGGAAGAAAGGTGGAAGAAGATCATGGTTCAGTTTTATAGGGTTCATCTTTAAGAATGTAATCAATAAAGCAGGCCGCTTAATAATCAAATGCCTTTATAGTGGATGCTAAAGGGCTTTTGATCACCTTTGTGGACTCCATTAAACAAGATTTAGCCATTATTTCTGACCCTGCAAGGCAGACAGAGAGGACAGTTGATATCCTCCAGGCTGGGTTTCCTCGTAAGTATCTACTGACAAAATTAATATCTGTAAGATTAGATTTAAATAAGAAGGCCTATATCTTTCCTTTCAGAATCAATTCCATTGTGTTTCACTCACATATATACTTCTTTTTTCACATATCACACCAAAAAAAAAAAAACCACTGTACACAAGGGGCCACCAGATGTCCACTTTTCAAAAGCTACACCAGAGTATTTATTATAGACTAGCAATAAAGCCCATTGTGGGGGGAAATGCAATGGGCTCTAGAAAAAAGGGGGAAGCAATGGGTGGGCAAGTAAACTATGGTCCCCAGATGCTCCCCCTTGCTGCTCCCCTCCCCTTGCTGCCACTGCCCTGGTGGGCCTGGTTTTGGGGGTGTGTGGGGCAGGGGTGGAGGGGGATTGGGAGGACTGGTGCCAGGCCAGGCAGGAGGGGACTTTGCAACTTCTGCCCCATCGGGCCCAGCTTTTCCTGGGGGGGAGGGTGGCCAGGGACTGGAATGCCTGGATGAAATGAATGGAGTTTGGTTGGAAGTGTGTTGTCACATGCTCCATCCTTAGGCAATTATGTCTTAGGATAGCGATTGTTATCCCTCCAGCTGATGTTACTAGAGTTGGTCGATACCAGCCAGATTCGGCCCTGACTTGGATTCGGGCCAGATTCGGGTCATTGGGCTGGGATTGGCCCAATCCCAAACCTGGCAGATTCGGACCGCCCCAAATCTGTGGGAACATCTGAGAATTTCGGATTTTTTAAATTTTTAGGTGGTTTTCCCCATTTTGGCCTGCATGGGGTGCATTTTAAAACGTATCGGCACCAAAATATCATGGTATCATCAGGAGACTGTCCTGATGATACCCCCCATGTTTGGTGCAGTTAAGTTCAGGGGGGGCAAGGTAAGTTTCCAATGGGAGCTAAGGTGATGGGTCCATAACTTGCCCCCGAACCAAACTGCACCAAACTTGGGGGGTATCATCAGGACAGTCTCTTGATGATACCCTGGAATTTTGGTGCCAATACATCCTAAAATGCACCCCCTGCAGGCACCCCCAGAAATTTTGCAAAGATCCTTTGGGGTTTTTTTGCAGCAGTTTTTCAGCAGCAGCATATGGCAGCCCAGCCTTCTGCTTCTGCTGCATTCATTCATTTGGAGACTCGGCAGAGGTAGCAGCAGCAGTGACTATGGGTGAGTGTGGTGGGGTTTTTTTGGGGGGTGGAGTTTGGAGGGGGGAGAGTCTTTGGGGGGTTGCAGAATGGCGCCTCTGGCAGGTGGGTGGTTTGTCCCCCCCCCAGTGTTTTTCCTGTCTTTTGAGGTGGGGGTGGAAGTGAGGCACTGGCTGTGGGTGGGTGGTTTTTCTTAATTGAAAAACACCTTTAAAGGCTCGGACAAGCCGCAGCTCAAATGAGCCTCCAATCCGAATCCCACAGATTCGGATCAGGCAAGATTTGGACTGCCCAGGTTCGGACGGTGCTTGTCCGAACCCCTCCAAATCGGTGTGGTTCGGGCCAAACCGAAGATTTGGAGGGTCCGACTGTCCAACTCTAGATGTTACTACATTTTTGTGCCCTAGAAACAGAAGGGCCTGTAACATCTCAAAGAAATGCTCTGTATATTAACCTTCCCAACTGCCTGCAGAAAACACATCTTGTCCTTTTAATAGAAGCTCATTGGAAAACACCATCCAGTTGTAGCCAAATCATGGCAGCCCAAATAGAGTTTGCAAGGCAAGAGACAAACAGAGGTAGTTTGTCATTGCCTGCTTCCACAACATAACAGTCTGGGGCTTCCTTAGTGGTTTCTCATCCAAGTACCAACCAGGGCTGATGCTGCTTAGCTTCCAAGATCTGACAACATGGGGCTAGCCTAGACCATCCAGGTCAGGGCTTAACAGAGACTTAATAGGACATTTTTCCCCTCCATGCCAGGAAAACCTTCAGCTGCCCATGTCCACACAATAAGGTCTATTAAAGTGACAGACCCTTCCCCCCACCCACCCCCAAGCCCATTGATGATCCTACATGCCACCTTGACTGAGTATAACCAGCACCCTGAACTCACATGCACGCACATTCATATTCTTTCAGGCTGCATAAAGTTGCAAACTCCAGATTGGGAAAATCATGCAGGTTTGGTAGTTGAGTCTGAGGAGAGCAGGGTTCGGGGAAAGGATGCAGGGGCATAACGAGGCAGCCCTGGGCAAACTGTAGCCCTGGGCAAAACCTGAGTTGGATGCCCCCCCCCATGGGAGGCCACTCCACCACAACCAATTTTTTTTGCACCATGACATTGGTGCCTGCAGGGGGTGCATTTTTAGACATATCAGCACCAAAATTACAGCATATCATCAGGATACTGTCCTTATGCTACTCCCCAAGTTTGGTGAGGTTTGGTTCAAGGAGTCCAAAGTTATGGACTCCCAAAGGGGGTGCCCCATCCCCCATTGTTTCCAATGGGAGCTAATAAGAGATGGGGGCTACAGTTTTGAGGGTCCATAACTTTGGCCCCCCCTGAACCAAACTGCACCAAACCTGGGGGGTATCATCAGGGCAGTCTCCTGATGAGACCCTGAAAGTTTTGAGACTGTGACTTCAGAAATGCCTCCCCCAGCATGCAACCCCCATGGACAGCAATACAGAAAACTCAATGCAAAACAAAGATTCTTGGGCAAATTTCTGAGATATTCCTGCAGGGGGTGCATTTTTGGATGTATTGGCACCAAAATTTCAGGGTATCATCTGGAAACTGTCCTTATGGTACCCCCAAAGTTTGGTGCTGTTTGGTTTAGGGGGTCCAAAGTTATGGACCCTCAAAGGGGGTGCCCCATCCTCATTCTTTGCTAAGGAGATGGGGGCTACCCTTTGAGGGTCCATAACTTTGGACCCCATGAACCAAACTGCACCAGACTTGGGGGGTGCCATCATCTACCCGCCTGGAGATTGGCAGCACAAGTTGCATGCATACATCTTTGGCTATTGCACTTTTTGTAGCACTACACCAATTACTGGATTTTCCTGGGAGAAGGAGAAGGATTATTATCCAGCAAAATAGTTCACTACCCAGTGATGTGTGGATGTAATTGCAGATGTGTTCTAGAGAAAAAAAATACATGCCTTTCATGTTAACTTTTCCCCTTAAGGTGACCTATTCCAACACTGAGTTTTTGAAGCCCCAAGTTTTGAAGGTCAGTGTTGTTATTCTCACTGAATGGTTTGGATCAGAGTCTAGCACGTGCTATGAATGGCCAGTTTGAACTAAAAACAAACAAATCATTTCTCTGCTCATGAACAGTCACTAGTTTTGAAAGTATTAGTCAACAAATCTGTTTTTTGAACACTTTCACAAGCTGCCTGACATTCCTTCTTTAGGTTTGCCAGCTCCAGGTTGGAAAATACCTGGAGATTTTTTAGGGTGGAGCCGTTGGGGAGGGGAATGCCTTGCATGGGGTATAATGCAATAAGTGGCCATTTTCTCCAGCTGGATTTCTCTCCAACACCTGGAGATGAGTTCTAATCTCAAAATATCTCCAGGTGTCACCTGGAAGCTTGCAACCCTGTCTTTCAGTCACCCACTCTTATTGAAAAATGTTGGACTCTGGTCTTCAAGAACAGAAATGGGGATTTCTCAACATATCCAGTTAGGAAGGGTTTGTTGTTTTTGTTTGTTTGTTTAGGATTATGATTTAAACTGGTGAATTGAGCCCTGCCCTTTCATACATGCAGCTAGGGGACTCATGACACGATAACTACAGTGGAACCTTGGTTTTTGTTGGTAATCTGTCTGAAAAGAATTGATGAAAACCGAAACCGATGAAAACCGAGGCAAACTTTTCCATAGGAATCAATGTAAATCCAATTAATCCATTCTAGGCACTCCAAAAATATACCCAAAACACATTTTTGGTGAATAGACATAGTATTTAATGCTGAAAACAGTAACAAACAATAACACTAAGACCAGCTTCACAGCCAGTGGACCAATATCACACCAGAAAGCTGTCCAAAGAGGTCTGTTTCTGACGCCTCTTTAAGATTTGTCATTAAACAAGTTGCAGACACGGCCTGCAACAGCTTTGTCTGGGTGATTTTTCTCCACAAACCCCTGCACCTTACTGCAAATCAATGAAAACCAAGGCATTTCAATGAAAACCGAGACAAATTTTTCACTGAAAAAATCGATGAAAACCAAAAACTGATGAAAACCGAAGGCAATGAAAACCGAGGTTCCACTGTATGTCCAAAGTATCTGCTCTGCAAACTCCTCATACAAATACAAACTGCTCCTCCTCTTCTTGTTCTTCTTGTTCTTCTTCTTCTTCTGTGCAGTGTTCATGTGTGCACATCAATGTGAATATAATTTCCTGGGGTCAGTTGGCCATGGGCTTGCCAGTGGGCTTGGAGATCTTCCAGAATTACAGTTGATCTCCACACAACAGAAATCAATTCCCCTGGAGAAAAGGGCTGCTTTAAAGGGTAGCTTCCATTGAATTAATTCTCCGTGGGCTCAACCCCCAGATCTCTAATAATTTTCCAGCCCAAAATTGGCAGCCCTAGTTGGACATCATCTTCTATTTGTAGTTTTTTTTCAAAACTCTCCTTGCATCTCTCAAAAAGACTGAGTGATTTTGCTGAAATAGGAACCTCCAAATTCACACTGCTTAAGTGAGGCAAACCTACCCCTGAGTTAATTGCGTGGTTCGCTAAATTGAGTATGTTTTTTTAAAAAAAATCTATTGCATGCTATCCCCAATCCTTGAGATAAAAGAAAGTACAGAGAAAAAGCAGTCATTTCAAAAATTATAACCATCAATAACATATTTCTATTATTCCCATCGCACACACCCCTTAGCGATGATTCTAGACTTCAGATTCCCCAACACAATCTTTTCAATTTGCATACTTTTATATATTCCAGTAATTCAGTGCACTTTACAATATAGTCCGTAAGATTCTAATCGCCGTTGCTGGAAAATGCACTGAAGAATCAGAAAAATACGGGCTATTATAACTGCAGCACTTACTTAAGGAGTCTTCAGGCAGACGGAGGAAGATGTCCTTGTTTCAGAACAGTAGCCACTATGCAAAGAGATTTTTTTAAAAAAGACTACTAGATGCTGCCTCTTAAAAGAAGGCCCCTGTGTGTCTCTCTTCAATAAAACAGTTGGAAAACTAAAGTTCTTTTCCCACTGTAAAGTCAAAGAACAAGTTTTATTGATATGGGAATTTTCACGATGCCATGAATCCATCTTGGCAGTGTTCTTTGCTGCAATTAAAAAATGCGTGGAAGTGTGACCAGGGATTATTATATAGACTCTTAATAAATAATTCTTGTTTTCATAATCCTCAAGCCCGAGGACAGTTTTTTCTGGAAGTAAGGTTCATTGTGTACAATTTATCAGGATTCTGAGTAGATCTGCGTAAAATTTAACTGTATGCTATTGACTGGGCATTGAGCTATTTTGATTTTGATTCAGTGGGTCGGATCCTGCCAGATGTTTCGCTTGTGCAACAGGCATGAAGGAAACTCACACACCTGTTCTTCCCCTCGCATTAAGCTGCCACACAATTTAGATCTGTATATAGGTGGGGAAAGTCTACCCTCAGTTTGGAGTGAACTGGATCTTTCAGAACCTCACCTGAATACACTTCAATTGTGTTTTTGCGAGAAAATTATAATTCACAAAGACAAAGCAGTTTGTTACGGAGATTTTTCTTTAATACTAATCTTCAGATTAAGCAGCGCTGATAAATTTTCAAGAAAGCCCCGTAGGTTGGATTATCCCCCCCTCCAAATAATTTATGTTCTGCATTCAAGGATTTCATTGACAAGATTAGTAAAACTTATCACAGTATTTCTGCAAAAGAAATGTTGGGGGTTCCATTTTCATACGGTTTGGTTCCACTTTCACATGGGACAAATCTCTGTCTTTGTCTGTCTCTGTCTGCTTCTTTTTTAAACCAAGACTTTGAAACTGCCTTCTGGGTTTTCTTTAGAGATGGACCTTCAAGTTTCAAGCCTGGGAATTACTTTCCACAAAATAGCCTTGAAAATGTGGATTTTTTTTCATCCCAGCTGTCTACTTCAATGAACACTTGTCTCTCATCAAAATAGCAATTTTCAGTGTGAAAATGGAAACCCACAGAAATCGGGTTCGGACAGATCTTGAAGTTCAAGCTACCACCAGAGAACCAAGAAAGAAATATTAGGGAGTATATAAACAATGCCAGAAACTCATCCTTTCAAACAGACATCTTACCGAGAAAGAGAAGTAGGGCTTTTGGAGGGCTCTGCGCAAAGCTTTCTAGCTCAAGAATAGCAAGTGATTTCACAACCCTAATCCCAACTTTCAGGGAAAAAAGCCCTTGAAAGTTTATCCCCCAAGCTGTTTAAATGTCTTGACAGAGGTCTATTTTTATTTGGTTTCCCCCTGTGTATGTGAAAAATGAACTTTTAGGATAAACAGCTGTGTGGGAGAAGCTGAAGTAATGAATACATAGCAAATGGTTGGACGTTTCAGTTTTGTTACAATCAAAGCTGGACGGCAATGGCTAAACCCACAGTTTTTGGAGGGAAAGCCACAGAGGGAAAACCACAACATCATAACTGTTTTTCCCGTCAAACTTAAAGTTTTGTTTGTAGTTTTGTTCTTCTTTCATGAGAAAATCATAAATGCTTGATCTCAAAATATCAAGCAATATCTATTTGAGAGAGACTCATGAAGTTCTCATTGTCTCACAAATGCTAGGATTTATATCTACCTGGAGACCTGTTCACATATTAGAGTCAACACCTTTTCAACCAGCAAGTGTATGTTTACACTGATTTGTAAGGAGTCAATAAGTATTCACTTTACAAACAGAAGTAGGGTCAATGCCAGAATAAATGTGAGGTTTCAATTAGGGATGAGTGTTCAGTAAACCTAAACAGAAAGAAAGGAAGGAAGGAAGGAAGGAAGGAAGGAAGGAAGGAAGGAAGGAAGGAAGGAAGGAAGGAAGGAAGGAAGGAAGGAAGGAAGGAAGGAAGGAAGGAAGGAAGGAAGGAAGGAAGGAAGGAAGGAAGGAAGGAAGATCAGACTTGACCCTGAAGCTCCAGGACATGAATACTGGTTCAGTTGTGAGAGCAGGTATCTCCAAACAGGTAAGTGACAGATCTGCCTAAAGCCCATGGACAAGGTTGCCATGAGTCGGTTGCAACCTAACACTTCCCCTCCAGTTGAGGGATTAGACCTGTCCAGTCCACTTTTCTCTGGCATGCATGACATTACAACCAATGAACTGCATCTCATTCCTCTTAGCAACTGTTTCTGCTCGTTCACAAGTCAGGTGAGTGAGAGGTGACTTTCATTCAAACCAGAATTCCTGGTAACCTGCACCAAAGGCATGCCTCCTCCAAACCTCCTAGAAAAACAATACCTCTTGAGAGACAGCTATGCTTTCTTCTGGATCACCTGACTAGTATCTATCACATGACCTAGGGAGCCAATCACAAAGTCCCAAGTCCTGTAAAGCCTGAGCTAATTAGGATTGCTAGGCAGTTCTTGGCAACCAGTGGGAGCGTTGAGGGGACACAGGAGAACAGGAGCAGTCACCATCATTCGCTTGTTTGGCTTCTTCATGTGTAACCACAGCTGGGATAAGGAGCTCTGCACAAGATTTTGCTGAGTTCCCCATCACCCAAACTTGTGCCCTTTCCGCACTGCGGAAAGGGCGCTCCTCCACCGGCAGGAATTCTGCTGGTGGAGGGGGGGCCGTTCGCACGGGAGCGTGCGAGCGGTCCCCGCAGAGGCCAGCGCGGGAGAGGCGGCTCCGCACGAAGCCGCCTCTTCTCCGTCCCTCTCCCACTCACCTCGTCGCCTTCGTCGCCCTGCTGGACTCCTAAGACCCGCCCACGCTGCCCTCCGACCTCCAGGGGTGGGAGGACAGCGAGGGAGGGTCTCAGCAGTCCAGTAGAGTGACGAAGGCGACGAGGTGAGTGGGAGAGGGATAGGGGAAACAGCGTGTTCGCGACGGTGCCGTTCGCACCGTGCCGGCGGGAACGCGCTGTTTTCCAAAAACCTCCCTCCAGGAGGGAGGTTTTTGGAGGCGGCCTGACACAGCCCTGGGGGTGGAGGAGGGGAGCCAGGTCAGCGCTGCCTTTGCGAATGGCTCCCTGGAGACGGCGTTTTTGCTGTCCCCAGGGCGCTGTAAATGGCCCGTGCGGAAAGGGCCTTGGAATTAGCTCCATACCAATTGAAATGAACAATTTAGTTTCGCTGTTACAAAAATTCAAACTCTTTCTTTAAAGAAAATTATCAGAATTAAATATTTACACACATACACAGGAAATAAATCTTGAAGTTCTTTCCATTAGCTGCAGCACAAAACACATGTGAGAGGAAATGACAGAGTTGTACTATTATTAACCTGGATAGCCAAGTTAGAGTGGTCTTCTAAAAGTCTCAGAAGCTAAGCAGGGTTAGCTCTGGTTAGAACTTGGATGGGAGACCACTATAGAAGTGCAGGGTTGCTACACAAAACCAGGCAATGGCAAATTACCCATTTGTCTTTTGCCTTGAAAAAGTATAGGCTCGGCTGTGACTTCTACAACCACCACCACCCCGCTCTTCTTATGTTTCTCCTTTCTATTTGTAAGTTAAATTCTCAGCTCCACTGCAGGAACAATGAGAAGTGATTAGGTGTATGAATGTATTCCCTCTTTTTACAAGAACCTTGGATAGGAGTATATTAAAAAAGAGGAGAATCTAAAAAAGGAGAGTTAAATTCAGCTTCCACTTGGATGGGTCCTGGAGAGCCCCTGGAGTTATTCCTGATCTCCAGGCTACGAAGAACAGTTCCCCTGGAGAAAATGGCAGCTTTGTTGAGTGGACTCTATGGTTATAGCGTGCCAAGGCCCCTCCCCTTCTCAAATCCTAACCTGGTCAAATTTCACCACCCCAACTCTCCAGAAATTTCCCCCACCGGAGCTGGCAACCCCATAATAGACACTGATAACCAATATAAATAAAAATGTAATATGATGAAATGCTGATTATCTCTCGGTCCCTTCATAGCCTTGAGTATTGCTGATCCCAGCCTGCTCGATGCGTCCTCGTAATGAAATGAAATAGTATGGGTGCTATGACTGCAGAATGAAATTCATTTCATTACTGCTCAGGGTTTTTATTTCTCCCTTTCATTCTTCGAGACAAGGCCCGGAGACAGAACAATCATCACCCTGTACAGAATTCCTCATTTTTTATTCAAGCCCTAATTTTCTGTGTCACACAGCGAGATAGCCTAGTTTTGAAGAAAAGGATTGAGGCAGGGCAGCCAGCAGCCTAGGGACTTGCTCCAGCGCCTACGGCCTTTTTATTTGGCCCTCAATTTTACCACACACACACCCCTACCCATTTTTCTGGACCATTTTGGTCTCTGGAGCTAAGAGGAGGTACCATTTCAAAAAGTCAGCCATGAAGAAAGAGAAAGATGTTCGCAAATTCGAAAGGCTTGCTTGTAAATATGTTCAAAACAAAACTACAAAACAACCTATTTTTTACGAATACGTTGTTGTGCTTGTTAATGTTTCATGATACCTCCAGCAAAGCTGTAAACACAAGCCCCTTACTGTAAGGCAAAATAATTTGAAACTTTCACAGGTGCTTCTAAGCAGACCGGTCCTTTTTGATAGCAATAATTCCTGTCAATGGATTTTAGAGTTGCCAACCCTCACTTGGGGAATACCTGAAGATGTTGAGGGTGAAGCCTAGAAAGGGAGGGATTTGGGGAGTGGTGGGACCTCAGAAGACCACAGTGACATAGACCCCGTCCTCCAAAGCAGCCATTTTCTCCAGAACAGCTGTCATCCCAGAAGATCTCCATCCCTCATCTGGAGTTTGGCAATGGTATAGATTATTATTACTGGCTCCATACTAAAAACCTACCCCCCCAAACCCCCAAAGGAATGATTAGCTGCAGAAAAGATGGCATGGGGTGGTTACAGTATATGTTTAATACATAAATATATGTATAAATAAATATATTCAATCAAGGCAACTTTTTTTTATTTTGTATTGGAGCAAAGCCAAATCACAGGAATGTCAGTCAATAAATACTGACGTGTGTAATAACGATGTGTGTTATTATGCTGATCAGTTTGAAAGACATGTTTTTCTATTTAAGATGAGACTGTTGACATCAAATATGGTACTCTTGATTTTTTCCCCCCTAATCACATTCTGTGTGTTATACTGGTATTACTTGTTGTCGTTATACATTTAGGGACCTTGTAAATAATATTAATACTAATAACAAAGTCACTCAGTACTGTTCAGAAACACCCACTGGTCTGGCTCATGTTCTGCTTCCCAGTCGTAATGAGGGAGCCATTTGTTTGTTAATCAGAAAATTGGCAGTTTATCCAAAAAAAAATGAACCCGTGTGTGTGTATGTGGGGGGGGGGGGGGGGTGCAATATTTTAAAAAGAATACACTGAGGAGAGTAAGAGAGAATACAATGAAAACAGTGACAGCTGTTACTGAAATAATCTGGACAGCCAACCAGATTTCCAATGGCCAATCAGAAGTTCTGGGTATCTTTTTGGTTCTGTATGAAGAGCACTCAGCTGAATTACAGGCCAGTGGGACCCTGGTTCACACAAGGGCTGAGCACAAACAATTGTCCTCGGCTCAGGTAATAAAAACTCATAAATGTTTGGCAGGGTAGTGAGGGGCCTGGGAGCTATTAACTCCCATTGGAAACAATGGGGGATGGGGCGCCCACTTTGGGGATCCATAACTTTGGACCCCCTAAACCAAACATCACCAAACCTGGCTGCTATCAGCAAGAGATTATCCTGATGATACCACCCAGGTTTGGTGAAGTTTTATTCAAGGGGTCCAAAGTTATGGATCTCAAAATGTAGCTCCATCTACTATAGCTCCCATTGGAAACAATGGGGGATGGGGGCACCCCCTTTGGGGGTCCATAACTTTGGACCGCCTGAACCAAACTTTACCAAGCTTGGTTGGTATCATCAGGAGAGTTTCTTGAAAAATCCCTGAAATGTTGGTGCCACTAGCCTAAAAACAGCACCCCCCGGAGGCCAACAAAGTAAAAACCCTAAAATATTTTTCAAAATATACCTGACTCACGTATAAGTCAAGGGGGGCTTTTTCAGCACAAAAAATGTGGTGAAAAATTGAACTTATATGCGAGTATATATGGTACATTAGCTTAGCTCCTAATATCCTAATATAAGGATTGCTAAACGAATGTACATCTTGTGGCGTTCCCCCCCTCGCCCGGGCCCTTTGGGCGGTGTATCCTTCCCTCCTCCCTAATCTGGGGGTTGGTCTCCCCAGATGATGACTCTTCCAATTGGCCCAAGGGGCCAAGAAACCACCATGCCCACAAAGCACTGGGTGTGCAGGGCAGCCCTCGCCCACACCACCCTCCTCCTAGCAGGTCTCCTTGTTTCCCTTCCCCTGTCTGGCTTGAGAGTTCACACCCTCCCTCTCTCTCTCCCTTGTTGCTTTACAGGAAGAGGAGTTTCCAGGGACTTGTCTCTCCCCTGTGGCCTCACAGGGAGAGGCGTTTACAGCTTGTGTGAATGACTCCCACCCTGTTACTGCACAGGGTGGGGACCAGCTTGAACCAGGGTCTAGGTTCTCAAAGGGGGTCTGGACTTCAGGGTCCTCCTCTCTCCTTCCCACTTCCAACCATTGAGCTGTCCATTTCCCTTGTATCTTCACACCACCACCCGCATTCCCCTTTCTCACTTCCTTATATACCTTCTGCTCTCTCATTCCTTTCCCTTGTCCCAGCTGCTTCTCCAGCCCATCTTCTACATCTGCCTCAGCTGTGGGCTTGCTGGGCCTAAACCTTCTCTCTTCCCTGCTTTCCCCTTTGAACAAGGCCTCTGAGGCCTCTAAGGCCTTCACCCTTCCTGCACAAGGCTCCTCTACAGCCTTCCCATCTCCCGCAGTGCCAGCTGGTGTGGGACTCAGTGGGGCAAGTCCAGGTGCTGCGGCCGAGCCTGGACACATCTTTTGCTTTGAATATGTGAAATACAATATATACGCACAATGTGGATTAATTCACCTTCACCTTCAAGGGTAGGCGGTTTATAAATTTGATATATAAATAAATAAATGAATGAATGAATAACTGGTGCACTGTTAATAGTAATAACAGTACGTTTCTCATTGACTTGAATCATCATCATCGTCATCAATAATAATAACAAAACAATGATGGCACAGGGGTGTAAGCAAAGTCGAGGCATCTACCTGGAGAAGACTTGGGAAGTTCAATTTCCATTAAGTCTGTCCCCAGCTCTTTCCTCCCACCTGTCACTTTCTACACTCTTAAGAGCTTCCATTAGATGAAATGCAGAAAAGTTACATGCTGCCAATATGCTTTGCATGAGTGAGAGGCACGGCTGACTCAGTCCTGAGGCAGGGCAAGAGGAAGGAGGCATAACACTTTCAAAAATAGAAAGCACATTCAGCAAAAGGTGTGGGGGAAATTAATTGTTTGACAGGACAGGGTTAGTGACCTCATTAAATCCCCCCCAGTGGCGAACGGGTCTCTGCCTTTTTCTTCTTAGAATCCTAGAGTTGGAAGAGACCAGTGTGCACCTGCTATTCTGTGATAGCACCGGCTTGTTAGTAAATCTAACACGCTTGTGCTTCTTTTTTTTCCCAGCAGTCTTTTGAGGCGGATGTGGGGCCCAGTGTTATTTAGAGCAACCAGAGATCACAGTGTTTTTGCAATGTTGTCCTCATTTTCAATCCCAACACCAAACCGTGCGCTGCCTCTTCCAAACATAAATGCACTAATAAATAATATATCAATGTTGAAATACAAAGCCCACACATAGGCTGCTCAGTGCGGAGGAGGTGTATAATGGCATGGAAGCAGTAGCCAAGAAAGGATTGAGAGCCTGCTTGGCAAAATTTTGAAATGGAAAGCGGCATTAAAAAAAAAAGATATTATGAGCTCTATAGCATGTTTTCATACTCCATAATAGATATTACTTGATATTTATGTAGGACATTTAAAGAGTGAAAAGTGCTTTATTAAAATCCCTATAGAAGCCATGTAAGATAGTTCAGTATTGTTATTCACATATTTAGCTGAAGCTAGAGCCGTGGTGGCGAACCTTTGGCATTCCAGATGTTATGGACTACAATTCCCATCAGTGGGGAATTGAACCTGGTTCTCCAGATTAGAGTTCACCTCTTTTAACCAATATACCATGCAACTAGTCTGTGGAAAAGACAATGGCGTAGAGCCCATGCGGCCGGGGGAGGGGGGGGCAATGCCCCAGGCAGAGCTGTGGCGAAGGCATGGACCGGCCATGGAGGAAGCATGGCGGGAATGTTCCGGGGTGTTCCAAGGCAAGTCAGGAGGTGCCTAGACTGCTTATAGTCTCCTGGGCGCCCCTGGTGCAGTTTCCCTTCACTCCACCTCTGGGAAAAGAGGCACTGATTTCTGGCCATTGCCCCTCCTAGTGTACCACCACTATGTTCTTCGGGATCAGCCAACTTCACAGAACTAAACATTGGGGCCTCAGTGGACAAAAGCTGGAGAGGAAAAAAGGAAGTCCTACTCCACAAAGCCCACATGTGGTTAGCTACTATCATCATTCAAAAAGAAAGTCACAGTTCAGGTGCATCCATTTTTAATCTTTGAATTTTATAAGCTCCCCCTCCCCCCCACCATTCCATTCTGTGTTCCAGTCAGTAAATCATTCCTGAGCTCATGCTGACCCACCAGCCTTCTGAAAGTAAACAACTGGAAGAAGGATTCTATACCATGTTTTAAAAAAGTGATTCACATGGCTGATAGCTTACCTGCACATTTGATGAGCTAGGCTACCTCTGGAATAGTTATCAATAACCGCTGCAGCCTCCAGCCATAATTGAATGTTGATAGCCATAAAGCACAGAAGTGTTGGGCAAGCAAGTATAGTAAATAGTCTGCTGAGCTTTATTGAAAAATACTTGATTACCATGAAGCCGAGAGGCTCCAAGCCAGGGCCAACACAGCTTGACTTTGTTACAGGATTTATTGTGTCTTGTTTAAACGAAACATATATCCCTCCATACTTTTCCGTCTTTATTTTTCTTCATCACTGGGGAACCCATAATTTTTTTTGGGGGGGATGAGGGGTTATCACCACACTTCTGTCTATTCCATTCTCCAAGTCATTTGTCAAGCTCCTCAAGGTCACAAGGGAGCCAGAACATGGACATATCAGTATTGACTTATTGGTCCTCCTCAGCAACTAAACATACTCCAGTTTTAAAGTAATTGTGGGATGGTGACAGAAGACAGAGGTGAGCAGGAATAAATGGTGTGAATTCGGTTAACAAGACTCACAGAAATTTTGTATTGGCCATTAAGGTAGAATATCCTAGGACTGCTCAAATAATTATGGAACCATGATAGAAGACCTAAAGGTGAGCAGAAATCAGTGGTATGAAATCAGTTAACAGGACTCACAGAAATTTTGCACCAACCTTTAAGGTAGAATAGCCTAGGGTTGCTGAAGTGGATACAGTTTTCCTATTAACTGGTGTTTTGCATATCTGAAGACAACTTTCATCATTGGAACTAACTAGGGCTGCCAATCCCCTGGTTTCCTGCTGACACATAGGAGGATTCCGTATGGGCCAATACAGCGGTTTCCCACCAGCATATATGATGCCGGTGGAGCCCTGGGGCTGTTTGCACTCTGAGATGTGAGCGCCACGGCCCCAGAGCAGCCAAATCCCATGGAGGTGCTGAAAAACAGCACCTCCAACCCGGTGCCATTTGTATGGCGCTGGCTGGGAAACGCTATTTCCCAAAAGTCTCACTCATTGAGTGAGGCAGAAAAACAGTGTTTCCACCCAGGGGGGAGGGAAGCATGGTGCTGCCTCAATGCAGAGGTGACAGCCATGCAAACAGTGGCCCTGAAAGGGTGTTTTTACCATTCCAGAGGCACTATTTTTGGCCTGTGTGGGATCTGCCTCAGAGATTTTTTTAAAAAAAGGCTTTACAGGCTATGGAATGATGTCATTTCCAGGGAACACCAAGAACTACATCTCACCTTTCTAAGAATTGCCAGAAACTCTACAGTAAAATCTCCATGCCCTCTCCCCTGTAGGGTTGACAGCTCCTAGATCAGTGGTGGCAAACCTTTGGCACTCCAGATGTTATGGACTACAATTTCCATCAGCCCCTGCCAGCATGACCAATTGGCCATGCTGGCAGGGGCTGATGGGAATTGTAGTCCATAACATCTGGAGTGCCAAAGGTTCGCCACCACGGTCCTAGATATTTACTGTGGAATCTGAGGAGGTCATGGACCTCAGTGAGGTAAATTGCCTTCAAAGTGGCCATTTTGTCCAGGTGAACTGATTTCTGTATTCTAAAGATGAGCTATAATTCTGGGGGATCTCCAGAACCCACCTGGAGCTGACACCCATATACCACTGTCTCGCGCTACTAGGCAGGAGTTCTCAATTCGCTGATATTTTTTCTCCATTCACTCCTATGAAAGTTAACTAGAGCTACTTACTGGAGCACTGGACAACATGGCTGAGCCAAAGCAACTCACCTGGTTGGACGGTAGTCCAGAAATTCAATTCTTTTTCTAAAAAACTCACAAACCTTTTGGCTGCCTGACTGGGCCTGGAAATGCAGGAATGTGACAAACACCTCAGCTGCTGCAATGTGAGGCTGATGGGCTGTGTTTGGTTTGTGTTGGCCTCATCTTGAGTAAGCAGTCTGATTGCAGCCAGCAACTATCAGATTGCATTTGATTAAAAATTATGCTGTTCCAAACAACTTTTTATTCCTCCATTAACAGACTCAATAAGCAGATAGGTATGCCAAACAAACAGATTGCATCTCCTACATCCAGAGGCAGTCTTTTAATTTTGCAGAAAGGATAGGCCCGATAGCTGCTGGCTGCTGCCTGGGCCAGGTAGCTGAGGATTATCATATTATCTTCAATAAAAGATCACAGATTAAAAGAAAACAAAGCCTCAGGAAAAAAAACACAGTGTAAAGGTAGGTTCTTTCTTGTTGTCCTATGGAAAGTATGCAGTGCATCCCCTCATCCTGTAGGAACTAACCAATTCTCAGTATAAACACAGTCAAATAATCCTGTGTAGATGCCCTCAAGCAAAAGATTCAATTGTCCCAAGGGCAGCATGGGAGAATTCTCATTTTGCAAACCTTACATTTTTCCAAATCTGGGAGCCCACTGAAGTTATCTTGCCCAAGGGCTACGCAAATTATAGAGATGATGATACTGGTTGTATGGCCAGTGGGAGCAACCCTAAGTCTATTTATCCAAAAATAGACCTCACTGTGCTGTACCTTAGTAAGCTCATGCTAACAGTATGAGTAAAGGTGTTGCCTAGGTCTCTTTGCTTGTCTTACAGCCTCATCCAAACTTGGCAGTGGGCCACAGAGCCAATGGTGCTACCCAACCTCTCTAATGGAGTCTTCCTGGAAGCATAGCAAGGTTTCAAGAGTGAAAATGGCTCCCAGCTGCTGAGAAGCCCTTATTGGGCTGAATACACTTACACCACCTTTTTGGTGATGTAAGTTCAAGGGCAGGCTCCCAGCACAGTGCTGGCAAAGGCCAGGAGAGAGCTGATGGATGTTCAGCTCTAGTGTCATAAGCTAACCCCAGTCAATCAAGCACTTGGCTTCTGGCAGCTGGTGGAATTGCCCCTCCAACAGGGTGACAAGGAGGCTTTGGGAGAGGCAAAATCCACTCAGTACAGCTTGACACACCACTCCCCACAAGCAGAGATCCCCCGCTTTGGATGAGGCTGTTAGTTAAAAATCTCTTTGTACATCAAGTTGATTCGGTGATTTTCTCTACTTGAAACTGGATGAGGACTGACAGATCTCATGTCGTGATAGATGCTTATAGAATTTCTCTGGAGTCTGGCTGTGAACATGTACACAGTAGCTGCACTGCCTTGCTGTGGGTCTTCTGAGAAATCTGGTCTGTGGGAAGGGGATGCTGGACTAGATGAACCAGATTGATCCCACCAGGCTCCTTTTTTTTTAAACTAACCTCTCAGTTCTGGAAGACCTGTACCTTTTTCAGCATAAAGTACAGTCCTGCATTCTTCGATAGAAGCCAAATGAGTGTGCCTCCACATTTCAAAGAGGTCCCAATTCTCTTTCAAGGATACTGAAGCACTAGTTTCGTTCAGACCATTATTCTTTGCAATGTTAAACAGAACACTTTCATTAAAAAAACATTTATAGCACTCCACTTGGTTTATAACAACACTTTTGCTCTTCAACAGTTGCATCTGCCATTTTGTAGGCTGTGTTTTGCAACTAGAAACAAAATGGCGGGTGCAATTGTAGAACAGTGAAAATGTTGCTATAAGCCATCCAGAACATTATAAATGCTTTTCTATGAAAGTGCTCTGTTTAACACTGTGATGGAGAATGGTTTGGACAAAGCTGGTGCTTCAAGATGGTTTTCTAGCCTCGAATGAGAATCGGGGCAGTGAGGGGGGGGGGAAGCCCCAGGACCCCTGTGGTATTCCTCCAAACAAATGGGGGAAGGGGTACATTGACTCCCACATCTCCTGTCTTATGCTGAAAAAGTATAGAGGATAGTGTGACTTCCACATAAACAAATTAAACTATGCACTCTTACTTATTGATTTCTCTTTTTTTGAGCAGCAGTGGCGTAGGAGGTTAAGAGCTCATGTATCTAATCTGGAGGAACCGGGTTTGATTCCCAGCTCTGTCGCCTGAGCTATGGAGGCTTATCTGGGGAATTCAGATTAGCCTGTGCACTCCCACACACGCCAGCTGGGTGACCTTGGACTAGTCACAGCTTCTCGGAGCTCTCTCAGCCCCACCTACCTCACAGGGTATTTGTTGTGAGGGGGGAAGGGCAAGGAGATTGTAAGCCCCTTTGAGTCTCCTGCAGGAGAAAAAGGGGATATATAAATCCAAACTCTTCTTCTTCTCTTTTTAACTTCATAGGTCTTTTTAAGAACATTCCGGTTGAAGTATATCCCTGAGATACAACTGGGAGTCAGTGCTCAAGAGCAGTGGACTCTAATCTGGAGAACGGGGTTCCGTTCCCTGCTCCTCCAAAGTAAATCTGCAGGGTAGTCACAATTCCCTCAAAACTCTTTTAGCCCACACAAAGGCAGGCAATGGCAAACCACCCCTGAACGTCTCTTAGTATGAAAATCTTAAGTCAAGTGTGACTTGACAGCACTTTACACACACACACACACACAAGATACAGCTGAGTTTTTACTGTCAGCAATTTACTAAATAGAAACAAAATGAAATGTAGCATATTTTGTTGCTCTCTATCTCTGACAAATATCAGCACTGACCTTTCCTTGGCACAACCCCCTCCGAACTGCACATGTGTCCTCAGCACACACTTTCCACTTTCATCATTTTAGATGTTCTTCAAAGACAACAGACCTGCCTCCAAAGACAACTGATCTATAACCTTTTATATTACTCAAGTGTGCTTCCATCACATCACAGGCGGAATGGCGTAGTGGTTATGAGCAATTGGACTCTAATCTGGAGAACCAGGTTTGATTCCCCACTCCTCCACATGAGTGGCAGACTCTAATTTGGTGAATAAGTTTGTTTCCCTGCTCCTTCACATAAATCCTGCTGGGTGACCTTGGGGCAGTCACAGTTCTCTCAGAAGTATCTCAGTACCACTTACATCACAAGGTGTTTGTTGTGGGGAGAGGGAAAGACGGAGTTTATAAGCCACTTTGAGATTCCTAATTGTTGAGCAAAGCAGGGTATAAATTCCAAACTCTTCTTCTTTGTCTTAAGACTGAGTCCAGTAGTCCTTGGCATACCTTAAGAAAATAGACACAACCAATTGGAAAAAAAAACTACTTCTGGCTTGAATCCATAAGGAAATCCCTGGGCCTGCATTAATCACAAGAGCACACAATTCTAGCTATCATTCAAACAACTCACCATGGCATGACTCCCTTCTGTTCCCCTGGCCACGTTTTATGTCTACATTTTGATTCCATAAATCCTCATTCTTACCTTTTCCTCTGTTTTCCACTCTGGTTGTTTATGATCGTGCATGACTGCTTCAATTCAAGACATTGGGACTGTCGCTTGTTCTAAATCCTCCTTCGCCTCCCCCCATCCTTCTCAATATGCCATTCTCTTCATGAACTGTTGAAACTCAGCTGTCAGTGCGGATGGGAAAGATGCCCTGAACTGATAAGACTCTGCGTGTGGCACAGAGAGAGTTCCTTCGAACAGCTAATTAGCAGTAGGTAGGTCACTCCAAGGTTCAGTGCTGTCCTTCAAGTTGGCTGCCGACACCGTCAACCAAACTGTCATATTTAGCTCCTCACTCAAAGCGAGAGGTGAGCTATTTCTTTCCTCTTTTTTTATGAAAGGGGAACTCTGGGAAGATGGTGGCACCCAAGCCGAGAGGAAAAACAGTACAGAAAAGCAGGAGACGACTGTCCATTCCATGAACCATTATACGCCAACTAAATATAGATATGGGATAAATATCTTTGAGAGACAGTATTGAAAAAGAATCTGTTTGTAAAATAATGCTTCCATTAGGAGAGTTCTGGGCCTAACATCCCTTACAGGTGCAGGGTTTGGGTCATTACAGATGGATGGGATGACATCATATGCTGACATTTACTAGGCAGACTATGTTTATGGGGTGGTTGCCATTGCATTCTCTAATCACCAAGACTTTACCCCCAAGTAAGCTGGGTCAGGCTGGAAGGCTGAGTCAACCATAAACTGGACACCTGAAACCAACTTCCATTGGGATCAAACTCTAGTCATGAGCAGAGCATTGACTGCAGGACCTCCCCAGGGCCCTATGTAACCTCCCTCAAAAGTTCCAAATTTCTCCTCGGAACCAATAGTTCCAGTTAAACTGTCCATCTTGGAGAATGAAATTGCAAACAGATTGTCTTCACCTGTTTCTTCTGGAGGGTCCCAGTTTGGAAGTGGGGAGCACTGAATGTATGCTTCAATTCTGCTCTTATTACAGATGTAATACTGAATTTCAGACTTTCACCATGTGAACAGCTTTCATGCTAGCTAGCTAATCTCTGTCCTGGAGGACTAATTCCTATTCTAAAACTTTTTTGTTTCTTCAAGACAAATGGCTTTCCAGAAGGATGAACCAATATAGACTCACTAGCATACATGAAACTTGTTCATAGGATCCAAGTCACTGATTGTAATTTGCATTGCATAAATGTAACACCAATAAAATACCTTTAAAATCCCTATTAAATATATTTTGTATGGATTACATTATTCAACACAGCCACATGCACTGCAAAGTAGAATCAGCCAAAGAACATGTTGGCAGTGTGGACAGTGTGTTTACAGGCAGTGGGAAGGACAGACAGGAAGCTGGGGGGACATAAAGGTGGGGGTGGGGTGGAAAGGGCCATGTGCAGGCTGGTGGTAGGTGGTGGCGGCGAAACTTTGGCACTCCAGATGTTGTGGACTACAATTCCCATCAGCCCCTGCCAGCATGGCCAATTGGCTGATGGGAATTGTAGTCCACAACATCTGGAGTGCCAAAGGTTCGCCACGACTGTGGTAGATAGATGCTGGCTCTAGACGCTTTCTTCCCAAGCCCCCTACCCCACTTAACCTCCCCCCCCTAGAACTAGCCCTACTTGTACTTCTACACATATGAAGATCCCACAGGGGATGACTGAATACGGAATGAATAACATGTCTGTGTTTGCCTGTAATCAATGTTAATCAAGTAGACCTCTGTTCAGTGACGTATGAGTTGTCTTCTTGCCATGTGAAACGGGCATCTGACTTCCCAGTTCTGGTTTGCCTTTGTCACTGCAACAACACTCCATATAGCCATGGTACCCACAAGAAAGGAAGGACGTGTGATTGCACAGACAACCACACAAAGAACATCAGTTCCAGGCAAGGACAACCCTTTTTATTCTTTGAGGTCTCTGCATTTCCACACCAGAGCACTAACAAGTTGACATACCCAGCATGGTGACTGTGAAGCTCTCAGGGAAACCGACGAAGCAACAATGCTTTCCTGAATTTTACTTCTTCTCTGGCATTGATCATCACTACACACTGCTGGACAAACACAGACGGCCATGACACAGTGCAGCTCTACAGATCTCTTCTACAGAAAAGCCGAAAACAATGGCTTGTTCTAATGCTGCGTTTAAATGATCCACTATGCCTTTTGGCTTACAACATTTCCTAATTACAAAAAAAGAAGCTCACGGTGAAATGGATTGGATGAATGCCCTGCAATCCTTTTGTCTATCCCTTTAACCAGTAAATCTCAAATCTTGCTTTCTTTGAATATACAACAATAAAGCTCAGCTAACAACTATGAACAGAGTATAATTTCCTTGTTGCTTGCAGCATCAGGTGGGGGAAAAACACTCCCTGTTAAAATATAGCACGACACAAATAAACAACTTTAGGTCAACCTGCCAAACGAGGATGTCACATGGTCATAACCCAGTGAAATTTCTGAAAAGGTGAGCCATGCCAGGATGCCCTCCATTCATTCCCTCTTTGTGCAGAAGTGGAGGCAACCAAAAATGTGACTATTATTGTAAGAAACTGAAGCATACATTTTGTGGGAGGCTTAGAGAGTTCTTGACTTGGCAAGTGCTGAAAACAAACTATTGAAATTCCAAATGATTTGCATCAGTCTCTTAAGGAAATTTAGAGTCCTGCAGTGCAAACTCTGACCACTGACTCATGAAATATCACAACAGCTGCCAGATGGCCCTTAATCAATGCTGTGACCAACCCAACATCTTCCAAATGTCATGCAGTCAAAAATGTGTCCAAAATCACTATTAAAACACATGAATACCACAGAGCCAGTCCTGCAGTGGCCAGTTTGAAGAATATTGTTTGTGAGTTTGAAGAACAGGATTTTCTGGCTGAAGATTTCTTACCATCTCTTTTGGCACTCCTCAGTTTCAGAAATGTGCTCACCTATAGCAGGATGTCCCCAAGCTAGTAGGTGGGGCTGCAAGACTGAACATTCTCATACAACCTTGACATATCTGGTCCTTGTTCTGTGGCAACTGAAAGAACCAACCTTTGAACATTAATGTGAGCAAGTAGTGGAAAGTGAGGTGTTTTCCCCACAGACAAAATATCCTGGGGTAGACCCGGGATCATATATCCTAGGGGGGTTTTATTCCAGTTCCTCCCTTCGCACAGCTGCCCATCAGTGCATTCAGTGTGGGAGAATGAACTCCAGGGAATTATGCACGAGCCCCCGGTTTATTTTTATTTTCCACATGAATGTTTATGTTTACATCGTTTGCGTACGTTTACATAGTTTGCGTATTACGTAGTTTACGTGAATTCTGTTTTTTCGACGTTCTGATTGGCTGCAGCTAAGGGGCAGGGAGAGCAGGTCAGCCCGTCTCCTGCAGTGTTTGCACAGGAGAGGGAGTGGTGTGGGCTTTTTCTAATTAACCACCAATTTAATCATTTTTTGAAAGCTGAGGGATAAGGGAAATCTTGTGGTGTGGCCCCAAGTTAGGCCTGGAAACCATGCGGAAGCCATGCCCGAACCGGGATGTTTCAGTTCCTTATCCCAGGATATTTTGTCCGAGGGGAAAACGCCAGTGTCAGTCCACTGCTGTTTCACTTTGAGTAGCAACAGGATCAGAGGAAATTTATATAAAAACATAGTTCCTGACCTAAGGATCTGAGAAGCATCCCCCACTGACTGAGGGACTTGTGCTGTCAATGACCGAACATGTGATGTTCCACATTGAACGCTGCCACAAATCTTTGGCAATCCCTACAGGATGAAGATATTTATCCAACATTCTCTTTTCATGGTGTGTCCCCCACCTCACCCCTATACTCAGAGATCTACTCAAATAATCTGGCAAAAATAATTTCCAACTCTAAGGTAGGAATTGCTTGGATCATTCGCTTGTGACAACAAAATATCTATCATTCCCAAACGATTGTCGCTTGTCTGCACAGAATTTAATATATAGTGCCCCCTTGTTTAGGTAATGCATCACAATATTGTTGTTTGTAGTAAACTGAATTATCTTCCTTCTTTATGCTTTCATAAAGGCATTTCTCTCTGTCCTCAACTCCAGAATATATATATATGAAGAAATTATTCCACACTGTTTGCCTCCTTCAATAAGCTTCCTCAACCTTTTAGGGCAGTGGTCCTCAGACTTGTTGAGCCTGCAAGCAGCTTGAGAATTTTGAGGGGTCAAAAAGGTAAGTACGACCACAAAATGGCTGCCACATGAGGCAGAACAACACACGGAGAAAAGCCCAAGTGCAGAAGAAAGAGGGATAATTTCAAAAGTATAGCAGGAAAGAGGGATGAGAGAAAAAAAAACCAACGTTGTGGTGGCAGCAGATCCTGAAACAATGTTATTTTAATTTGCACAGCAAATCAGAACTCCAGTGGCCAATCAGAAGCATTGCTGGGCAAAAGCCAATGGCCTCACCCATTTTCTAGAAACCCTTGGGAGGTCTCAGGAAAAATGTAAATTGGTGACAAGATGCCCCTGGACACCCGTTGCAACCATGTTTTTAATTTCTTCCATCAGTCATTTTGGAGGATGAAGTACAAAAGTGGAGATTTCTCAGATGGCTCAGGATTTTCAGAAATTCCAACATGTAACTCTCCCCACTACCCCATCTACATTTCCAGTAGTTACCCCACATCAGATAAAAGAAAATAACATATGCAGTTGCACAATTCTATATACTTTAATTCTTCTCCAAAATTGATCAATACAGTTATCCCTTGCATATCAATGGAGTTTGGGTTGCGGCGCCCTCTGTAGTCTGGAAATCTGTGTAAAATTTGTTGGCCCTCCCTACATACCAGAGATGAAGTCTGATTTTTATTCTTTTATTTCAACTGTAACAAAGAAATCGTGTATATTTATGGTATTAAAAGATAAAATATGTGGATACTATGCAATACTATACATACATTTTATGCATTTTTGAGTTTCTAAACTTCTTCTATTTCAGCTGTTTGTCTTCACGGGTTGTCTGAGCTTTCCGCAAAACTAAAGAAAATATCCCATTTAATTTCTTATGCCAACCCGTGATATATCAAAACTGCATTGGGGAAAGTCATGATGGGGAAGGGATAATTGTACTCATCTTTTTGCAAATACATCCAGATGCTGTTTTCCCCTAATTCTCTCGTATAATATGTCATCTTAGTAAACAATGGAAATTCCTAATTTTTCTAAGGCAACTCTTGGTCTAATCTAATGCTGGTACAGTCTCACATTTTCATTTTTCTTCCTAGCAGCATCTACAATATCAAATCATCATCATTGGACATAATTGTTGGTAACGTACATTCAATAATTTCTGTTTTTTCCTGCCAATACCTTATTCCGCTACTGAACAATTTTAGCACAACACCCAAAGACATGTAGGGAAGGAATATACATCTGTTATCTAACAGTGCCAGCCATCCATATGTGGCACTTTTTCATATTTTATTTTAAACTCTTTAATGATGACAAAGAAAATGACCCAGTAATTTATAGCTGTGTCAACCACCTCCCTCACAGGCTTTCTGGCTACTGAGATTATATCCCAAAATTGTTTGGATCACTCTTGGTTATATCTACCTGATTTTTTTTCCCTTTTCCTACTCCTGTAGTAGCTTATATCCTTGCCTGTAATCTGATTGGGAAGGCTGAGATGAGTTATATAGCTGTCAAACCTCCAGCCTGGAGAACTCCCAGAATTATAACTGATCTCAGAGAGAGAGAGAGAGAGAGAGAGAGAGAGAGAGCAGTTGCTCTGGAGAAAATGGCTGCTTGGGGGCAGAATTTGTGGCATTATTCCCCACTGAAGTCACTCCCCTCCCTAACCCCCCTTCCTTAGGCTATATCAGGGGTAGGGAACCTGCGGCTCTCCAGATGTTCAGGAACTACAATTCCCATCAGCCTCTGTCAGCATGGCCAATTGGCCATGCTGGTAGGGGCTGATGGGAATTGTAGTTCCTGAACATCTGGAGAGCCGCAGGTTCCCTACCCCTGGGCTATATATATAAAAAGCTAACCATGTGTTTGTGGGTTGCAGGTCAGCTCCCAAACAGCTGAACCAATTGCTTTGAAATTTTCACACAACATTGCATTCGCGTGCGGCCAGGTTTTCATACTGTTTCCACACTTCCTGTTGTGTACATGTCACAACTGTGCCAGTGATAGTGTACATGCCACATCTGTGACAGTTGGAACCACAGTTCTGTTCCGTAATAGCGCCATCTGCTGGCCGTCACAGCAACACCCTCTGATACAAGGGAAACAACCATGCCTTCTTTGATAACCGCTGCCATCTGGAGTGAAAAGGACTGGGTCGGCCATCTGGACATGGCCCACCCACCCTAGTGGAGGAAGGAGAAAGTGAGGGAGGGCCCAGTGGTTTGCTGGACCAAATGCTCTGAAATGTGAACACAATGTAGCTCATGCCTCCCAACGTGTTTTAAGCTACTTATCTAGCTCATGTACCACACTGGCCCAGGTAAACCATGATAACCCTTGGGGATTGGGCGGTTTATAAATTTAAAAAATAAATAAATAAATAAATAAATAACAAGCCATGTTCTGCCCAGTTCTCCCCCCCCCCCACATAGGAACTGAAAGTCAAGTAGAAACGGATAACCTTTCATACACATATCTCTTAGGGGTGCGTTTCAGCAGAACTGTGAGAGGTATTGTGTACCTGTCACACCTGTAACAGTTGGAGCCATGGTATGGTTCCGCAACATCGCCATCTGATGGACGTCAACAGCAACACACTTCACCTGCAAGGGAAGGGAGTGAAAGGGACAGGGTCGGCCATCTGGACATGGGCCACCCAGCCTAGGAGAGGAAGGGGAACATTAGGGAGGGAGGAGGCGGGGTGCCATGCAAGGGAATGGGAGAGAGGGAGGGGAGCGAGGGGCCCCTTGCCTCTCCCCTCCTTTGCAAGCATTGTGCAATGACACATGTTCAAACCATTCGCTTTCCCTTTTCTTTCTTTTCCACTTCACCAGACTGAGCCACAGCTCAGGTATGCTAGTTATAAATAATGGCCGGGTAAGCTAGTTATAAATAATTGGCTAAAAGTTCGAACATCTGTCAATGAACCATTAGCCAATTATTGTGCAAGATGCAGAGGGATCCACCCCAACACTCACCTTGCTGCCCTCCCCCACCCCTGCCACCAACCTTTCGACCCCACCCCAATGCTCACCTTGCCACCCTCACCCCAAGTCACTCCTCTTCACCCTCCCCCATTATCACCTTCCCACCTACCCTAAGTCACACCTCTACCACCCCCGAGTCACAAAACAACGCCCAGGTAAATGGGGCACCGCAAGGAACGGTGGGGTGGGGGACGCTACCACCCCAGCAAAGCCCATTGCTGGGTGAGAGGGTTTCTTTTTGACCCTTTGCAACTGTGTTCTGAATGTAGCTGAGTCCTCAAAAGGAAGGTCTTCTACTTTTGCCTGAAGTTTCCTGTTGATCTCAACAACAATGCCCCATCAGTACAACAGCAGTAACCAAGTTCCCAGCAGTCTGACCAGCAATATGCTTTATCTGCTGCTTAGACCATTTCATGGCTTCTTCCTGAAAAAAAGCTTTGCCAACTTCTTTTGCTGTTCCAGAATAGGTCTAAATAAAAGTATATCTATTCCTACAAGAAAGTAACCATCAGCTTTCCATAATCAACTGATAAATTAGCAATTTTGAACGTCAAGTCAGGAGGAAAAAGAAACTTGTATCTCCATTGCATCCCCTTCTTTATCACAGGCACAAAATAAGCCCTGCTTCTTTATTTTGCTTCAGCTACTATTGAATTAGAATATGTAGATGGGGAAACACACACAGAGAGAGATCATTCCAATTTCCTCATTTTTATGAATAGCTTCATTCCTGCATGGAAGCTGGACTGAAGACCTGTTTCAATCATTGCCTCACTAACAGATCCCAAAGTCCCCAAATTATTTAAAAATGAAACTGAACCTACTGATTCTAACACAATAATTGCTTTTGGCAGCATACAAACAATTTAATTGCTGTTGTCTCATTGTACATCTCTACACCAAGCCTGGCCTAATAACGAGCAGGTGCTGGTGGGGGAGGGGGCACTAGCAACAGTGTGATGTCACTTCCAGGAAATATTGGGAAGTGTTATCGCACCCCTCTAGGAAAAAATACAGTTGTCAACAATTCCTAGAGAGGATTGATGTAATTTCTGTTTTTCCCCAAGAAGTGGCAACAAGTCCCCTCTAGGAATAGTCAAAAACTCTATGGTTTTACCATACAACTTCTGGCAATTCCTGGAAAGGTGAAACTTTTGTGACATGCTATTGCCAATGTTCATTCTATTAAATTCTCTGTTTTTCCAAAGATAAAAGGTTTTTATCTTTGCCCAAGCCTTTTCTGAGCAGTGAGGGGAAGTGTATCCTGAACACACTTCAATTCTGATGAACAATTTGTTTAAATGAATCACATGAGATCAAATTCGGAGGGTGCCAAACCAAAAGAAAATATTCCCTACTTCTGACAAGTTCTGTTGGCTTGAAAGTTGTTCCAAAGCAGGGATCTCCATGACATTCTCTAAAGCCAAATTTCATTAATGGGCTTATCAATCAATTCACTGCCCCCACATTTATATTTTTCTGCATCCAAAATGATCACTTAACAAGCGTTTTGTTGTGGGTGTGTTTTGTACAATGTAATAGGCTTTAACTCTCTCAGTAAGCTCCGGTTCCTTACCTATATTTGCTTCCCTAGTAGAGTTGTGGTGGACAACTCTGTGCATCAACAACTCTGTAGGATTTTGAATCTCTAAATTCCAGAACACTGATTGCAGAACAGAGCTGGAACAAAAAATGGTCCAGGGACTTTTGCAGTGTTTAAAAAGAATTGTGTCTATCCAGTGTTCCTAAGATGCACTTTTGGGTGGAGTTCAAATTAAAAGACATACCTACTTGAATAGAAGCAATTAAGTTTGATGTCCTTCTACTGAGAAGTAATTGGAAAGTGGTTATCACCCAGTTTCACAAAGTTGCAGGCAAGAACTTAATTTCCTGCTCTTTTCTGTGCTGGCAACATTTTTCTAAACGTCCAGGTGAAGCTAGAAGTATGGAGGAAGAGAAGATTGTCTCAATCCTTGGTGTTCTTTTGTTTTGATTTACGCCCCCCCCCCCCCGCTTTAGTCTAATAACTTCCTTAAACTGCCCCTACATATCTGAAACTATATCTTCAAATTTTCTAAAGGTAATATCTGATGTTTGCAAGTATTCTAGGACATTTTTGCCAACTCCACAAAAATCCATCTACTTTAGGTTTTAGGATAACAAAACTTTATTACAAACCTCCACATACTTATTTGATATGAACCATTTCAGTTCAGACACCAAAAACAACCAGCCACACCAATTCATCCAAAATACTCAGATTCTAGGGGAGCACACCTATGCAGCCCTACTCAGAAGTACATTCCATGATGTTCAGTAGGCATTACTCCCTATTGGGTCCACAAGATTTCAACCAATATGTCCCCAAATGTTAACTTTTGCTAAAAGAAATGCTCTGGAACCTTAGAGATGCTACTTTATTTTATCAGTGGCAGCCATTCAAGGCAGGTTCAGGGCTTTCTGGTCAAGTAAAGCATTTGAAGAATTTCCAAGAAAGCGAGAAGCTTTTCCCCACATCTCTACTGGGATTAATGGGGGGAGGGGGTATGCAGGTTCTGTGCATCCAGCTGTGTTGTGAACATCATTTGCTGCTAACCAACAAAGTCCAGAGCTGATGACAAATCATTGCATGCAGGGGCACAGTTGACAACAAATGTTACTGAAAGATTTTGCAACAGATTTTGAGGTTCTTGGATGGATAAATAAATACCGTATATACTTGCGTATAAGTCAACTTTTTCAGCACTTTTGTGCCAAAAAAGCCCTCCTCGACTTATATGTGAGCCGCTGCCACCCGTCATCCCACTCACTCACTCACTCACTCACTCACTCACTCACTCACTCACTCACTCACTCACTCACTCACTCACTCACTCACTCACTCACTCACTCACTCACTCACTCACTCACTCACTCACTCACTCACTCACTCACTTTTTCCTTTCCCCGCAGGCTCTGAGGCTCAGCTTCAGGGAAGCTGCCGCTCAGGCAGCCGGTCTCTATGATTTTCTTAAAAGGGCAATGCTCCACAGATTGCTTAAGCAGGAACCTGCTGGGCACCCCACAGGTCTGTGCCCCAGCTCTTCCATGCCCTCTCCTGCTCTGGTGTTTCCTTGCTTGCAAGCAAGGGAACGCCAGACACAGCAGTTGTCTGCTTTTTGGGTTTCCTTGCTTGTAAGGGGGGAGCGATCCAGTGGGGAGTGGGTGCCATGGCTCTTCCTTGCCCCGCCTGCTTTGGAAACCCCAAAAGCAGGTGAATGCATTGTCTGGCATTTCCTTGCTTACAAGCAAGGAAACACCAGAGCAGCCAATTTACAACCCTAGACTTATACACGACTTAATAAGTTTTCCCAGTTTTTGGTGGTAAAATTAGGTGCCTCGACTTACAAGCGGGTTGACTTATACACGAATATATACGGGTACCTACAAAAAGTTTTTCCCCTCCAGGAGATGTTTATAAATCACTAGTTAAGATCATAACAAACATACTTGCATTTATCCAATTGCATTCCTAAATAAATTTTAAAATAATATGGAATATGCCCATAATCTTTCCATGAATTGAGACTGTAGAACATATTTAAGTGTGTGTGTTTATAAGTGCTAATTGTATCTTGTATCCAAATAAATTATGGCAAAACGGCATGTAACATGCCTGAAAAGCCTCTTACTGGCCGTAGTGGCTGTTGGTATCCAAAGCAGCTGTCATGGCTCGACATTCCATAGGGCACGGATTTTGTGCCTGTAATATATTTACATACCAACCACATTCATCCCAAGGGTGATCTACAGTGCAATCCAAAGCTGTTACACCTTTCTAATTCCATTACTGTCAATAGGCTTAGAAAGCTATCACTCAGCTCAGAGCAAGTTTGAAGTAGTGGTTAAGAGTGGTGGACTCTAATCTGGAGAACCAAGTTTGATTTTCCTCTCCACCACATGAGTAGCAGATTCTTATCTGGTGAACTGAATTTGTTTCCCTGTTCATTCACATGAAGACTCCTGGGCAGTGGTGGGATTCAGCAGGTTCACACCACTTCGGCAGAACTAGTTGTTAAAATGGTGCTTGTAAACATCCAGTTGTTAAATTATTTGAATCCCACCATCGGAATTGGTTGTTAAATTATTTGAATCTGAGTGACCTTGGGCTAGTCACAGTTCTTTTTAAATTTATTTTATCACATTTTTATTCCACCCTAACCCAAAGGGCTCAGGGCAGGTTACAACAGTTAAAACACAACAGACATTTTAAAACAACATAGACATTAAAACTGTAAAAAATGCCAACAATATGCTAAAACAGTAGAATTTATAAATAGTCTATAAAAATAGATCGAGAACTCTCTCAGTCCCAATCACCTCACAAAGGAAAGGAAGAGAAAGAGTTTGTAAGCTACTTTGAGACTCTCTCAGCCCCACCTCACAGGATGTTTGTTGTGGGGGAGGGGGAGGGAAAGGAGATTGTCAGCCCTTCTGAATCTCCTTACAGTAGAGAAAAAAGGGATAAAAATCCAAACTACTACTCCTCTTCCTCCTCCTCCTCCTCCTCCTCCTCCTCCTCCTCCTCCTCCTCCTTCTTCTCCTTCTTCTTGAAGTCTGGGCCCAGAGGTACATGATAGCACAAAGATACATGGTAGCTTATGACAGGCAAAAAAGAAGACAGGCAGAAGCCTTATTCCAGAGATTGCTCAGCAATGCCATCTATCTGATATTCCAGTCATCACTGACTGATGTTGGCTGGCTTAGCATCAGTGCTTGGTTTGGGGAGTTTATTTGTTAGTGAGCTTCTGGTGCTGTGCAGTCTTCACTAAGCACCTAATAAATTGAATTCTGACAGTAGATCTGATATTCTTCTTCTCTTACTTTCTCTAGCTTTGGGCATGGAAACAGTTCCCACTGATCATTTCCCCCTAAGGGTAGAAGATCAAGCAGGAATAGCTATTGTTTGCTTTAGGAATGAGTAACCACTACAACTACAGAAAGACCCCCCCCCCCCCCTTGGATCCAAGCAAACCTGGTTTCCCACTCAGACAATGCATAAGATCAAACAGTATGAGTGCAATTTGTTTAATCTTTATTTTTATATTCAGCACCATGCACAACCCTCACCGCGTTTCCGGGTGACAGAGTTCCACTGAATATGATTTCTGATGCTTTAATAAAACAGTCTTTTGTCTATTCAAATGACAAATACTTCCATTATTTCTCGGCTCCATGAACCTTTCTAAGTTCTCCAGGACAAATGGAGCCACCAAGACAACAGATCCATGACAGCTACCATCACTTATAAGAACAGCTTGTCTGTGCTCTCATAAAGCAAAACATACTCAGTAGATTTGTCCACTAATACTTATGTCTAGAATTTATTTCAAGATTGTTTTATGTGTGGACTGCAGTCCACAGCTAAACTTGGAATGACGCATGCTTCTCAAACAATAGTATCAAGGTCTCAGAATTGAAACAAAAAATAGAGTTAAAGAAAATACTATGAATATTGATACCTTGAATACCTATGTAAACTCTCAAACCACAAAAATTGGAAGGTGAATTCTACTTTGCTCTGGAGCAATGAAAACATGAGTATTTCTGTACTTGAGAACATTCTACAAAATTCGATGCCATTGTAAGCCGCCCTGAACCTCTTGGGGGTAGGGTGGGGTACAAACAAACAAACAAATAAAAATGTTGACAACATTATTCAATTGACTGGACCCACTTGTTTGATCTCCCAGGTATTAGAACTGTTGATCTGCAAAATTTTCTTGCGAGCCAATGGGCCATTCCAGATGCATAAGTCACAGGACAATTTATCCTCAGAACTATCCTGAAATAACAACTCAGCAACAAGATGCAGAGTTTTCAGTAAAAGCAGCAGACATATATCTTTTCAGGATTGCTAGGAAGCGCTGGTATCCAGAAGGAGACACAGGTATTGGGGGCACTGTTGATGCAATAATCTAGAACAGGGGTCTGCAACCTGCGGCTCTCCAGATGTTCATGGACTACAATTCCCATCAGCCCCTACCACCATGGCCAATGTGGCAGGGGCTGATGGGAATTGTAGTCCATGAACATCTGGAGAGACCGCTGATCTAGAACTAACTGATTGATGGTAAAACCAGTAGACTTTTCAGTGAATCCAGAGTGTTGCATTGACACAAATAGCATCACTTCAAAGTTTACCTTGGAAGAGGTGTCATGCTGTTGTTCCAATGGTGATTATAAGGGCATTTTCCCCACCTGCCAATCAAGGACAGCATCTGAAAAGTCTCCCACTATAGCAAAGGGACTCCTGCTAAGATAACACCATTGTGTTCCAAGTCCCCCCAGCCATCCCAGCAGCAATCATTGAAGTGGAGCAGTGGGTCAGAAAACTTTGTCCATGACGAAATTTCGGCAGAAGAGATCTGAACAGCCAACAGGCAAGTTCACCCTCCCATCTACAACCCTTAACCAAAGCAACATGTTTTTCACCTTCATGCTACACTGAGAGATGGGTGAAATTCCGTCAGGGAGATATTGGTCGAAACCTGAAAGCAAATCAAAACCTTTGCTTATCCACCTAAACCCATCCCACAATCTAAATCTAAAGGAGGGAAAGAATGAAAAGTCAGAAGACAAATGATTTTACTAATAAAGGATATCAGCAAAATAGCAGTACAGAAAAACATAAAATTAGTTGGATAATATGGCAAATATGCATACAAACAAGGGCGGACACATCCCACCCCGTCATCCCCGCCACAATTAAGTCTTGCTTTGAGAACAATAATTTTATAATATTCTGCCATATTTTTTTAAAATGAGTACACCGGCACAAGAGAAGTACATGCGAAATCTGTTTGATGCAGTGGGTTATTTTGTCGAAAAATATACACTTTCATCTGAAGGCTCTATTAAATGCTAACAAATGGTGCTGCTTAAAAGTCACAATAAAATATGCAGTAAAATGCCAAATTTTCTTTAATTTGTCAGTTTCTACATGCTTTTCGCTCCCTTATGATAGGTCTTACCTAGTACATATTTCACTGCACGTTGTGGAGTCTACAAAAAGGCAATTTTCATGACATATTAAACTCAGTCAAACCTAGTTATGTCCCACAATGGGACTGTTCTCATGTAAATCGGGAAGCTCCCTGTTGAAAGCAAAAAGAGTCAGACATGCGTTTGTGAACCCACTTTCTCTTTCAACCAGGTCTCCTAAACTTAAGGCCACCAAGGTGGTCTAAATAAATCTACTCTGTTGCTCCCATAGTAGCAGGCAATAAATAAACAAATAATAAACTAGCAGGCCACAATAGCTCAGTGTTCAAAGCTAGGAACTAGACTGACACTTGGGGTCAGCAACCTCCAGGTAGGCCCCGTAGATGTCCTGGAATGACACCTGATCTCCAGATGATGCAGATCAGGGCTTCTGCAGAAAATGACTGCTTCACAGGAAGGCTCCATGACATTACATCCTGATGAGGTTCATCTCCTTTCCAAACCATAGACTCTTCAGGCTTCACCCTCAAATCTTCAAAATGTTCCCAACCTAGAGTTGGGAACCCTACTGCTTCACCAGGTTTACTGCCATCTATAGGACCATTATTAACTTAGGGGTACCATACACCAGGTTGTGGTTGGAGATCTCCTGCTATTACATGTGATCTCCAGGTGACAGGAAATGGATGCTTACCTAAAGAAAAGGGTCACTCTGAAAAGTGGACTCTATGACATTATACCCTACTGAAGTTCATTCACTCCGCACACCCCACCTTCTTCAGGTTCTACCCTCCAAAGCTCCAGGTATTTTTTATTCTGGAGCAGGCAATCCTATGGCTAATCCTTATCTAGTTCCAGCTCTCTTGACCAAGGCCATATTCCTTCCATGCTTTAGATGGGTGTCTTCTTTTGTTTGGATGAAAACATTATGTGTTTTTGTGTGTATGGGGGCTGGTGAAGAGTAAGCATGCTCTTCTTCAGCCAATCACACACACACACACACAGAGAGAGAGAGACTCTCTCTCACACACACACTCACTCACACACACACACACACAACTTGCTGAAGGTGGCCCAAGTTTCCAGACTCAGGTCTGCTGCAAAACACCTATTATGCATGCCATGGTTACCCCAAGGCAATTTGCTTTGCAGTGTATCCACATTTCTCTGTTTACACCCAAGGAAGTGTCCCACTGATTGCTCAGAGCTGAGCTGCCATTTTGTCTGCCCCTGCTTCTGGGTCATTCCCAGGTCACTAGATAGAATGCCACCTTTTTGCCATGTTTATTTTCTTAGGGTGTGTGTGTGGATATTTTAATGTTTCATCACAAGACTATTATTTGTTTTAAAAAACCCATTGATCCCCCAGAAATGCCTGCTGAAGAGTGGAAGGCAAAAAGAAGAAAACCTTAAACCTGGGAAATGGACACTGGGTCCCGTCCCCCAAATGAGCCTGCTCCATTTTATTTCACAAAACCCAGGTTGCACCTATGTAGAAAAAGAAGAAGAAAAAGAAAAAGAAGAAGAGGAGGAGGAGGAGTTTGGAATTATATCCCACCTTTCTCTCCTGTAAGGAGACTGAAGGTGGCTTACAAGCTTCTTTCCCCTCTTCTCCCCACAACAGACACCTTGTGAGGTCGGTGGGACTGAGAGACTTCCAAAGAACTATGATTAGCCCAAGGTCACCCAGCAGGAATGTAGGAGTGTGGAAACACATCTGGTTTACCAGATAAGTTCTGCCACTCAAGTGGAGGAGTGGGGAATCAAGCCTGGCTCTCCAGATTAGAATCCATCAGCTCTTAACCACTACACCATGCTGTCTCTATGCAGGTGCAGCCAGTCATATCGTGGAACGATCGGCATTGCTGTATTGCCATTTCTGTATGCCTGCATAGCTGTGCATGTTATGCCATTTTTTTAAAAAAGAGAAGCATCTCCATGCAAAGGCACAAAAGCAACCCAGATTGTTTCTGTGGCCTCCATTTGCTGCCTGCATGGCATGCATGTGAATCTGAAAACAGGGAAATGGGTCCCGTTATCATGACTGCAACCCTTTATATGTTTGCTGTGTGGAATCACTCTTACTAAAACTCTTACTCAATGCTGTAAGAAGTTTTTGTCCTTGTATCACGGAGCCACTATTTTTAACATTTGGCTGAGGTTCCTCCAAATGTTCTCATCAGTATTCCAGGGACAATCTGTCCTGCTTACACGGCATTACTTCATCTCACCAGTTTCCAAAATCAGCGGTGTTATCTATAGAGAATTTTTTTGGGGGGTGGGGAGGGGTGGGAACAAAATTTCCCGTGAATTATAGACGTCGATAAGACAGCTGAGCCGTGGAAGCCAATATTGAAAATATATGCTGTGTCAGTCCGTAACAAACATCTTGCACATTCTTTTGGTGCAAACAATGTTCAGTGGTTGGCCTCCTTGTTGAAATACACACGGCATTTGCGCTGTTTTCCTACTGTTTTAATCCGTTCCCTCCACATAATTAACAGTCTTCAGAGAATCAATAGGGTTTTGATAAAGTGTGCTTGCTATAATCAAAGCTGTCTTTTTATGCCACTGGCAGAGTTAAAATATGAACCTACCCTCATGACTGAGCAGCATTCTACATTCAACACAGGGCTGTGACTCAGTGGTAGAGGAACTGCTTGGCATGCAGAAGATACCTGGTTCAATTCCCGGTGTCTCTAGTTGAGAACCAAGCAGGTGCGGCAAAAGACCTGAGACTGAGGTTCTGAAGAGCTGCTGCCACTCCGAGTAGGCAATACTAACTTTGATGATTTCATTCAATATAGGGCAGCTTCATGTGTTCATTCTTCAAAAGTTCACTATTAGTTTGTGGACTAATACTCAGGGTGGCTTGGAGAGGACTTGTATGGTGGACACTATAGACAAGGAGTGGGGTTTTGAGGGGTGGATATTACTAGCTATTCTTGATCTCACATGTACAAGATCATTTTGCTTGATCACACACACACACACACACACACACACACACACACACACACACACACACACACTTCAGCTCATGGCTTTCATCCATGTTGCTCCTATGATCCCCTACATGGGTTTTCTAGTGATCAAGAAACCCTGCTCCTCTCTTCCATCTGCAGAAAATATGACAGGATTCAACCCACTGAGTAGACAGAAGAACCTGCTACTGGCACGATGTCATTGTGTATGTATGTGCGTGCATGAATGTGGGAAATGCTTTTCAGTCCCAGCTGACTTATGCTGACTCCAGCAAGTAGCTTTCATTACAAGTAAGAAGCAGAGGTGGTTTGCCACTGCCTTCCACTGTATAACAACCGTGGATTTCTTTTGAGCCATTCCAGGTATGCCTATCCAATTTGTGACCATGTCTAATATCGTTAGAGGGGCTACTGACATCCTTCAATAATGGCACCAAATCTTGTTTCCTAATCTGGATGTGTCAGGCTAGCCTGATCGCAGATCTTCGTTACTAAGCAGGGTCAGCCCTGGTTAGTATTTGGATGGGAGACCAACAAGGAATACCAGGATCACTAGCCAAAGGCAGGCAATAGTAAACCATCTCTGGATGTGTCTTGCCTTGAAACCCTATGGGGGTCACCATAGGTACTGTAAAAGTCAATATGTGTCTCCAAAGTAGAAACATTTGATTCATTGATTTAAATAACAAATAATTGATTTAAATTATTTATCTACTTGTTTGTTTAATTATCCCACCCTCCCCAGCCTAAGTTGGACTAAAGGCAACTAACATGCAAAATTAAAATCTTACAACACTCAGATCATTAACTGGTTGTTGTGGGTTTTCCAGGCTGTGTGGCCGTGGTCTGGTAGATTTTGTTCCTAACGTTTCACCTGTATCTTTGGCTGACATCTGCAAAGGTGTAACACAGAGAGAAGTCTTATACACTGTATCCAGTAAGAAGGGAATGTTTAGTAGGGTATATGTTGTTCATGTCCCAGGGTGGGGAACCAATCAGTGAGTTTTTGGGTGGAACTTGCTATGCAAAGGTGTGGTTGTCTGCTTGAGGTATAAGACTTCTCCCTGTGAAACACCTTTAAATATGCCAGCCACAGATGCAGGCGAAACGTTAGAAACAAGATTTCCCAGACCATGGCCACACAGCCCAGAAGACCCACAACAACCAGTTGAATCCAGTCGTGAACGCCTTCGACAATAAATCAGGTCATTAAATTTGAGACAACTCATAAATAAAACAAATCCTAACATTAAACATCAAACTCTAGATTGTGTTTTATTATTATTATTTTACTTTTTTTGTCTTTTACCCACCAATTATTTTACAATTTTAATCCACATCAAGCAGTATGAATAAACTCTTAAGTCATTGGGTGGGATGCAGAGAACAATGAAAGGATCCAAAAGAACTGTGAGGAAACCTTTCTGCTAGGATTGTGACTCTGGTTCGGGAAATCCATAGACATTTGGGTGTGGAGCCCAAGGGAGTTGCACATTCTCACCTAAACTACCTTACAGGATTGGTGTGAGAACATTATGAAGAGAATTATGTAAGCCACTTTGGGAGAAAGTTGGGGTACTAATGAAGTGAATAAATCAATAAAATCTGCTGCAAAGCCTATCATTAAATTTCAAACTTAACAAAAAAAAACCTCTGCTTTCATTTAGCATTTCAGTGTCCCAAATGATATATCATACTAAATAATTATAAGTTTTCAGGATATTTGAGATAATGCTTCTTTGCAAGATGGACATTAATTATGATTTATGTATGCTCTCTCAGGTTTGCCGCATGTTGAATTTGCTTGGAACTCATCCAAACCAAATTTAACTAAGCATTCAATTACTGAGAGAAAACACCACGAAAGATACCATGGCAGGCTGAGCGAACACCACAATGGAGAAAAAAAATCAAACATTTGTTGAACTCACTGAATATATATTTTTAGGGTAATGTTGGTTTGCAGAGTGAAAGATTTACACATGTTCGTGTTGAATATTGTGCTGATGTTTCAGTGTAGAAAGGACTCAGAAGGAAAGGAGGGGATGCCAAATTTTGTGCAGCGCCATTTAAAATAATGAGAAGTAGAAGCACAAATGCAGCTATGATTTTTAATTTTATCATTCAGTTGTTATGTGTACTGTCTCTAAACTAACAATATTGTTTTTCAGGCTTGCTTCTTCCTGGGACCATTTTCCAAATTGAGATCAGGAACTCCGAAGAGTCTCCACAAAATTCCTGCACATTTCAGAGGACTTTATGGTGTAGCCCAGAACTCTAAGCATTGTGAAGCATATTCCCAATTAAATCCTTGGGATCTCCTGTTTAAAAAGAAACTGGAGCAGAAGAAAAGTGGGGGGGGGGATCTATTATGCACTTGTGGTCTGCCCTGCAGTAAGCGTACATTCCCTTTTGGATAGAGTTTCTGTTACTACCCCTTTTGCCTCCTCCAAACTCACCGCACTGCAGATCTGACAATCTCCACTGTTTCGAAGGCCGTTTCTGCACGGCATCGATGGGGGTTGGGTCGGCGCATTCCACGCCAACCCAACCCCCCTGGGACTGTTCGCATGAACGGTCCCAGAAACAGCTGGGCAGACGGCGCTGCGGAGCGCCGTCGCCCAGCCGACCCGGCGTGTCCCTGGTCCTCTGGCACATGGCCGAGGCCTGGAGACACGCCCCCCTGGCCCTGCGCGCCTGCTTCAGCGAAGGGTGGGAGTGGGGGGAGTGGGGGAGTGGGGGGGAGCCGGCCTTTCCAGTAAACCTTGCTTGCCGAGCGAGGTTTGGAAACGCCGGCTTTGCGCCGGTCGGGCGGCGCAAGGGCGGCACGGCTGCGCAGCAGCTGCGCCCCCTGTGCGAATGGCTCCCTGCGGACGGCGTTTTTGCCGTCCCCAGGCCACCATAAAACGCCCGTGCGGAAAGCGCCTGTGAGTGGGGGAGGGTAATTTTTTCCCCTGGCTCCACAGGGGAAGCAAAGCAAATGGTTCTGTTTTACTCTTTCCTCCAGTTTTTACACTCCTCCTTACCTCCCCACCCTAGTTCTACCATTATACATAAATCAGAAGGTCTCTTCCCCCCCCCCCCTTTAAACATGTAGTTCTATCATTGGAGTAATGGGCCATAATAAATCAAGCAAAAGAATGCCAGATCTAATACTAGAACCCCCCAAAAGGTGCCCAAACAGGGGTATAAAGAAACAAGGTAGGCAACGGTGGGCAGGAAAACTGGAGACTTAGCTTGGTGCACCTCACATTAGAGTGATCAGATAAGGATAGAAAGCCATAAGGAAATCTCACTGCAAAGTGAGCAGCCATGGGGGAAACAGAGCATGGATAACAGGCCATACTCTTTACCTGAGACCTTGGAGAGCGGCTGCTAGTCACAGTAAACAATGGTGGATTCTGCACAGCATAAATATAACATCGTTGGGAAGTTATAAAAAGCATTTTCGGGAAGAACTTGGCACAGCTTTCTCCCTCAAAATGAGTTTAGCCCTTTTTATTCCTTGCAACCCAGGTTTTTCAAAAATCACTAAAATAAAAAAAAATTGTTTCTGTCACTCATGCCAGCCATCTTGTGTGCTGCAGCAGATTTTCCATGAAGATTCCCTGAGGAGGTTTCCTCTGCTTGTAGCTCATGTTTGCTACTTCACTGGAAAAAGTAGATGAATAAAGTTTGTTTAACTTAGGGCCCTTCCGCACACGCAAAATAATGCATTTTCAAACCACTTTCACAACTGTTTGCAAGTGGGTTTTGCCATTCCGCACAGCTTCAAAGAGCACTGAAAGCAGTTTGAAAGTGCATTATTCTGCATGTGCCGAATGAGCCCTAGTGATTCTGTGCACGTGTTGTTTTTCTTTTTTTTTGTTTTGAGGGGGATGTCTGTGATGCTACAGAGACACAACTAGGGAAGCTGCAATGTGCACACATTTGTGCAGCTGTAGCTTCGCAGACATCCCCCTCAAAACAAAAAAAAAGGAAAAATGACCTGCATGGAATTCGTAGGCTAAACAAACTTCATTCATCTACTTATGATAGCAAAATAGCAAAGGAATGAACTGCAAGCAGAGGAAACCTCCATAGGGAATCGCCATGGAGAATTTGCTGCAGCACACAAAATGGTACGTACCACTGTGAAACTGACAAGAGCTCTGTGCAGCAGGCAGAAAAAAGGATCTGTTTTGGCTGGCAATGCTGGTGTTTTCCTTTGCTGTGGGAACACAAAATCCCCAAAGTAGATCTTTTTTTTATAAAACCCTAAATATGTATTTATGCTGTGCAGAATCCCACCAATACTGGGATGGAAGGACCAGTGGTCTGTCACTGTAGTTTATCCATATGTGATTCTAGTATTTGTTCCTAGCCATCTGTCACTTATTCCATCATCTTCATGCACACCCATCACTGTGTGGCTAATGAATACACATAGCATGGAATCAGGCTGACAGGGGCACCAGATCCATTCCTAAAGCTAGAAAGCTGCTAAGATGCTAATGGCAAAAGGTTACCGAATGCACCTTACTGAACTCGATCAGCGCAGATATTTTATGTTGCATCACTGCATCGAATTGTAAACTGGCTTCCCTCTGTGTGGATGATGAAAGCCGCACAACGGGGCAACACACAGAGGACTCACCAGGAATGAATAAAAATGTGTCTTTGCAACTTAACCCAAACAAACAAGCCAAAAAGAAACAAAAAAGTGGGTCAGAGGTCTAAAAAAAATCTCCAAAAGTACGGAAGACGGAATGCAGCTGAGTGCCGGGGTGGGGAGGGGAGGGAAGAGAACAAAGGGAAATAAGTCTACTTAAACTCCCAAGAGAGACACTTGGTGGGGGGGGGGGGGAGGTAAGAAGGGATTTCTAAATTGTTCCAGTCTCTTGTAGCCCCTCACAAGGCACCACAAATTGAATAGGTTAGTAAGATCAAGAACGATATTCCTTCCAGTGAATCTACTAATACTTTCAGATCTACTTTGGAGGTGCTGATGTGTGTTCTGCTGGTGTGTAGGCATTGTATGGGACAATGCCATCTTAGGATCAGAAACAAAGTTCCCATGGAAAGTTGTTCTGTACCACTCCTGTTGGTCTATAACAGGGGTAGGGAACCTGCGGCTCTCCAGATGTTCAGGAACTACAATTCCCATCAGCCCCTTTCAGCATGGCCAATTGGCCATGCTGAAAGGGGCTGATGGGAATTGTAGTTCCTGAACATCTGGAGAGCCGCAGGTTCCCTGCCCCTGGTCTATAACAACCAAAGAAAGACTAATTAATTCCAGAGGGTGTCCTTATGGTAGCAGCGTTCTGTTACATTTCCAGCAAATGTGGGATAAGATTTGGTGTTCTTACATCCATTTGGGGGGGGGGGGTGGTACACTTTACATAATCCTAAGACATAGTTCACTAAGAATAGAAAGTGTGGTGATGACTCACTTCCAGCCAATTGCAACATCAGGGCCTGGCGTCCCAGTCCCCCACCTGCTGTCTCCCCTGAAAGCACAAAAAGGGTTCAGTGGGGCAGCAGTGGCATCGGCCTGTCAAATCCCCCCTCCCCAAAAAAACAAGCAAGGCCTGATGGGGAAGTAGTGACAGGGAACCCTTTTGCCAACCCTGGTACTGCTGAGTCCTCCCCATCCTCCTCCCCCCCAAAACCTGCCAGGGTTTTGTGTAGTGACAAGGTGCCCTCCTGCCCGCCCCGGCATCAGCCTGCCCAGTCCTCCACCAACCCTCCCACTCCAAAAAAACAAAACAAAAAACAAGCAGGGCCCAGTGAGGCAGTGGTGGCAAGGCACCCTCCTGCTCACCTTGACACCTCCTGCCTGGCATGACAGCAGTCTGCCCAGTCCCCTCCCCCACCTCAAAAATGTTATCTATGTTAACTCCCCTCATGTAATTGGTAAACTCCTTGCAGTGAAGACTAATAGTATTTGCTTATGAACCTTTAAAGCAGGGGACTCAAACCTATGACCCTCCAGATGTTCATAGACTACAATTCCCATCAGGCTCTGCTAGCATGGCCAATTGACAGAGATGATGGGAATTGTAGTCCATGAAAATCTGGAGGGCCATAGTTTGGAGACCCCTGCTCTAAAGGGTCATGGGAAGTAACAGCGATGCGCTGCAAGAGTGCGGTAGAAATACCAGGACTATGAGCAACTACCAGCACCACAAAAACAGTTTTCAAACTGCGACTCACTCCTTACCTCTGAGATTATCTTGGGAAATGCATTCCATCTCTGTTCTGAGATACAGTATTTATTGTGCAGGGGTGGATTTGCAAAGCTATGAGAAACAGGCATTTGGATCGTATAAAAGTATAACATTACCCTCACGTTGCGGAGGTGGTTGCTTGGTTACTCCCTTCAGCAGTATATGTGTACTGTTTTTATTTCCTTTCCCTGGGACTTTACATTTATTAATATTGAATCTATCAGCCTGGCATGTAGCCCTCACAACTCTAATCTCTTCCGCTTGCCTCATAGGCTGACTTCAGTCTCTTGTTTGTTCTAACAACTCTGTTGTCAGATGAATATACACATACACACACACACACACACTAGCGGGCCTGGCCACACGTTGCTGTGGCAAATGTCCTTCTCATCATAGTCTGCAACCCACACAGATGTCCATGCAGGTCTAATGATCCCCAGCATAGCCTTTTGGGGTGGTCAAATGGAATCCCTCTTTCCCTTTTCAATGCACATCGTTATATGGTGCTGTCGTGTTTTTCTTAATATAAGGTAATCCTTTCCATTCCACAGTGGAACTGTCCAAAGTGCTAAAGGTTCGCTATCACTGGCCTAGGGTCCCCAATGTGATCTTTATGAGGGCCATGGTGAACACTGGCACTATTCATGGTTCCCACCAAGTGTTTTCAGAAAATACGTCAACCTTGTGGGGCTGTGTCTAGCAAGGCTTCTCATTGGAGATTTGATTAGCTGTGCAGATGTTTTAAAATGTTGCTTTGGCAGCAGCTGCCACCACAGCACAAAGATGTTCACTATGCAACTGACGATAAGAGATGGCAGCCATTTTATGGCTGGGCCCACCACCCTACGCCAGCATTCCAAGGATGCCCCCAGTCTCAAAACGATTGGGGTCTAGGGATTAGGAACACCCATCCAATACAGCTTAGTGAAAACATATCAGAACCATGACTGCATTCCATAATGTGTGTCTTTTAGTGAACCTCTCCAGGGGTATTTGTAGAAACACATTAAAACACTTCTTCTGACAATACAGAACTAGGATTCAATTAAATGAGGAAAAATGGATTTTCTCCCCCCTTTAACCTGTCACTGTTCCATTGGCTGTTGTGGCATAAAATCCATCGGAGTCAAAACACTTTTGACCCAGTGGGTTATAGCTCATACTACATGCCATTCAAACACACTGTTGGGGGTCTGCTCTTAAAACAACAAAGGCAAAGAACCATGGCCTACCTTCTCCGTTAGCAGATAATTCAGAAAGCACATTTCTTGCTCAGTCCTGGCCCATTCGGCTGATGACCACGTACGCCTTTCAAACCCTTCTACTAGACAATGTCATGTCTGTTACAGGACCTGACCATCCATGCGATGCTCAGATAGTTCTGGTTCCTGGAGGACTGCTGTGTTTGTTCCTTTAAAAAATTGTGTTTATTTTAAAAAAATATATTCATTTCTTAAATAATTTAGGGGCGGAGCATAGGGAAAGTGGTATCTGGGAAAGGGAAGGACCTTTGTGGGATATAATGCCGTAAAGTCCAGCCTCTGAAGGTGCCATTTTTTTCAGGGGAATTGATCTCTGTAGTCTGAAGATCCGCTGTAAGGTTGGCAAGTTCCTAGTCTAAAGAAAGCAACAGAGAACCTGCAAATGCACATGCAGGAAAAAGGGGGGGAGGGTCCCGTGTTTATATGAGATCCACAAAAGTCACCCAGCAGGCTTCAGTTCGGAGTCCACCACTCATGTGGAGGAGTGGGGAATTGAACCTGGATTTTTAGATCAGTGTCCACTGCTCTTGACTGAAATTTCAGTCCTCTCCAACTGATGGAAAAGTGCTGCACAGAAATACTGGTAGGGATATACCAAGGTTCTCACTGTGTTTCCTTGTTTTCCCATTTGCTTTTGTCAATAATTTTTGTCTTCTACTTTTCCCTCATGATTTTGTAGGTTTGTTGTATGTTCATATATTGAACGGGTTTCAAATGCGAAGCATTACAAAATGTAGTCCAAAATGTGTTTGTGGGTTTTTATACATTTGCTAACTTACGGCAACCCAACAGGGTTTTGAAAGCAAGAAGGGTCAGGCTGGCATATCCAGGTTGGAAACAGCTAGGTATTTGGGGGTGGAGCCTGGTGAGGACGGGGACCTCAGTGGGGTACAAGCGGGCCATAGAACCCACCCTCCTAAGAAGTCATTTTCTTCAGGAAAACTGAACTCTGTAGTCTGGAGATGAGCTGTAAGATCCCTGGATTCCACTAGGACTCCGGCATCCCTAGACCTGATCCAGCCATGAGCTGATGGTTGACCATTCTTGATCTGCAGCGGCGGTTCCCAAACCTTTTCAGACCATCATGCCCATGGTGCCATAAACCCCAGCACCCCCAACCCTATCTTATAAAAGCCTTGTTCAAATTAGTGGTTGGCATGATTCACTATGGAAGGTAATAACAATTACATAAAAAAACCCAGTAACAGTTAATTGCACATCTATTCAAAATCCAATTAAAACTTTTTAGTTTAATTTATTCAGCAAAATGGATGAACTTTACCCTGAGATCCCAGCTTTTCAAAGTCAGACAAAAACATTCTGATCGCTTCCACCAAATTTGCCAACATGATTCCATAGTTTGAACTGGATCTCCCCGCTCCTTCACATGAAGCCTGTTGGGTAACCTTGGATTAATCACAGTTCTCTTCAAACTTTCTCAGCCCCAAATCCCTTGTAGGGTGTCTGTTGTGGGGAGAGGAAAGGAAAGGAGTTTGTTAGCAGCTTTGAGACTCCTTACAGGAAAGAAAAGCAGGGTATAAATCAACACTCTTCTTCCTCCTCCTCTTCAAGCTTCTGCACATTAAGCAGAAGGCAGAAGAACAGAACCCCTCTCGAACTTCCCCATTCCTGAAGTAAAACTTTTCAGCCTCTGATAATTTAGCCCAATGTTTACTCCTTACGCTCTGAAATGCTGCAGAATGGAATGCTGGATAATTTAATTAAGAATTGAGCAATGGCCCCCCTGCATGAAACTCACACGGCAGGGCTCCTTCTGAATGTGCCGTAATACACAAACTTACACTGCGACACAGCTTGAATGAGCCAATAGAGTCTGAGAAAGAAATGGGTCAAAAGGGGCAAAGTGAAACACTGAACCCTTCCTCTCAGAAAGCCCGGCCGTTTGTTTTTCAAGTCCACTTGTTTGTTCAATTCACATTCAATCCCAGACCCTTATTCGATTCTGATACATTCATGCCAGATGCAATTTCAAGCCTTTACTCATAGCAGGGTTGCTGGAAACCTGTTTTTGCTGGGGTGGCAGGCGCGGGGAGGGGGGATTACTGTTTTTTAGCCAACTGGGCCACATTAGTCCTCCTGGCCTTCAACAGCTCACCCTTGTGCAATCTGAATTTTATTCACCTGTGCCAAACTATCGGCATTTAAACAAAACTGCATATCAAAAGTATCCTTTTTAACAATTGGAAATACTTTGTGAGCATTCTCTCTTTGTCCCTTTGCCCAGTTCCCCGCTGTTATTGCCTTGCTAAAAAATCCATTTCACAGGTCCAAAAAAAAAGAGAGAGGGAGAGAGGGAGGGGGGAGGGGGAAGAGGAATAAAACGCTGAAAGGCTTTAAATTGCAGAAAGGAACGCAGGTTGGAGAGGCTCTCTGAATCTGCATCACAGGTCACTGTGATTTTCCAGCCTGCACGCTAACATTATGTTTAAATAAATCAAAGCCGGAAATATAAGCATTCGTAACTCCGCAACCCGCTGAATACAAATGACAATTTGAACCAGAGACTGCCCAAAGAATAATGCATAAGACATTTTCATTAATAGATAAAGGAATTCACTCGGCGCTAGGCACACTGCCTGTGCTAAAGAATTCAAGAGTTGTAAGTAGCATTTATGTGTAACTACCCTTATTTTACTATTGGGAGCTTCGTTTCTGTACTCAGCTCAGCTGCCCCAATTTCTGACGTTTCGAGTCTTTCACAAGACGGCAGCCACACATTTTGAAAGCCAAGGTTTCTTTGAAGCAAAGGATTTCCATGAAAAGTTAAATGAAAGAAGGTATGCTTTCAGGGAAGCTAAAATACCTTTACAAACTCTTGTTTGCATTTACCACTCTGGGCAATTTTCACAGCTGTTCCTTACTATTGTGTTTACTTGCCGGGGCTGCATCAGCACCATTTTAAGGGCCAATCAAGGATCACCCATCGATGTCACAGTTGCATGTATTCAGTTAGGTTAGAGTTGCCCCTGGGGGGCTGGGGATCTCCTGGAACAATAACTCCAGATGACACAGATGAATTCCCATGGTGAGGGGAAAATGGCTGCTTTGGAGGGTGTTGATTGTTTAGGGCGCATGAATGTTTGGTGCACATGAGCACACACACTTGGATCTTACTTCAAACCAGGGGAGTTTAGTGGCCTATGGATATGACATAGAAGAAAAGATGGCTCCTTGGCATGTCTAATATCTAGTTGTATTTCTCTTGGGAGCTCCTATTTAATATAGATGCATATATCGCCTGGGTCCTAGTGCCTACCTAGACCTGCCCATTTTGGCATACATGCTCTTCTATCAAAGTACCATGTTCAATAATGCACAAAACAATGGTTTTGACAATGGCAATGCGTAAAAATGAATGATAATTCTCATATTCATTCGGGACTATTCTAATGTGGAAGCATACAATTCTCTCAACTGCTGCACCTCAAATGGCATTCTTTCTGTGGAACATATTAATTTGGGACTATATTCTAACAGGGAAGCATACAGCTTTCTCAACCATCGATTCCTGCAAGGACCCTCCTCCCATCACTCCTTGCAGGGATCAATGGCTGGAATTCCCCCCCCCCCCAAAAAAAACACACACACACAACACACACACACACAACAGGAATGGTATTGATTGAAGTAATATCAATATTACATTTAAAGGGCTACAAAAAGTAATCTTGGCTTGAACGCACCTGACACAGAAGTGAGGATAGGCATAATGCACAGAAGACAGTGGAGTACCTCCTCATGTGCAAACAAGGAAATGCGAGGAGATCCCACTGCAAAGGCATTGTGGGGCAAGGAGTGGTGCAGGAACACCCCCCTCCAATGCACAATGAGCTCTAGACCAGGGGTCGGGAACCCGCGGCTCGCGAGCCGCATGCGGCTCTTCCGCCGCTGTTCTGCGGCTCCATGAACGGAGCCGCCGGCCCCCTCTTCACCCGCCCTGCAGGAAGCAGGGCGGGCACATCTCTAGCCCACGGGGGGGTGAGCGGGCGGGGGGAGGGAGGGCGAGCGAGCGAGCAAGTCAGCGGGGGAGCGGACGGGGGGCGAGCGAGTGGGGGGGTGAACCAAATGGCTCTTTGGTGGTGAGCCAAATTTGGTGGTGAGCCAAATGGCTCTTTGAGGGGAAAAGGTTCCCGACCCCTGCTCTAGACCAATCCTGTTTACCTTCAGTACAATGGCCACCTCTTCTATCTTCAGACAATTCCCTGAGACTTTCCTCTCTAAGGAGGAAGCAACCCTGTCAGAATTATCATTTTCTAATTCTAATCATTATAAAAATGAAATCAGATTTGACATGACATCCCCCACCCCCACCTCACACAACATCATGCCAAGACTGGCAATAATTACATTCCTGGCTGCTGAAACTTTATTGATTAGATCTCACATTTGTTTTCCTGTTATTTTTGTCTGATATCTGTGCCTTAATCAGGCTGCAGACAGAAATTTCATCATCTTACCTTTTCCCAAAATACATATATTTAGCATATAAAGTTTGGTCTCTTAACAGGTAATGATTTGTCTGTGAGGAGGGGGGAAAGCCTCTATCAATTGTTACACTGAGAATAAAAATGTTTATCCATAGTGGCATAGATCAGAAAGAAAGAAAGAAAAGATATCCAATACCATTGCCAAAGAAGACTGAGAAAAATTGGACTAGAGATTTGGCAGAGACAATATTTAGAATACTGCATACTTTCCCCACCCTTAATGAATGACTTGTATGGAGTTTCTGTCAAGAAAAGATAAGGCAGTAATTCCCCATCCACAACCAAACTCACAAGAGAATTCTCTCGTCTTCTGTATATTGTCAAGAGTTACATTGCAGTATTTGATAAAATTAGGACCAAGCTATATTTTACATACAAATTCTTGCTGTAGTTGTTCGATGTAGAGTTGTCAATTCCAGGTGGGGCATGGGGATCTCATGAAATTGCAACAGATCCGCAAACTACAGAGGTCACTTCTCCTAAGCCAGTGGTTCCCAACCTTTTTTTCGCTTGCATACCACTTGGCAAGCCATTTCCCTAAAATTGTACCCCTGTATTAGCAAACAAATTACATATTTTTTTCACATACCCCCAAACACTCTGGCACGTACTCCTGGAGATAGGCATACTGTTGTTATTTTCAAGTGTCAATCATCACCAGTCATGAAAGGGTTAACGTCTGTTTGTACATAAACAGGTTGCTGGGGTGATATTGTAATAAGCTGATCTGTTGATTAGCTATTGGTCAGTCAGGTAGCCAATACTGACATGTTAGTGGGCACACAAATAAGAAGTTATGAAGTTGACTTGTTTTCTTACTTCCAGAGAACAGAACAGAATAGAATGGAATGGAATAGATCACATGGACAGAGGAACTAGGATATGTAATCAAGATGTAGTCTTAAGTGTATTGTTAGTACTGTAAATATGGAACAGAGCAGCATAGCACTTGTTTGTTTTTATTCCGTGTAACCCTATAAGTTAGTAAACTTTTATATAAAGCAACTCAAAGTATCTCTGGCTCTCTTCTTCCTACAGGATGCTGCTTCTGTATCTCTGCTAATTACGTTTCTCTTTGTACATATACCTACACGTACTACCCTGTTTCTCCAAAAATAAGACACCCCCTAATAAGACGTAGTAGAGGTTTTGCCAAAGTGCTAAATTTAAAACATCCCCCGAAAGTAAGATGTAGGAAAGTTTTTGTTTGGAAGCATGCCCGTCTAACAGAACACCAGAGCATGCAGCTGTGGAGCGCAAAAATAAGACATCCCCCGAAAATAAGACATAGCACATCTTTGGGAGAAAAACTAATATACCGTATATACTCGTGTAACCCCTGTGTCAGAATGGGATGACCCAGAAAGGGGTGGAGTCTGAAATGAAGTAGAATGCTGCAGAACTCATGAGGTTGGAGGAAGCGAGACTACCAGGCTGGGACCTTGATTGATTTTATTAAGCCCTTAACCCCTTTTTTTAAGTAAATGCAATTTTGTTGGGAACCAGTGGGAAGGGAGTTTTTTTTTTTTTTTTGCTATATTGTAAAAAATGTTAGAATTTATTGTTTCAGGGTTTTTTGTGTATGTAAATGGGTAGAGAGTTTTTTCTGGGAACTCTAATAAAATACATCTTGGAAGCCCATTCACCAAGCTTCTCAGAAGTCTTCAAGTAAAACCAACCACCAGCAAAGAAGAATTGGACTTGGCAATATCAGTAGACTGTAAATAAGGACTTGAAAATGCAAACTTAACAGGACTGCAAAGTGTAAATGTTAAATGTTTTAAAAGTGTTATTTGTTAAGTAAAGTAAACTGTTTTGTTTAGAGATTTGGTTCTTTTACCCCAACTCCTTCCAAAGTACCTCGCCCCACAGAACCTTAATAATAACAAGAAGCTGAGGTTACACTCGCAGGCACTAAGCCGAAGCTTTCAGCCCTGTTTAAAGGCTGAAAAAAGCCCCCTCGGCTTATACGCGAGTCACCATTTTCTATCAGTCACAAGGAGGCTGGGGGTGGGGCCAGGACAACCTCCCTGCTGCCCGGCTTGTTGCTGCCCTCCTTGGAGCGTGAAGGGGGAACCCGGAGGCACCCTGGCTGGGTGCCTGGCTGGGCTTCCTCAAACCTGGGAGGCAGAGGGAGCTCCTTGTTTGGGCAGTGACTCCCCCTGATGTCACTGCCCAAATAAGGAGCTCCCTCTGCCTCTGGCTTCCCACCCACGGCTTATACCCGAGTCAATACGTTTTCCCAGGTTTGGGCAGTAAAATTAGGTGCCTCGGCTTATACACAGGTCGGCTTATACACGAGTATATACGGTAAGACACTGTTTTATTTTCGGAGAAACACGGTACAAGTTGGGAACCACTACCCTAGAGCACATGGCTCTCTATGGTGGACTCTACGGCATTATACCCTGCTGAGGTCCCCTTCCTCCCCAAGCTGTTTTTCTGGGGCTCCACCCAAAAACAAATTCACTGGATTTTTCCAATTCAGAATGGCCAAACCCTTCTTTAACGGTTCTTTTTGTGCCTGAAAAGCTGGTTGGGGTGGGGTGGGGGCACTGGGATGCTGTACAGAAAGGCACTGCTCAGTCATTTCCATACCTACCAATTCCCTGCTCCAAGTTGGCCTTCAAATGGGCTATTGTCAAAAATCTTCAAATATGGAACAGGATATGGAACGCCCCTCTTTCTCTATTAGCCCAGCATTACCTTTCTCCCTATTGTCATCAGACCAAGACCAGAATTTGGAACTGTCAATAGCTTTTACGACAGATGCTGATTTTGCAAGTTTTGAAGTTAACATTTTAATAATTGGCACTTTAATGAGATGTTTCATCAGATATCCAAAGGGTACACCTTTATTTTTTTTAAAATATATGTTTCTGTAGACTGCCTTGAATGAGAGTACAGAGAGGTAAAACAGCAATGTTTTAAATAAATAAATAAATAGACCAGCAAGAATCTAGAGGTTTTAGTGAGTACTATTCAAACATGTTCCACTTAAAGAAGAAAGAACATTTTTCTTCAGCTCTGTGAACCGTTTCAAGGACATTTTTAGTCCCTCGTTAAATTGCTGAGAAATTAAAAGTGGGGAGATAATTTTGAGCAAAACCTCAGTTAAAAGTCTTCTACATTCCTATGAATTCCAGAGATCTTGGGCTTTGTATATATCCCCTCACAATTAAAGGTCCTCCATTAGAACCAAACATTTTTCAAAAGAGTGCTAATGGATTCAACCAAGCCCTGGATATTTCTGACACTTGCTTCTTTATTATAGAAATACAGAAGCAAGACTTGCTTAGACCTTCTTCATGAGTGCTTTTGTAGGCAAAAGTTCAATAACTCTCGTGGGAAAACCACAAGAAGAACAAACCAGGATGATCTTTGATGCAAGATCACTATCTAGCTGTAAGTAAACTTTGGCGCTTAGAACGTCTTTGATTATAATCCCTTTTAAAAGCTCTGCATCTCTTGAGATACAGCAGATCCTAAAAGCAGGTGGGGGCTTTTCAAAACCACTGAAATAACTTGATCTGATACAGATAACTGAGGTAACTTTTCAAGAGACTGTTTGATAATACACCTATGGATCTGGTTGCAACTAAGGAAGAAAATATTTCAAACTTATTGCTTTGTTGGTAGAACAAAAAGCCCTGTACTTCAGAGCTTATCCTTGAAATCCCAGGTTATGCCGGCATGGGATTTAGTTCACTTTCAAAGAGAAAGAGATTGCTTCATGTTTTCTCCTATAAAGTGGTCTTCAGCGATGTTAGCAATAGATATTCCGAACTACGAATGCCATATTTGGTCTGATCTATGGTGAAAGGTGGATTTTTCTCAGCATTTTGGATTTCAGTTTTTTTTAACATAATATTTTAGCCTTCAAAGAGAAGAAAGCATAACCTATGAGCAAACAATTCCCCAAAAGTTTCTAAGTTCAAAGGTGCCAAATATTTGGATGATATATGGGTACCTATCCCTGTCTTGAATCTTGCTACAGTTAAGTATGCTAGAGTATAATCAGTTTCAGTGGAAGAGAGAAGCTCATACATTAAGATCCCATGTTGCTTTTCAAATTTGGTAACTTTGGTCCACTTCAGTTATTACTGTTCTCTCAGCCTCCTTTGTCGTTGTGATGCTGAAACTAGCTCATCTCCACATGTCACACTGGGCCAAGGTTTCTATCCATTTGTATCCCAACATCAGAGTGAACAGGACTGCACCTAACTCTGCCATGCTAACTGGAATACAAGAATGCTACCTCTGGGAAAGGCTATGAATTTGCCTAGCATTTTTACTCAAGGTCTCTCTTGATTAGTCAGTGTTTTTTTCAGCCAACATGAAACCTGCTGCTTGAGTTTCAGAAGAAGAAAGATGATCCTTCACCTTGTTCAGAATGGGTAGGGTTGCCAACCCCGCCCCGGCCACCGGTTGGAATGTTTGCAGTGGCACTGTTGAGATGGGCATTCTAGCATTCACCATCACATGAATGCTTGATATCATTTCAGTAGTTCGATACTGCTAATTCCCTAGTCTAACGATTTGCGCTATTTCACCAATCACTGTCAATAAATTGTTTCTGTTTTCATTTGATCTGGGCTCTTAAACTTGAGTGATCCTTGAAAACATGACTCTTAAGCTGCACTGTAAAGACAGTCTGCAAAATGGCCTCAGAGATTCTGCTATTCAAAGTATAAAGCTTGCTGATTCAATAAAGCCATAGAAAAGCAAGGTGATTAAAGCCATCCCTTGTACATGAATGGACCAAGATCAAGATGCGGGTTCCCCTCTTCCATGTAGGAAGTCATGAGAAGAAAGGAAACAGACAAGAGCTATCCATCTGTATATCTAATTCCAAAGTGTGCTCTCCACTGGCAGATACTTAAAGTCACAGATGGGGGCCCCATCACTACCAACAGGTTTTTCTGCAGAGGTCAGGAACCCTTAGATCTGGAGAAAAATCTGAAATGTTTAAAAAGGTAGTGTTAAATCCTCCCTTTTAAAGTGTTGTGTAGGTATGTGCAGTCAGAGCTATTTGGAAATGGTGATGGTCTCTGATGCCACTAAGAATCGAGGTTGGCCACCAGGCCAGGCATAGTGGCAGATGCTGCTAGAGCAGTGGTTCTCAACCTGTGGGTCGCGACCCCTTTGGAGGTCGAACAACCCTTTCACAAGGGTCACCTAAGACTTTCTGCATCAGTGTTCTCCATCTGTATAATGGATAAATGTTAGCATTGAGGGTCACCACAACATGAGGAACTGTATTAAAGGGTCGCGGTATTAGGAAGGTTGAGAACAACTGTGCTAGAGGTTCCTGGGCTGCACTGCCACCACGTACCTCTTGGGACTCTCCAAGGATTGCTGCTGTGGGCATCTCCACCACAGAGAGCTGAGCTCATCTGAGGGATTTTCCCTCCCGCGATGGGCAGATGGCATCCCACTTGCAAGTTTTGCAGGTCCCCACTTGTCTTACCTAGATCCAACTGCAAGTTCTCCTTCCTCCACCCTCCAATTGTCATTGAAGGGACCATGAGAGGGAAGGGGTTATCAGCTAGGCATTATTTCACCATTCCTGGACCCAGCTCAGTTAAGACTCTTCATCCCAATGATTTATTTTTTGGGGGTTGAACTTCATAATTTCCATTAGATTTTCATTCCTCTGGGCTGTTCCAAGAACCAATTTAGGCTAGAAAGCAGAGTAAACTCAAGGATCACCCCCATTTCCTTCAACCCACTGAGCCTTCCAGAATGCTGTTGTGTGCATCAGAAATGGTTCGGCACAGGGGCAAAGTAAGACTCCGTGATGTGAGGGCGAATAAGTGGAAGCCAACCCTCTCTTCTGCCAATTGAAGTGCCCTTCTATCATTGAAAATTAACAGTGGGATCCAAGCCATCGCAAATAAATACATCCCAAAGCAGCTCTTTTAATCCGATCTCTGGCCAATGGCGCAAAGAGCTTGCAGTCAATCTGGCCTAATTTAGAGGTATCAGTAATTCAGCAAAAGGTTTGGAGAGGACAAGCTGGGAAGCCAACAGCTCTTCTGGTGTCTGAAGACAGGAGAAATCCACAATCTGCCAACAGTCAACAAAAGAAGATTCTTGACCGGAACAAAAAGGGATTTTTTAAAATAAAAGCATCCAAAGGTGCCAAGATAATAAAAAAGAAAGAAACGGATATGCAGCTGGAGACAATAGGAAGAAAACACACTGAAATGCTGAAACTGAATGCCTACGCTAGCTGAAAAAGGAGGATTCATGGTATGTAGTACTTTCATGGAGAGAAGACACATCAACAGGTAACTATTTGCCTTGGAAGGAAAGTGTGAAAGACTATCAAGGCATAGGAAGGAACCAGGTCATTGTCATGGCAATAGGCAACATACCCCATGGATCAGTCTTCTCCAGCCAAGCCAACAAATTCCTGAGGTAAAATGGGATCATGCTGATTTGATGCACTAACAGCGGAGGGGTTTAAGAAAAAAGGCCCTTCCATCTAGAAGGAGCCCAACATTTCTTATTCTGGAAGCATATTATTTAGGGTTTTGCAGGATTCGGCATACAGCAAACATTGGCACAGATGCACTCAAATACAAATACAAATACAAAACCTTTAATGGCATATAAAGAGTGGGACACAGATGCACTCCTTCCCAAATGAAGCATCCGGAAAATGTCAAGGCAAGCAAAAACATTGGAGTTGTGAAATGTCAAAAAAAAAAAAAAACTACCTCATTTACCTGAAAGGAAGACTAGGGTGTTACTCTCCCTCATATATTTTATCACAAAAAAGAGGGAGTCATCTTCACTTTGCATACAAGTTACAGTTATATACAGTAAAAGGTGGGGGAGGAGGCATTACCTCTATAAGGGATATCACCTTCCTTTTGGGATACATTTGGTAACCAATCTGCAGACCAGCAGCAAAACTAGATCACATTTACTGTAGTACACACTAGAGTAGCTCCGTTACATTCTCTGGTTTTGACTAGTAGCACACCTAGTGAAAGGTCACGGTACTCTTCAGTGTAAAAAAGCCAGCTATAGAAGAAGTATTTGCATTTATACCCTCTGTTCTCTCCCATAAGGAGACTCAAAGAAGCTTAAAACTCCTTTCCTTTCCTCTCCCCACAAAAGACACCTTGTGATGTAGGTGGGACTGAGAGTCATTTCCAAACCCTTTATAATCCTGTTCTTTGAAACATGATAGTTAATTAGTTATTTGATTGTGATAATCAGAAAATCTAATCACTGCAGTCTTGATGAAAATTCAGTGATTATTCCAAGAGGGCTCTGGTCCAGTAAATGTGTTGACAGGCTATTTGTTATGACGATGGGGATGTCTCCCAATGTTGGGAGGAAGAAAACAATGAAGAAAAGGTAACCACTGCCAAACTCAATGTCCAACTTTCTGATGGAAATTGGTGTATTTAAATGGCCAACAGGGATTTTTCCCACCCTGTCCTTCTGATGCATTTTTTAAATGATCTCACTAGGGACAATTGCTAAAAAATGCAGAGTTTTGTCTTGAGTACATGAGACTATTTAATTTTCAGGGTATTTTTCTTCCCTCAGTAACACACCCCTACTAATCAAGCTGATTCTTCTAAGTGGAAAGAAAGAAGGAAGGAAAGAAGGAACAAACAAACAAACAAATGAACAAACTAACAAACGACTCTTATCCCATCACCTCTCATTTCCCCTCAGAAGAGGCTGGTCCACCATTAACAACAAAGTAGGGTTACCCTACAATATGTAGGGTTGCCAGCTTCAAGGTGGGACCTGGAGGGATACAGCTCATCTCCAGACTACAAAAATCAGCTCCCATGGAGAAAATGAACGGTTTGGAAGGTGGGTTCTAAGGCACTGAACCCTGCTGAAATCCTTCCCCTTCCCAGACTCAATCCCCAAGTCTCCAGGAGTTCCCCAACCTAGATCTGGCAACCATACCGACCATTATCCACCAATGCCTGGTATTTCACATACCATAATTAAAGAAGCCCTTCATGCTGTACATTGGTGTTGCCACATGAGACAAGCCTTCAGTCTGAGGAATGTTGGATAATGGGCCTCCCCTTGTGAGTTTTCGTGGGAAAATTAATTCCAGCACAAAAGTTGGAATTTCCCAAGAGGTTACAGTTTTGACAACACCTGTGGATGTTTTCCCTGTCTCTATCAGAAACCCAAGTTTTGTAATTTCTCACTTTTTATTTCCGACGGAGCCAAACACAATTTGAAAGTGTGTTCAACGGGTCGAGAAGTCACAAATGTTGCTGGAGAATACCAATTCCTCTGACCTGCTGGAATCTCCAGTAATCACATCCCACTTTCCACCCCATTCTCTGTACCAATGCATGTATTTGTTGAGAATGGGGAGAGCAGATGTCATTAGAGCCCTATCCAAATATCAATCAGCGCGCACGGGGTTTTCCTTCCCGATCTTGTTTTGCTTTCCTTTCATATTACTTGCAGCTGCCAGACTTTGCAACTGTCAAAACTGGCAACTGAAAACTTTTCCACGTACCTGACAGAGGCAGATGATTGGAAATATGCAAATCTTCCCAGAAACATTAACTGTCATGATCCCAAACGGGCCTGCAGATGAAGAAATGACATTACTGGGTTCCCTTTGCAACACTACCAAAAAGAAATCATTTTCCTAGGCCGCCCTGTAGCAGCATAATTAGAACACAAGAGGCCAAAAAATGGTATTGGTGGATCTTTCTTCCTGTAACTATTGCTCTCGAGTTCCATGTACTATTGATTTGTAACTGTCAAACCAAAGAATATTTTTGTTGCTTGGCTATTTTTCAGCTACGGAAACTATGCAAGATTTTTTTTAAAGTTAGCACTTGTCTTTTTAAATGCTATTTTGGATCACTTTTTTATTTTTAAGCACATCTTTATTAGCCACAGACCACCTAAGTACATGCCGGGCATAAGTGTGTGCAGCTATCACTCCCAGAGGGCAAAACATCTAATAACTAGACATGGTTTGCATTCTATTCTATGACTGTTATTTTGAAGACTTGAGTTCACCTCCCGTGGGAAATGTGGCTGTGTAGCGTTTGCAAGCAATTGGTAGGAAGATGACCTTGCGTCTCTGAAGTCTTGGGAACAACAAAAGAAGAAGCAAGATGAATGCTAACCACATGGCATTTGAGGGCGAAATCTTTAAGTTCCAGATGAAAAGGAGAAGCAAAGACATTGAATGCAAAAAATATTGGATGTGTTAAAATGGAACGAAGGAATGAAGGAACTTTGGTCTCCAGGTGGCATCTGGGGATCTTCTGCTATTACAATTGATCTCCAGAAGACAAAAATGAGTTCCCCGGGAGAAAATGCTTTGGAGGATGGAAGGCATGCAGGGTTGCCAGCTCTTGGTTGGATATTTTGGGGGTCAAGCCTGGGGAAGGGTTTGGGGAGAAAGAGACTTCAATTGGGTATAATTCCATAGAGTCCACCTTCCAAAGTGGCCATTTTCTCCAGGGGAACTGATCTCTGTTGCCTGGATACTGGTTGTAATTGGGGAAGATCTCCAGCAATCTCCTGGGGGCAGGCCAGCCTAACTGTTCACCCTGCTGAGGTCTCTCCTTTCCTCAAACCCCACCCTTCCCAACTCCACCACCCAAATCTTAAGGTGTTTGCCAACTTTAGCAGCAGTACAAATACACACAGAAGCAGGAATGTGAAGTGAAAATACCTCTGGAACAAGCCCAGTGGAATGGCTCCTGTAGTGCTACAAACCAGCCCATTAGCACCAGCAATGGACATTGATTCACTCTTTGCCAAGGAGTGCCAAGATAATCTGAGCCAAGAGGCTCCTGAGATATGAGCAGAGTTCCTGGGTGTAGCCACCAGCAGCCCCTTAGGCCAATGGTTCACAGGGAAATTTCACTGCAAATTAGTCAATTAGCTTATGAATACACATGTGACCAAAAGCTCAATGCAACCACTGCAGAAATTATGGGTGCCACTATGTATTTGAGAATTTCTCTCATTGCTGAAGGGGTCACATGGTGACTTGCTCACTCTAGAAAGTGGGACAACTCATTATCAGTTTAAGATTTGTTCACTGACGTGGACAATACACATATTAATTCCATTTGCCCATATTAATGCACTTATTAATTCAATTTGTAAAGACCAAACCAATTAACTCACAGGGAGTTCCACATCCAGACTCCCAGGGTTGGATCCTATGACTTTCTTTCACAATGTTGGATTCATGGACCAGTGGCATAGCTGCCACAGGGACATCTGGGGACAAACACCCCTGGCGCCCCCATGAGTCGCATAGGGGTGCAAAATTCCCCCCCCCACACACACACACTGCTACCTGAGAGGCAGGTCTCAGGGAGGGTAGTGGATCCGGGTGCCACCCCTCAGGCAGCAGATGACCTGGCAGCAGCTGCTCCACTGGCCGGGGGGGTGCAAGGCCACACCCCCTCTGCCCTACAGAGCAGGCGCAGCCAGCTGCCGGCTGAACTACATTAAGTGTGGGTGGGCAAGGATGGGTCTTGGGGGTCCTTCTTTTAGCAGTTCTAGTCCTGTCTTGGACTATTTTTTCCAGTTACGGTGAGCATTTCAACAACATACACATGAGCCTTTGCTAAATATGCAAATTCTAATTTAGCAAACACTCATGGGTATGTTGTTGAAATGCTTACTATAACTGGGAAAGATAGTCCAAGGCAGGACTGGGCCTGCTAAAAGAAGGACCTCCACACAGACCAGGGCCCCCCACCCCTGAGCACCACCTTTCTGCCTTCAGCAAGCCATGGGGGTTGTGGGGGTGGTCCTTTAGAGGAGCAGGGCCCTGTGGGGGGCATGTAGGGGAGTGGATCCGGATGCCATTTTGCCCCCCCCCCCTATGCCTCTGCTATGGGCCTCTTCTTCTAAGACTTCCTCCAATGGAAAATGACTTTTTGAATGAAGAAAAGCTACCTCTGATGGTGAATAATGTCCTTTGTGGAAGGAAGCCTTTTGTTGTTGTTATAGAAAGACCTGACAGAAGGGAGTGGTCGTAGTGTCTTGTTTAGTTGTAGAAGAGAAGAGTTTGGATTCATATCCTGCTTTTCTGAGTGGTAAGGACAATGTCATATCTAAGGAGAGCAGAGGGGCAGACAATCCAGGTGCAACTCACCTGGGTCATGTGAGAGTGCATTTTGGTCCCCACCCTGCCCCCTCCTTTTCTTCCACCTCTTCCCTCTCCTCAATGCCCCATCAACCACTGAATTCCCCAACCCCCCATTGAACTCCCCACCCACCCACCATGTCCCTGCCCCCGAGGTTCAGGCAACTGGGCCTGCTTCCAAAAGAGCAGCTTCTCTGCAGTCCAGAAACCAATGGAAAGGACTCAAACTCCACTTTGGGGCCCTGGGCAGCAGGATCTGGGTGGGGAAGGCCCTGCTGTACAATACCCACTGCCCCAGCATGGTCTGTTTTGCTCTGCCTGGCTCCCACCCTTTGGTCCCTTTGAGGTCTCAGACCCAGTAAAAGATACCCCCAGAAGTCTGAAGTACTTCTGGGGTAGTTTACAGGAAGGAGAGCTGGCTGGTCTGGAAAAGACATAGAGCATCTCGGCAAGATAGGAGCCCTGAGACCTTGCCCCCCTCCTAGGTCAGCTCCAGAAAGTGGCTTACAAACTCCTTTCTTTTCCTCTCTCCACAACAGACACCTTGTGAGGCAGGTGGGGCTGAGAGACTTATAAATGAACTCTAGCCCATGGTCACTCAGCAGGCTTCATGTGTAGGAGCCAGAAAACAAATCCAGTTCACCTGATCAGAGTTTGCCATTCATGTGGAGGAGTGAGCCACTTTGGCACAGGGAATCAAACCCAGTTCTCCAGATTAGAGCCCAGAGCTCTTAACCAATACTCCATGCTGGCTATCAGAAGGGAATTATAGGATCGAATTGGTGTGAACATTGGTGTGAGCATGGTGGCAGTTTACTGCACAAAGAAGTTAACATGCTGGTTAAAAAGGTTAAAGAGTAAATGTTTATTAGTAAATTACATTTAGGATAGGAAAGAGCAGAGAGACAGCATGCTGTTATCTTGCTAGCTGAAGAGAGTTTGGTACTCTAACATTTGCTCTAACATCTAAGTCTTCTCTGTTATCCGAGAAGAAGCAGGATATTTGACCCGAGACTATTAGTCTAGGAACAGACAAGAGGTGACACAAAAGGACCCTCCATCACTACTCTTACATCCCTATTTAGTTGACCATTTGAGCGCCCCCTGCAGGGACTTCTTCTCAGTTGTTTTGCACATTAGACATTGCTACTTCCAACAGAGGATTACACCAATATCTGAAAATCCTGTCATAAAAATCTGTCCTCAAACAGGAATGTACGCATATGTATCTGTTCATTTTTTAAAGAAATGTCAGAAGTGTTTTGCTTCATGTATTTGCACTGCTTCTGTTCCCAATTTCTTCCTTTGTTTTAAACTATATTTTATATTATATTCAGGGTTTTTATTGCATTGACAAAAATGACATTGTATTGAACTGGGGGGGTGGGGGGAGAGATAGCAAAAAAAGGTTTGTCCTGAAGGAAAAGAAACTATAGTCGAAATTGGGCTTTTGAAATCAATACATTATAAAATTTGGCAACATTCCTATTCAAAACCCATTCGATTTCAATCCAGGGGGTAAGTTAGACACACCAGAATGCTTAATGGGTCTAGCCTCTCTTTTTCCCCCCTTCTCGAAGCTGCAACTCAAAACATCTGAAGAACTGCAAATGGAAGCAAAAATAAAGTTTTGATCAGACTAGCAAGGTTTCTCACTACCCTAGTTCAAAGTCCCTCTAGGCGCATGACATTAACTGTATGGTATCTTTCATTCTTTTCAGAAGCTCACATGTAAACAGTAGCTTTGTTGATTCTAAATGAACATGGAGTGATTGGAGTGAATTACAGTTTAATAAGCATCTTTTATCTACTGCTTTGTCACACAGAGAAGTTCCCTTTCAGGCACAGAGCGATCCCTCTGTATATTTAAAAGTCTTGTAAATACCATTAGCAACTTAGGTTATGAGACTCCTGAGCATACTTGTTTGAAATAAGCTCCACTGGAATCATAGATGTCTTTAGGTGGATAGTGCAAAGCATATATTATTACTATAGCTGACAAAAAAGTATACACCCACCCGAAGGAACTGGAGCACACAGCAAGCTGCAAATCCCATACTCACAATCCAGCTAAAATTAATTATGAAGCGTTACGTACCAACGCGACACAATATGATTACTAGGTTAGACACACTTGCTTCATAGCGGGTTTGTAGTTGCTCTTTGTGAAAATTAATTTCCTGCATGTTGGGCTGAATCCAGCCAGCTTTTTTAAAAAACTCAGGCTTGCCAAATTACCCTCTTTACAGCCTCCTGTTCCACATGGCTATTATCAAAGCAGATCCTGTGACTTTTCTTGTGCGGCCAAAGGAGTGGTCCAACAGTGGGGTGGTCCAGCAGATGGAGTAATAAACACTTAGATACTTGTTATATTTTGATGTTATCTTAGCTCAATCAACCTGGAAGACGGATCTGCTTCCTTTAGATAGATATAGGTTATTTTTGCTTCCCGTTCAACCCTCCCTTTATGGGAGAGCTAAAGGTGGTTTATGCATATTAATCTCTACAAAACTTAAAGTTAAGTCTTCTCTGTTACCCTTCTATGAAAATGTGGGTATTGCCAAAGGAGACTGTTCCACATATTTTCACCTGTGGAAAAGTTGGCTGGACCCAACCCCTTGCCTGGTGTAGGGTAGGGTCAGTTTAAAATTGTCCATTCTGGGTTGAGAAAGTTATGGAGATTAGAAAGTGGATGGGGTTGGAGGGGATGGGGTTGAGGGGAGGGACCTCCAAACCTTCCACTTTCTCCAAGAAAGCTGATATGTTACTCCAGGAGACCTCTAGGGCTCAAACAGAAGTTGACAATCCCAAGCAGAGACATATCTAGGAAAAATGATGCCTGGGGAAAAATCTGAGTTTTCCACTCACACACACACACACCGTTCCATTTTTCCTAGATACACCTCTGCAGCCGTGCCATGGGGAGCAGGAGGAGGTGCGGACAGGGGGCACCAGACACTCCCCCAGGCCACCAGGGAGCCTCAGAGTCCTCTGGAACTGGGAGGGGGCGCCTGGAGGCTGGTGGCAGTGATGCCACTTTGGCCCTCTGTTCCGGGAGCTTGCTTGAAGCCGCACACCACCCTAGCCACCGGGCCCAAGTGCACCAATGCATAGCTGAGCAGCACTGCCACACCGGGCCAGGTAAGGGCATGCGGGGAACCTAGCAGGGGTGGCAAGCGTGCTTCTGGAATGGGGGGTCAAGGCACCACCACAGCCATTGGCCTCCAGATGCTCTCAGGGTTGCAGCTAGTTGCGTCATTGAGGCTGTAGCTGTGGCACAGCGGAGGGGTGCGGGGAGCAATTTTATGGGGGGCCCTCGTGGTGCCACATGGGTGGTATGCCCCTGATCCAGTTACATTTCCTTTTCAAGAAATATCCTCCATGACAACCACATATGCTTATTTTTCACAAGCAGAAAGAGCTAAGGGAAGGGGCAGTCACACGATGGGGAACATCTGAAATCAATACGAGACTCCTGGAATTTTCAGATTCTCACCATTCTATCTCAATGTTCCTCTCTGACTCACCTATGGATACTTCTGAATAATCCCAATTCCAATACCTTGGAGAAACAATGGCCCTCAATGGTCATGTACCTACCACTGACCAGAGACACCAAGAGCAGGTGACAGGCAGGGTGCAAAATTCAGGGGACCCAAGTTAGCAGCAGGGCTCTGAAGCCAGTGTCACCCTGTGTTCATGGAATGCATTAAAAAAAATCTTAGCGCAATTTTGATTGCAAGGGTACAGGGAAGGCAGAACACAAGAAAGAGTAGTATTTGGCTCCTTAGTCATACCCTTTCTGCAAAGCTTTCTACAAGGATGGGGTCTGCTGAGATGAGCCTTCTCTAATCCTGCTAAACCCATTAGCTGAGCAGGCACTGAAGCAAGGCAAGATCAGCGAGGACAAACTACAGTTCAAAATACAGTCTCCTAGCAAGGTCTATGGTTTCCTTTCCCATTATAGTCCTACACAGCCAGATCTTGCAAAGGGGAAACCCTATTAATGTGTGGTAGCAAAAATCCCAAACAAAACTTTTTTGTTGGTTTTTCCTACATTTCTCTTTTCATAAGCATAAGCATAAGCATTTTATTGTCATTGTGCACGCACAACGAAATTTACAGCAGCATTCCTCGATTTTCCACACTTTTCTTCTCTATTCTCCATTGCTTTGCTCTCTTTCACGATCTCTATTTGCTCTCTTTCATGATCTGCCTTGTATCTATCCCCAATTCTATCCCCCCCTTCTTAACTCCTCCTCATCCATCCTGGTTGGCAACTTAGAACATATTTAAAAGTAGTATATTTATTCATTTATTTTATATGCTGCTCCTCCCCTTGAGGCCTTGGATAGCAGCAAACCTTTGTTAACATTATGAATTAGTATTTCCCGATAAGCTATCTTAGGCCCTTTCCGCACGGCAATGGTGTGTGTGTGTGTGTGTGGGGGGGGTGTCAGCATAAACAATGCCGACGCACCTCCCCCCCAGGACCGTTCACACAGACGGTCCTGGGAGGGCAGCAGGCGGCAGCGTAGCCTTCGCACAGGCTGCACCGTTGCTGAACGCCTACCTCATCTCCTGGCTTCTGCCACATCACAGAGGCCAGGGACACCCCCCCCCCCGCGCAGGCTGGAGCAACGACTCTGGAGTCGCAGGCCAGGGGGGGAGGGGGTGTCCCCTGGCCTCTACGACGAGCCAGAAGCCAGGAGACGAGGTAGGCACTCAGGGACAGTGCGGGGGAAATTGCGCCTTCCAGCCGCTGCCGTGCGAGACGCTACTTCCGAAAAACCTCACTCAGGGAGCGAGGTTTGGAAGCAGCGTCTTTGCGCTGCTTGGGGGTTGCAAGGCCGGTGCTGCTGCGATGCAGGAGCGCCGGCCGTATGTTGTTTTCAGCGTCCCTGGGGCACGCTTTTCCGCCCATGCGGAAAGGGCCAAAGTCATAAAAGGATGCTTCCTTTAAATACATGAACCAAAGTTAGAGCATATTTATTTACTTTTTCTACATTGTAGCTTTCTCCCCAAGGGGGACCAAAAGTATCTTAATTGTTCTCCATTCTATCCTCACAACAACTCTGTGAGGTGAGTTAGGGTCAGAGTGTGTAATGGCCCCCACAACACCCAGCAAGCTATTATGGCAGAGTGGGGATTTGAATCCAAGTTTCACAGGCTGTAGTTCAACACTTTAACCACCACAAAACCTTAGATTCGATTGTAAATAGGATGGTGGCCAATTTTGACATTCCTAGTATTATTTTCTGGCATTATGCCTGCCACAAGTGGCCAGACAGGTGGATGTGTGGATCCTTCTGTTATTATAGATGTATGGGAACATCTAGCAAAAGGATCTGTTTTTATTTATTTATTTATTTTGTTACAATGTTTGGTTTGGATCAGGATCATATGGCAGGATTTTTTTAAAAAAAATCTGGGGGCCCCAGGTGGTTCTTGGAAGTCCTGCCTTTGACTTCCTGTTCTATACTTATATCTGATGACCATTAAATTTGTTGAAGGAAAAATTGATGAAGGACTTGATTGGGCCTGAATTTCCTCTGATTTTACTCAGCAAGAAATATCCCGATGTTCCAGTAGAATTGGACTTCCACCTTTATGTATCCCAATTCATTCTACTCTTAGTCTCCACCCTTCACATTGCACAATTATTTAAAATAGACCCTTGGGGGAAAATACATGCACATTTTAAAATTATTCTTGCCTTTCACCCCACTGCTGCTAGTGTGGAATCACATTTATAAAAGGTGTGAAGAAGCTGACATGTTTTAAATTATTATCATAAAAATGTTGTTGCCTTTCTGCAGGAAAAAGAAGTAATCAGTTCTCAAGGTGATAGACATTAAAATATTTTTCCCAAAATAGCCAGAAAACAAACAAACAAAAAACAAATCACATAAAATAAACAACCACAAAATATGACAAGCTTCTAAACATCACTAAGAGAAACAGGTTCTCTGCACACCAAACTTACTGTATTTTCTGGTTTGGATAAATGTGTTGTTAGATAAATACCACCACAGCCTCATGCTTGAAAAGTTTTGAATGTAATTGACTGTCAGTGATATGATGATTTATAAAGCAGTCTGCCACTACGTCTGCCGCTGGAGATAACTCTAATTTGCTTCTATTGTATTAAACATTATGAACTTGACAATCATTCTCAATTTTCCAGTTGGGCTTTCATTCAGGTTAATGGGACAAATTAAAGCAATTTTTTTTTGTCCCAGCTTCCAAAAAATAATGAAGAGGGGAGGGGGGCAAGATCAAATATATGCAGTGAATCGAAATGTCCACAGATGCATCTGTTGGTTGACATGATCAGGAGAAATGAGCCACGGTGACTAATTGCTGTTTTGCTGGATCCAAAATCAATAAGTGTTCAATGTGCTATGAATACAAGGTGAATGCACAAAAATTTAGAAGCAGATCTCAAGAGACTTTACATCAGTCTGTGTCACTTGATTAAGTCATGTTACCTGGTATCTGGAGCCAGTAGGATTGTGGGATGCTGTGCTCCAAGTCCTGCCTGGAACTGATTGCAGTTTTGTCCTCTGACTAGCTACCGGTAAGTTGGCAGTGAAGGGAGACACTGTCATATATGCCTGACTTCTAATGCAAGATACCCAACATTTTGTGGGGCTCATATATTTCATCTCATCAATCCTTAGTGATATCTATGTAAACATGGTCAACAGCCCTGTTTGTTTGTTCCCTGTATGCTGACTGAACACACAGAGAGCAGAAGTGGGTGGTGGCACCTCACTTCCTCACAATGGACAGGTTACCAGGACAATGCGTGTGTGTGGAGAAAAAATTCCACTTGTACAGTCACACTGTCTGATCTCAGGCACTAATTTCTGTCCATGGTAGGAAGAGGTCATGCAGACTTCTCTTCCACATGAAGGGATCATGGGCCCTTTCCCCACTTACCTTTGACCACCCTTTGCTGCGCCGCTACTCTCAGCGCGCGTCATCTCTGGTGCACGCCTGGGTGTCCCCATGACCCCGCGCTCTGCACGGGGTCATCAAAAGTTGCCGTTTTGAGGAGCGCCAGGGATGCCACGCGCTGAGGGGGCGCGAGAGCGGCAGCGTCAGGGCGGCTGAGTTGTCGCCGCCCCTGTAGTGGGGAGTGTCGCGGGACCCCGCGCTACTTGAGGAGAGTAGCGCGCAGCATACAGTAAGTGGGGAAAGGGACAGGTTCACAAGCTTAAGTTTGTATGAAGGTGAGGGCCGATGAGTTCATGAACTCCACCAAGACACATGCAAATATGTCTCACTCCCCTGTCAAGTGGACAAAACATATATAATAGCTCCACACTGTGTCACAGAGAGAAATACATCTCATTGTGTCATGCCTCTGAAGATGCCAGCCATAGATTTGGGCAAAACGTTAGAAACAAAAACTACCAAACCAAGGCCACACAGTCCAGAAAACCCACAACAGCCAACTAACCTTGTGCCAGAGGGTGGAGATGGGAATCACTGAATGTCTGCCTGGATTCTCCCCAGAACACCAACACTGACCAATATTTCACAATATCTTCATCCACTCTGGACACTCCAACAGGTATATATACTCCACTTGCTTTCCCAACATCAGATCCTCTGAAGATGCCAGCCACAGATGCAGGCGAAACGTCAGGAGAGAATGCTGCTAGAACACGGCCATACAGCCCGGGAACCTCACATCCCCCAAATATTTCACAATATTTGCTAATAATAAAATACATTTAAAAACTGAAGTTTCTCACTGAACTTCACAGCTTGACAAGTTGAAAGGGTATTGTTGACAGTATGGAATATGAATATGTTGGCAGTATGGAAGCCTCAGCAGGTGCCTTCAGAATGGCCGCCTCGCTTTGGCAGAGACAACCTTTCATTTCCTGAAAACTTCACATTTCCTGAAAACTTGCCATTTCAATATTATCGCGTAAGAACATTGGGGGATTCAGTGGCGATTGCTGTGAACTTCAGGTGCTACTTTGGCAGCTGTGTGTCGAAAAACACAGTTTTCAAAGCTTGCAGCCTCCTCTTCCATTAATGCCTCTGAAGGAGAGCAACCTGTTTGCCAAGGGTTTATTTTGAAGAACAAGGTGGCAACATCGCTGCCTGCTCACTGCTCTCCAAGGCAGCCGGGTTTTGTAACTAAGAATTATCGTGAAGAGGTTTCAGCAGATGAGGCAACTTGTAATTCTAGACTCTGGTCATAAACGCAACAGTGGGTCGTGATAGAAATGGCAGATACAACCCAAGACCTCAGCAGGGAGCAGCCAGCATGAGTTTCAATAGCTTTCTGCCTCTCTAATTTGTTTTGTGTTCTCTGGAAATGCTTAGGCCAGAGAAAGGTGGTCCCTGAACTCTTCTGGGAAAGATCAGCTACATATTTCATAAACGCAAGCTCCAGCTTGTCCCAATTCCCTCCCCAGAGTCTACCACTGAAAACTATAATGCTGAGTTGGCTGCTGCCTGTTGCTGCTTTAAGGTGATACATTAAACTTGTTATTTGCTTGCCCAATTAAAAGTAAAACAAGTAAAGTCCTGCCAAGCAAGAGAAACCCCACCCTCAATCCCACTCCCAAAAATTTAGGATGGGAGTGGGAGGGGATGGTCTGGAAAATGGACTCCACATTTCCATACTCTTTACCACAGAGACAGGTTCACCCAGAAGTGATGTCACATCCTCCCCAAACTCCACCCTCCTCAGGTACTGCCCTCTAAGTCCCACAGTGTTTATCTAAGCAGTGCTGGCAACCCTAGCATGCAAGAAGAAGAGTTTGTTTTTATACCCCACTTTTCTCTATCTTAAGGAGTGACTTACGATCACAATCACAAACCCAAAAGGCTTTAGCTGGAGGAATGAGGAATCTAATTGATACTCCAGATTGGAGCCCACTGCTTTTAATCACTACATCATTTAACTGGGGACCCCAGATTCTCCCTTTAAGGTGGATTTAAGGCTCCCTATTTTAAACACCATTGAAAATGATGCTGTTTGGGGGTGGATTCCAGCATCGCAGCAGCTGCCCATGCCCCCCCCCCCCCCCCCCCTCGCAAAACTCAGATTTTGCACCGGGCTTAATTTTTCCTAGCTTCGCTTCTGCCTGGAGGGGAGGGCAGAAGGGACTGCCAGCTGCGGCTGGGAGCTCAGCTGGTGGGGGGGGAGGGTCAGGGAAGTCTGCAATCCCTGGCCTCGGAAAGATGCTTTTATAAGCACTGAGGCTTATAGAATGGATCTCAAGAAGGAATCCTCAAGGACCCACCTCACAGATTTCCAAGTCTGAATGAAGCTCAGCAAGTGCAATCCTTAGAAAAGTTACCCCCTCCTACATCCTTTGAAGGGGATGAATTTAATGGCATGTAAGCCCACTTAGATTTTGGTGACAGTTTCCTATCAATGGAAATTTCACACAATTTTGACCAGAGGTTTTTTTTGCAGTTGATTGAATCAAAAGCAGCAGCAAAGTCAATAAAAGTCAGAAATCCACATCTAAGCTTCAGTTGCACAGACTAGTGAACCAAGTCAAACAAAGCAGTGATCTCACTTTGAACCATTACAGAAAAGCAAGCTTGCTCTTCTGCAATCAATACGTTAGATTCAACCTGACAATCTAACTTCCGTTGATGATATTCTGCATATCATTTTGACAAAATCTCCAGGGGATTGGGTGGAACAGAATCAAAATACTGTTCTCTCTGTCGACACCTGCCACCAAGGATTCATTCATAAATTTAAAAGGCATAACACAGGAATATTCAAAGACAGTTAAAAAGCTGTACCATTCTCTCTCTATCTCTTTACCAGATTCTAGCTATAATTTACTGCAAACATTTTTTCTTCCATTTTTTCTTACGCATATTCTCTCTCTCTCTTTCTCTCTTTCTTCTCTCCCTGTATATATATACCCTCTATCTGTCATTCACATCCTACATGTGAGCTCCCAAAGGCACCTGGTGGGCCACTGCAGGCAGAGTGCTGGACTAGATGGACTTTGGTCTGATCCAGCTGGCTTGTTCTTATGTTCTTATTTTCTGTCAAATTCTAGGTATAACCTTCTAGGTTTTGGATTTTTTTTTCTTTCGTACCTTTATATTTTAAGTCACTGCAGCAGTCAACTGACTTAAGTCAACTGACTTATATATAACAGAGAATCTTACCTTTCAGAGCCACATTTGTATTGACAGGAAAGAAGTCTTGCCTGCCAGAGAATTCCCCTTATATGAGGCATACAAAGTGAATGCAAAATTTCTATCGATTTGCTTGAACTCTCTAATGTATGGTTATAGATTGATTTTGGATACCTGAATGCTTTGCTTTGTTCACAGATATGGATTCTATTAGAACGGCTTGCATGCGACATGCAAGCCGTTTGCAAAGAAATGTCATGGGGCTAAAAATGCTGGCACTTGTCTGGAAAAATTGGTACTGCTATTTAGCCTGTCATGAAACCATTCCCCAGAAACACTGTCTTTATGTTACAATACAAAGAGGTTTGCCTCTTGAATTAGTTTTAACCCCTTAATTCGTTGGCATGCTTCAGAGGGCAAAGTCAGTCTAGAGCTATGCCACTGATATAGTTATGGAGCCTCTTGTGCCAGAATCAGAGACTGCATCAGGGAAGGAGCAGAAGCTCTGTGGCAGACCGTCTGCTTGGTATGCAAAAAGTCTCCAGTTCAATTCCCGACATCTCCAGTTAAAAGGACCAGGAAGGAGATGGTGTGAAAGACCTCCACCCAGGACCCTGGATAACCGCTACCAGACTAAGAAGGCAATACTGACCTTTGTGGATCAATAATCGCCTTTAAAGCAAGGCAGCTTCATGGGTTAATATATAGAGCATAAACTATTTATAATATACTTAGTTCATTTTTTTTCCATCCACCAGATATGCACGTCCCCATGCTTGGAGCAATGGGTGCCTTCATACACACAAAGGGGGTGGCACCCAGTCAAAGCAGGCCAAAGAAAGAAAGATAAAGCCATCCTAACCAGAGTTACACACTTCTAAAACAATCGACTATTTAGAAAGTCTGATTTTTTAAAAAATCCTGTTTTTTCTCCACCTGAAACAAAACTGAGTGTGGCTTTTGCAGCCATGCCTGGCTCTTGATTGCCCACCTGTGATTCTCAGTTTCTCCCAGAGCAGTTTCACTTCTATACCATATATACTCGTGTATAAGTCGACCCGTATATAAGTCGAGGCACTTAATTTTACCACAAAAAACTGGGAGTGACTTACGATCACAATCACAAACTCATGCAGACAAGTGGGAATTCAAACTTGGTTCACCAGATTAGAGTCCACCATTCTTATCTATTATACCATGTTGGATTGCACTAATAATGTTTGGAATCTATATAGGATGTCCTAATGAACACCAGGAAGCAATTACCCTGTTACAGTACTTCAAATGCATCGACGACATATATCCCCATAGTTGAGATGGAGGTCTGAGGCCAAGAACACCCTTAACCTCTTGCAGTAGAATCAGAGACATCATTGGGGAGGCTCAGTGGCAGAGCATTCATTTGGTATTCAAAAGATCTCGGGTTCAATCTCAAAAGGGCCAGCAAGGTCATTTGCCTATGACTTCCTAGGGAATTTAGAGCAGAAATTCCTGATTTGTAACTTGGTCTGCCTGCCTAGAGTTTCCAACCTCCAGATGATGCCTGGAGAGCTCCCAAAATTACTACAGGTCTTCATATTACAGAGATCAATTCCCCTCAAGAAAATGTCTACTTTGGAGGGTGAACTCTATGACCCTTTACCTCCTGTCATAGCCCCCCCTGCTATGACTGACTGCTCATCAGAGGAAGACTTGCCTGAGCCTCACAGAGCCATGCCAGTTGTGTCAGCAGAAGAGGAAGAACTACAGCTTCCCAGTTCAGGGCTTATCAGGAATACCAGGGGGAATGATAGCTCTAATGATTCCTCAGATGTAACACAGTGTTGCTGACAGGGACTGAGGGTGGCCTTGAAAGAGAGGCAGGATTCTACTTGCTTGCAAGCCCGGTGTGGGTTGAAGTCTTTGCAGAAGCCTTCTCAAGCAAGCAGGCCAGAAGCATATAATGAGCTTCAGTAAAGAGCTACAGGGGTGGGTGCAACGTGCGAGTTTCTGGGCAACTCCTGCATGCCACTTTTCTGACTGTTGTGGATCTTGCTTTGACTTTGGACTGGCTTTCCATGACCTTGTTTCTTAGCTACTCCCTCCTGGTTTGTCTATACCCTGTTACTTGGCCCTCTCGACTGCTTGACTTTGTTTCCTGGACTTTCCCCTGGCTTGCTGTGTTGTGTTTAGACCTGACAGTGACCTGACTGACCTTGTGTCAGGGTGACTCCCCACCTCAGAAGCCTCCTCAGTGCTGATGCTGCCATAGCGGCCCACCCGCCCTGCCAGCACAGCTCCCTAAACCTGCCTTCTCTATTTCTTACCCCAAATTGCCAGGAATTTCCTAGCTTGGAATTGGCAACCCTATCTCTGCCACTCATTGTACCACACCAGCTCTCAATAAATGTCTGGATATAATAAAAGCATGTCCAGACAGGATTTTATTTCATAACCCATTGGGTTTCAGCTGAAGCTTTAGAAAACTCATCTTCAGCGGAAAACCTTAATTAAAAGCACAAGGAACGAATGTAGGCATTTTATTAAAAAATAAGCATTATGTATGCTTGACAATAGTTAAGTAGATTACTGATTCTTCTGGACCCCCCATTAATATACATGCAAAATTTCCAGGGACGAGATTTGTGGAATGTCATTAAAATACATAAAGCATAAGTCAGTAAATTAATTAAGACACTATTCACCAGGAAGAAGGAAATTATTAAAATAGTAAAGCTTTACATTCCACACAAATAGAGAATTTGGGTAGCTTTAAAAGTTTTCAGGCAATCAGGAATGACCAGGTGGGACCACCTCAGGACAGCTTGTCAAGAGGAGGGTAACCGCTGAAAATGAATCTCAGTCACCTAACTCATAAAAGCCGGTGTGGTGTGGCAGTTCAGAGCAAAGGACTTCAGTCTGGAGAACTGGGTTTCATTTCCCCTTTCCTCCACATGAGTGGTGGTTTCTTATGTTTGGGTAGCTTTAAAAGTTTTCAGGCAATCAGGAATGACCAGGTGGGACCACCTCAGGACAGCTTGTCAAGAGGAGGGTAACCGCTGAAAATGAATCTCAGTCACCTAACTCATAAAAGCCAGTGTGGTGTGGCAGTTCAGAGCAAAGGACTTCAGTCTGGAGAACTGGGTTTCATTTCCCCTTTCCCCCACATGAGTGGTGGTTTCTTATGTAATGAACTATATTTGTTTCTCCACTCTTCCACATGAAACCTGTTGGGTGACCTTGAGGTAGTCACAGTTCTCTCAGAACTCTCTCAGCCGCACCTACCTGCTGTGTGGAAAGGAAGGGGAGGTGATTAAGACTCCTTAAAGTAGAAAAAAGTGGAGTGTAAATCCAAACTCCTCCTTCTCCTCTTCTTTATCTAGGACAGTGGTGGCAAACCTTTGGCACTCCAGATGTTATGGACTACAATTCCCATCAGCCCCTTCCAGCATGGCCAATTGACCATGCTGGCAGGGGCTGATGGTAATTGTAGTCCATAACATCTGGAGTGCCAAAGGTTCGCAACCACTGATCTAGGAAAAATCCCACGCTTCTTTGCTTCCTCCTCGATTCCATTTTCTGAGCTCACTCAGGTTTTCCTTGCCTGTTCATTCATCGCATATCTCTGTTTGTTCTTTTATTTTTTTGGGGGGAAGGGGACAATCTATGAAGCATCAAACATACAAGGAGTATAGAATACAGTACGAGGCTGTGAAACATTGAAGCATCAATTCAATCCAGAACCCCCTCCCAAAAAGGGGGGGAAGATCATGTAATGGTGGTCAGGAATCTTTTCAAGTGAACTGAATTCCACAGTTTGACAGCACTTCAAAACACAATCTTTTTTTTTTCTTGATCTATGTAAAGTCACATGGAAAATTGGCTGCATTTACCTTAAGCACCAATGCTACTTTCTTCAAAATTATCAGGCAGCATCACTGAAATGATAAGCCAGAAACTAGATTATCAGGCTCCCGGTTGGGAAGCCAAATCACAACACTTTAAAATGATATGGGAACTAATAAAACCACATTGTCAACAGTATATATTATCAACTTATGGCATAAGTACTTTATTATTCCAAATGGCAGGCTGAATGTGGCGCGCTCTGTAGGGGAACACTCTTTCAAGTCTGATTCTAACAATAGCTATTACTTAGTTGCATGGGGCCCAATTTCCTAATGAGAAAACCGTTACGATCCAAGTGGACAGATGAAATTGAATTAATCATGCAATCACATTTTGATTGCCCAGACTTTCTTAATCCGTGGACCATTTTTTTTTTAAAAAATGAAAAGGTATTTTGTTTGTCAAAGTGAGTAGGCCTATGCAGCAATTAGGAAAAGTGCTTTTCTATCATTGTCACTTTGTGATTTTTTTATGCAAAGACTAGAATGATTTCTGGGCTCTCCTGTTGAACTCTGGTCTTCTCACACAGAGTGGTGAGGAATTACTTTCCCACTGGACCATCCTGCACTGCTTGACACTAGGATGCACTGAATTCCCATGCTTCCTGCCTGCAGATCTATACCTTTCTTTTTTATTAAGTACCTAAAAGGTCAAGAAGTAATTAAAAGGGTCACTAAATGTAAAACTGCTAGGTATCAAAAACACATACCGTGTTTCCCCGAATATAAGACAGTGTCTTATATTAAATTTTGCTCCCAAAGATGTGCTATGTCTTATTTTAGAGGGGATGTCTTATTTTTCCTGTGTTCTGTTCATCAGGCATACTTCCAAACAAAAACTTTGCTATGTCTTACTTTCGGGGGATGCCTTATATTTCGCACTTCAGCAAAACCTCTACTATGTCTTATTTTTCAGGGATGTCTTATATTAGGGGAAACAGGGTATGTATTTATTACAAATCAAAATCATCCACACATTATAGAAGGCACATAATAGCCTGCCTTATGTACACAATATCACAATGACAATACACAAAGGGGTCCTATGGGATACTTTTTTGATCATTAAAATCAGACGCAATTCGGCCTGCTGGCCTTCCTCAGTGGTCAAAAGTAATACAATAATACAGTGTAGCAGCCACCAGACTACACATTACAATTATAACATTTTTGTGACTGATACCAATTGTTAGAAATTTTTTTAACATTGGAAAGTTGTTTAACGTTGGTACCAAAGTCTTCCACACAAAATAATATCCTTGTGAGGCCCCGCCACAGTGTCATCTCTGGCAGTGCCCTATATTAGTTCCATCTGAGGTGCTGCCAGTCCCTCCCAGCCTTAAGACTGGATGCCGCTAAGATGAGTTATTATGCTGCATATCGATCTTAATGTTTTTAGAGGTATTTTAAGTAATTTATTGGTTGTGTATTGTCAGTGTGATATTGTGTACCTAAGGCAGGCTATTATGTGCCTTCTATAATGTGTTGATGATTTTGATTTGTAACAAATACATTGTCTGTGTTGTGAACCGCCTCGAGCCCTTTAGGGAATGAGATGGTCTCTGAAGTCCAATGAAATAAATAAATGAATGAATGAATGAATGAATGGATGAATGAATGAATGAATGAATGAATGAATAAATAAATAAATAAATAAATAAATAAATATGCATTCCCAATTCTGCTATGGCAAAATCCTATAACGTTTCAGTCATAGAAAATTGTTTTAATCTGGAGCCACTGAAATAGAATACATGACTTTCTGTGGAAGACCACTGAGGAAGGCCAGCAGGCCCAAACGCGTCTGAATTTTAGGGTAAAAAAAAGGTCCCATAGGACCTCTTTGAGCCCCATTTGGGGTTGGCTGAATCCGCTGGTGGAAGAAGCTGGCGGATATGCCCTCCCTGGAGTACATATCCCAGCAAAGGGGCGAAAACGCTGGTGTGTGGTGTGTGCTGGCTTCCCCTGGCACTAAGACGTTACGTGGAATGCTGTGTCAGCGCCCCAGTGCCCTACTGCCCCCAGTGCTGTGGGGGGAGTCTGCGGGAGGAGCCAACATTAGTTGGCTTCCTCCCAGCCATTCTCTGGTTAATTTCAGCAGTGGGGAAATTCTAATTTAGGGGCGTGTAAGTCTATTTAGCTCCTTAGAGACGTCTTGGCAGTGGGGAGGTGGTTCTGTTTTGCAAGCCTTCCTGTGCCACTGGGAAGCCTCTCTGGGAAAGGAGGCATGGCAAATTGTGCTGCCGCCACCACCTACCTTGCCATTTGTATGGGGCTGCCCATGTATTGGCATTGTGATAATATGTACATAAGCAGGTTATTTTAACATTCTTCTATATTATGTTGATTATTTTAATTTGTAATAAATGCATATGGGTTTTTCATACTTAGCTGTTTTTTTATTTTTATTTATTTATTTATTTATTCAATTTATATACTGCCCTCCCCCTAGGGGCTCAGGGTGGTTCACATCAATAAATACATTAAAACATTAACCAGCTACCAAACTACTAAAACATTTCACCCTCACAAAGTTAAAAGCCTATTTTGTTGATGGTGTGAGAATTTTTATTTTTCCCCTTCTCTCTCTTCCCTGTGCCCACGGGAGGCCAGATATTATTTGTAGTGAATATCCGACGTTATTCCGGCTGGCCAAATGCCTGGCGGAACAGGTCTGTTTTGTAGGCCCTGTGGAAACTCTGTATGTCCCGCAGGGCCCTGATCTCACCTGGGAGGCTGTTCCACCATGTAGGGGCCAGGGATGTAAAAGCCCTGGCCCTTGTTAAGGCCAGCCGGATCGCTTTGCAGCCAGGGATCACCAACAGGTCCACCCCCGAAGAACGGAGGGGCCTACCGGGGCAATATGGGGAGAGATGGTCCCGTAGGTATGCAGGTCGAAGGCCGCGAATGGCTTAGAAGAAGATAAAAGTTTGGATTTATATCACCCCTTTCTCTCCTGTAGGAAACTCAAAGGGGCTTAAAATCTCCTTTCCCTTCCTCCCTCACAATAAACACCCTGTGAGGTGGGTGGGGCTGAGAGAGCTCTGAAGAGCTGTGACTAGCCCAAGGTCACCCAGCTGGGATATGTTGGAGTGCACAAGCTAATCTGATTCACCAGATTACGCCTCCACAGTTCAAGTGGCAGAGCAGGGAATCAAAACCCGGTTTCCCAGATTAGAGCGCACCTTCTCTTAACCACTACCTTGACCTCTTAGGAATTCTTAATTTTAGTTTGTAGGGTTAAGTTGTTCCTCCCTCTTTTTGTTTGTGTGGTGTACATTTCTTTGTAAGAAACAAGTAATATGAGTCCATGTTGCATTTCAAACCAGGAACCAGTACCTGGATGTGTGTGGGATTTAAAGCACATCCTCAGACAGGCATACATTGAGCATAATGTGAGAATTCTAGGATCCGACAGAATTACAGCTTACCTCCAGACTACAGAGGTCTGTCCCTCTGGATAAAATGGTTGCTTTGGAGGGTGAGTTTTATGACATTTTCCCTCACTGAAATTCCTGTCCTCCCCAGGCTCCATTATCAAATCTCCAGGAATTTCTCAGCATGGATTGGCATTCCTACCCTTGCAGGTGGCTAGTGGGGACCTGGCCACTTTAGGTGGAGAACAGAAATGCCGTCACAAACCCGAATTACCCCCTTCTCAGCCCTCTGCAGAGGCAGAGCAAGGGAAACTGCGCCTGGGGTACGTGCGCAACCTGCGCCCCTGCCACGGTGCTGCCCACCCCTGCCACACCCCCTCCACGGCCTGGCGATGCTCCCACCATTCCGGTGCCTGGCGCATCACACACCCCGGCCCTCTTGGTGCTATGCCACTGGCCCTTTGACTTCATTGGACTTAAAAGAGCATAACTGCTTCAGAATGCCTTAATGGATTTCTTTTCAAATGCAAATATGCGACTCCACTGACTAATGTGAAGAGGAGCAAATGTAAGTGTAACCAGCATCCATCTTAGCTGGACCTCAGTAACTGAGTGCTCCTGATTTCCACATACATTTGCAACCTCTGTTCTTCGTCTCTTCAGACAAAATGAGTGACTGAAGGAGTTTAAAGCTGTATTTTAAAAATATATGTGGCGGGGCGGGGGGAATAGGCTGTGTGCCATCCACCTACTTCATTTCAGCCCCGTCCCTTTTAATTGTGTTGGTGCGGACTAAGCAGGTTGGCGAGCAGCTGGAGTAATGAAGCATTCGAGGAGCGCCACAGACCATGACGTACTACTCAAGGTTTGGTGGAGGAAAGATACAAGACGAGCGAGTGAGAAATTGGAAACAGATAGAGACAAAGAAGAGGAGATATTGATTTTTTTTAAAGGAGAGATGAACAAAAAAAACATGCGCTGGGATCCAGAAAACAATATCTGCTCTCCTTCAGTTTCTGCAAAGCAACTTCAAACTCCAGGTTACGCTTCCAAGCACCAAACATGCCAGGTGAAGCCACAATTTCTCTTTTGATGAGCTGTCCCCTCCTGCCACCGCGAGATGAACAAATTACTCCACCTGTCTGACTGATCCCCCAGCATTCAGCTTGACAATGACAATGGCGGTGCACCTGTTAGCGTGATGGACAACTGACTGGCAGCCTGGTATTTGCAGCTTTCTGTGAGAAGTTGGTCATTATCCAACAAGAGCTGGCAAACAGGGAAGTGTGGCTGAATGCAAAGCGAGGGGGGAGGAAAGCTGGAACATTGTCTATTTTCATTGAAATGGTGTTTCAGTGTGCTTAATTTCTCTCCTCCCCTCCCCCCCATTTTCTAAAGTTTTCCCTCAGCAACTAAAAGGCAGCCAGTGTCTACCCTACTCTTCTACAAAATAGCTCAGATCCAAGGCCGGCAAATCTGTTAGGCACACCTTGATAACTTCCTCAGGTCACAGAGGCAGAGGAGTGACCGAGCCAGCCCCGTGGCTGTCCTGTTTGCAGTGTCAGGGTCTGCTGTGGCAAGCTCCACCAGGTGTTTTTAGGAAGTGGATGGGGCCTGATAAGGCATTTGCCCAGCGAGGCTTCCAACAGTTTAGTGGAAATTTGATTGGCTGTGCAGATTTGTCAACACAGTTGGCAGCAGCTGCTACCACAGCACAAGGACCTGCACTGTGTTACTGAAAGTAAGTTATGCCAGTCATTTTGTGGTTTGCCTCCTCCTCCTGTTGCAGCTATTTTGTGGCAGCCATTTTATCGCTGTGCCCACCAAGCCATATCAAAATTGCAAATGTGTCCACAGGCTGACCTAGTAAGTTTCACGGATCTATCTATCTATCTATCTATCTATCTATCTATCTATCTATCTATCTATCTATCTATCTATCTATCTATCTATCTATCTATCTATCTATCTATCTATCTATCTATCTATCTATCTATCTATCTATCTATCAGTTGCAAATTGTGGACTCTAATCAGGAGAACTGGATTTGATTCCCTGCTCCTCCATATGAGAAACAGACTCTCATCTGGTTAACTGGATTTGTTTCCCTGCTCCTACACATGAAGCCTTTTGGGTAACCATGGGCTAGTTACAGTTCTCTCAGAACTCTCTCAGCCCCACCTACCTCACAAGAGACCTGATGTGGGGGAGAGGAAGGGAAGGAGTTTGTAAGCCCCTTTGAGTCTGCTTATAGTTGAGAAAATCCAAACTCTTCTGCTTCTAACTCCAAGATGCATTTCTGTACCTAGAAAGATTCATAATCTTCACGGGGGGAGCACGCAGTGTTTTCAGTTGCTTCTCAACAGATGAACAGCCCTCCATTGTCCCTTTGACCTGATGTGGTTGTCTTTTTCACCTATCCCTCAAACCACTATAGAATATTGCCCTTCCATGTATGAGGGAGGGGAAAAAAGATCAGAAGGAGGTAGGGCAAAACCAAACTCTAAGAGGAAATCTAAGTTTCATTGAAAACCAAGATCTTGCTAATCAGATTGCAAAAAATAAGTCATATGTGCTAAGGCAGCATAGGGTGCATCATGCAAGTTTGCTCTCAAGTTTTCGGCATGTTTGCAATTTTGCTTGTACAAAATTAAGCATTTATAACTTTTAAATTCTATGCACATGTCAAATGTGGCAATTTTATTTTCTAAGTTAGTTATAAATGATGTGTTTCATGTAGCTAAAACAGTAAAAATAGATTTGATAGAACATTAATTATTGCATACTTTTCAATTTTACCCAAGTACATGTTTGTCCCCCTTGGGGAGGGTGGGTGTAATAAGGAAAAACAAATAAATTGGGGGTTTATTTTTTGTTTTTGGCTAGTGTGAGTTTTCTGGGTTGTGGTTCAGTAGTTTTTGCTCCCAGTGTTCCAGACAATGGCCACATAAGTCTGGAAAATACATATCATTTGATTCTGGCCTTCGACAATATAGCCTTCCTCACCCATGGCTTCAATATGTTTGGGGGGGAAATACATATCTAGACCTACCTTTGAGCAAACCTGGTTAGAATTGCTCCCAATGTCAGCCAAAAACTTAGCAAAAGCTTTGTGTGTATAGTGATTGCCAAAATGTCCCTGTGTGAACTCATGAGCCATCTGAAACTTGTAAAAAGCCAAGTATATCACACCCGGGCTTGACCGTTTATTCATCAAACTTTTCAAGAACCGTAGCATGCTACAAAGGCACAGTTCTCCCGTGCAAACTGCTTTGGCCCCATCGAGTTATTCTTGTTCTAGGATCAGATAAGTCACATGCTTTTTCTTTTCACAGAGTCTGTGTTCTTTGAGAAGGGATTTTCTATTTGAAATAACTCTTGAAACTGTAGAGGGGAATGAAAGAAAATGTGAAGCTGAGAAGAACTCGCACATTGGACCAGACTCTGACATCGGTTGGAGCTTTGGAGGAGAGGAAATGCCACTGAAAGATACTACAGCTATGATTGAATGAATTTCTCCTTTGCCCTTTAATGTAATGAATATGTCTCCCTGTAACTTCCTGTGTTACCTATATATCTATATTTTAATTGTGTGTGTGTGTGTGTGTGTGTGTGTGTGTGTGTGTGTGTGTGTGTGTGTGTGTGTGTGTGTGTGTGTGTGTGTGTGTGTGTGTGTGTGTAAACTAGAGGAAAATATTTCCAAAATATCAGAAACTGATCTCTGTAGTCTGCAGGTCAGTTGTAATTTCAGGAATCTGTTCCTTTTGCCCTTTCTGTTTCCATATGCTGTGAATTGTTTCAGTCTGCACATTTTTTGTCACTTGTTCTGATGACTCATGCAACATTTAAAAAATAATGTATCATATTATAACAAGAGGGAACCTACGAGGCAATCATGGGGTGGCTGCCTTCCGCACCTGGTACAGGCTGGCGTAATAGGTGGGGGTGGGAAAGAGAGCGCCACACTTGTCGATAAACTTGACCCTATATCTTCATCTCCTCCCAGCTGTGACTATTTTGTCACTTCAGACATATTCACATGTTACAGTGAACACAAATGCACCACGCGTGAATATGCTCACATCTGTTAGAAAGCAGACATCTGTTTGCATGCTGACTTCACAAATGAGACTGGAGGCTGGCGCTGGATAAGCATGGGGTTTCGAGCACACATTCTGCTCAAAGCATATTGAATGTAACATGAAAATTACTCAACGCTTCTATTAAAAAAAACAAGTGTCCACCAATTGTGCATGTGTTGACTTGTGGATAGGGTCAGCAATCCCACTGGCCAGGTTAGCAGCTGAGGGAGGGAGGGAGGAAGGGAGGGAGGGAGGGAGGGAGGGAGGGAGGGAGGGAGGGAGGGAGGGAGGAAGGAAGGAAGGAAGGAAGGAAGGAAGGAAGGAAGGCAGGCAGGCAGGCAGGCAGGCAGGCAGGCAGGCAGGCAGGCAGGCAGGCAGGCAGGCAGGCAGGCAGGCAGGCAGGCAGGCAGGAAGGAAGGAAGGAAGGCAGGCAGGCAGGCAGGCAGGCAGGCAGGCAGGCAGGCAGGCAGGCAGGCAGGAAGGAAGGAAGGAAGGAAGGAAGGAAGGAAGGAAGGAAGGAAGGAAGGAAGGAAGGAAGGAAGGAAGGAAGGAAGGAAGGAAGGAAGGAAGGAAGGAAGGAAGGAAGGAAGGAAGGAAGGAGAAAGCAGTGCCCCTGAGTCCTTGATCCAGCCACCACCACCACCACCACCTTGATCCAGCCACCACCAGGAAGGAAGGAAGGAAGGAAGGAAGGAAGGAAGGAAGGAAGGAAGGAAGGAAGGAAGGAAGGAAGGAGAAAGCAGTGCCCCTGAGTCCTTGATCCAGCCACCACCACCATGTTTCCTGAAATGGCAGATTTCACCAAACACTGCCAGCACTCTGTACCCAGCTCCCAGATGCCTCTCCTCTGCCATCCCTGCCAGTGAATCTTGGCTCCTGAGCACCATCAGAATTTGGACTGTGAGGGAGCCTATGGTTAAAATTATACCTCACCTTAAAAAAAAAGAATTTTTGGAATATCCAAGGGCTATACCAGGTTTCTAGAAAAAAAGCCCCCCCCCCCCCCCGCGTACATGGCCCTATTGTACAGATTTAATTATCTGGGGCCATGTTTAAAAATCTGATACCACGATATCTCTGGAATTAATAATGCTGGTTTCATAATGTATGAACAACATATACATGTTTCAGTGCTTTGTGGAAAGGCAGGGACACGAAAACAAAGAGTGATGGCTTCAACCTCCACAAAAGAGAAAGACAAACAAGACCAGATATTTGAACTGAACCAGCAAGTTCACCGCGTTTGATCGCATCCCTAGTTAGCCCAAGTGCTTAATGTGGCACAAATCTGAATTATAAGCGGCACAATCAAAAGCTCGTTAATGCTTGACTGGGGAATATGCTTGAGTACTATCCCAGCACCCCGTGCCATAGCAAGCAGAAAAGTTTTTTACGAAATGCTTAATGGGGAATAAGTCTAAGAAGCAGCTCTGTGCAATAGCACACGGGTCAGCGCATTAAATTGGGAACTATGCACATTTAAGCTTCTCTTCACATTAGTTTTTTTGGGGTTTTTTAGACAAGGGAAATAATATGCAGTTTACTTTTTTAAAGTCCTGGTAGTGTGCCGTATTCTCAGACTGAAACAAAACTGCAGAGGCACAGCTCAGCAAAATCTACTTTTGAACAATCTTACCGACCCTTTGCGATGCCTGATCACACCCCACCCCCACCCCGCCCCAACGTTCAACTTAATCAGAGTTATTTTCTTTTCTCTTGGAATTTCCTCAGCGTTTTGCCTGCTAATAAAACTGATGCATTTGGCAGATCCCATATGTGCAAGCGGTACAGGAATTTTCATTAGTAGAATGGCAAGGTCACACAAAGGTGAAACATCAAGAGTACATGACATTGCCTTTATACTACCTAGTTTAAAGTTTGTACCACAAAAACAGCTGACCCCACACCCTACATATTGTGCTACTTTCCACCCACCACCTTTTTGCTGGTAGTAGCAGGGTCAGGCACCGCCCCCCTACCCCCTACCCCCCACCCCAGCCAGCAGATCTAACAGTCTGATGGAGGGGGGAAGGTGGAGAATGCCATCAGGTGACAGATTGACAACGCTTCTGGGGAATGTCAAAAGTGACATCTCACCTATTTAGAAATCACTGGAAACTCTATGATAAAACCATAGAGTCTCCACCAATTCCTAGAACAGACTGATGTCACATCTTGGTTTCTCCCAGAAGTGACATCACACCATTGTTTGATTGTTTAAAGCTTATTTTTTTCCTGCCAGCGGCAGGAGAAGCAGCAGAAAATGAGTGCTAAGAGAGAGGGGATCTCCTGCCTCGGCGGGAAAATGCTAGTCATAATTGGGAGGCTGCAGAAGAAAAGGGGCGAAATCAGTGGTGGGATTCAAATAATTTAACAACTGGTTCCGGTGGAGGGATTCAAATAATTTAACAACTGGTTGTTTACAAGCCCCATTTTAACAACTGGTTCTGCCGAAGTGGTGCGAACCTGCTGAATCCCACCACTGGGCGAAATCCTTCCCTCCTGCCTCTTCCATGAAGAAAGGTTCCCCTGATGGAAAAGGAAAGATGGGAACAACCTCAGCCTCTTCCTCCACCCCACTGCAGCCTCCTGACTGATGTGGAAATTACTCCACCTACGTTTCCCAGAAACAAACTTTCCTATAGTCAGAAATGGCTTCTAAGTACTCACATTAGCAGAAAGATAGCAGTACCAGCTTTGCCACTGTAGTGTCAAACCTTGCTGCAATGCAGTACACCTTATTTAAGGTACTTCCTATTCCCCATCTGTGGGTACCTCCAAGGTCTCCCCAAAAAGCACCCTTGTGACGGCAAATCTCATAGATGACTGCATCATAATGCTTGTTTTCAACCCTGACACTCACAGTAAAAGATTTGGTTGACCGTGAAATTTACAAGCCCAAGCCAGAAATATTTGTGAAAAGAAGTCCGGATACGTGCAGTTGAACCATGAGACCTGTTATTGTTTCCCTGTAGATGATGAAAATGCAAATGGAATGCAGTCACTTCCTACAGAGCATTTGACCTGAGCTGGAGATTTACTGTTAAATTTCAGAATGACGTTCTTTCCCGCTGGATCCTCCAAATCTCAAGGAAGATCAGTCAAACAACGTGCACCAGCATTCTGACAGCCATCCATCTCATGTCACATGAAAAATACTTGCCATATCCCCACCCCCCACCCCAAAGGCATAAGAAAGATGAAACGGAACAAATGCAGAACACAGCAAACACGTCACCATGGGGAAAGTGAGTCCTCAAAACTTAAATCTGCGGTGTAGAGTGTTCAATTTTGTGTGTGTGTGTGTGTCTGTGTGTGTGTCTGTGTTTTCTTCTCTCTCATTTTGTGGGTGCGCATGGGTGGAGGGAGAGCTAATCCACTGTTGTTATTTTTTTTTCATTTCATTGGGTTCGAACTTCTTCAGCAAACTGCCTCAATTTGAAGCTACTCATTCAAAAGCCTTTTTAACAGCCAGCTCTAGGATTCAGCATGACAGATGAGACGGAGAGTCAGCTTCATTCCCAGTCACACTCAGCTGCAGGCAAAATTCCTTTGTAAAAAAAAAATACTGGGAAACAACGGCTGCGGTTGGCAAGGAACATTCAAAAGAAACTTTTTTTTTTTTAAAAAAGGCATGCAATATTTTTTTAAAGCCTAGAATGGAACTGAAAGAATTGTGATACCAACGGAAACACAATTAATTAGAGTTCCCGAGGTTGATGCCAACATACATTCATGGCAGGGCACACTCTGAAGAGCTCTGGGTTGCGGCCTGGCTTCCTTACAAGCAGACCTCCTGGCTTGATATGTGGCTCTTTCTATTTTCACCGTCCAGCTGTATCCTTACCAAATGGAGGAAAGAGGTAGGGTTGCCAGCTCAGGGTTGGGAACTACTTGGAGATTTTGGGGGACAGCCCTGAAAATGTTGGGGTTTGAAGAGAGGAAGGCTTTCAGGGTGCACCTTCCAAAGCAGCCATGTTTTCCAGGGGAAATGGATCTATGCCATCTGGGGAGCCTTTGTAATAGTAGGAGATCTCCAGGGGCCACCTGGAGCTTGGCAACCTTAAGCAGAAGGCAAGAGAGGGCTTGTGCCACCGTGTTTGAACCAGCTGAGTCTGTACCACTTCTGGTCACAAAGTGGGGTTTGAACAACATTGTCTTGAATCCCCACAAGCATTTCTGTAGGTATGAGGCCCACAGGGGCTTTCCGTACTCTCTCTCCTCCCTGCTAATTCTAAGTCCAGGGCCCTTGGAAGAGGTTCTTTGGGAGTGTTTGCAAAAGGGAGGAAGTCACACTCTATGGGTTGATTTCTAGGTTGTCTTGTTCTGGAGATTTAGATATGGAGCATGGAGAGGGTGAAGGCTGGAATAGTGGGAGCGGTCAGTAAGGTACAGTAGCATTGCCAACTCCAGTTTGAGAAATTCCTGGAGGTTTGGGGATTGGAACCTGGGGAGGGGACCACAATGGAGTATGACATTATTGAGTCCACCCTCCAAAGCATCCATTCCATCCAGGAGAAATGATCTCTTGTCATCTGGGGATCAGTTGTAATTCCGGGAGATCTCCAGGGCCCACCTGGAAGATGGCAACCCTACCTTGCACCCATGGAAATGGTTGGGTATATTTAAGGCATTGTTCCTAACTGGGGGCAGGGCAGTGAGGCAGGCAGAAGACAGAGCACACACAAGAAGAAGAAGAAGAAGAAGAAGAAGAAGAAGAAGAAGAAGAAGAAGAAGAAGAAGAAGAAGAAGAAGAAGAAGAAGAAGAAGAAGAAGAAGAAGAAGAAGAAGAAGAAGAAGAAGAAGAAGAAGAAGAAGAAGAAGAAGAAGAAGAAACAACAGCAGCCTTGGTTTTTATAACCCTGTTTTTCACTACCTTTAAGGAGTCTCAAAGTGGCCTACAAACTTCTTCCCTTCCTCTCCTCACAACAAACATCCTGTGAAGCGGGTGGGGCTAAGATTGTTTGGAGACAACTGTGACTAGCTTAAGGTCACCCACAGGCCTCATATGGAGGAGCAGGGGAACAAATCCAGTTCACAAGATTAGAGTTGAACCTGTCAGGGAGGAGGGCTGTTAACTAAAAGGATTTGTGAGGGGGCAGAAAGTGCTTGAGAACATGTTCATTTTGGTAGGTACCAAATATGAGAGAACATGATAAGTTAAAAGAAGTTGTGAGCAGAGGATGTTCACTTTCTAGGATTCCCAGCTCTGGAATCTGGAGATTTGGGAGTTGCAGTCTGGGGAGGGTGGGGTTGGGGAAGGGACGGACCTTAGCAGAATATAATGCCATAGATTTCACCCTCCAAAGCAGCCATTTTCTTTCCAGGAGAACTGATTGTGGCTCCCTGGTGGTCCATTATAATAGTAAGAGAGCTCCAGGCCCCACCTGGAGGTTGGCAGCCCTACCATTGTCCAAGCAAGAGCTCTGTGAGACTTTTTTTAAAAAAACTGAACAACCTCACAGAAGGGGCTGTCAAATATGGGAAAGCAAAGCATATAAGTATAGGGGATTCATATAAATTATGGAGTCAAACCCTGCATTTGAGTACAGGAATCACTCTGGCATATCGTGCTTTTTTGTGCTTAAGGAATACATTTTTTCCCCAAAAAATATAAATCAGGAAAATGAAAATTGGACCTAAACTGAAGCCTATAATGGAGTGCTAACATAGGTGAATGCTTCATGAGCCGTTACGACGGTCCGCATCACCCGATACCCGAGCGCTTGATGTTTTAATCGCTTGTTCCCCATTAACCTTGACGACGGTCTGTCATCATCAAATACCTTCTGCCGGAATTCACTTACAGCCTTTTTTGTTATTACGCTATAAAACTGGTGTGCACAATCTCATCAGAGGAGGCAGGTCTGCTAACCTCCTTTGTCTCCTGCTTAGCCAACAGCATGGTGACACGGAGCTCAGCCCGCGAGCTTCTGCGCAGATCGAGCTCCAGAGATAATGAAGGGAGGCTAGTGAGCCCAAACGTCAGGAAGAAAGCAGCTGGAGCTGAAAGCACAGCACAGCACAACTGCTTTCAAAGGAATAAAGACATGGGATATGCAAACCCAAATGATGGGGAAGAGCCATCTTCTAATCGAAAAGCCGTGATGATATAGGATGAGGAAGAAATGGTTGGGAATTACATTAGAAGTCCACTCCAAAAAAAAAGGGCAGAAACCATTCACCAAAGGCAGTGATGGCCTAATGAGTAGGGTTGCCAATGAGTAGGGGATGGATGGAGCTCTCCTGTGGTTACAACTGAACGCCAAGCCACAGAGATCAATTCACCTAGAGAAAATGGTTGCTTTGGATGGTGGCATTGGACAACACTGAAGTTCCTCACCACCCCAAACTCCATCCTCCCCGGTCTCCATCCCTGAAATCTCCAGGTATTTTCCAACCTGAAGCTAGAAACCCCTATTAATGGGATAAAAGGTAAAAGGGGAAACACAGTATTATATTCCTCTGTAAAGGCCCATCAAATTGGATAGGCACCAAGTAAGAGTCTAGAGTTCCTAGCTCACACACTACACCCACATGGTCTACTTTTCGACCTTAGTCAAAAAGTCAAGAAGGTTGCACCTTTCTCTGCTGTGGCCCTAGAGCAGGCAACCACCAAATTGTGGTTGAGGATCTCCTGGGATTACAACTGATGTCCTGGTGACAGAAATTGGTTCACCTTGAGAAAATGGCCACTTTGGAAGGTGAACACTGTTCCTCCCTTCCTTAAACCTGAGGCTCACCCCCCCCCCCAAAAAAAAAATCCAGGTATTTTCTGACAACCTTATGTGGTTCAGATCAAAGCCCATACATACCTATCACATTTGGATATTTCTGTTCCAAAACAGTACCTGAAATTCCTTATTCCATATCTGAAACAACCAGAGACCACTGGCAAAACACAGCAAACAAAGGTGAGCACCAAAATCTCACGGTGCTGCCTCCAGACCTCTGGAAAGCTGTGATCTGCATGCAGCCTATGTGAGACAGACAGGCATATAAATGGACTGTGACACCGCCAGAGCTGTGCAGGAATGCCCATTGTCATGCCAGTCATGTGCCTGGTACACTGGCAAGCGCGCCAGCTGCAGCAGCCATAAAACATACCCTTATTAAACCTCCCTTTGGGTACTGCAGCTCCCAGAGGAAGACAAGAAATTTCAAATGTGTTTACCTCGATGATTTTGTACCAGCCACCCCTAAGATTCTTGGGCACCACAGTCTGATATCTATCCATGTGATGCTGCTTGGTGACAAGACATCAAAATGCATCAATGTCCCTGAGCCTGAACTTGTCAGAAGATGGGGGAAAACTCAGCCTGTTATCCCATGTACTCTAGAGAGTCGGTCCTGTTTTCCTTGACACCTTCCTTTGGAAGAGATCTTTCCTTTGAATCTCTTTTGTAGCACCGAACAACACCGTTCTGCCAGGGTTCAGGGACCTGCTCTCCCTGCTTGAAAAGAAGCAATGCTTGTAAAGAAAAGGGAACAGGGGAAAACATCAAGCGATGCCAGAATGCCAGAAAGTGCACGCCTGCATTTTGTGGCCTTTTAGACAAAGTGTCAAACTGCTATTTCTGCTTCGTATTCCCCACTTGATGGCGAATCTAATCTTGAGAACGGGGTTTGGTGGATCTAATGTGGAGAACCGGGTTTGATTCCCCACTCCTCCACACGACTGGCAGGTCTCTTATCTGGTGAACCAGGTTTGTTTCCCCATTCTTACACATGAAGCCTGCTGGGTGACCTTGGGCAACTCACAGTTCTTTCAGAACTCTCTCAGCCCCACCTGCCTCACAAGGTGTCTGATGTGGGGAGAGGATGGGAAAAGGAGTTTGTAAGGCACCTTGAGACTTCTTACAGGAAAGAAAAGAAGAATTTAATCAACTCCTCCTCCTCCTTCTCCTTCTTTTTCTTCTGTTAGTCTGTAAGGTGCTGCTGGCTTTGAATCTGACAGCCCTATTGCAGACAAACATTGCTACTGTGTGAAACAGATCTGAGGAAATTTTCAGATCAGAACAGGAGCAGACCATCTGAAAATATTCATGTTTGCCCCCCACCTCCCACCACACAAACACCCAGGTGTATCTTTTATTATTTTAAAAAATATTAATTTCAAAAGCTTTTCATACATCAAAAGTTTAATTTACAGTATTGCGTTCTGGAAACACTATCAGGGGAGGCAGAATAATTTACCTAGCCATATTCCAAGGAAAAAAAAGGGGGGGAATTCAGCTTGCCAAAGTTAAACTAGAAAGCCCTAATGGGCAAGTTGCATTATTGATTTAAATATAATTGAATGTCAGCTAGCGACGCAATTACTTTTCAACCAAAAATTTCCGCCCACCGCCAGGCCTACTTCAAATGAATAACTCCACACGGTAGTGAAAACATGACATTCCCAGACAAGTCATTCATATTGTGACAACTAAAATTACCCCTTCCAAATGTGTTGATGGAAAACAGATTTGGGTTTGTTCTGAAAATCGCTCACTGCGCTTGGGAAGAGTTCAAGTTCAGCAAGATTCATCACAAAGTGAAAACAAGAGAGAAAAAGAAAAAGGGGGATTCCCTCCCCCCCAGTTCACTTTATTGCAAATGCCGGCATTAGATCCTTCTTGCAAAAAAAGATGGATATTTGTCCTCATCCGGCAGTGGAAATCAATGTACAGTTCATGCTTTGGGCAGGAACAGCATCTTGGAAGCATGCCTCTGCAACCTCATCACATTCTCTCTCATACACAGGAAACTGGTTCTTTTTGGGTTGCCATCATCCAGGGGGGTCCTGGAGACCACCAGGAATTACAGCTCATGGATAACAGTTCCCTGGAGAAACAAAATTGCTTTGAAAGGTGGACTTTATGGCAGTGGTGTACTGTCCACTGGGACATGGGGTATCACATGCCTCGGAGCTCATGCCATTTGGTCCTGTGGGGGGGGGGTGCATTGGGTGCCGGCCAGGTCCTTGCATTTGGCCTCTCCTGTGACACAGCAACCTGGCCAACAGGAGCTGGCCTGTGGTTGCAGCTCAGCAGAAAGCAGCTGAGGCAGGTGCCTGAGGCCAGCTCCTGCCCTCCCCAGCCTCCCTGCTAGGCTGGGGAGGGTAGGAGTCAGCCTGCGGCTGCAGCGCCCACCTGAGGTGCTCGCCTGAGCCACCCACTACCAAGCTTGGCCGGGAGCCAGCAATGGGCCTGTGGAGCACGCCTTGACCCAGCCCAGCCCAGCCCAGCCCAGCCCAGCCCTGCCATGCCCCACCCCACCAGGCTGCCTGGGACGGCTGCTGCCGCCTCTGCAAGCTAAGGTACGTGGGACACAGGGAGTGTGGGGGTGGTGGAGGGTGCCAAGTAGTGGGGGGGCAGGGCCCATTTTCCCCCAACACACCTCTGCTCTATGGCATTTAGTTCCTTCTCTCCCTAAACGTCTGAGGCTCCACCCACAGATCTCTGGGAATTTCCCCAATGCAGAGCTGGCTATTGGGTTGCCAGCCTCCAGGTGGTGGCTGGAGATCTCCCGTTATTACAACTGACTTCCAGGCGACAGAGGTCAGTTCCCTGGAGAAAATGGCTGCTCTGGAAAGTGGATTGTGCATTGTGCACCCCACTGAATTGGATTGCACCCCACTGAAGTGCACCCCACTGAAGCCCTCCCCTTCCCCAACCTTTCCCTCCTCAAGCTCCACTCTCATGTCTCCATGTAATTCCCAACTCAGTGCTGACAACCCCAGTTGGCAACTCTGGGTTCTGGGGGAATTTTCTGATCCCCTATTTACACATATTTGCTACAACGTGAGAGCTGCTTCTTGACGTTTGTGTGGATACCACAACTGCATGAACTAGCAAAGGGGTCTACCTCGCTTTCTTCCCCATTGTCTAATAGTAGCGTCATAGTCATCCTTATCTTGAGCACATTTTTGTCTGCAATCCCATGCACATTCGCTGGGCAGGAACTCCCATTAAGTTCATGTTTAAGTCCTCAGACTTTATGCCCACTTACTTGGGGTGGAGGAGCTCCCATTAAGTTCCCCTGAGTAAACAGTCACAGGATTCAGCCTGTAGGTGCATATGATACTGTGAGGTGTACAGCCTTAAAAAACAACCCCCACATTACATGCCCGAAGCTCCGCCCACCCTTTGTGGGGGGGTTTGTATTTTAAGTGTTTTTTTTGTTTTTGGCCTGCAGGGGGTACATTTTTAGGCTAACAGCACCAAACTTTCAGGAATTTATTGGGAGACTCTCCTGATGATACCATCCACGTTTGGTGAAGTTTGGTTCAGGGGTTCTAAAGTTATGGACTCCCAAAGGGGGTGCCCCATCCCGCATTGCTTCCAATGAGAGTCAATAGGAGATGGGGCTACACCTTTGAGGGTCCATAACTTTGGACCCCCTGAACCAGACTTCACTAAACCAAGGTGATATCATCAGAATAGTCTTCTTCTGATACACCCAGGTTTGGTGAGGTTTGGTTCAGGGGGTGCAATGGTATGGACTCTCAAAGGAGGTGCTTCATCCCCATTGTTTCCAAAGAGAGCTAATAGATGGGGGCTACACATTTGAGGGTCCATAACTTTGGACCCCCTGAACCAAACTTCACCAAACCTGGGTGGTATCATCAGGAGTGTCTCCTAAAAATAACCTGAAAGTTTGGTGGTGCTAGCTTAACAATTGCACCCCTGACAGCAGGCACCCCCCAAATTTCCCCAGATTCTCCTTTTAAATCCACCCCCTTTGGCATGGATTTAAAGGGAGAATCTGAGGTCCCCAGTTTAAACATTGAAAGTGATGCTGTTTCAGGGTGGGAGATAATCCACCCCAAAACAGCATCACTTTCAATGTTGTTTTAACTGCGGAACCCAGGTTCTCTCCTTAAGGTGGATTGAGTGGAGAATCTGGGCTCCCTAGTCCCTGGGCTCACCATTGAAAGTGATGCTGTTTGGGGGTGGATTCCAGCATCACAGTGGCTGCCCATGGGGGGGGGGGCAAAAGTCAGATTTTGCACCAGGCTCCATTTTCCCTAGCTACACTTCTGCCTGGAGGGGAGGGCAGAAGGGACTGCCAGCTGCTGGATGGGAGCCCAGCTGATGGGGGGGCGGGGTAGGGGAGTCTACCATATCTGGCCTTGGAGAGCTGCTTTTATAAGCACTGAGGCCGGGGCGGGGCTTGGGGAGGCTTGGCCACACACCCAGGGGTGGGTGGGGCATGGCCTTGCCTCGAACCCCTCCATAAATAATCTATACCTACATCACTGGCAATTGCTCTCTTGCTGCAGGAAAGCACTTGTGGTGGGTTCAAGTGTGAAAGCAAGACATAATGAAATAAGGCAATCTGTAGCCATGGTAGAAATCTTAATATTTAAGCCAGTGGCCTGGATGAACAAGCATGTGATTGGCCATACTTCTCCCTGTACCTTCCATCCCTACAAAGTAAAGTAAGTGGGCTACCTTGGATGTTGGACCCACCTGAGTTCTGGGAAACCCACCCTTGGTGGCCTTATCCACCACCTAGGACAGAGATCAGTTCCACTGGACAAGGGGTATCCATCTTTTTTAAGCCTGCAGGAATATTTGGAATTCTGACATGCCAAGGTGGCTCAGTCACAAAATGGCTGCCACAAAATGGCTGCTACAGGAGATCGAGCCAGCCACAAAATGATTGCTACAGTCAAACTTCAGTAATACAGCGTAGAGCCTTGTACTTTAGTAGCAGCTGCTGAACAAAGCAACATCTAAAAAGAAAACATAATACACAGCCAATGAAATCTCCAATAGTTAATCAGAAGCCCTGCTGGGCAAAAACCTACCTGGCCCCACCCTAAAAACACTAGACAAATGACAGAAAAGGTGTTGAGAAGCACCATGACACTCACCTGGACCATGTTAAGGACACCTGCCCTGAGGAAATGACTACTTTGGAACATGTTATTCTATGGCATTGTACCCTGAGGAGACCCTCCTTCTCCAGTATCCCCCCCAAAATGCCCAAGAATTTCCCAGCCCAGATCTGGCAACCCGACCATCAAACTTTCTGCCAAATACAGCCATTGAAAAGTACTTACTGAAGTGCAAGGTTGGAGTTACTTAGTATTTCCCCCGTCCTCTTAATTCTGAAGGTTCGCAAAAAGGCAAAGGAGCACCAAGCTCTTCCAGAGATTGAAATCCTTACACAGCAAGATACCTACTTTGTACTTTCGTTCAGAGACATGATATTTTAAAACGGTGTTTTAAGTATCAAACAGAACGATTTGCACCTTTTTTTCCAGTCAGAAATAAGCTGCATGTTCAGCAGCGGCTATGAATGTGAACGAGGCATTCCTGAGCTCTGTTGTCACATTTCCACCTTGGCTTTAGACCACTCATTCCATCTCTGTTCCATCTTCTCATCTGCAAATAACAATTTGGAGCTACCTGGCATGGTTGTTGTAAGATCTATTATGCTAATATATTCAAAAGATCCAAAATTATATTTAAATGTACTCTAGATGATGCATAACTGTTAATATTCATAATTAAAACAAACACACACTTCGGGTCTCCCAAGTGACTTGTTTGTAAGCTATTAATTTTTAACCTTGCCAACACTTAAAAACCAAGTGAATGTTTTCACTCAGCTTCTGTGCACATTTTTTGTCAATTCTCCGTGAGGGGTTCCCACGCCTTTTTTAGTTATTTGTGGAATTGATGCTTCAATGCTTCCTAGCTGCCTACATATAATTGATGCTCCGAAGATTTTACCCTCACATACACACACGCAGAAATAATGACAATAAACACACAAGGAGGAACGGAGTGAGCTCAGGGACCTGTTAAAATGGTGCTGAGGATGGGGATGGCACAGAGGCATGGAAAATGGCAGTGGGCAATATAAAACATAGTGAATATAATCACACAGCAAGGGAAGACATCTTGAAAATGTTTCAGACTAAAGAATCATTTTAAAAGGGGATTTATTTCAAATGTTTTGAGGTTGGAAATAAAGCATTTTCACAACCAAAGGGGTGGGAGGAACCATGCCGCACTCCATGGAGGAAACATTTTATTTCCTGCCTCAAAATGTTTTCAAAGGTTTATGCAGAAAGGGCCAGTGATGTGAAGTAGACTAGGATCTAGGAGATCCAAGGCAGAATCCCTGTTCTGTCAGGGTTGCTGTGAGGATAAAACAGAGAAGGAAGGAAGGAAGGAAGGAAGGAAGGAAGGAAGGAAGGAAGGAAGGAAGGAAGGAAGGAAGGAAGGAAGGAAGGAAGGAAGGAAGGAAGGAAGGAAGGAAGGAAGGAAGGAAGGAAGGAAGGAAGGAAAGGGCGAGGGTGAGATGAGGAAGGACGAGGAAAAGAATGAGGAAGAAGAATGAGGAAGGAGACGGAAGGGCGGAAGAACGGAAGAATGTGGAAGACGGAAGAACCGGTGAAGGAAGAAACAGAAGAAGGAAAAGGAAGAAGAAACGGAAAAGAAGCAGAAGAGCGGAAGAAGCGAGCGAAAGAAAAGAAAGAAAGAAAGAAAAAAAGAAACAAAGAAAGAAAGAAAGAAAGAAAGAAAGAAAGAAAGAAAGAAAGAAAGAAAGAAAGAAAGAAAGAAAGAAAGAAAGAAAGAAAGAAAGAAAGAAAGAAAGAAGTGCTCCTTGGGCTGAAACAGATAATTATGCTTTATGGGGGAAGAAACACAAGACCATTTTCTCTCTTGTTTTGGCCAAATACTTCAGTCCCAATTCCAAATTGATGTCAAAGGGAACGGGATTCTCCTATCCTTATTCATGATTCAATTATGGTGTCAGAGGGTGACACTGTTTGCCTTCACTCTGATATCTTGTGGGTGGACAGAAATGGCAAGGGGCGAGAAGCAGGAGAAAGCCCTTTTTTCTGCTGCTAGGCCCACAGAACCAAACAGGAACAGAAACAAACAAAAAAGTGAGCAGAGAGCTCTCACTTCCATGAAACCTTTCAATCTGCCTCCACTACAGTTTCAAGTAGTGTTATATCAGGTATATCATTCAATGTCTGTGCAGCATCTCCATTTGTTCAGATAATTTTCCCGAGGAGCGGAATGAAAATATCCATGTTTGCTATTTAATCATTGTAGCATTCCAAGTCAGACATAACAAACCTGCATGGTCTAAATCCAATGACATCCAGGTTAAACTCATGAGTTCAGATTTAACTGATTTCCCCATCAAGCTGGTACCGGTTTCTTAAACCCGCTGAGATCGGCAGGCAAGCTTTGTGCATTTCCAGAAGAGCACAGTATGTCAGATAAGTTACATCAGAATTCTTCTGAAACTACTGACCTAGTTGAGGATGCTGGGCTCTCTAGAAGAGGTAGCATACAGAGCTGACATTTATTTCCTTTTTTCTTTTTGGGGTAAAAAAATAACCACCTTGAACAACTTTAGCTGCAAGCAAAAGACAAAAAGAGGAATAGAAAAAGAATACTGGAATCAAGAGAAAGAGCAGGATTTTGCACAGCAGATGTATAACGGGTTGCAACTGTTTTATAGGAATCCGTTTTCTCGTTTTCCATTTGCATGTGTGCATTGGTCATTGTGGGGTGTGTGGCGGGGGTGTTCCAGGGTGTGGTGGGAGTGGGCGGGGGCGGGGGCAGGGCCGTGGCAGGGCCACAGGGTGTACGCATGCCCCAGGCGCAGTTCCTCTTAGCTCTGGCCCGGCATGTGTGCCTTTCACCTGTCCAGGCAGCAATTGGAGCCCATCCAGGTTGCTTTCATGCCTTCATACAGAGATGCTTCTGCAACACACGTAAAGCCACCCAAGCATACAGAAATGAACCCCTGCAGCCATGCCAATTGTCCCACAATCTGATCGGCTGCACCTACATGGCTGCACATGTGCAACACACAAAAGGAAAAGGAAAAGGGACCTCCCTGCAAGGACTGGACAATAATGAACGCATTGCTGTAGATCTACACGGTGGTCAAACTCGCTGCCACGGGGAGAAAATGTGCTAGGGGGACTTTGTACACTGTTGGGTGCCCAGAGAATCTGCCCCATAGCATGCTGGGTGACCTGCACAGAATGGCGGGCAGGCACATTTTCCCTGACAGTGGGTGGTACAGAACCTAAAGTGAACATGTAGAAGGGAAGGAAATAAAAATGCTCCGGTCTGTTGTGCTTGAGCAGGAACACCTCCAATCTGGAATGATGCAAAATTATTGCTGGTTTAGTAATTACTGAAAGTTCAAAGGAATAAAACAGGTCAAACTTGTTTTGGGAACGGGACTTGTGCTAACTCCCCAGCCCCAAAAAAGGTGTTATAATGTCCTGCAGATGTTATATTTAATTTGTGTGGAATCCACCAATTCTAAGTACTAGTGAAGTAGAAAGGGGGGGGGGGAAGAGGCCATTTATATACAGAGAATGGTCATTTCCGCACGGCAAAATTACACCTGTGTAGAACTGGTTCCTTATAATCCTGGTCTGTTTAATCCTGGTTTTTCCATTTGCACGGCTGCCCATTTTGTGAAGGAATCCAGTGAAGACCAGGAGGAAATGCTCCAGCTTGTTTCGCACGAGCCCAGGACTTCTGTATTTACATTGCCAGCCAATCTGAGCATGCCCAATGTCCAGCATTCTGATTGGCTGCTGTTTTTGAGTGGCAGCTTGAATGAACATCAGGCAGGGAATTCAGGCGGCTGGCCAGGAAAATTAACTGTTTCTACTCCCGATTGGTGTTCTCAGGGTATAAGGCTCTAGCAGGATCATCCCGGGATTTTGTAAAAGAACACCAATCTGGCAGTTTTTGAATACCCTGGAATGAGGGAAATATTGCGGGGCAAACCTGCTTTAGTACTGGGAACTGTGCAAACATCTTGGTTGCACAGGGATATTTTCTTGCTCAACCCAGGATATTTTGACTATGCGGAAAAGACCAATGTCTTCTCTGAGGAGCATTTTTTAAACCCTAACTTCCTCATCTTATGGAATACTCTCCACCAAGTTCAGATTCCTAGTCCTATTGCATTGCTCATTAGATGCATCACCCTATTGATTGTGTTCTTTAACATACTGTAATCTGCCTTGACTCTCAGTGAAAAAGATGGACTATAAACAGTTCAAATAACAGTAAAATAAAATCCCTGATGTGAATGCTTCAAAGTTCCATTTGAGAAAACAGCTAACTTCTCTATTTTTTTTTTTACTGCTGACATGAGAGTTGCAACTTCTTAAGAGAAAATGCCGAGATCCACTCACGCTGACTTGACTACCCACCCATGAAAGATGGCTTTGAGGTTCAGAGCAGGGTTTGGAATAGGCATGCTATATGATGAACATGATCACTTAGCTGATCTACATCTCTCAACTCCATCAATTACACATGTAGCAAGCTCCTAATCTGATGATCTTGGTAATGGTCAGCCATTCTTGTGCTGTAACTGCCCCATCTATAAGGTCAGATTGCTTCAGCTAGTGTCTGTTGTTGCTCATTTCTTAGAATTAAGTTTTCTCACATAATCCTTAGTCACAATAGGGTCGCTTAAGCAATTGTTTACAGTACATCTAATTTTTGCTCCTATGCAGCTGGATCCACCTTTTAAATTATTGACTCAAATGCATTGCCTACTTTTTGCCACAGAGGCATCTATTTCAGAAGTGGCCGTAAGAAGTGATCATAATATTAGCTGTGTTCATGGGCAGACAATGAAGGCATACATAAACACAAATAGTAAGTCTCATTCAAATATCTCTAACTTTTAAAAAGTAAACTCAAAGTGGGAACAAAGGCGAGGAGGGCATGCTGCCAGATAACAGTACTGTAATTGTGTAATACAGCAGCATAACTGTGCAAAGGGACACAAACACACACATTCACATACATGCAAGCAGCTTTCAAAACTACTGACTCCCTGCTTGCACACTGCCAGGTGTTTGGGTATGCCTAGATTGAATGCAGAATGGGGGGATCAATAAATAGAAACACTACAACATCCTTCCATGCAGGTCTCTTTACTTCTTGGTCTCCTTGTCTCTTCATTCCCTTTACATCTGTTCTCCCCCATCCCCAACTGTCTGTCTGTCACTGACTTTCTGCTATGCTGCATTTATGAACACATCACTCCCAGTCTCTGCAGAGGAAAAGATACAAGATCTGTGAATGACTCCGCCCCACATATACACACATACACACTTGGGTGGGGGGACAGCTTGGTATATGTAAGAGGTGAAGGGAAAGAAATATGCACCTGTTCAAAACTGGTAGTTTTATCCCAGGACGTTGTACGAAAACAAGATGGCTGAGAATAGTTCTCCTATGAACAATCCCATTCACAAACTGAGCAGCCTGATGCAAACAAGCTGAATCTCGGTTGACTCAAAAAACTCTCTGGCAGCAATAAATGAAATCAGTTTGTTATCTCAGCACATGGCAGCCTCTGAGGCAGGCACGGCAGACCACCATATTACTACTGAAAGAACCCATCTAATTCACTGTTGTTGATTCCAAAAGTATGATCGCTTTTTCTTTCGGTGTGTGCTTTGTGCGTCATTTTGCCAGTTCTAATACCCCATTCCCCGATTCTTCACTTTAATGAAACTCCCACTTCTCACAAATTCCACTCCAACAAGGTTTCGAGAATCAAAGCCAGGTCAATGGGAATTTTCATTTAAGAAGGACATTCAATTTGGATTTCCATTAAATTGCTACCAATGTTGCCGGAAGGATCAAGGCTTTTTTTGAGAGAAAGCCAGGTAATCAAGCCCCCAAATATATATAACTGACGGCACGACTTGCCTGGCTGGCAGCATTTAGACTTCATCCACGCCCTTAAGCAATTTACTTAGCTTGGGAGACTCCAGATGCAATCACGCCAATTTCAGCTCTTTTTAAAAAGTTTCTAACCCACACGCTTGCAGGGGGAAGCTTGAGAATGCGAGCGCACAGCCTGCAGGCAGGAAAAAATTAGAACTGGCAATTCGAAGTTCTGTCAAGCCAGCTGCCGGTTATAAGGCAGCTGCCAGGGCCCACTCCACGGATTTCAGTGGCCGGCCTGTCATACGAAATGCCAAGCCCTTGCAGAAAACTGATGGCTGAAAGCGACAAAGTTGACTTTACGAGTTAACTACCAACTAAGACCCAGCCATAGCTTCAAGGTATCGCCAGGGCTGCCAACCTCCAGACAAGGCCTGGAGATCCCCCAGAATTGCAATAATCACCTGATGACAGAGAACAATTCTCCTGGAGAAAATGGCTGCTTCGGAGCGTGAATTTTGTGGCATCACATCCTCCCTGAGGCTCTTCCCCTCCTGAAACCCCGCCCCAGGCTCCAAAGCCGAATCTCCAGGAATTCCCCAATCCAATTCTAAGGCCCGTTCTGCACAAACCTTACAAAACATTTTGAGCCAGGAGATAAAATGTCTCCTCCATGGACTTCCCCGTTGTTTCCTGCCCCCTTTGGTAATGGAACCATTTTATTTCCAGCCTCAAACTGTTGTCAGTTAAACCTCTTTAAAAACAGTTCTTTCAACAGAAATGTTTTCAAAATGGCGTCATTTGTTGCGCAATCTTTTAAAGACATTTCCCACACCTTTCTGTTACCCCCGAACTTCCTCCTCATCACCATTTTCTGAGCCCACTCTCCATTCCCCCTCATCCATTAGTTGCCATATTTTCTGTGAGTTTATTTTTGGGAAGGTACTCTTCAAAACAGGATTATACGAGGTATGGAGAATGGCAGCATGAAGCCGCGAAGCCCTGAAGAATCAATTCATTCAACTAACTAAAAAAAAGGGGGGGGACACATAATGGCACTGGCGACCATCAATCATTTCAAGGAGGCGAATGTGGACATACATCATGGTAAGGGAAGGACTTAAAATGTTTTCCAAATGTTGTGAAGAAAAAAACCTGAAATATCCTGTTCCGGGATAAGGCAATATGGCAGGTGAAATCACTTGCAACTTGCCATGTTGGAAGCTGGATGCTGGAATAGATGTCCCTTTCAAAAGATTTTCTGAAGTTCCTAGAGTCAATGCCAAATGTTGAGTGTAATTTGTAAGCTTGGACACTGCTTGAGATCTCTTCTATGCTCCCCAGCATGTTCCCTATTTTATATTTCTATATCTCCGTCCCTATGTCCCCGGGCAGCAACTACACTTATCAGACAGTCACTTCTTGGCTATCCTACCAATTAAAGTGACCTATCTGGCATTAACCGGAACCGGGGTTTTTTCTATCATAGAGCTTGCTGTGGAATGAGTTCTCTGAAAAAGGACATCACACCTACATCACTAGCAGCATTCATTCCAGCATTCAGTGTAATTTCTAGACCCATCTAGTGTGGTGTAATTGTGGTGTATCAGACTGCGATCTTGGAAACCCAGTTCCAACGCCCTCTCTACCATGGAAGCTTGTTGGGCTTATCACACATTCTCAGCCTCGTTCACAAAGTTGTTGTTGTGAGAATAAAATGAAAGAGAAAACAGCAAGTCCCTGATGGGGAGAAATACTAACAATGATCTATTGTTAGGCTGCAACTGACCCCATGACTGGGGTTTTCAAGACAAGAGACCAGCAAGAGGGGTTTACCACTACTTTTCTCTACATAGTAACCTCAGTCTTCCTTGGTGGTCTCTCGGGTTGCCAGCTCTGGGTTGGAGTCTAAGAAGTGTGGGGTTCAGAGAGAGGTGAATCCACCTTCCAAATCTGCCGTTTTCCCCAGGTGAACTGATCTCTGTTGTCTGGAGATCAGCTGTAATCCTGGGAGAGCTCCACATACTACCTGGAGGTTGTTTACCCTAGTTGTCTCTCATCCAAATCTTAACTGTGGTTGACCATACTTAGCTTCCAAGCTCTGCTGAGAAGGGCTATTCAGGCTGATACCAGGAAAAAAAAAGTAAAAAAAACACAAGACTAGACCCTGTGAGAACATTTGCAGTTCTGTAGGGCCTACAAAACAAAGTTGTTCCACCATGCAGTAACATCTGAGACAGATTGAGGCAGTAATGTTTACCATCTTTGGACCTCCCCTCCCCTTCATGTTATCTTATTTTTGTTATTCTAGTTTATCTCATTTTACCTTTCACATTATTTTGGGTGGTTTGTGTTACTGGCACTCATTAATTGCTTAATATTTGGTGCCTCACAAATTAGTTCGTATTTGATCTACTTTAGATTGATATAGTTTGATTCCCAAACTTGTTGTTATCAGTAATTTCTGTCATCATCTTTTAGCTTTCATTTTATAACTCATGCCACTATGTTTAGCTAAACATTTTGTAAATTGGTTGTGATTTGTTGGAACGATTTAGGTCCTGTGATTTGGTTGTACGCGTCAATGATGTCAAATTTTATTAGCACTTGTAATGCTTACAAAAAGCGAAGAAATAAAAGGATCAGAAATTATAAGTACACTTAACATAAGGACTCCCAATTTCATCTACATCAAATGTGAACAGTAAAAATTAATATCATTTGTTCTTTAACTACATACTTAAATGTTAGCCTAATAACTACTATGGATAATTAAAATACTTTTCTCTGTTAAGTTTTACAATAACAATCCACTAATCCTCAAAACCATAAATCATCAATCTACTTTTTTCTGTTTTATCCAAGTAATCTGTCGATGGCTTCCAATTGTCCAAAACTTTTACAAAACTTGTTTCTTTAAGTAACAAAGTGAGTTTGGCCATCTCTGCCAACTTTAAAATCTTCAACCATCATTCTTCTATTGCAGATATATCTGGAGATTTCCATTTCTTTCGTATGAAATATTCTTGTACCTGATGTCATGTATAAAAACACTTTGGTTTTATATTGTGTGATAATGTGTTGTTATCCGCCCTGAGCCCAAGAGGGGAGGAGTGGTATAGAAGCTTAATAATAATGCCACGCCAATACGTTACAACTTCCTAGGCCTCTGGGTGAAGCTTGGATTGTAATGAAAGGCCAACAACCAGCTAAAGAACTGGCAGCTATGAAATCAACCAATAATAGGATCCCTCATGGGCACTCCCTTGTTGTGGAGAAGGAACTTGCATGCTTCAATGATGTTGAGAGTTATGCTGGAGGTTTACTACCAGAGGGGGCTTCCAAGCCAGACAGGTCTCAACTGAGAAACCAGACTAAGAGTGTCCACCAACCCATACAATATGGTGATACAAATAAAAAATAATTCCATACTAAATAAGTTGTCGTGTGGGTTAACAAGGGCCATGTCACATGCTGGCGTCCCTGGCGTCAACAAGTGGATCAACCATCCAAAAGAAAGAAGCATAGTGCACAAGAAAATCAGAGCCAAAAAAAGAGGAAAACTCAAGCTCCAGCATCTTTGGCACAAACCACTAGGATGAGGTCATCCCAGTGGTAATCGGCACCCTGGGCACAATCCTGAAAACACTAGAGCAGCACTTGAAACATCTTCAAATCGACAAAATTAATGTCTGTCAGATTCAGAAGGCAACCCTGTGGGGATCTTCATAATTACTAGGCTGATACATTACAACTTTCTAGGCCTCTGGGTGAGGTTCGAATTGTAATGAAAAGTCAACAACCAGCTAAAGAACTGGCAGCTGGGAAATAAATAAAGAAAACTCAGGAACTTCAGACAAACTGAAAAGCTGTACTTAAAACTCCAGAAGGACAACTTAACTCTGAGTAGCTGAGTCATGCTGAAGTTGCTATAACTTTGCCTATATAAATGTAAGTCCCAAGCATTTAAGTGGTTTGTAAATCATCCTGCCTGACTGTAACACAATGCCAAGAAGAATGTTTTGCTACCTGCACATGCTGCTTACTTAACACCATGCTGCATTACTAGCGATTGGAAGGGAACAACAAACCCAGCGATCTGGGGTTTTAAGCGAGTACTGATTAACCCTGACCCTCTTCTGAGTTTCCAAACAAATGGCAACACAGCGATATTTAGCAGTCCATCAATACTCTGCCTGACTGGATAAAAATGAATACTGCATCCTTATCTCTGCGTCCTACATCAGCATGCTATTCCAAACAGCAGTGTTCCTTTAGTATGCCGTGTCTTCCCACCACCTGTCCGCCTTGATAAGCTCAGCACCGCAATCTAAATCTGTCATCAAAATATGTTTACTTCACAGTATTAAATCTCATGTGTGTGTTTTTTTAAGCGTCAAGAGGGTTTTCAAAGTTTGCATGCCAATATGAAAATGGAAATCACATTAAGAGTGATCTCATCCTCATTGGATATGATAGACATTACACACACACACACACCCTAAGAAACTAAAAAAGAGACCTGCTGGCTGAAGCTAGTGGTCCATTTAGTCCAGCATCCTGTCTCACGCAGTGATTAACTGGTTGCAGTGGAGGACCTACAAATAGGACATAGAGATCAAGGTCCTCTCTTGATGTTACCACCTGGAACTGAGACTTAGAGGCCAATTGCTTCTGGCTTTGAAGGTTAACTTCAGCACCATGGCTAGTACCATAGATGAACATCTCATTCATGAATCTTATGTTAGATGAACACAACACTCAGCTGAAAGAATATATTATATACCACTTGTTCAAGTGAAACGCTTCTAGCAGAAGGGTGAAAACTGTGGAACTGGAGTATAGTGGAAAAAAGTCTCGTAGACAGTGGAAATCTTAGGATTGCTTTGGGATGGTCTCTCTCCTAGTGCCTACAAAATAGCTGGTAAGGTATAATATTCCCATCCTGTCAATAGGATGCTCAAGATATCGTTCTCCAGTCACGGCCCAGGATGGGTTCTTGCTAACTGTATTCACAAAGATAGCACACCCAGGATATATAAACCTTAGACAGAGAATAAAGATTTCATACACCCAGAGATGCAGTGTGGAGTCCCATCACACTGATCCCCAGGTCTAGAAATTTAGGAGCATTTAGAGGATTATGTGCAAAGGGATCACAATGCTCAAGGGCTCCTTTTGTTATTCTGCCTGAGGAATATGGCTCAGCGGTATAGCACAAACATTCCATACAGAACTTCACAGGTTTAGTCGCTGGCATCTGAAGTTAAAGGACTTCAGGAAGCAATTGATGGGAAATACCTTTCTTTGCCTGAGACCCTTAGAGCTGGTGCCAACCAGAGTAGGTAACAAAGAGCTGGATGATGTACTTTGATAGAGGGCAGCTTCATAACTCTGGGTACTGTGTTGGTTCCTACCAGCTTTTTCGCTGATGAGAACAAAAGAAGGAACCCCTCTAGATCACCGTAAGGGATGTTGGGACTCATTTGGCTAAAAGCACCTTGAGACATAGGCTGCATGAGGAGGGGAATCAAGTGAGATTTGGAAGAAAAACCTGGAAGAGTCCAACCCACTGGCTGCAGCCACCTGGAACAGTTGTAAGATGAAAGAAATCAGTGCTGGAAAGCTAACAAAGGGTCAACTAGAAGATAAAGGTCAGTCTTGCACCAAAAACCTTATACTGCATTCCCTCCACCCTTCTGCCCCTTCTAAAGATGCATGTGGGGAGTACTTAAACACCCGTGACCATTGGATCTCCTATCCATACACATACCTGAAAGAATAAAAAGACAATCTGTGGCATGCATAACTTATCACTCACACAAAAGCTAGGAGCTTCCAAACTGGCCAGCAAGTTTAGGACAATTGTGGGAGTTACAGTTGCAAACATGAAGGGAATCATAGCCAAGTTACCTTGATAACTGCCCCATCATGCTATTTGCAGTGGAGCCTAAGGCTACAGCCTACTTGTAATGGGCAGGCATCACAAAATAAGAATAGGGGTCCCAAAATAGGCCACCGGCTTGAGGAAGGGGAAAGGACCTGAAGTACCAAAAGTAAAGGGAATTGGAACATCCTGGCATAGATTAGCTCCCAAACATCCCTCTGCTGTTTGCAATGAAAGCAAAGGTTTACTCATAGGAATCCAGGAAGAGAAGGCAGAACAGACAACACGAAGGGTGGAAAATAAACATTCTGATGCAAAAGAAACACCGTTTAGCCACTTTCCTAACATCAGTGTGACATCAAGGTAAGAGCGTTTGATGTGAAGAACTCAGGTTTGAATCTCCAATCTGCCACAAAGCTGGACAGGTGACCTTAAGCCAGTCCCATTCTCAGCCTAACCTACCTCACAAGGTCATTGTGAGAATAAAATGGAGGACAGGAGAACAACATGAACTGCTTTGGGTCCACACCAGAGAAAGAGGCCGCATGGACAGGGAGGGTGGAAATTATTCTCTCCTTTACAAAACAAAGGAGATTTAGGGATCAAGGAGATCCACGTTCAAATCTGCACTCTGTCATGGAAGCTCACTAGGTGACCTTGGGTAAGTCGCACACTCAACCCAGCCTACGGTTGCAAGGATAAAACGGAGAACAACACAAGCCACTTCTGGGCTGTATGGCCGTGGTCTGGTAGTTTTTGCTCCTAAAATTTTGCTCACATCCAGAGGCAAGCCTTCTTGCCACAACATGCCCCTGAAGATGCCAGCCACAGATGCAAAAACTACCAAATCAAGGCCATCAAGGCCTGTAAAAACCACAACAGCCTGTTATTCTGTTGTATTTACATCCTAGCTTTTCTAACCATCCACTCTGCTATCCCACGCTGACAACAGAGCTTCTGCAGCTTTTTGGGTTATTTACTGCATTTTTGTCCCACTTTTCTCCCTGCTAGGAACCCAAAGTCGCTGACATCATTCTGCTAGCCTTCATTCTTTTCCCTCCAACAACTTTGTGAGGTACCATAGGTGGCTGAGAGTGCACGGCCAGCCCAAAGTCAGCCAGCAAGCTTCCTAGAAAAGAAGAGATTCAAACCAGTCCACCTCTCCAACCACTACGCTATGCTGACTGTCCCACTGACCCCAGCTTTTGAAAACAAGACACATTCCTAGGCCGCAGCCCCTCAGCCCCGATTTACAAAATGCAAGTCCAACAATTAGATCTGGCAATCCTGCATTCTCAGGGCTTCTGAGTCCCCCTTCTGTCAAAGTCACTCCAAAAAAATAAAAAATACCGCAGCTGAAATACATTATATCGAAATTGCTGTGATGTGGCTTTTCTGATGAATGACGCTCGCGGAATACCTTTTTTCATTGCCTGTGTGGGAATCCAGCACCTCGATGTGCATTTTCCCCTGACTAAACCAAACGCAGCTGCGGAGGAGGGTGTTCGCCCCTACCCTATGCTTACTCATCAGCTAACAGCATGGCACTCCGGCTAATGATGATTCAGCCTGACTGGAGCCCTTCATGTCAGTGTGAAAGAAAAGTACTCTGAGTTTTACTGTCCTGAAACTTGCAAAATAGATTACTGGGTGTAATCAAAGCTGAACAGTGACATTTTCCCAGCGTTCTGCACTGTTGCCATACCTTATCATTCACAACAATATCCCTCCAAGGCTTCTTGTTCATCTACAAAGGGAAGAACAGATTGCCTTCGCGCTTCACGCAATGACTGATTCACTGGTTTGCTTGTTGTTTTTTTCCCCATGTACAGCAAAAGTTGAACCTGTATGGGATTTATTTCCTGTTTTAGAACTGTTCCAATGAACTGTTATTTGCGTGAACCTTGGGATAGCTCTGGAAGTTACTAAAACGTGCAGCAAATGTACACGGGATCGAGGCCCCTTCCGCACTTTCAATCCACTTTTAATCCACTTTTCAGCTGTGCGGAACAGCAAAATCCATTTGCACACGATTGTGAAAGTGGATTGAAAGTGCATTATTCTGCATGTGAAGAAGGGGCCTGAAAGCCAGCATGGCCTAGTCCAGGGGTCTGAAAGTGTTCTGTGCCTTAACAGTGTGGAATCTTCATATTTGTGGGACTTCCTCTCCCGATATATTTACCAGAGAGCATCTTGCTCATTTGGGAACAAATTCATGGCAGTCCAGGGGCTTTTTCTGCTGTAGCCCTGGTCAGGTGGAACATCCTGTCAAAACGGACCCAGTGTCAGGCTGGAGCCTGACATCCATCAGGACTACACCGAAAGTTACTTTCGCTTTTGGCTAGTGTAACAAAGTAGCTGTGCCTGCGACTTTATCTCTGTGTTCCTGACCTTGAGCCTGTCTTGCATTCCTTTCTGTAGAGCTCTGGGTAGTGTGAGTTGAAGGTGTGGAATTGGGAGGGAGAAAGGCAAAGAGGGGGGGTTGATAAACGTGAGTTATTCAAAGCAGTTTCAGAACTGGCTTCTTCTCTCTCTGGCCCACCGCTGCTAAGCCAAGAGTTGCAGAGTCTGAATTGGTCCATAGAGTTGGCACCCAGGCACTGCTGAATCTGATGCCATTTCACAGGGCCTGTAAGACAAGAGATTCTTAAGTGTAAGGATGTGTAAGGACTAAGACCGTGGTGGCGAACCTTTGGCACTCCAGATGTTATGGACTACAATTCCCATCAGCCCCTGCCATCATGGCCAATTGGCCATGTACTGGCAGAGAGCTGATAAGATTATGAGTCCCACCTTCTGAGATCTAAGGAATTCTACTGGACTAAGATCCAGATACCATATATACTTGTATATAAGTCGAATTTTTCAGCACATTTTTTGTGCTGAAAAAGTCCCCCTCGATTTATACACGAGTCAGGTGTATTGTAAAAAATATTTAGGGTTTTTACTTTGTCGGCAGCCAGGGGGCGCAGTTTTTAGACTAGTGGCACCAAAATTTCAGGGATTTTTCAGGAGACTCTTCTGATGATACCACCCACGTTTGGTAAAGTTTGGTTCAGGGGGTCCAAAGTTATGGACCCCCAAAGAAGTACCCCATCCCCCATTGTTTCCAATGGGAGCTAATAGTAGATGGGGCTACATTTTGAGGGTCTATAACTTTGGACTTCTTGAACCAAATTTCACCAAACCTGGGTGGTATCATCAGGACGGTCTCCTAAAGATACTCTGAAGTGTTGGTACTGCTAACATAAATATTTCTCCCCTGACCAAAAATCCAGTTTTGAAGTATTTTAACTCTTGTTTTTTAGCTTGGTTGAGGATTGAGCTAAGGTTTTTGTACTCTTAAAGTTATTGTTGAGACAATATTGTTTTTGTTGACCCTCTTTTCCACTTACAGAGCTAGTTTACTGTTTTTCTTTGAAATAAATATTCAAAAACATTTAACCTACTGATGTCTCAATTAATGTAATTTTATTGGTATCTATTTTTATTTTTGAAATTTACCAGTAGCTGCTGCATTTCCCACCCTCGACTTATATGCGAGTCAATACATTTTCCCAATTTTTTGTGGTAAAATTATGTGCTTCGACTTATACATGAGTATATATGGTAATTCACACCATTGTATCCAGTGGTGGGATTCAGCAGGTTTGCACCACTTCGGTAGACCCAGTTGTCAAAATGGTGCTTGTAAACAACCAGTTGTTAAATGATTGGAATCCCACCACTGATTGTATCCCCCGTTACAGCGTCACGCTGCCCACCCTGCAAAACAACAATTTTCTCCAGAGGAACGGATCTCTGTCATCTGGAGATCAGTTGTAACTCTGGGAGATCTCCAGCCCCCACCTGGAGGTTGGCAGCCCTACTCCACAAACAGGACTATTCAACTGGGTCCCAGCCCAGTGCGGTGGAAAATGACGTATTTGCCTGCCAAACACACCCACTGCAAAGTTTGCAGATTCCCTAATGACAAGCAGTGTGGATCAAAGTTTTCTGTTTGCTTGCCTTAACGTCATAAAGCATAAGAGATTATTGTAAGCGTTGCCCTAATGAATGAGGAAAAATGGGAGTTCAATGTAATCTGCCAAGTTTCCCAGCCATTTACGGTCCCGAAGATGAAGTGCGTGTGTCAGTCGCCTTGGCTTCCCTAAGCAGAATCGAAACGACTGATGCCTTGAGATTTTAGACCTCAATCCCTGCAACGGCTTTATAAAAGCAATCGGTGTCACCCAGAGGCCAAAAGTCAATTATGCTCCTTGGCAACTAATGGCAGGCACGAGGCTCCTTAAAATTTATCTCTATGTGCAAGCTTGTGGTTGTTTTAACATTATCATACAAGGTCGCACATTCTCAAAGTCTTGATGTAAACTTCTGAGAGCGTTGTTGACCTGCTTTCATTTCTACCCATCCCACGTCTAAGAAATGAGAAATGTGGATCTAAATATTGGAAGAAGTTACCCATTTATTTATTGGCCATTTGTACCCCAGCCTTTCCCCCATTGGGGATCCATGATTACATCATTCTTCTATTCTCCATTTTATCTTCACAACAGCCCTGTGAGGTAGGTTAGGTCAACAGACTGCGACTGGTCCAACTTCGCCCAGTGAGCTTCCATGGCGTGAGTGGAGATTTGAACCCTGGTCTCCCAGATACTAGTCCAACATGCTTCACCGCTACACCATACATTTCAACAAAAGAAGGCACAAGTTCCTCCCAATCCAATTTCCACTTTCCTTTTACATGTGTTTGGAAGTGGAAGGATGGTAAAGCTCCTGGGGATCATGCTAAACCTCGTTAATTCATACACCATTTCCTGGACTGTCTTTGCTTTAGGGTGCTCCACTTGGGTCCTAGTGCCTTGGAAACAGAACGAAGTAGGCACTAAGACCCAAGTGGAGCATTCGAGATCAAAGACTGTCCAGGAAATGGTGTATGAATTGACAAATCTCCTGCCACCTTTATCCTGAACAGGGTATAGCATCACTTATGATTTATTCAGGCAGTATTGGGTGTATATAACTTTAAAGGATAGATTTCAAGGTCTATCAATTATCTGTGGATAAACCAGTCTTGAATCAACTGGTTCAGTCAACTGACATAACAGGAAATTGTACAGCTTAGGTCTTCTTCAGATGTGGTTTACATGGATGGCAAAACAGATGACACGGGGTGACAAATCATGGAATCATAGAGTTGAAAGAGACAACAAGGGCCAACAAATCCATCCCCTGTGATGCAGGAATACACAATCAAGGAACGCTTGACAGACAGTCATCCAACCTCAGTTTAATAATGTCTGAAGAAGGAGACTTCTCCACACTCCAAGGCAGTGTATTACATTGTTGAACAGCCCTTACTGTCAGGAAGTTCTTCCTAAAGTTTAGGTGGAATCTCCTTTCCTGTACCTTGAATCCATTACTCCTTGCCCTTGTCTCTGGAAGAACAGAAAACAAGCTTGCTCCCCTTTCAACATGAAGCCAACTAACTGGATTTCTGTTGATGAAAGGGGTTTCCTCATCCCATCAACAGGTGTACCTGAAAGGAAACTCAGTGTGATGTTGTGATGAGATTAGAACTGGGAACACCCAGGTTGGCTCATTCTGTTGTTCCCTACCAAAACCAAGGTTTACTTCAGGCAAGACAAGAATGGCAATTGATGTTCCACTTGCAATCCCAGAGATCCTTTGTCAGGGAAAAAGGTCAAAAATGAGTCTCAGATATGTTCTTCTGCCCATCCTGCTTACTGTGAGGAAAGCCTCTCAAAATCCAATGAGGTTTAATTTTCTAGGGAAAGGGAATATCTAGTTTGATAGTTGTAACTTCCCACAATGATCGATGAAATGGGGGGAACAAGACAGTGGATGCACAAAATTCAGGCCTCGCCCTGTGATCTCCTAGCTTTGCCTTCTGAGAAAAGTTTAACTCCAAACGCTGAGAAATGTCACTTTCTCCCTAGGCTCAGCATATACCAAGCGTCATCACAGTTAATAGATAAACGGTCCCTTTTTTTGGTTCTTAATATTGTAATATGGTAATTTATAATGCCAATAAAGGCTTCTGTCTGTCATCACTAGCCAGAGTTTGTTGCCGACTATGGGCAAGGGCATTCCTGGAGATTTTGGGGTGGAATTTGTGGAAGGAGGGGTTTGGGGAAGAAAAGACCCTCAGTGGAATATAATCTCATAATGTCCACCCTCCCAAGCAAACATTTTATTCCAGGGGGAACTGATCCTTTTAGTCTGGAGGTTAGTTGAAATTCAGGGAATCTACAGGCGCCCCCTGGGGTTGACAACCCTACAAGGCAATACGAGGCTGATATGTTTGCTCAGACTACCTGACTCTGCAATTAAAATCCATAGAGAAAAAAAAATCTTTACTCGACAATAAAACAGAAAGTTTGTGTATGAGGCTGGAAGCATTCGCTAGAAGTAGTGATTCAGTAAACCTGAATCATGCCCTCTCAAAAAAAAAAACCCTTAAAAACTCTTATCAGGATTTCCCCCCATATCTATATATAATTCGGCTCTCCAATTGCAGAGCCGAATTAGCTTAATGCCCCAAAAGTCAAATAGTTTTCAGGGTTTTTTTGACTTTTGCTTGCACAGAGTAGCACCATCTGCTCTCTGCAAGCAACCCCTCCTTCCTGTTGGCAAATCTGGTTGCTGGCTCTGCAATTGGGGAGGGAGACAGTGAAGCGAGCCGGGTTCCTTGCAGACAAAGAAGCTCTCTGATCTTTGCAAACAACCCCCCTCCCAACATAAAAACAAACTTGAGAACTGACAGATAAGAGAACTGAATTTTTGGGGGGTTAGGGTTTTTAAAACCCAAATAATTAAAGCGAAAAGCTGAATAAAGCTGGCGGGTATTGGCCTTTTCGGCTTTGCCGAAACGCACACCTGAAATTAACCGAGCACAATTGTTTGTGCTCCTCTCTACCTGTCACCCCCTTTGCTTGCATGCCCTGTCTCCATAATATTGGCTATAGTATCTCATCTGGGATATGAGGGAATGTTGAAAAAGGGCATATTAATTTTTTTGTTATTCTACAAGGAATGATTTAGCAGCATGTGTTTTGTCCGTCTGTATCTTGTAGAGGGATGTCATGTGCAGATGACAAGAAAACTTTCACCACCCCTTAAAAAGGGAGAAAGCATTGCCTATATTCACTTCATAGACCTTCCCTTTCTTTAGAATACTTATTTATCTATCTCTTTATTGTGTTTCGGATTCATCTCCTGGCTGTGTTTTATCTGGCCCATTCTAGGCACATGCTTTGTTTGACCTCGCCGTCTGAAGGCTGCCTCAAAATGACAAACAGAAACAAGAAACAGAAACAACAGAGCCAGGTAAGCCCTGATTTATGTGTTGTCCCCTCAAAAAGACAGCTGTCGAATACAACTGAAAAGTGAAATTTGACGTGTGATACAGAAACCATCGGGATAGTCTGATGACAATGAGGATTTTGTTATTAAATATATGTGATTAAGTTTCATCCCCCATGACATTTCACATGGTAGATCAATAGAAGACAAGCTACTGAGGTATATGATCACCCTTTTGACATCAGAGACTATAGAAAGAATGGAGAAATGCAGTGGGGAAAAAGGTATGAACAAAGGAAGGAACTTTGTAGACACATGAAGGAGTGCCTACACTTGTATGTACCTGTCCTGGCACTTGGGTCACAATGGAGGTGCTTTTGGTAGTACCTTGCCCCACTGAGGCACCCCCCTTATCTCCAGATATTTCCCCACCCCAGATTCTTCCCTGGGGATAAGAACAGAAATGGGTCTCAGGCATGTATGTTCTTCAGCCACTCTCCGTATTGTGTGAAGAGCTGAACCTGTGAAAGATGGTTTAATTTCCCAGGAAAAGGGGAGATCTAGTTTGACAGTGAGTCGTGTACTCTTGCTGCTCCACGCCTCCCCTCCACCACAACTGGTGGCCAGCTCATGGTGGGGCTGGAGGGGAAAGAACATTTTCCTGGTCCAAGCCCGGACACACACACTCCTCCATTACCTGGTGGCGGCACAATATCCTTGGAACAACAAGTACTCAGGATTTACTTCCTGCTCCAAGCTCCCTTCCCTATAGTGTATCAGGCAGCTCCAACCAGGTTTATCTGCTGGGTTGGGAGATTTAAGCCCTTATTTTTGCTCTGGTAGTGATAAACTGTTGGTTATAACTTGGATCAAGGGTGAAACCTTTGTGTAAATTTTAGTCAATTGGTTTTAACAACTGTTGGTTATACTACCCTGCTTACTAAACCTAAGAGACTGCTGTTATATGTTCCTCTTTCCATCCTTAGCAGAAGGACAAAACATTAAGAAACTCCAAATAAAAGAAATGCTAAAAGAAAGCAATATGAACACACATGACTGAGAGGGAGACAGACAAATCTCCCTGAGGAGGAAGTTCCAGAGTTCTGGTGCCATAGATGAGAAGGTCCTTTCTTAGGTCACCACCTGTTTAGATTCAGGTGGCAGGGGCAATTGCACCAAAGATGATGACCAGAGTTTGTGAGTATATATTCCAGTCCTCTGGAGGCCCTGGCTCAGTTTCCCCTGCCATCTGAAGCTGGCAATCCAAGAAAGGGCCTTCTCAGCTGTGTCACCTCAGAGAGACTCATCTCACGCTATTGGTGTCTATTGCCAGTAGACTAAGACTTCATTGTTCTGTCAGCCATATCCCCAATAATGGTGACTGGCACTCCTCCAAGAGTTGGTTTATATATTTTAATTGAATTTTTAAAATTAATTTTAATTGCTGTAATGTTTTTTTTTAATGTTCTTTGCCTTGTTGGACCTGAAAAGCAGGATAAAGATCTTTTATTTTATATTATGAGGGGAGAAGGGGAAACTATCATAGTCTGCAGAGGATAATAATATCATTGCTATTATAAAAGAAAGGGGAACCAATCATACAGATAACAGCAAGCCTTTTTATCAGTAAGTTTCCTGTTCCCCTCTTGTAGCATACAGAGCTGTGTCAATTCCCCATGAGCTTGAAGAAATGCCTGATCTCAAAGACCGGTGTCCTCATTTTCTGTAAGTGCTGAGCAAATTAATGAATAGTACTAACTGCATGAAACAATGCTGTCAGCATACCATAGTCTGTCTGTCTGCCTGCCTGCCTGCCTGCCTGCCTGCCTGCCTGCCTGCCTGCCTGCCTGCCTGCCTGCCTTCCTTCCTTCCTTCCTTCCTTCCTTCCTTCCTTCCTTCCTTCCTTCCTTCCTTCCTTCCTTCCTTCCTTCCTTCCTTCCTTCCTTCCTTCCTTCCTTCCTTCCTTCCTTCCTTCCTTCCTTCCTTCCTTCCTTCCTTCCTTCCTTCCTTCCTTTTCTCCCTTTATTTCTGAAAGCAAGCTTTCTTTTAGTGGAGGGGGGGCAGGGTATGAGATAAGTGGACTAAGAGAAAAATCTGCCTCGCTGAGCAACACATATGTAGATATTGATGCTTTCATCAGCTGTATCCATCAAAGTTATATTTTTCCTGCTGATCACAGCTCTACACACTGTAATAAAACATACACCACTAGTTACAGAGCAGGCATCTGCTCTAAATATTGAGTATTGCACTGAAATGCACCTGTCTGATCTGGAATTTACTGTCCCTGAGGAATTCTCTGTGTACTGCTGAAGAATCCAACACAGTTTGCGTCCCACTAATGTTTAAATAGCTAAGGGATTGCTGGAAAATAATTTAAGGAAGAGACTGGAGAATACGCAGAATGTTTCTCAGTAGGCTCCTTCAAAGCAAAATGCCACAGTATATTGAAGGAAAAAATAATATTACTGGAATCTGGCGGGAAATGCGTTCAGAGATGCAGGAGGTAGCCCAACAGAACAAGACGATGACTTCTTCTGCCCCATTACTTGAGAATCAGTTGGAACTTCAAACAATTCTGTCTTGACATTGGGTCAGTCACAAACTCTCAGCTTCACCTACCTCAAAAAGCTGCTGTGAAGATAAAACAGAGAACCGAACCACATAAGTCACTTTTGGTTCCCATTGGGGAGAAAGGCGGGATATCAATAAAGGAAGTAAATAAATAAATACTGTACCATGAATACAGTTATGAAGGAAGGGGGATCCCAGGTCCTCTTGGATGCCTATTACACCAGAAACACTCATGTGATTTGCCATCTGATTTCTGCATTCACATGCAGACTGCCCCATGAAATTACCATTTCCCGCATGGTTGTATACATCCTCCATGTTCTAGTGTTATCCCTGTGGATCTTTCATAGTCTCTCTCTGCTGTTTTTAAGTACACACATGGTCAACAGCCTAAGTAATCAGGAACATCTAGACAACGCTGCCAAAAAGATGTAGTTTTGTGATGTGTGTAACCATCCGTGGAGAAACTCAAAACAACAGCACTCTTATTATGCTAACATTCTGTTTTATGCAAAACAATACACCAACAGAGAATAATACCGGCTTCATTGGGTGGTTAAGACCTAATGTCTTATACAAACATTTTGCAAAGGAAATCTCTCTCTCTTTCTCTCTCATTCCCCTCCCACCCCCTTCCACCGCTCCCCCATACACATCTATTAGGCTGAAGAATGTGACTTGAATTCCTTCCTGAACCAAATGCCTTTACTTATTTCCTCTTCAAACAGTGGCCTTTGTGAAACAGACATGTTATTCGATCTATACCACCTCCGCTTGGGCAATGCTCCGTTCCACTGTAGTTAAGATAATGTGATAACTATTCAATTACCTAGGATAAGTTTGCAAGGGACTGAAACACAGGTACAAACACAGAGAGACTCTGGTTGTGACCTTCAACAACTGGTTTATTCTGATGCCGAAAAGAATTAAGGAAAAATAAACAAAGGGATTGGGGGGTGGGTGGGTGGAGGAGATCACAACTCCCAGGGATCCTTCTACTCTAATCTTTTTGAGTCCTTGTGACAGCTCTGTTGTATTTGCAATGCAAAAGTTTGCCTTTGGGTAAAATCAATGCTACTGTATAATGTAGTAAGTATTTGATCAGCACATATGAATTTGCGGCTACTGAGATGTTGAATTGGGTGCACGTGGAATGATGCCATGAGCTCTCTGAAAAAAACAGCAAGCACTATGTACCACATTTTTTTTAATTCTACCCTTTTCCAAGGAACTTAGCGTGCTGTACACCTCTCTCTTTCTCATGCAGCAAACTTCACAGCAGTGTGAGGATTTGTAATCGAGGTATCCTGGATCCTAGTCCTTTTGAGATGCTACCATCATGAACTAGGAGCATCTCAGCTACCTGTGATCTTCCCAATATGTGTGGTCACCATGCTGTGTGAACAGAGGCAATTTGTATATTTACCATGTTCCAGCTTTGGTATGAATAGGACCTGGGAGATCCACATTTGGATACCCATTCTTCAATGAAATCTCTCTAGGTGACCACAGGCCTGTGGCATTCTATCCTACTTCACAGATTGACTATGAAGATAAAATGGAGGAAAGCAGAATGATGAAAGGTGATCTCAGGGCCCCACTGGAGAGAAAGATAGGATGTAAACAAAAGAAACAAGTGTTCACATGTACTAAGGTTGTATGCACCCAGGAAATATGAATATTGCATGTTCACACAACATGCTAACTTCATGTATTGTTGTACTGCTCCAACTACATCGCGTCTTCATGCAGGCCCGATTAAGTATACTACCAAACACAATATTAAATGGTCGCTACTTACAGTTGCCGAATGAAGAAAGGACTTGTTTGTGCTCTAAGAATCAGCCAGAATCAGTAATACGTGCTGTACTGCACGTTCCCATAGTGTGTGAGTAGACTCCCGATGCACATATAGATATTATATCACCCCCTGCTCTAAATATTGAGTGCCAGTGTGGTATAGAGGTCGAGAGTGGTAGATTCTAATCTGGAGAATTAGGTCTGATTCCCCACTCCTCCCCATGAGTGGCAAACTCTTAACTGGTAGACCAGGCTTGTTTCCCTGCTCTTCCACAAGAATCCTGCTGGGTGATTTTGGGGCAGTAACAGTTCTCTCCGAACTCTCAGCCCCACCTTCCTCACAAGGTACCTGTTGGGGGGAGGAGACGGGAAGGAGTTGTAAACAGCAGGGTATAAATCCAACTCTTCTTCTCTTTTTAATGCATGCAAGCACGCCCTCCCGCCATGTCCTATCTGCTTATATTTTGGATTCCTAAAATAATTACAGAATGGCCAGACAACTTAGTGGTTAGCACTGTTTCATTTTTCCGTTTATCGAAAGGGCAATATCATTTCATCGAAAACCAGGCCCGTTGTCTGTAAGCGAAACCACAAATGTCAGGGACCAAATTGAAACTGAGTTTCTCATTCCAGCATCGGAAAGCCAGTGTTGTGTTTTCTGGCATCTAATTATACGCAACAACACTAATAATCTGGCATGAACTGTTCACCTCGGAATTGACATGGCTGCCCTGACATAACCTGCCATTAATAGCGGACAGCTGCAGCCAGTGTTGGGTGTCACACAATTAATCTCATCTGGACCTTAACAATAGCTGGTACATAATAGTGACAGAGTGGGATGAATCCAATTTAACAGCAAATCTGCAGGCATGTTGTTTGCAGATCACACCCTGCATCAGCAGAAAGCAACTCAGCATCCACACAAAAACAATAATTATGATGCATATGGTCTTTGTGGCACAAAGGAAGGGCCCTAGATCAAAACTGGGGCCTAGGCCATGCCGCAGAAACATCCTAGCTTCATTCTCTGGCATCTCTAGTTAATTCAGATCAGAAGAATGCTGTTATTGTGGCTAGGGTGCCATGTTTGAATCCCCGCTACCATGGAAACTCACTGGGGGACCTTGGGTCAATCATACCCTCTCTGCCTAACCTTTCCCTCAGAATTGTTGTGAGGAGAAAATGGAGGAGAGGAGAATGACGACACTGCATTTTCATGAGAAAAGGTTTGGTATAAATGTAAATAACAAATATATAACAAATATAAGTGAAAATGAAGAGCAGATAAAAAAGTAGATTGGTCAGTGGGTCGGGTGGTGATTTGGGTAAACCTGACCCCCCCAAATAAGCCAAATCATTTTTTCGGGTTTTTAATTTACCGATAAAAAGCCAAGTGTATTTGGAAGTGATGGAGACACCTAGTGCCGAAAAAACATAAATAACATCCAGCTTCTTCAATCTCCCTCCTCCTCCCCCTATTTCCCGAGTCCATGTGGACTTGAGACCAAGTGAAGTGAGGAGAGACAAAACTCCATGCTGCTGGCACCATGCAATGATGGGGAAAAAAAACCTGGATCCCCACTTGAAAGATAGTCTGTGTACAATTGAGGCAAGTCAAACAAACTCAGGTTTCTTGAACATGTAGCCACGTGTAGGCATTCACCCCCCAGCATCAGAACGTTCTTTTATGAATGTCAGGGGCATAAGCTCTGCACTTTAGTCTGTTTCCCTTTCACAATGATTTGTTGTCATTAGTGAACAGAGGTACTTACTACAGAGAGTGAATGAGGACTGGATCCTCCTGATTAGGGGAGCAAACAGCACTAGAATGCGGTTCTGCATTATCTAGCAGATTCCAGAACACACATTCCAGAACATTTCATCCACAGTCAAATGAGCTGACCAGCAGATTTGCTCTTCAGCTGAATCCCCTTGGCAGGGGTGCTCCTTTAAGCTATATTTGGGTCTAGCTATATTTGGGTCTAGTTGAAATATTGTCGGATTCCCCAAAGAGAATCCGAGAATACCAAGTCAGGAAGTTCTTACCATCAGAGAAAAGAGAATCCAGCAGGCTCAGTAGAAGCCCTTCTAATATCTTCCCAAAGGACAATACCTGGTCACTTCAATGGGAATTCATACCAGCAGAGCCAAGCTATAATTTTTTTTTAATTCCATGATTTAAAAAATGAAGTTAGAAAAACATCATTTCAAATGTATTAAATCAATAATTCAGAAAGGCTAACAGGTCAAAATTCTGTTCCCTTATGACCCAGCTTGAGAACACGTGAAGCAGCCTTATATCGAATCAGGCTATCCACCTACCAGTAGTATATACTCAGACTACCAGAAGATTGTCAAAGTACTGGACAGAGATCTTTCGTATCAGTTACAACCTGATCCTTTAAATTGGAGATGCCAGGGACTGAACCCACAACTTTCTGTGCGGAAAGCAGAAATTCTGCCACTAAGCCACAGCCCACCCCTCCCACCAAGAACAGTATTACAGGATACAGAGTATTACAGGATTTTTTTTGAAGGTCATCCATCTTGGTGTTCTCAAAACTTCCTTTGGTATAACCTTTTTCTAGATAAAGATGGCAGGAGATTTGTGAATTCATTCACTGTTTCCTGGATTGCTTTTGTTCCAGAATGCTCTGCTTGGGTCCTAGTGTCTTGGGGATAGAACTAGGTAGGCCCTAAGACCCAAGTGGAGCATTCTAGAACAAAGACGGTCCAGGAAATGGCAGATGAATTCACAAATCTCCTGTCATCTTTATCCTGAAAAGAGTATTGTCTCCTCCATAATGCAGGGCTGAGTGTGTGACAAGACAATGGTAAAGATGATAGTTAAGAAGGAAAAACAAAAGGAGAAACTGCTACAGGAAGCACAATAGAGCTAAGGTTGATACAGGGAGTCCATCAGATATGTAGATCCCAGATCACGAAGGTACAAGCTGGCACCTTTAAGTACTTTTGGAAGCAGCTGGGAAGACAATGTGATTGCTTCACATGCAGTTGAACTACTTCCTGGGAATAAGCAAGCAGCTGCATTCTGCAATAACTGGAACTTCTCAAACTCTCCAAGGTTGGCCCTATGTAGATTGAATAGGGTGGCCAACCTCCAGGTGTGTCCTGGGGATCTCCTGCTACTAAAATGGACAACCAAGCTCAGTTTACCTGGAGAAAATGGTCACTTTTGAAGGTGGACTCTATGGCATTGTATCCCACTGAAGTCCCTCCCTTCCCCCAAACCCACTCTGCCCAGCAACCATCCCTCAAATCTCCAGGCATCCCTCCATCCAGGGCTGGAACCCTAAGACTCCTATGGAACCCCTATGCACACTTTGGCTTGCATCTAGTTGAAAAGTTCCATGAATGAAAAGGCAAATTTTTCACCAGTTTGCTCCTCCCACTACAGACCTCTGAGTCCCTCCCACAATGCTGTTCCTTGATGACCTCCATTTCTCTGGACTTGCATTAGGCTGGGGGACCCTTTGGACTCCAGAGGAAGATGCATGCCAAGGACAGAAATCCAGAGGCGTATCTAGCGAAAATGGAGCCCGAGGCAAAATCTGAATTCCCCACCCCCGGGCGCCCAGGTCTACCACCTGAAGCCAACAAGGCACCCAGGTCTACCACCTGGAGCTGGCAAGGTGCCAGGTCTGCCAACTGGAGCCAGTGAGTGTGGGCCGGGTGCCCCCCCACATGATTAGATGGTGTGTGCCCAGGGACAAGAGATACCCCATGTCCCTCTGGCAGGTATGCCCCGGCAGAAACCCCTTTCTTCCATGGACACTGCCAGTTGAGCCAACTCATTGTTATGACCAATGTGGCAATTATCACACTCTTTCAAGGATCAAGAAATTCACAAATCTGAAGATGAAACAGTTCTTGTGTGCCCTTAGAATGTTCTTCTTTGGTCTTATACAATAGCAACCAAAATGAAGGGACAAGGGTGACTTTCCTATCCACATGGGTAACTTCCTCCTCCTTTATCTGCCATTCTACAAATAGTTTTGAGTTTCCCACATCTCCCCTCCATAGTGCTACTTGAGCCAGTAATGTACATATCTTCCTCAAAATGGCTCAATGGTTTGAAAACGCCTTCTAATGTCTCTGTTATTTTCCAGCTTAAAAGGCAATAGTCACTTGGGGACTTGACAGGCTCCATGCCAGTGTTATGACATCCAACCATCCTGTGTTACAGATCATGTGTTTTGCCACAGCTTAAGAACAGAGGAAATCAAACCAGCGGGCGAAGCGGAGAGTGCCCAGATCACAGCATGCAAGCCAAGCAAAATCTGACTCGCTCAGGCCCCGCACCTGTTTTAGCCATGGAAAACATGTCGAGTGACTACTTCAAGACAGTCGTCTTCAATATTTCACTGAATTATTACTCAGAGGTGGAGGGAGATTGCTTTTGATGCCATCTGCTTGCCAGGACGCTGTGGTGATTCATCTCTGCTTTTTTTCCCTGCAAGTACCTTGTGAAGGGTTTTCTTTAAATGGAGTCCAAGAGAGAAAACCTGGAGGGCCATCACAGATAATTTGTAGAACTGTGATGCGAAGTGCAGGTAAACTGAAGATCTCCCCTCATACATCATCTCAGATTATCCTAGTAATAGCTTTTGCGAGGTAGGTGTCCAAAAGGGTTTCCTGGAAATCCACATTTTCCCCTTCTTGATCTCTTATCTACAGATACAAATACATAGTTCTTTACCTGATCAATGAGCATAATGAGCACATTCATAGTTCTTAAAGGGTGGTGGTGTTTTCACGCTATAGGCTGGGACACCCCAGTGTTCTCTGGAAGCCTATCCATGGTTTCCCAAGGAGAAGAGGAGATCTTAACAGATAAGCTTCCCTGCATGACAGTCTGTTTATTTCCATCAACTCCCCCCTCCACCCCAACATTTTAGGATTAATGTAGAATAATACTGAGGCCCGTACAGCCAACCTAGGGTCCAGAATGGGCTTTGTGATCTAGAGCAGTCTCCAGAATCTTCTGCAAATAGCAGAGAAACCAAATAGGAAAGATTTCTTGCATTTAGGAAAGGGACCAACTGCCTATCTTGGTATTGCATCTGACAATCTTCTCTCCACACTATGACAAAACAGCACCTTGCATAGAAACTTGCATAGAAACTTTCCTCCTCCTGCTCCAGCAACTTATCTGTTCCTTCCGTTCCTCATTCTGGATCTCTGCATAGCAAAGAGAATAGTCTAGACTTGGCATTTGTTCTGTTGCACTTCTGTTGAATGTTGCATTCCAGAACAAAAACAAATTATATTGGCCCTTTCCGTAAAAATACCCTAAAACATTTCTAAAACCTTTTTAGTCTCTTCCGCTGCCCCCAACCATTTGCAACAATGTATGTCCACACTCACCCCCTCAAAATGATTTCTGGCCACCTTTACATAATCCCTCCCCTTTTTGAGTTCTGCGTTGAATGATGTTTCAGAGCTTCAAGGTATCCAGTATCAGTCTTATCTATTCATTGCTCCAGTGTCTATATATAAGTATCCATAGGTTTGGCCACATTCAAAATTAGATGCATTGGTGACTGACCTTGATGGATCAGGTGTCTGACTCACAGTAAGGCAGTAGTCCTTTCTGCACAGACCTTTTAAAACGCAATGAGGCAGGAAACAAAATGTTTCCTCCATGGAGTTCCACACAGTTTTTATCCCCAGAGATTTTATTTCCCTCCTGAAAATGTTTTCAATGAATCCCTTTTTAAAATGTTTCTCTGGCTGAAACATTTTGAAAACATCTTCAGTTGCTGCATGATCCATTGACTACGTTTCCCTCGCTTCTCTGGTTTCTTTCATAAGACTATGCTGAGTTTCTTGTGAAATGAGATTTGAATCAGGAATGTCACACTTCAGTCACCTGGATGCATATTAATGTACGCTTTTAGACCTCCAAGGACTAATTCTTAATTTTGGTAGTTGGATGCACGTGACTGGTTTTAAAATGGAGCACATGTCCAGTTATGCACCAAGGACATGTGAACATATCTTTTGCCACGTTCTATTCTAGAGTACTTGGAACTAGGAGTCCAAACCAGTCAATCTCATCCACTTTTCTCGTTGCTTACAACAGATTTGTGGTGTAAAGTGCTTGCATATATTTTTCAATGTTTGACGTGACTGGGCCACGTTCTTGAATTCCAAGTACAACAAGTCAAACAATTATCTTAGCACCGACAAAGAAATTCTATTAACCAAAGTAGGCATTGGGCTAAGGTATCACTGGTGTTAAACAATGCCCAAAGAAAGGCGAGTTAAATAATGGATGGATACATTTCAAGGCAAAATGTCTCAATTTTTATGTCATTATCTAAAGGGCAAAAAAGTTAATGTTGCTGAATAACAGATGGCCTCTTCGCCAAGCATTTTAAGAGTGTGATTCCTATCCATCACCGTGTGCTGGCCTATGAGTTTTCATTTGCCATTCAAAACTAATAAACTACCTGGTATTTTAAAATACAAATCCTGCCATCCCCAACCCCATCCCCCCGGCTGTTCTTGTTTAAAACTATATTTAGCTTTTATAAGGAATGTTGCATTTAGATTCTGTTCCATGCTTGTTTCTGCTTGCACATTTGCTGCTTCTACTCAATCACCTTCAGCAGATCCAAAGTCTTCTAGCTCTCCTTGGTAGGTCTTCTTGGTAGTGCAGAAAGTCCATTTTCTGAGCAGAAACTTCATCAAGTTTCATCACCATCTCATTGAATGACTTGAGCCAGTCTCCTTCTCTAATCTACCGCCCCAGGTTGTTTTAAGGATAAAAATGAGGAGGGGGAAAACCTGTGTGCTGATGTGAGCTTCTTGGAGAAAGGGTGGGAAGACAGATTTCCTGTTTAAAGGATCCCATCTAGGGGACTGTGGAAGTCCTTTTTTTGCATTTGAACCTGGAGATTCACTGCCTGTGGAAAGAGATACATGGTTGGTCACTGTGTGAGACAGCACTCTGGACTCTGGTCTGACCCAGCAGGGCTTTTCTTGTGTTCTGATATGAAGGAGGAGGAGGAGGAGTAGTTTGGATTTATATCCCCCCTTTCTCTCCTGTAGGAGACTCAAAAGGGCTTACAATCTCCTTTCCCTCCCCCCCTCACAACAAACACCCTGTGAGGTGGGTGGGGCTGGGAGAGCTCTGAAAAGCTCAGACTAGCCCAAGGTCTCCCAGCTGGCATGTGTGGGAGTACTCAGGCTAATCTGAATTCCCTCCACAGCTCAAGTGGCAGAGCGGGGAATCAAACCCGGTTCATCCAGGTTAGAATGCACCTGCTCTTAACCACTATGCCACTGCTGCTCCATGAACCAGTGTTATACTAAATTAGACCATTGGTCCATCAGAGGCAAGCCATTTATGCATGTGCTACTTACCCCACAACAGTTTGCTTTGCAGTGGGGGTTTCCTGCTTTTTTTTACCCAGGAGCATTCTCTTCCTGCAAAGTGTCTTTTACTGAGCCAATCTGCCATTTTGCCTTCCTGTCACCTCCTTGTTATTTCTGTGCAACCTCCATTCGGAGAGTTTGCCTGCCACTTTTTTTTTTGGAATTATTATTCTGCTATCTGTAGTCTGGTGTTGGGTTGCTACACCATGTCAATTTCTTGCCAGTTTCCTGCAAATTTAACTCAGCAAGAGCTGAAAAAACAACCTGCTGTCCAATGGGTGGGTAAAAGAGTGAGAAAACCTGAAGAAAGCTAAATGCATGCCAATCTCCTTTGCTTTCTCTGCAAATGAAGAGGAAAAGTCACACTTTTAGAGTTTTTGGAAACTGCAGGGATTCTCTTATCTGAAGGCGGGGTGACTGTTGAAGAGGGTGAAATGTGTGAAGGATCGAGAATAAAAGCTGAAGTGAATGTACACTCGGTATGAAAAAAGACCATGAGTGGATAAATGGCCACAATATTGTTTGCTCAGACAGGCAACGTCTCTCCAGGCTCTCAGGCAGAAGTTTCTCTTATCACCAACCACTTCAGCTTTTTAACTGGAGTTGCTGGGGGCTGAACCTGGGACCAAACTTCACCAATGAGACATGCCCCATCCCTTACAAGGATCTGCTTCCTAGGTATTGTATGAAACATCCCTGCCAGACTATTTAATGGGCCTTTGTCAGGAAAACGTCAAGAACTGGTCATAGTCAACATTCACATTGTACCTCCTCCTTGAAATCTCATAGCAAGAAATGCAATACATACGGGCTACAAGATGTTTTTAGTGTTAGGCAAAAACACTCCAAACTACCTTTTCTTTTGCTTGTTCTCTTTCGCTTTAGCTTGACTGAAATGCTGAACAGCGTTGTCAATAGGTGTGAGGAACCATCCATGGTACAAACAAACTTCACCAAACTCAGGAGGTATTATCAAGACAGTCTCTGGACAATACTGTGAAATTTTGGTGGCACTAGCTTTAAAATGCACCCCCTGCAGACCGCAATGCAAAATAACATCAAAAATACCAAAAAAAAAAAATCAGATGGATCTGGGATGTACCCAAATATTCTGGTATATCCGAATATGTTATTCGTCTTTTTCAGGCATACAGGTAATTGTATGCCCAAATAAATCTGAATCCGAATTTTACCGAATGTCTAGGGTATTGACCAAGCCTAGTCCTGACAGAAAGGCCTCTGATTTCTTCACAATTGCTGTCTCCAGTATCTTTTTGTATTTCTTTTAATATCATGTCCCAATGGAATTTAGCTTCATCCACCACATATGAAAGACCCCTTTGGTTGTTGGCACTTATTACAACACATCTTTATACATCTTTGCCATTTTTTTGGTGTCAAATACCATCTATATATCATTTTATAATAATTCTCCTTCAGGTTATAACATGCTGTGAACATTAAGTCTTTCTTCCACAGTTTCTCCCACTGTTTTGTCAGGATGTTTCTACCCACATTTCTGGCCCATTTTATCATTACATATTTGACCAGCCCATCTTCTGTAACCCATTTCAGTAACATCTTATACATTTTAGTAATCAGTTCATCGTCATTTGTACATCAGTTACTCACAAATTATGTCATTTGTGTGGTAAAACCCATATTCTTATGATACATTTGAAACATATCTAGAAGTTGATAGTAATGGAACCAGTTTTTAACTTAAAAAAATCATTCATAGGTTTAAGCTCACATTTGTCATCTTGGAAGTTCAGCAATTCTCTATAGGTAGGCCATTTTTCTTGCATATTTACTTCTTTTCTAGTAAAAGAAAAGGCAACCATTGGAGACAACCAATAGGGAGTTACACTTGCTATCAACCTTTTATATTTCAAGTACATCCAAAGAAGACTCCTTCTGACATAGTGATTCTATAAATCTTTATGCATTTTCTCGTTATCGTACCATAAATATTCATGCCGTCCAAATTTCCTATCAAAACCCTCCACATCCAAGATTCTACTATTTTCAACATTATCCATTCCCTTATCCATACCAATGAGTCTGCTTTTAAAATTGTATTTTGAAGCAGCCTCATTGGTATGGAATTTAAAAATTTGGCAATGGAAACCCCTTCTCTCCTTTGTGTCCTGAATATTTTTTATATTTAATTCTTGGTTTCTTGCCTTGGCAAATAAAATTACTTATGCCTCTTTCTATTGTTTAAATCATAGTGCAGAGCTGATTATTGATATGGCTTACAACAGGAATAGTATTCTTTTTTATCAGAAATGCATTAATTTTTATCACTGATATTCTTCCCAGAAAAGATAAGTTCATTCTATTCCATCTCCACAAATCCTTCTTCATATCATTCCATACTTTAACATAGTCATTTTGGTATAACATACAATTCTCATTGGTCAGCCACACTCCCAAATATTTTATTATTTTAACCACCATAATTCAGATACTTGAGTTAATCTCATTTGAGATTTTTGAGCCATATTTTTGGTTAGTATTTTGGTTTTAGTTTTGTTCAGTTTAAACTCCACCAAATCTCTGAACTCTTATTCTGTTTAACAGTCTTTTCACATTTTGAATTGGCTCTTCCAATATAATCACCACATCATCTGCAAATGCCTTCAGTTTGTATGACTGTTTGCCTATTTTCAGTCCCCTTATTTCATTCATTCATTCATTCATTCATTCAGTCAGTCAGTCAGTCAGTCAGTCAGTCAGTCAGTCAGTCAGTCAGTCAGTCAGTCATTGGATTTATTAGCCGCCCTCCCCCGGGAGGGCTTAGGGCGGTGCACAACATAACGAAACTATGATATAACAATATTTAAAATCTATACAACACAATACTTTGAATAAAACCAGAAAATCCTCAGATTTGCTCATCACTTCTTATATTTCTACTGAGCATCCCTAGAATCAACATAAAAAGCAATGGTGAGAGAGGGCATCCCTTTTGTATGGAACATTTTTCAGACATTTCACTGTTTACAATATCGTTTAGCACAGATTGTCTCTATAACTTAAAATTTTTTTCCAAAGCCCATTTTTTCTAGTGCACCTAACATAAATGGCCACGAGATGTTGTCAAATGCCTTCTCCACATCCAGAATGATTGCTTGTCTATCACTATGTTTCTCATAGTGCTTCACCACATCTAAAATTGTTCTAATGTCATCTCTCAGTTGCCTCTTTGGCAAGAAACCACTCCGGTTCTCACGTATAAGAGATCTTAAGTCACCTTTTAACCTACTTGCCAAAATCACTGCAAACAACTTATAATCATTATTCAAATGTGAGATTGGTCTATAATTCTTAACCTCTGTTAAGTCCTGATCTTCTTTTGGAATAAAAGTTATATTTGCCTCTCTCCATGTATCTGGTAACTTCCATTTTTGCAAAATCCCATTCATCATTGTGAGGAGTGGTTCCATTAATACATCTGCAAAAACTTTATAATAAGATGCTGGTAATCCATCTGGTTCCATGGTTTTATTTAATCTTACTAGCTTTATAACTTCTACTAATTCCATTGTTGATTTTGGGCTATTCATTATATCCTTTTGCACTTGAGACAATTGCAACAAATTTTGTCTGTTTAGATACCCGTCAATGTCATTTTCCCTTAACTTATTGGTTTCCAACAGTTTCAAGTAATATATTTTTTTAAAAAAAATGCATTCCTAATGGTTTTCTCCTTTGGCAAAATACTACCTGTTTATTGTATTTTGGTGGTAAATAAATGATAAATCTGCTTTCCTTTGACTTTCTTAATTTTGCTGCTAACATTTTCCCTGGTTTCTTGGCCCATTCAAAAGTTTTTTTGTTTAGCAAAGTTCAAGTTGGATTCCATTTCCTTAAATGTCAACATTGATATTTATAGTTGTTAAATCTTAATACTGAGCACAATTTCTTTATTTCTTATCCAGATTTTTTTCAAGCCTTGTTCCTTTTTTGCTAACAGGTCCAATACACTTTGTATTTTGTGTTGTAGCAGTTTATTTTTTTCAGTGTATTCTATTGCATTAAAAAAAACCCTCCATAAATGCTTTACTGGCATCCCATACTACATATATGTCTTTGTTCCTTTATTCAAATTTAGTTCCTGTACTTTCTGTTTTCCCTTTTTAACAATCTCTACTTTTTTTCAATAATGCTTCATTTAATCTAAATACAGACCTTTTTCTTTTCCATGTAAGTATTGCTGCATTGTGGTCTGAAAAAGTTTTAGGGCAAACATCCAATTTTTTCCATATTTAGCCCCACAACAAATCCAATGCATATTAGTTCTTGGATGGGATTTGTGTCTTTTGGAATAAAAAGTATATTCCTTGGCATTACCATTTTTAAGCCTCCACAGATCTTGAAGATTTAAATTCTCCACCAATTTTTTTTTAAAAAAAAACCTTTTAGGAAGCATACCTTCTGTAGTTCTGGTAACACTTTCAGATTTCCTGTCTAGCTGCATCAAAATAACTCCATTAAAGTCTCCCAATAATATGTTTCCACAGGTGAGTTCTAATAGACTTGTGGTCAGCAAACTTTAGCACCCAAAGAGCCATTTGGCCCTGCCCCCAGCCTCCCTAAGCCCTGCCTTCAGCCAAACGGGCGGGATAGCGAGCAGCAGCGATGCCACTGACAGCAAGTTGCACTTGGGACATGGTGAGTGCACCTCCTTCCCCGCCCCCAGGCACCAGACAAGGAAAGGAGGGGAAAAGATGCCGGAGGGAGGGAGGGAGGGAGGGAGGGAGGGAGGGAGGGAGGAAGGAAGGAAGGAAGGAAGGAAGGAAGGAAGGAAGGAAGGAAGGAAGGAAGGAAGGAAGGGGAAGGAAGGAAGGAGGGGGTGGGGAAGGAGGCACGCTCATTGTGTCCCAAGTGCAACTTTCCATCGTTGGCATCACCACTGCGGAGCCGAAGTACGAGGACGAAAGAGCCGCATGTGGCTCCGGAGCCGCGGGTTGCCAACCCCTGTAAGAGACTTTGTTCTAAATCTTTATAAAATTATATTTTAAAAATCATTTGGGGTATAAATACCTACTAAACAGTTTTAAGTTCTCCAATTGTAACTTCCACCAACAACAACCTACACATTTCATGCATAAATTTCAATTTTGGATCAAACTGTGTTTTTATATAGAAAACCATCCTCTCCTGTTCTTGATATCAGCAGAAGCAAATTCTTGCCCCGCTGCCCAAATTATTGATGAGGTATTTCTTGTCATTGTTTTAAATGTGTGTCACTTGTAAGCATATTGTATCCAATTTTGTGGGTTTTTTTGTTTTTTTAATGAAAAAAACTTCTTCTGTTTTGCTAATGTATTAAGTCTGTTAATATTCCAATAAAAATGTTGTAATCCATCATGTTTATTTTTCTTGTGATTTGTCAAAGTATTTTTATACTTACAAAGGAACTCTTCAGCTTTTAAGATTTTCAAAATCCTGGGTCTTTTGACTTTAACAGTAAATGACACCTTTTCAGATATTTCCCATCTAAATGGAATACCACTTTTTTCAGTCAGACAGAAATTTGTATTCTCTCCCCCTCTTCAAGAGTCTGAATTGTCTCAGATGCTCACTCTGTCTGCATCTTCTTCTCTACTTAAATATGTAAATATTGTGCATCAAGAACTAATCAAATAATCAAATTCATGTAAGTTCAAAAACACTTTTATCTCTCCTTTATCTTTTCTCATATCATCTTTTAACAAAGTTTAAGCAGTATTCCCTATCCTTTTATATCAAATGGTTATTACTGGTATCCTCTTCATTTGTTAAGAATTTTCTAGTTATACGCTCAAAGTTTGTGCATGGATTTTTTTTCTTAAAAACAGCCAGTCATTTACACTTCATAGCCCCATCAAGTTCTGAGACAGCTTCTTTTTATCCATCTTGGATCCAAGCATTCCAAGTACATGAAGTCTGGGTTGAAACAACTCAGTAGTGTTAAGCAAAGATGGCAGTCCTTCCCCCAAGGCATCAATTCTAGGAAGGGAAGAAGGTTCCTCTTTCACCTCTTCCTTCCTCATGAGACCCCTTTCTGGAGAAATGTGGGTAATCTCAGGTGCCTCTCCTTGATCTAGAGATGGCTTATTGGACCTGAGGCAGCCCCATTTCAGAAACCCCCCAGCTTGGTTCCTCTACTCTCACAGAGAAGCTGCAGTTGGTTCCAAACTAAGACCAGAAGTCTCCCTATTGAATTACTTATGATTATTATGGAATCGTAAGGTTTTTTTTAAAAAAGCACATAAAGTGTTGTAATACATATAATCACATTAAGAGTGTGAAGTTCTGTATCAACATTGCACATTGATAGCACACAAAGTAAAAAAAAACATGCACGTGAGTTGAAGAAGGACCAGAAATTTGCAGTGATGTGCACATGCTTTCATTTCAAAATTAACTTCAGAAATTTCCCTAGTTAAAAGGCAATATAGAAGAAATGGAATGCAAGCCAAAGCATATCCTTAGAACATTAAAGGAATGGAAGAGGGGGATTTGTTTATCCCTTGTTCCCATCATCATTCTCTAGGTTTTTTTGGTTTGGTTTTTTTCATGTCAGATATTGGCGGATTCCGCATGGGCCAAAAACAGCGGTGTGAAAACAGTGTAAAAGGTGTAAAATGATGTAAAAGGGTTTACACCGTTTTCACACCATTTTCACACTGCTGTTTTTTGGCCTATGCAAAATCTGTCATTGAAACCTGGAACCACAAAACACTGCAGTATCGCAAACCAACTGGAGGAGCCCATCCCATATTAAAGGAAGCACATGTGCTTTTAAAGATGTATGTATGTTGTCTACAACTCCCAGTTCCTTCCCACATTTACACGTCTGTTATCCATCCAAGACGTTCACAAAGTGATGCCAGCTGAATATTACACTCTAGGAATCTGCTCACTTGTGATTTCTAGAGTGTCACGACATCACTTCTGCATGTAAACTGGAAGTGAAATCATGATGTCATATGTCATTGCACTGCCTCATTTTCTACCCCATATTCCAGCTGGAATGAAGAGGCCTATTTGGGCCAGAAATGTAGGGGCAGGAGCTTGTCCGCTATCCCCAGGAAGATGCTACCCCTTGTTTCAATTAACATACTTTTCTCCCTCATGCATTATGATGCTACAAAAAAACAACATCTTGCCTTTTCAACTGTTTAAAATGCCTCTTGTAAAAATCTCGGTAGATTTGTTGAGTTTTTTAAAAAATAAATTCAAACCGATGGCTATCATCAGAACATGTGTAGTTGAACACTATACCTTTATTAAAAGACTTTCTGCCCTGAACCTACTGCCAATCATTTTTGACATGAGCTCTAGAATGATTTAAGTATTATGAGAGATGCAGAAACTTTGCTGTCAACCGTTTCCACACCATTTGTAACTTGATAGACTTCTACCATGTTTCCCATTACTGCTTTCTTCTTCAAGATAGCAAATTCCCAAATGTCTGCCCTTTCACCCTCCTTGATCAGTAGGGTTACAAGTCTGGACATTCCTGCAGATTTGGGGGTGGAGCCAGAGAATGGGAGGGTTTGAGGTGGGGAGGGACCTCAGTGGGGTATAAGGCCACTGGGTCCACCCTCTTTAGCACTCATTTTCTCCAGGGGAACGGATCCCTTCTGTCTGGAGTTGTAAATCTGGGAGATCCCCAGGTCCCACCTAGTGGTTGACAATAGGGTTTCCAACCTCCAGGTGGTTCCACCATATTCAAAAAATGTGGGGTGGGTGCACTGAGCATTTACAGACAAACTACTTTTACACCCTGAAGGCTTGTCCTGAGATAGAAATGCATTGTAAACCTTTATAACAAACATTCATGTGTTCACATACATACAAAAGTTCTACTTGAAACTTCTAAACCAAATAATGCTATCAGCTTACAATGTAAATAATACAAATATTGACACCTTGTATATAATCTATCACAGTTTCACAATCATGTTTGGATTTGGGTGACCAAAGTCCGGTGGGTTTGGTTTTGGAATCCTTTCAATGGCCCAATTCTTATAGCTCTAATATACAAAACTCTCAAAGTATTATGTGTATAATAATATTTGTCTCTGGCTCTTCCGGGACTATAGCCAACTGCTTTCTCATAGGACTTGTGTAAAGTCCTCAAAGAAAGAGTTTTGAGAGTTTTGTTGGTTTAGATGTTTCAAGTAGAACTTTTGTATGTATGCGAACACATGAATGTTTGTTATAAAGATTCATTGCTGTCTCAGGACAAGCATGTTAACCTTCAGGGTGTAAAGATGGTTTGTCTGTATATAACCTCCAGGTGGTAGCTGGAGATTTTCTGCTTTTAAAAGTTATATTCACGGCAACAGAGATTGCCAGGAGAAAATGGCCACTTTGGAAGGTGAACCCTACGGCATTATATTCCATTGAAGTCCCTTTCATGCTCTCTTAAGGCTCCCCCAAATCTTGAGGTTCTTCCCAACCCAGAGTTCACAACCCCAGTTGGCCACCCTACTAACCAGCAATTAACCATTACAGTTGGAAGGATCCACCATTTTACAACGACAATATCAAATGTCGGTTGAGTTTTATTCACAGCTTGAGTCACAAGATTCCAGATTTGGTGGGCTCAGAGTTAAAGAGACACCACAGCCTAATACAGAAAGTTATTTCATCTGCTGAATACTCAGAGAAGCAGACAAGCCTGTTTGAAGCATTTCCTAGATGGTGAAATTCTTTCCCTTCAGGTGCCTAAACGCTTATTTGAAAATCCTCAAGATGCTTATCATTTAGATCAGGGGAGAATGTCTATTTTCAGAAAATGGCATTCCGTGTATCGCATCCTCTGTACCCACATTGTGGCCTTCTCCCTCTCAGTAATCTTAAGAGCTTCAAGCATCATTAACAAGCCAGGCAGGCTTTTTGTCTGGGAACAGAGACATTACAAATAAGTACCTTAACACTCTGCACACGTTAAATGCAGCACAACAAGGCTTAGCGCCAATTTGCCGGCGCTGAAATCCCTTTGAATGCCATCCTCCCACCACAGGGCAAATTGCTTGAAAACTCACTAATTGTCAGCCACACACTCCTCTCAAAGATGGTGCACGTCTCTGAAAGATTGTGGGTCGATGCGGAGTGTTAAAATGCTTTTCAGCAAATTTGGACTGAATAACCCAGCTGGCTTTGAACTGTGCCCCGACCACCATTTTGAGGCAAAGAGAATTGTATGTATTGGGGGCGGGGGGGAACAAACCCGAGATTTTATTTTTGGTGCAGATGCTGTCCTTGAACTTACTGAACATGAAATCATTTGGGAATAAACTAAGATGCTGAATTCTTCTCTTCTTAATTAACCTTGGTTCAGGGGGAAAAAGTTAGCATTCTGGGGTTTTTTTCACCTGCTACATGAAATCTTTGGGAAAAGCTTTATTTGTCTTTCCAACACTTCAGACATGCTACCCCTGTGACTTGTACAACCACCCTGTAAGGTACAAACAATATTCTGCATGATTTGGGGGAAATATGAAAATAAGGTTTACGAGCCCCATGAAAAAAAACGGTGTGCCTGTGATAGAAAGACCAAAAGGGGGGGGGACTCAGTTTGCTGGAGTAAAATTTAATGAGGAAACTTCCTGATGCTTTGTTCATTTTCTTAATTGTATCTTTAGCAGTGCTGCCTTTTAAAAAAATTAGCTGAATAATTTTACTCATCACCATTTAGCAAGATTTCCCCACAATCCAGCGAAAGTCAGTGGCTTGTAGTCTTCCCGAGTGCAATTTCAGGTCTTTAAGTGCCTCAATATATCATTCCTACACACATACCACATTCTTCCTAGCATGACCTTGCCACAAATTTCCATGGTGAATTAGTTTTTTTTAAAAAAATTATTATTATTTATTACACTTCTGTCTAGGTTTGCCAACTCACCTGCTATGGCAGAATATTTTCCTCTGCCACCTCCCAGCCCCTTTCCCCATTGCTCAAATGGGTGGCTTGGGATGTCACTTATAGCTAAAAACATACCACAGAAATTGACAAAATATCAGAACACATGTGATGTCATTTCTGGGTTGTATCAGGAAGTGACAGCGACATGTACACAATGCTTTTTCTCCAATGCCCCACCCCAAAAAGGTCTCCTAGGGGTTGCAGGTATGTAATCTGGGAAACTCTGCTTATTTCGCACCATTTCTTTAGCAATCTCAAATGAGGATTCACAGGGATTTTCACATCCAGGCATAGCAGGAGAAAAGTTACTTCTCTCCAGTGGTGCAAAGGAAAAATACTATCTCAGGGCACCCAATGTGAATTGGATGTAACAGATCACAGGTGTCAAACTTGGCTGACCCATTCCCTCAGGATGGTACATGGACTACAGCTTCCCGCGTCATCCCCTGCCAGCATCATGCTGGCAGGGGATGATGGGAACTGTAGTCCATAACATCTGGAGGGCTGCGAGTTTGACACCTGTGCTTTATATTGTCTGCAGTTAATCAATAAACAAGGTTGCCCCATCTGATCTTTGACCTTCAAAGAAGTGGATTACAGAATTGAACGGGAAGTTTATTTGCCTACTCAGAGAATCAACCTCAATTAATGTATTTATTAAATGTATACTCTTATTATAGCAATATTCCATGTACTTAAATATGACATGATATCTACTGGTGGCACTGAGGGAGTGGGTCCCACAAATACATTGTTCTTTGGGGCTCTCTGTGCCCCTTTGTAGCTTGCTCCAAAACCATTAAAGTGCTTTAAAGCCATTGAACTGCTTTGAAGGGAAGGCTTGCCTTTTTTAGCTGCCTGAGACAGCAAAGTTCATTGCCGGGAATCATTACACAAGAAAAAAAGAAAAAATAAGTGCAATGGTTACATCTGGTTGTCCTTAGAATGCAAAGACACGAAGCAGGTCTCAAAAACACCTGAACATGAAGATCTTCAAATAATCCCAATTAAAAGTTGCTGATGAATTTTTTTTTGCCTAAAGTGAAAAATATCAGTCCAGGATTAAAAATCCAGAGAATTGAAGAAACTGGGGCAGGGAGAGGGGAGAGAGATTTGATCAAACCAGCAAAATGTCTGGAGGGAAAGTGGGAATTAAATGATTTGAATTTCTTCTTTCCACAGTTGGTTCAAGTATATATAGACCCTCTGCAGACATTACATTTTGTCATGTAAACAAGAAGCCTGCCAGTCTTGGGTGTTGGATCTGTGATCAGCAGAGCTGCCACTTTGTGTGGATTTAGTGTCTGCCGTTCCTGCTTGGGAAATACCTGACATTTCAGGGGTGAAGTCCTAAAAGGGCGGGACTTGGTGAGAAGAGTTTGGTATATAGTTTGGTATAATGCTACAGCAACTTCTCTCCAAAGCAGCCATTTCCTCTCGGGGAACTGCTATCTGGGGATCATTTGTAACTCCGGCCCCTTCCGCACATGCAAAATATAGCGTTTTCAAACCACTTTCACAACTGTTTGCAAGTGGATTTTGCTATTCCGCACAGCTTCAAAGAGCACTGAAAGCAGTTTAAAAGTGCATTATTCTGCATGTGCGGAACGAGCCTCCAGGAAATCTGCCTAGAAGTTAGCAACCCTATGTGAATTAAGCAACACATGGATTTTCCATGTGAGTACACCTTCCATTCATGCAAACAGATTATGCCTGCAGGTAGGGTTACCAGTTCTGGGTTGGGAGTTACCTGGAGATTTTGGGGATAGATACTGGAAGGAGGGGGGTTGCGGGGGAGGGGCTTCACTGGGTTTTAATGCCATTGAGTCCATTCTCCAAAACAGCCATATCCTCCAGAGGAGATCTTGGATGTCTAGGGAGAGCAGGAGATCACTGGGAGAACTCCATGTATCACCTGGAGATTAACAACTCTCGCAACATGGGAAATCCACATGTCATTCCATTTGCAGAAGACTGTTACCACATTTATAGCAGTGCTGCTAAATGAGGCAAACAGGCCTCCAGTCTGCCTGTAAGAGGACTTTGAAGGAATTTTTCGGTTGGTTCTCCAGACTGAGTCCTAACTTCAACTATCCATCTCAGTAACACGACTGTCTGGAATCTGTTGTTAAGAATGCCAATGGTTGTTTGCCTGCAGAGACCGTTTATGTGCCTTATATCGTAATATATATGATTATTATTTCTTTAAAATACACTCTTTATTTCAGTTCAATATCTTCAATGTCGGAGTCTGAAAATGAAAGGTTTCCCAGAACCTCCCCTTTGTGAATCTGCTGCTTGAAACATTCACTGGCTTTCATTTACATTTTAAGTGGAAAACTCACTTGCCAGATCTGCAGGCATTTCCCCAGTCCTAACTGGAGAAAAGGTATCCAGTTTCAGGTTACATAAAGCAAAACTTGCAATGAAGTGTTAAGGAAAAGCTAATGCTATCTCATTCTAATATATCCCACGGCTAGTTTATAACACCAAAGATACTTTTTTTTCCCCTAGCAGAATTCTGAAGTCTTGAGCATTAGAAGAAGACCCCCCGCCCCCATATTTTTTTCAGGACTCCCCCACTATCTTATCAAAGTTCTCCAGAAACTTCCCTATGCAATAACAACAGAGTCGAGTTTTGAAGACTTTAGCAATAAAAGATTTTCCCCTTAGGCACTTTCACAATAGCCTATTAAGAATTTAGTGGGGTTTATGTTATAAACAATGTCGCAGAAGTGTAACAGCACACTGTATGACTTTGTTTTGTATTAAGAAAACCCCCGATAGCAAAACTCCAACAACCCCCAAACTTAAGGCTTCTCCTAGCATTTCAGTCGAGAAAGACTGAATGTAACGTTTCCTGTATTTGGAAAGAATTGTGAGTGTCTTGTCTGTAGGGGTAATACACGCTTGGCTCCCAGCCAGATTTGTGAACCGCCAAGCCCTTTAATGGAATCTAAAAACTTAACAGACTGTCTGGGAGCCAGACATCTCTGCTATCCATTCTGACAAGACATCTTCCTTTCCTTTCAAGTCATCCCCCGTTTCCCATCGGTAAACAGGAGACACACCCATCAGTTGTCATTATTTAGTTTAGTTTTTTGGGCTTTCGGAATGGCTCCACCTCAACATGTAAATTGTGTAACTCTTTTTGCCTCCTTATCTTAATTATGACCGCAAGACTCTGATTGTAATGTGCTTTGCAAAATAAAATAAAATAAAAGTGTTTTTGTGTAATAAGCCTCCATTTCAGAGGATTGGCATCCCTTGGAAATGGATGAGACCAGGCTATGAGGAGTTGGCATGAATGGGAATTATATGCCACCTTCCCTTTCAGACTGATTTTATCTGGTAATTGAACACAACTTTCTAATAACTGGGAAGGAACACTTAAGACAATGACCGTGGATATCTGGGAAGCCTCACTTTGCCACTTTGTGTATTCCCGTCTCTTAACTCTCCACTCTAAGCCAGAGTCCTCAGTGATAACAAGCTAAAACAGTGGCGTAGCACCAATGGGACCGGGGGGAGCAGCAGAGGACGCATGCCGGGGGTGTTGTGTTCTGGGGGTGTGGCAGAGGCACAGGGAACATGCGCGCCTCAGGCACAGTTCCCCCTCGCTCCGCCTCTGAGCTAAAGGCTTATCACTTGGAAACAGTACTTTGAATTCTGAAAGCTGTGAAAGCCTTCGACAATACATAGTACTTTGAATGCTTTTTTTAAAAAAATGGTGGAATCTGATTTTTTCCACATCCAAATTTACCTGTTGTGTAGTGCTGCAACTAATTGTGACAATTTGTACCCCCTCCTGCTCCCCCCAAAAACTTGTAAATGTGAGAGACAAAAATATATTTTAAAAAATGTCTTTCTAAAAAGAGAAGTGTTCCCAAGCTAGCTCGCCAAGCCTGTAAATGGAAATTCGACCTTGTGATGATTGCATAATGCCTTTCTTAACAGGAACAAACATAAGTTTCCGTCACACCAAGCAAAAATGTTGGCAGGACTTCCAGACTTTACAGGTAAAAAAAACAGGACCATCTTCTATACCATCTAGCAAACCTCTGAGAGCCAATTCCCATCTTGCAGATCAGGCATGTTTTACCACCTACATGTACAAAGTGTGAAGCAGAAGTGTGTCGCTCCCCAGATAATGTTTCTCAGTTTTCACGTGACTTTTTTGGAGACAGGTGTTTCCCTTACTATGGGTAGTCAACTGGTGTAGAGGTGGCAAAAGACAATGTGAGAATCAATCCTCAGATGTCCAATTATCTGGACCAAAAAAAAAAGACGGAGGAAGTTTTAAACAATTTACTGCAGCAATGTCATGAAATATATATCCCACTTACTCATGCTATTTTAGAGATCATTTAAAAACCCTGGGAAAAGCACATGTGGAAATTTGAAAGGTGCCTGAGGATTTGATCCCGTGGTGGTGTTCCGTTTACGCTTCTCTCTGGTTGCAGCAGGGGTCGCCCTCTGCATCAACGCTCACTTTCTTTGCTTCCTGCACTTCTGTATGTGCAAGATGAATGTTTTTCATGGAGACACAGCGCAAGTGGACAGGAAACGACAGGAAGTCGGGGCAGCAGCAAGGAAAAGTGAAAAGGGAACAGGGGAACTATGCCATACAATCCAAATCATGATCACTAGTCTCTCTAAATGCCACAGGGTTGCTGGTATACTAAAAAAAAGCAGAAGAGTTTGGATTTATACCCCACGTTTCTCAACCATAAGGAGTTTCAAAGCATCTTACAAATTCCTTCTCTTCCTTTCCCCACAACCGTCACCTCTGGTGATAGGTGGGGCTGAGAGAGTTCTATGAGCACTGTGATGAGCCCAAGGTCACCCAGCAGGCTTCATGTGGCGGAATAAGGAAACAAACCTGGTTAATCAGATTAGAGTCCATCACTCTTAACCACTACACCACACTATTCCACTGCAGATTTCTGGTGCTGATGAGCACTGAAGCAATAATTTGGCTCATTAAGCAAGCTCTCCCATTAATATCCTGGCCGTTCTTGGGAATAGAACTTTATTTTGCTCACCTGTGGATTTCTTGCAAATGCTGATTTTGTATACACAGACGACAAAGATCTCAAGCTTGCTCAATCTTTTGCTAAGCAAGGAGTCTATTCTTGCTAATTCCCCACTCTAAAAGGGACAGACTCCCACCATTTCAGGTAACAACAAAGTAGGCAAGGAGAGAATGTTGGTAACTGGGGTATAAATGGAGCAAATATTAATATATAGATTAAACCACACTCACCTTGATATATCAGGTTCACAGCTTGTGGAGATCTTCTGGATCTTTCACTGCTAATTGTAGTACAACTATGGAACACCCCCTCGCCCATCAGTGATTTTCACTCTCTGCTTGAAGACTCAGATGTTTGCCACCGCCACCACCACGCCATCATATAGTGGTGACCTCTACATTAAACTACTGCCGAGGTGTTCCAGGTGTGGTGTTCTGCTGAAATGTAGTTTGGAAACTTCATCTGGTGCAGAATGTCCCAGAAAACTTTCAAACGGGTATGAGGAGGGGCCATGGCTCACCAATAGAGCATCTGCTTTCCAAGCAGAAGGTTCCAGATTCAATCCGTGGCATCTCCAGTTAAATTATCTGGTAGCAGATGATGTGAAAGATTTCAGCCTGAGGCCCTAAAGAGTCATTGTGCTATAGTGGTTAAGAGTGGTGGACTCTAATCTGCAGAACTGGGTTTGACTCTCCACTCCTCCACATGAATCCTGCTGGAGGACCTTGGGTCAATCACAGTTCTTCAGAACTCTCTCAGCCCCACCTTTCTCACAAGGTGTCTAATCTGTGTGTGTGTTGGGGGGGGTGTTAGGAAGTGATTATAAGCCGCTTTAAGACTCCTCATGGTGGAGAACAGTGTGGTATAAAAACACCTCTTCTGCTGCTGCTATTGCCAATTAGAGTAGTCAATACTGACTTGGACAGACTAAGGGTCTGATTCAGCATCTTTATGTCTTTGTGTCATCATGTCTACTATAGTAGTACAGCAACTAGACTGACTTTGGTCACTTCTGGGCCAAGTCCATTTCAGAGGCTGCCTACTCCAACCCTTATCCTCTACCTGCATACCCCAGGGACTGTATCTCCTGGTACATTTCCTAAAGAGTATTTAGATCTGGAAATAACCACTTACTAGTAGTCCCCAGTCCCAGAGACATCTGGTTACCCTCAACCAGGGCCAGGGCTTTGTCTATTGAGACCAGGGCCCTGCAGGATCTTATGCAATTCTACAGGGCCTGTAAGGTAGAGCTGTTCCACCAGGTTTAGGCAGCCGTGGGGCCATTCTGGCCTTCCTCTCCATCCACCTCTCCTCTCTCCTCTTCCCCTTTTCCTTCCCTCTTTTCCTCCCTTTATCTCTTCCCCCTTTCTCTTTCTTCCTTTGCCCTTCCCTCGTCATTACCTGCTTGTTTGTCCTTTATTTGGACAATAGCAAATATGCACACTCTGTAGAATTATTATATTGCCTCTAGGATCAGAAACTGACGTGATCAGCTTACTGAAATGGTTAAACGTTACATGTTTTATTTACATGTAGTTATTTATTCCATATGATGTTAGCTGCCCCGAACCCAGAAGGGAGGGGCGGTTTATTAAGTCTAATAAATTGAATTGGATTGAACCTATGAGCAATATTCCCTTGAGGCAGGCCTGCTTAAGACCACACTGGACGTTCACATCATCCTCTGGCATAACAGGGCCTTTTCTGTAGCTGCCCCAGAGCTTCCAACTGCCTCAACCTGAGAGATGCAGTGGGGCACAATCCTTACAAGTGTTGTGCCAAGAACTGAAAACATTCATGCTTCCTGCTTCTTTTTAACTAAACTTTGAAATCACAACTTTAATTAAGCTTTTATACCTTACTCTGGGACCTGCTGCATGCTTTAATCCGAATGATTAATCCATAATACTACTTCCTTTTAATATTTTTATGCGAGTGTTTAAAGTTTTATTGTGTTCTGTACTGCTTTGAAAAGTAGCCAGCAAGTGTTGTAAATAACAGAATCTATAAAATAGATATAATCACATTAAACTGACAAGTGACACACTCAGATTTCATTTTTCTCCTGAGTCATATAAAACTAAAGTTATAGAACCCCCCAGAATGAACTCCTATTGATTAAAGATCTATAATCAACATATCACAATATTCCCTTGCACAGCACAAATCTTAATAAAGAGATAAAATACCATAGGGACTAGGTTTCCCTAGGTGGCCACTGGAGTTCATCCAAAGTAAAATTCCAAAATGAATCTCAAAGTGTTTCTCATATAAATTTCTGAAAAGCTCAAAGAAAGTCAACATAGCTTTGATTGGGCAAGCACATTTTGAAGTTTCACATACCTCTGCATGAATTACTGCAGACTTACTTCTGTGTAATACGATGTCACACTCCAAACAATCGGAGAATACGAACAATGACCTTTAGAAAGTCTCAATTACTAGGCAAGAATCTAGCTTCTGCAAACCCCAGAAGCGGATCTAATCTCCTTTTTTTTTTCCGGTGCCTTCTTTTTAAATTGAGATGAATGTTCTTCACAGTGGTTTCACCACCATTTGCTGATACACAGATTAATAATCCAAGCCAATCCCTTAAATGTAAACCTACATTCCTACCCATCTGTCCATATTTAAAAATATGTGTCGTACCCTGCTTTCTTATTTATTTCCCCCCAAAACTGACGCCCTGAATCTCACTGCCCACTAAATGATCTATATATCTGATGGGAATCAGGCCGGCGTTGGTAACTATCACCAGGTGTAAATCCAATATTGCAAGACGGATCCATTAGAGTCTGAATGCTATTAATGGAGCCACGAGGATGGACCCATTTTTCCCATTCCAGAGGACGAGGAACGGTTCTCTCGTAGCGGGAAAGCATTCAATCACTCCTGTCAACGCCATAAATGTGCTAGTAACTATGATCCTGTTAGCGGCTGTATGAAAATGAGCTTTTGCCAGCAGACTTTGGTTCAATTAGGAGAATCACCTTGGCTGTAACACTTTTTTCCTCCTTTCCCTTACCCATCATTAAGCATTCAACAGAGCTGCTGAAAAGGCATTGTTATAGTCCTGCTCAAATGCAAAATATGTTTGCTTTTTTAAAAGTCAATTCAAATGAGCTTTGCATAAACTGCATTTTAAGGTGAACACCAAACACTATGAAAGGTTGACCTTGGTTCAGAGGCGTAGCGCCAATGGGACGGGGTGGGGCGTGACACCACGGGCAGAGGCATGGCCAGGTTGCAGAAGGGGCATGGTGGGGAAATTGTGGGGCGGGGCAGGGGTGGGCAGAGCCATGGAAGGGGCCCAGGGCATGCGCACACGCCCCAGGCAGAGTTTCCCTTTGCTCCGCCTCTGCCCTGGTTAGTATTTGGATGGTAGACCACCAAGAAAGTCCAGGGTTTCTACGCAAGGGAAGGTAATGGCAGACCCACTGTTTGCATCTTGTCTTGAATGTCCTATGGCAGTGGTGGCGAACCTTTGGCACTCCAGATGTTATGGACTACAATTCCCATCAGCCCCTGCCAGCATGGCCGATGGGAATTGTAGTCCACAACATCTGGAGTGCCAAAGGTTCGCCACCATGGTCCTATGGGGTCACTATAAATTGGCTGTGACTTGACAGCCCCTTCCACCACCAAACATATTGCTTGGAGCAGCAAACTGTGGCGAACTATGGTGAACAATCATAGTAATTTCTCACTGCAACATACACATATATATATATAGATTTACCAAATAATACCCTCAAAAAGGTCTCTGCCCCAAGGAATTTACAAAGTCAGTGTGGATAAGAATACAGGGAAGAGCACGAAGGAAGGAAAGTCTGAGTAAAGGACCAATTTGAGTTTTGTCTGTTGAAGGAAAGCTGCAAATAGTCTGTATTTAGATTTTACCCAAATGAACATCAGAGAGGAAGAGAGTAGATTAAGATGTCACTTTATGATGACTTGACAATCAGTTATGCTGAATTACGTGGCTCCAATGGAAAAGAAAGAGTTGAGAAAGAGAGACAGAACAAGATGCTAGCAGCACAAACTATTCACTTTTTTCATTTTGCATTTAAAAATGGAGGTACTAAAATGCCATTGTGCTGTGTTTAAAAATAGTAATAGCTTTTTTAAAAAAAACTAGTTCCCCCCACCCTAATTTATGGTGCTTTAAATTATCCTTAATCTAAAAGGGATTCTTGGAAAATATCAAGCTGCCCTGTGAAATAATGAAAAAGAAGTGGGAGAAAAGGCAGAGACATTTCAAAGGGCATCCTCACGCAGGAATGCCCACCCTAATCTGTGTATATGGGCCAGTTCTCCACATATACCCATAATAAAAAAGTAGGCTAACTACATTTGTATGCATCCCCATTTATCTTGATGTCATCTTGTCATGGCAAGATCCAACTTTTAATAAAGTTGTCTTAGTTGCTGGCAGAGGGAAGAGGATGCTGAATGCTCATATTTACTGTTAAAGAGCAGAAGGTTAATAGGTTCAGCGCTGTCATTTTCTGCATGTCAGGGGATGAAATTTAATATTGTACTGATGGTGGGATCTTTCTTATCGGAAGTGGTCTGCAACTGCTGTGTTATCTCTTACAGGAGCTCAGGCAAGAACACTCCATGGTTGTTTTGTGCAACGCATCCGTCTGCTATGGGCACAAGCTACATCACCTACATGATTCTACCGACACAAATAGCATTCGAAAATTTTGCTCTTTTACAGCCTCAAGCTACAATACTTGGAGATACGTCATATGTCACAGAAGCACACACTTGTATTATAAATATAACAAATATAGGACAGTTTCAAAGGGTAGCCATGTTGGTCTGCGGTAGAGCCAAGTCCAGTAGCACCAAGGAACCCAACAAGTTTTTCAGGGCATAATCTTTCAATAGTCAGTGTGTTGTGGTGGTTAAGAGTTGTGGACTCCAACCTGGAGAACTAGGTTCAAGTCCCCACTCCTCCACATGAAGCCTGATGGGTGATCTGGGGCTAGTCACAGTCCTCTCAGACCTCTCTCAGCTCCACCTACCTACCAGCACCTACCGGCAAGGTGTAGTGGTTAAAAGCGATGGACTCTAATCCGGAGAAGTGGGTTTGATATGAATACCCCAAACAAACAAACAAACAAACAAACAAAGTAAGTAAGTAAGTAAATAAATAAATTTCTTGTCAGACAGTAACAAGATCTTCCTCCTACTCCTTCTCTTCAGAGCAGACCAAGAAGTTCTAGCCTTGATAACAGGCTACTTACACTGTGTAATCTGCACAGAGAAAGGTGTACAATCTGTAATGTGAATGAATGAATGAATGAATGAATGAATGAATGAATGAATGAATGAATGAATGAATGAATGAATGAATGAATGAATGCACCATAAATCCAGTTTGCCCAACAAATGGCTTTCACAGATTATATTTCCCCCTGACCCTAGGAAGGAACAAGTTTCTTTGTGTTTCAATCAGAAACATGATTTTCATTCAAAAGTGCACTCCGAAAGCATCTAAACCAAGCAACTACTCCCTGGGATAATTTCACCAGGAATGGAGCGGGGTTGTTTGACCCTCTTCCTGCATGATGTTGCCACTGGCAGACACCACTGGGGTGTATGACTAGGAGCTAGTTCTTGAGGGTAAACATCTAGTTTTCATTTATTTCCTTCTGGTATTCCCTGCCTTTTGGAGATCCAAAGAAGCTTGGGCTGTTTTCCTCCCCTCCATTTTATCCTCCCAATGGCCTTGTGAGGTAGGTTACACTGAGAGATGCCCTTATATAAAGCTGTGGTGCGACCGCACTTGGAGTACTGTGTTCAGTTCTGGTCACCACATCTCAAAAAGGATATTGAAGAGATAGAAAAAGTGCAGAGAAGGGCAACGAGGATGATTGAAGGATTGGAGCACCTTCCTTATGAGGAGAGGCTGCAGTGTTTGGGACTTTTTTTAGTTTGGAGAGGAGACGTCTGAGGGGGGATATGATTGAAGTCTATAAAAAAATTGTATGCATGGGGTAGAAAATGTTGACAGAGAGAAATTTTTCTCTCTTTCTCACAATACTAGAACCAGGGGGCATCCATTGAAAATGCTGGGGGGAAGAATTAGGACTAATAAAAGGAAACACTTCTTCACGCAACGTGTGATTGGTGTTTGGAATATGCTGCCACAGGAGGTGGTGATGGCCACTAACCTGGATAGCTTTAAAGGGCTTTGGACAGATTTATGGAGGAGAAGTCGATCTAGATCTATGGCTACCAATCTTAAGATCCTCACTTGATCTATCAGATTACCAAAATGCCTTAGCAGACCAGGTGCTCAGGAGCAGCAGCAGCAGCAGAAGGCCATTGCTTTCACATCCTGCATGTGAGCTCCCAAAGGCACCTGGTGGGCCACTGCGAGTAGCAGAGTGCTGGACTAGATGGACTCTGGTCTGATCCAGCAGGTTAGTTCTTATGTTCTTATGTTCTTAGAGATGGTGACTGACCCCAAGTTACCCAAGAAGCTTCTATGACAGAGGGGGTCTCCCAAATCCTAACCAGCGCTCGAACTGGTCCACACTGAATGCAGCTTGTCTTTCTCGGCAGAATGGAGAGGGTTTTGTGTGGGTGTTTAATCATTTATTTGTTCATTTATTTTATTCATCTGCACCTTGCCTTTCTCCCCAGCGGGAGCATAAAACAGTTGATGTCATTCGCCGCTCCTCCATGCAGTCAGGACCATCAAAATAAATCTGATTTACAGTCATGCAGAGTATTGAAATAACAAAAATATGAGTTTTCTCTATGGAGGGTGTTCCCCTACTTCCAGCCAATATTTCCAAAATAAGGACCAATATTTCTTAATTGGAAGGAAGTGCTGCAACAACACATGTAGGGCGATCAAACAAGACTATTTCTTTTCTTCTTCTTTTTTCCCATATTGTTCCATTTATTTCATTTTCCATCGCAACGGCCACGGCTGCAAGCAACAACGGCTGCGACGTAATAATGATCTAACAAGTCACTCCATATGTTGCTCATGTCTCCAGATTATGGATTTAAAAGAATACAACATGAGAAACCCTACCAGAGATGCACAGGAAAATCACTGGTTATGCCACAGAAGGTGCTATTCAAAATGTTAAAAGGACCGCTAGTCTTGAGGAAGCAGAATGTGGTATCAAGTGCTGAGTTCCCGCTGAAGTGTTGAACGTGTGTCAGTTTCTGATTCAGACTGGGACTCAGAATCTGAACTCATGTTTGGGTGGCACCGGTTCAGAGTTTTCCTGGATGTTCAAGGGCATGCAAGCTTGTCCATCCCATCTGTCTGCAGAGAACTCTAGAGGTGTTCACTGGGAATCACTGGGGTGCTGTGTGGTTTCCGGGCTGTATGGCCGTGTTCTAGCAGCATTCTCTCCTGACGTTTCGCCTGCATCTGTGGCTGGCATCTTCAGATCAGATCCTCTGAAGATGCCGCCCACAGATGCAGGCGAAACGTCAGGAGAGAATGCTGCTAGAACACAGCCATACAGCCCATAGTTTATATGGTTGCAACACATCCTAAGCCTGTCTGGGGAAGGAAGGAAGGAAGGAAGGAAGGAAGGAAGGAAGGAAGGAAGGAAGGAAGGAAGGAAGGAAGGAAGGAAGGAAGGAAGGAAGGAAGGAAGGAAGGAAGGAAGGAAGGAAGGAAGGAAGGAAGGAAGGAAGGAAGGAAGGAAGGAAGGAAGGAAGGAAGGAAGGAAGGAAGGAAGGAAGGAAGGAAGAGAAAGAGCATATCTATGCAAGGAGATCCTTGGAGCATCAATACAGAGACCATTTTCTGTACTTTTTTCTCTCCCACTTTTTGACTACCTGGAGACTAACAAGCATATCTCAAGGGCATCAGAAATCTTGAAACATAAGACATCAGTAACTACAAATGGCAAGAGATGGCATTGGGCAGTGATCAGTGCTGGGGGTGAGCCAAAAGGGGTTTTTTTTGTAACTGCTGAGGCTAACAAAACAAGAGCCCAAATTCCCAACTTGGGAATCGTGGTTGCAGCAAGAAGTCGTGCTTGAGTGGCGTTGCATGAACAGTGGCCACTCCCGAGAAACCCACCAAGGGGAGTTGGTTTATCACCCTGCTGGTACTATATTTCAGGATATGTTTGCAGGCTTAAAAATTCATGAGTGCCATCAATAATTCACAGGACTCTCGTGCTTTAATTTTTCCAGAGCCCAAGTCAGACAGTCGACACGGCAACATTGTCTCGCCCCTCCGTGTTTTCCCGCATGGCTTGTTGAGGCCCTCGACGGCTATCCCTTGAGAACGGTTGCCAATGCTGGCTTGCTACTTAGAAAAGACATACCACTGCATGCCGCCACACACCCACACACAAAGTGAAACCCAGAGGTCAGAATACTTTGAAAACTGCCAGAAAACCCATGGGGTTTATATTGCTTAAGGAGAAGGATAAATTTTCAACAAATTATCAGCATATTCTTATTGTTTGGGCAGTTCTCCCCTCCTCCCCCCCACACACAGATTACTTTTCCTTGGTTTCTTTGGCTGCCGTTTCTGTTACAGCTAGAAAAAAAATATTATTTTTAAAGAACTGGCAAAGAGGGACGATGTTGCTTTGAACTGGGCATTCATCCAACATTTGTAGATATGAATTCTTACCATGAATTTAATAGAAAAGCAAAGTGTATTAATGAAGCGTAGTTCTGAGTGGGCTACATCCAATCCCTAAAGTAAGATAATTAAACCTTCTTTTCTTTTTATTTCTAAGAGCCAGGTTTGGGATCTTCCAGTTGGGGCCTAGAATTACAACTCTTCTCCAGAATATAGATGAGCTCTTTTTGGGGAAAGGTAAGTTTTGGAGTGTGGACTCTGTGGTATTATATCTACAGAGTTCCCTTCTCTCCTCAAACTCCACCCTCCCCATTTTCTGCCTTCTCTTCATTCTCCAAGAGTTTTCCTAGCTTGATCTGGGAACCCTGAGGACAGAAGGTTTGCATACATATGTGTGAAACATTACTACTATCGACTTTCCATGTAAGTCATGTGGCTGCATGGCCATGCAAACACTGTATTGGACCTGCATGGCTCTGGTGGCCACCAGCAGGGGGATCTCCCACAAGCAGCTCACTTGGTAGGGAACTTCTGTCCAGTTTCCTAAAGAGATTGGAGAGAACACTGCTTATGATTATTATTTTCAAAAAAATAGTTCTTCTTGCTTTGAAATATTACAGGTTCAAGATGCCCTCCTTTTACAAAATAAAATCAATCTCTACCACGGTTTATATAATAAGTAAACATATGTGGTAAGAGTTTTTAGGAATTCTCCTAATTCCTGGAAATTCCTGGAAATTCCTGTATAGAGCTTAGAGCTAGGGAAGAAAAATGTTTGGGGAGTAGAAGGACCTCTGATGGTATTATGCCATAGAGCCATGGTGGCGAACCTTTGGAACTCCAGATGTTATGGACTACAATTCCCATCAGCCCCTACCAGCATTGCCAATTGGCCATGCTGGCAGGGGCTGATGGGAATTGTAGTCCATAACATCTGGAGTGCCAAAGGTTCGCCACCACTGCCATAGAGTCCTCCCTCCAATGCATTTTCTCTGGGGGAACTGTTCACTGAAGTCAGTGGTAATCTTGAGGGATCTTCAGGTCCCACCTAGAAATTGACAACTCTACACATCAGGTATGAAGTGTGTGTGTGTATGTGTGTGTGTGTGTTCTGTGTTCATTTTCAGTGTTGGTCTCTAAGATGCGACAGGACTCAAATCTAGCTGCATATTGCTCAGATGCATATTGAGGATTGCCTGCTTTGTATCATCATTACTGGAGAACGTGATCTGGGGCCAACAAGACTGACTTTGGGTTTAGGAAACTTTATATAACATGTCACGGTACTTTCCTTCCAACCTGCATCCCTTCTCTGCGTTGTTTCTGTAGGGAAGCAGTCATGGCAACCAACACCATCACACAGACCTGTTCTGATTATGGCTACCCAGAAGGAGAAGGACAGACACACAAGATGCAGTGATACCTTATAATTCTGTTAGCAGTCTTGTTAAAACGGGTGGAGTAATCAAAAGTGGATTCTGCACAGCACAAATATATCTTTGAAAAAGGTAAAGTTTCCCCTTCAAGCAGTGATTTCATAGGCAAGCCTCTTTGTGGGGTACTTTGCCATTGCTTTCCCCGATCATATCTTTAGGATGTTATAAATAGAGTTTTGCAGAAGAACTTTGTACAGCTCTCTCCCCCAAAACTAATCCAGCCAGTTATATTCCTCTCAGCCTGGGTATTTCAAGAATTGCTAAACTAGCAGTATTTCCCCCCCAACTTGGGTTGAGAATGATTCCTGCCTGCTGAGCCAGCAAGCAGGAAACACTTCATTTCCCTCACCCAGACCTCTTACTTTTGTTTCTGCCATTTGTGCCTGCCATTCTGTGTGCTGCAGGAGATTCTCCATGGAGAATCCACATGGAGGTTTCCTCTGCTTGCAGCTCATCCATTTGCTATTTCACTGTAAAAAAGTAGAGGAATAAAGTTTGTTTAGCCTAGCGATCTTGTGCACATTTCAGTTTTTTTTTCTTTTTGAGGGGTATTCTGTGAAGCTACAGCAACACAATTAGAGAAGCTGTAACATGTGTGTTTGTGTTGTTGCAGCTTCACAGACATCCCCCTCAAAACAACAAAAGGGGGGAAAAACCCAACACCTGCACAGGATCTCTAGGCTAAACAAACTTTATTCATCTACTTTTTACAGTGAAATAGCAAATGGATGAGCTGCAAGTCCAAGGAAACCTCCATGGGGAATCTTCATGGGGAATCTTCATGGAGAATCTCCTGCAGGACACACAATGGTGGATGTTTCTGTGAAACTGACAAGAGCTCTGTGCAGCAGGCAGGAAAAAAAGATCTGTTTTGGCTGGTAACTCTCAGCTCTCCTCGTGTTTTGATCTTTTCTGCAAGAGTGACTCAAGTAAGAGGATCACAGGGGGGAAAAAAAGAAATAAGCGACCTTGGGGTGTCCAAGAGTGAATGTCCACCACATCTCTGCTGCTAGCCCTTCTTACTAAGGCTTCGAAGAAATCTGAGAGTAGAAGTGAAACGAGGTTGATGGCTTAACATGTCAGTCAGGGTAAATCCCAATAACTGATCATTGTATTTGTGTGGCTGAGCGGAAGTGTGTACTCGGAATGAGCCGCACTTGAGTAACGACATTCCGATTAGGGATTTACCCATGTGCACATACATAGATGCTTTTCAACTCAGCATTTTAAATCAATCACTTAAAGTGAAGTTAAAAATTGTTGTCTTTTTTTTTTCCACATAAGCAGCCGCTATCATAGCTAGATTGATGAACACGCTTTAATTGGAAAACAGCCCACGGCTCACTAACATGTTTGACGAACAACATTTTATCCCATAGAAGCTACAGGGCAAATTCTGTTTGCCATTTACAGCAATTAGCAAATAGCTGTTGAGCTCAAACGTAAGGGTTTACCTCAGCTCCTCAAAAATGCATCATTAAATGTACCTTTAAAAAAAAATTCAGATGAAGGTCATGATTTTCGAAACGAGGGCTCCAAGTGAATAGTGTGCGAAATCGGACTGTATTACGAGGGAACTCAAGATGGAAACTGATGTGGTATAGTGGTTAGAGCAGGGGTTACCAACTGAGTGCCTGCTAAGTATTTTTAAAAAGTAGGAGGATGGATGGGGCTTTTGCCCAGCAAGGTTTCTAATTTGCCACTGGTGAACTAATAGGCCAGTGGTGGTGAACCTTTGGCACTCCAGATGTTATGGACTACAATTCCCATCAGCCCCTACCAGCATGGCCAATTGGAGTGACAAAGGTTCGCCACCACGGTAATAGGCTGTTCATTTTTTTTTAAAGCTGCTTTGGCAGCAGTTACAACCAGTACAAGATTCCCCCAGTGTGACTGAAGGTAAGCTTTGCGGGAAAATAACATATCCTGTTCATCAGAGCTTCTTCCTAAGGTGCCAAACATTACAATTAGATTTTGGCACAACCTCATTATTCATTTTATTTATTTATTTAATCAAATTTATATTCCACCCTATCCCCACAGGGCTTATCTGACACTTTGGTTTCACCTCCGGTGGCAGAGTTTTCGAAAATGTGTCAGAACTGCTGGCTCAAAAGAATGGAAACCTCTGGGTTACAGCAACAGATTAGAATCCGGGAGACCCGAGTTTGAATTCCCACCCTGCCACTGCAGCTTGTTGGGTGACTTTGAGACAGTTACACACTATCAGCCTGGCCTATTTCACAGGGGTGCTGTTTTGAGGATGAAATGGAGGGTAGGGAAATGATGTCAGCCACTTTGGGTCCTCCCCACGCGGAAGTCAGGTATGGTACAAATCAAGCTATGAATTTGTAAAAACAACCCAAGGAGCTGGGGCCACAAGGAATCACCAGGGGGAAGAAAAGACCCCCTCCCCTTAACATATGTCCTGGTCACTGATTTCCAGAGGTAGATGAAAACATTTTTGCTCACCTGACCCCAATTACACTGTTGCACAAAGACTCTCTAGCAACTATTTCAGGCTAAGGGGATACAAGAGTTCCACTAATATATCCAAGCTTAGCAGTATGGTATATATTAGAGAAGTAACGGTAACACTGATTTATATGGTGCTTTGCATGACTTTAGAGAAATTTTAAAAACTTACATTATTGATTTACTCTGCCTTTCTTCCCAATGGGCACCCAAAGCATTGCCTCCTCTTCTCCATTTTATCCACACAGCAATTTTGCAAGATCGGTTCAGGTCAGAGTACACGATTGGCTGAAGGTCACCCAGTAAACATCCATGACTGTACAGGAATTGGATTGTGGGCCTCCCAGATCCTAGTCTAATCCTCTAACCATTACACCTCTCATAGTTGAATACATAGTTAATTACTGAAAAAACATAACTGAAGTCACAGATTCCAATGTCAGCCTATATTTTATCCTATTCTTCCACCAAGCAGTTCAGAGCATTTCAAATGGTTCTGTCCACCTCTACCATAACATCACAACAGCTGGGGGAGACAGAGGGAGAATTATGAGCCCAAGGTTACCCAGGGAGTTTTACAGAAGTCTCGGTATTTGTACAAAGGTTTCCACCAGTCTCTCAAATGACTATACCATATTTGCTCTGGATAGTTTCAGAGGGTATTTCTCCAGGTATTTCCCAATCCAGAGCTGGCAAACGTTTTAACTGTTAAACTAGCATAACTCAAACCTCAGAACAAATGGAGATTTAACTCCACAAAAAATTACACATCAAAAATCGATTCGATTTCGAATACCTTTAATGGCATATAAATTGTTTAAGATTAACTTAGCAAGATAATAACAGCCCTTACAACTTTACAATTTCTGACGAGTTGAAATAACACCATTTAAAAATTTAGCCACCGCTTCCAACAGCTCGTAGTTGTGGCTGTTTAAAAGATATATAACCTTCTGTTTATCTGTAATGCCTTCACTTCCATGCAGGAAGGGGATTATGTGTTTCTTCCTACCTATCTCATAAAAAAGGACAATTCAACAGCATATGAGGTACTGTTTCCACAGAACCCATGCCACACGGGCATTTCCTTTCTTTATGTGGGATTCCAAGGTGGCGTCCCAGGCTAAAGGAAGAAGGCAGGGCATTACACCTAGCTAAGGTGATTGCTCTACGCCACCGGGCCTCAACCAGGAGATAAAGGTACTGGGCTACAATTAATCTATCCACAGGTATTCCCAGAAAGATCGGGGGAAAATCTTGATCTTCTGTTGGTCAGTAGAGCAACTACAGTTGAGTCCAGTAGCAACATAGAGACCAAGAAAATGTGGGGGTATATGCTTTAGAGGCCCTACAACAGAAGCCTGATGAATAGGGTTTCCAGCCTCCAGATAACTGGAGATTTCCTGGGATTACAATGGATTTCCAGGTCACAGAGATCAGTTCACCTGCAAAAATGTCTACTTTGGAAAGGTGGACTCTACGGCATTATCCCCCAATAAAATCCTTCCCCTCCTCAATCCCTGCCTTCCTAAGGCCCCAATCCTAAATTCTCCAGGTATTTCCCAATCCAGAGCTGGCAAACGTTTTAACTGTTAAGATAGCATAACACAAACCTCCAAACAAATGGAGATTTGACTCCACAAAAATTATACATCAAAAATCTTGATGATCTGTAAGGTGCTACTGGACTCATACCTAGCCCGCCTGATCTTGATATATAGACCAAACTAAAATAACCATTTGAGACTGCACCAGAAAGTTACAAAACTGTCCCAAGAGGCTCCAAACAATTTTTGTCATGCCCACATAAGCTTGAATGAAAGTTTACTGTACAGTACAGATGAGAAAAAAAAAAGACACCCATTTCTGAACAATCGAGATGTGGATTTATTCCATGAATGAGAATCAGCCTCAGACAAAATTCTACCATTTATTTCTTTGACATATTACAGTGCAACGGATTTACAGTTTGTTCTAAGAGTGGGGGGGTACAAGCACCACTAAATGGTTGACAGTTTTTCCCCCCCCCCGTAGAAATGCTGATAAATAGTTTGTGATTCACCTTCTTCCCTCCTCCCACCTTCACGCAACAAGGCACCATATCAAACATGTTCCCCCTCCGGGCTACTTGGCTGCAAACTTTTCACACAACATTGCTTCAAGCCACAGGTATGTAGCCATTTGTAGCTCCAGGTGATAACGACAACCAGCAAAGTTCTACCACTGATTCTTTGGGCTGGTTCTAAAGCAAAATAGGGTTGCTATCTGCTGGATCAGATCATAGATTGGGCCAAATGCAAGCCCACCAGCCTCCCACTGCCAAGGCTAGCAAGCTTGAATGGCGCATGTCACACCATTGCAAACCTTTGACTAGTCATGCCACTGGAGAGGCAACAATTACTCTTTATACATCTGGACTCTGCCTTTCTTCTATTTCACAGGCCTCTCTAAAACCTTCCATTGTTTTTATGTGCCTCCTGAAGGGACTATAAAGCCAAGTGACTAATATTGATCAAGCAATATTCATCTTTTCCATCAGGTGAGGGCAGTTATCTGCCTTTATTGTTTTTTACCACTGATAAAGCTGATGTGATCTGTGTTGCAAAGTGCTCCACAGAAGTCTATTTTCAAACGTGCAAAATTGGTTATTACAGTACAAATATATGCATTTTCCAATAATTTCAAGACAGCAAACATGCATTCAGCAGCACAAATTTTATGCATTGTGGGAGGGGGGAAAGCCACCTTCTGAGGGGAGTGGGGATATTTGCAGGGAACGGAAGTGCTAACTTCAGTAAACTTCAGTAAACTTCTCAGTGTTAAGGTAGGAGAGGACCTTAAAGCAGGGACATAGAGGACTTTGAGCACTCGAGCAGGTTATTTTAGGACTGCTAGTTTAGCAGCCATTTGTGCAGTCAGGACATTTGTAATTCTGGATTTAACATTTTTATGGGACTTGGCCTGTGGTTTGTATATTGCATATGTATATTGCAAAGAATGTATATTGCAAAGAAACAGTAAACATTAAGCAAACTTTCGACTCTTCCCACCATCTGTCTGGTGTAACACAATTATATGCACAGAACGGAAGTGCTAACTTCAGTAAACTTCTCAGTGTTAAGGTAGGAGAGGACCTTAAAGCAGAAACATAGAGGACTTTGAGCACTCGAGCAGGTTATTTTAGGACTGCTAGTTTAGCAGCCATTTGTGCAGTCAGGACATTTGTAATTCTGGATTTAACATTTGTATGGGACTCGGCCTGTGGTTGGTAATGTATATTGCAAAGAAACAGTAAACATTAAGCAAACTTTCGACTCTTCCCACCATCTGTCTGGTGTAACACAATTATATGCATATTTATTCAGAAATAACTCCCACCACATACAACAGATCTTGCTAAGTTTGCTAAGAAGAGGAAGAAGAGTTTGGATTTATATCCCACCTTTCCCTCCTCTAAGGAGTCTCAAGGGGGGCTTACAAACTCCTTCCCTTTCTCTCTCTACATCAGACACCTTGTGAGGGAGGTGAGGTTGAGAGAGTTCTGAAGAACTGTGACTAGCCCAAGGTAGTCCAGCAGGCTTCATGTGCAGGAGTGGGCAAACAAATCCAGTTCACCAGATTAGAATCCACTGTTCATGTGGAAGAGTGAGGAATCAAACCCGCTTCTCCAGATTAGAGTCTACCACTTTTAACTACTACACCCCCACTGGCCCAAACATCTGCCACAAAGTCCAACCCTGATGGCACCATCCCATGTTTTATGGTGGGAAGCATATTGCCTCGTTCCAATGACAGCCAAAACAACTCTTTTGGGAGGGTCTTTGTTTTCCAATTTACCAATTTCTGGAAGTGCCAAGGCTTGGCTGCTAAGAAGTAGGGTCCCATCTCTTTCCATATGTCCAAGTCTCTTCGCAACAGAAGAGCAGAAATGGTGCATGTTTCTGTGATAGTCTTTGGTTCTGCATTCCAAGACATCTTCTTGGATGCTGACACCTTCTCACCAGAGAAGGAAGGAAGCTCTTCAAAGACAGTGGTCCCAGGCCATAATGGATGTTGTCTCCAGGGAACCAGGTATGCTGAAGCAGGCATTGATTCACTCAGGGAGAGGGTGGGGAGCACTTGAGAGAGAAAGAGAGAGAGAAAGAGAGAAATACAGATAGAGAGACCAAAGAGATAAGAAGATGTGGGGCATTTTAGGACAATTAAAACCTAATTGCAGGGTCCCTATATTCCCTCGCCTGTGTAAATGGTTATTTATAGAGATATCACACATTAGGAAAGCTTAACTTGTCACCTACCAAGCTCACCTGAGTAGGCCAGCCACGTATGGTGACATATGGGATGAATAAACCCACACGTTTGGCACTACTAAAACAGAGTTGGCAAGTACCTGGTGGGTTTTCAGTTTGGTAGGTCACAAATCATGCAGTCTATGCCATGCCCATTATTGTTTCAAGGTTTATATTCAATTTTCTCCAGGGTAGCTTACATTTTCTAAGGCAGAATCATCAGTTTGTGATTATATTAGGTTAAGTGTTAATTAAAACGTAAATAAAATAAGGTTATAACAGATGAAGGTGAAACGTTATTAAAATCTTCTCTCTAAGGACTTATAGTTATTTTTAAATTACAGCCATCTCCATCATACACCCATGGTTGATAACAGGCATCACAGGTTGAATTTTCTGGATACATTCCTCTGAAGATAGTGTTGGAGGAAGGTGTTAGTTGCCTTCCCTAGTGAAAATGTTGTGTTGGGGAAAGACACTTGTTGCTAACAGAAGGTGCTACCCTGTTTCCCCTAATATAAGACATCCCCGAAAAATAAGACATAGTAGAGGTTTTGCTGAAGTGCTAAATATAAGGCATCCCCCGAAAGTAAGACATAGCAAAGTTTTTGTTTGGAAGCATGCCTGACGAACAGAATACAGAAAAATAAGACATCCCCTGAAAATAAGACATAGCGCATCTTTGGGAGCAAAAATTAATATAAGACACTGTCTTATATTCGGGGAAACACGGTATCAATAGTGGAAGAAATTCACAGGATCCAGCCTTAGGAATTTTGAACATATTATTCTACAGCATTTATGAAATTATAAAAAAGAACCCATCAAGACACACAAACCTTCTCAAAAGCTTCCAGTCTCCTGGCTTTCTACAAATCATGCAAAACCAGATTATTCAAGAAGGTTTTCCTATGCAAGCAACAGAGTTGTACCATACACAATTATTCACAATGTTACTCGGATAAGTGGTTAGGGACTCTTGCCTATATTACTGTGTATCGTTTGCTGAAACTAGGATGTTTAATGTGTCACGTTAATACTTAGACTTTGCTTCAGTTAAGTTCTTTTTTTAAAAAAAATCTGGTTGTGTCTACGGCCGTTTCCGCAGACGTACAAAGAAGACGCTGATGATCGCCGCGAAATTGCGACGATACCTAAAACGCTTCACACAGATTATAAGCGGAGCTGCGGGCGTCCGCATCTCCGCGAGAGCCGTGACGGTTCGCGACCGTACGCTTCGCGAAGGGGCGCTCGCTGACGCTATGCTTCGCGCGACTTCATGGCCGCAGTAGGCCTCGACGCGCCCACGCGAGCAGTGCGATGGACAATGGACTGCCCTGATGTCCTGCCCGGCCCCCCATCTGTCATGCCTCCCTCCCAGCTACTGTCAGTCCCAGTGCATGGGTCTGGGAAAGGTGCTTGGCCATGCAGGGAAAGCACCAGGGACAAACGTGTGTGTGTGTGGGGGGAAAAGGTGACCCAGCTTGGCCGTCTGGCAGTCGCCATTCTGACGACGGCTCCTTTAAGGTTGTTCCTCGCGACGAGTGCGGGCGCCGATACTACAGGGGAAAAAAAGAGAGTGGTTTACAGCTGCTGAATACCGCTCGCTACCGTTTAGCTTCTCCGCTGACGGGCGCCGACACGCGCGATCGCGCTGCGGCGAACGCCTATGGCGTTCTTTTACCCGCTTCCACGAAGATCATATTTCGCCTGCGGCGAGTCTTCACAACACTATTCTATTGCATTGTTTATTGAAACTCCCATCCTGTTGATTGCACAGACTCACTCTGTAATCTGCCTCAAGAACCTACAAGAAAGGCGGACTATAAATGACATTAAGTAAACAAAAGGTTTCTCCAGTAAATCATGAAACAGCATACTTGGCAAGACACTCTAGGGAAGGCAGTTGTGAAGTTGTAGCAAAGCAGAGCAAGTTTCACTAGATAATCTAAGAGGGCAGGGAGCTTCACCCCATCAGTGTCACCCAAGCCATCTAGAGCTACAGAGACTGAATTCAACATAGAAATAAGCTCTCAACCAGTGCATGTCTTTCAGAATCTAGGAGGCCTCAGATAACAGTTTGTCTGAACTGAGCTCACATTTCAGGATTGCAAGATGGTGGTGGAAAATACTGTCAAGTTGCAGGTGATGCAATATGGTTTTTAAGGCATGAGATAAACAGAGGTGATTTGCCACTGCTTCCTTCTATGTGGCAACTCTGGATGTCCTTGGTGGTCTCCTGACCTAATGCTAACCAGGGCCCACAGTGCTTAGCTTTCAAGACTGAGAGACTGGACTAGCCTGGAACATCCAGAATCAGGGCAAAAGGGTTAAAAATACTAAGATACTAAGACCATTATGCATAAGATGTCTGTTGTGCAGCACGGGTGAATGTCCATCGCAGCAAGACTTCTTATACAGATGTATTTCCTTGAGCATCACTTTCCATTTCCATTCTCCCCGAGCCAAGAACACCATTTTAAGAATGACTTTAATTTTCTTCTCCTCCAAAGTGGGGAAGATTTTCCAGTGAGTACAGCTTTGCCCTGGACATCTTCCCTCCACCCCCCACCAGCAACTTGCATGCACACCTTTCCCCCTTTCCAGATTTATTATTTAATTTTTTGTTATTTATTATATTAATATATGACACAGCAATGTTAATAGAGAATCACTGCAAAAATCACTGTATTTTAGTATATTTTGAAAACCTCCAAATGGCAGATCAGCCATTTCCAGAATCACTACAGTTATTATTATTATTTATTATTTACTAATTTCATATACCGCCCTCCCCCAAAGGGCTCTGGGTGGTGCACAACATAAAATAACATAAACAAATGGAGCACAGAATAATCAGTTAACATCAGGCTGGGCTGGAGTTGGGGGAAAGTATGTAGGATGAAATAGGAATGGTGGGCTAGCCAATTAATACAAGCCTCTCTCTCCTCCTGTGGCAGTAGCAGCAGGTGTGTGTGTGTGTGTGTGTGTGTGTGTGTGTGTGTGTGTGTGTGTGTGCGTGTGTGTGTGTGTGTTTTCAGGGAATTGCTTTGCCTCTTTCTTTTTAAAGAAAGGACTGCAATATCGATGTAACTGCAATCACAGGTATATCAATATAACTGCAATTTAAAAGAAGAAGAAGAAGAGTTTGGATTTATATCCCCCCTTTCTCTCCTGCAGGAGACTCAAAGGGGCTTACAATTTCCTTGCCCTTCCCCCCTCACAACAATCACCCTGTGAGGTAGGCGGGGTTGAGAGAGCTCTGAAAAGCTGTGACTAGCCCAAGGTCACCCAGCTGGCGTGTGTGGGAGTGGACAGGCTAATCTGAATTCCCCAGATAAGCCTCCACAGCTCAGGTGGCAGAGCTGGGAATCAAACCCGGTTCCTCCAGATTAGATACATGAGCTCTTAACCTCCTACGCCACTGCTGCTCCTTAAAAGGCTTTTAAAAAGCCCTATATCCTGCACCTAAAGGGTGCATTGAAATCTGCGCCTTTAAGAGGGAATTGATGGGTGGAGTTAAGAGAACCAGGAAAAGCAGAGGCCCACTGCGACTTCAGCAGGCTGTGGAGCAGGCAATGAATGCCTCCTCATGTGTAAACAGAACAATGCAAGGAGACTGCACTAGAGCCCCACTGTACAGTTGAGAGCCCTGAGGTAAGCCTTCCATGCATAATGGGCCTAAATAAAAACCCACCAACCAGGCATAACAGCATTTTTGAAATTAGTCATGGTGGGTTCTTCTTGGCCTACCTGTCCCAAAGCCTCTGGACAACTTCTGTTACCAAGAGCAAAAAAAGTTATGCCAGAGAATAAAACACTTAAGAGCTGTAGTGATTTTGATCTGCTCTTCCCAACTTTATTTCCCACTAAAGTTTTTTTCCCAAGGAAGCGGGTCCTCCTCATAGATAAAGAGTCCACTGATATGACTGTAAGTGCTGACTTTAAAATGAAGAGGGGGAAAAAAATAACTCCCTTGCCAGGTGTAAACTAACAACATCCTTTCCTCAGGGCTTGTCTTTCTACATTTCATTCCCTTGCTTTTCGCCATGTGTGTCGTAGCCCAAAGTGCTTTATGGCTCTATTTATTACCTTAAGGATTCCCCTTAGCATACTAGGAAGGACAAATTAACACAACATCTAAAGCCTCTGCAAAACTGCTTGGGAGAAGGGGGGAAAACTTCAAGCATTAAAGGAGCTAATGAAACACATACATCAAGAAAAAAAGCAAATCCCAGAAGTGTCTGGCCATCAGAAATCTCCAGGCAAGAGTGTGCACAAGCACACACACACACACAAATACACACACATCCTCCTATAGTGAAGCTTTTGTTAATACTGGAAATTCTTGCAAGGATTGTCAGGGCAGGTGGTCAAGTAACTTACTTGCAGCAGGGAAGGTCTAGGTTGGTGCTACAGTGACATCACTAGAAATGTGGGACACTCTGCTATTTGGGGGAGAACTCTATGCTAAACGTCTTTTTTTACCATTGGGTTTTTGCCCAAATACCAGAGCATTCGATGTCACCAGTGGTTCAATTAGGTCACTTCCAGTGAACACCAGCAGTGACATCATCACATTGTGGCAATGACACTGCCATGCCAACCTAGACCTTCCCTGTTGCTGTGCCAGTAGATAGACAGTGGGGAGCATCATCTTGGGGCAGGGGCCTGGCAACCCCAAATTCTTCGGGGAAGATACCCCAATACATTGAAGATATGAAATCTTATCATGCTATTTGGCCACCAACAAAAACCCACATACTTGTATGACATGTGCTTAAGTGAAATATCAGTTGCCTTCATAGATGGTCATTACTGCAACTGGATCTTCTGTGTTTAACTAAACCAACTTGGTAGTGAAAGAGTGCTATAGCAAAACCACAGCATCACAGCACAACATTCAGTGACATGTAGGTACCATTTTAGCTGGAAAAAGACAGGAACAGTTCAGGGATGTACAATAAAGTAACTTACCATAACCCCACTTGGCACTTTTAAATAAACGTTTTGTGGCATTTGATTGCGTGTCTGTCACACCCAAATTCATTATAAACAAGGACCCATGACAAATATTAGATGCTCCCTGAGTGATAAGGTGATGTTCGCAACAAGCAAGTTATCACTGGTTTGCACAACACAAATACAATGTCTTGAGGTTGGAAAATCAAACATTTCCTGCAGGAGTTCTGCCCAGTAACCCCCCTCCCAACCCCTAACCCCCCCCCCTGTTTTGAAAACTCTTTCTTCCAGCCTCAAAACATTTTATTTGGAAACACTAAACTAGTGATCTTTTTTTGCAAAAAATGTTTTCAAAATGTTTTCTGCTTGCTGTGCAGAAACCAGCTCTCACCTGTGTTTCTCTGCCGCCTGCCATTTTCTGATGCTTCAATTATTCTCTTGCTGTCCGCCATTTGTTGAAGATTCCTACGGGTGCTTTCTTATCTGGCATCGTGTCTGTCCACTGTTTCTGTCATTTGCTGACCATGACCATGTCATTTCCCCTTTTTTGTGAGCTATCTTCGAAGTTATGACAACGCAATATGAGAATCAACCATATGCACAGATTTCAAGCCGTCACAGCGTCAAAGATAGTTCACACAACACAACACAAAATGGGGAAAGGGAAAATGGCACATTCCATAATTGCCAGACAAAAATGAATGCATTGGTGCACAACAAATGATAGAAATGGCAGGCAGACACAATGCCAGATGAGAAAATGTCCACAGGAATCTTCAGCAAATGTCAGACTGCAAGAGAAATGATAGCATGTTTAAGAAAAAGAACCGTTTTCAGCGGAAACACTTCCATGCTTTGAAAACAAAAACCAAGACGATATTTTAAAAAAAATGTTTTTCAAAACGTTTTAAATGCTTTGGGCAGAAGAAGACATTGGTTTGGATCAACGAAACACCTTCAACACATGTTTTGCTCTGACCGCAGTGAGGCTTGCTTGCTCTGCCACAGCTGAAAACCTTACACAAATCAACATGGTGGCCAAGTTCCCAATCAGGATGAATGGTATAAATGGCACCACAGGTTTTGATTTAGCGTTTAGCTTTATAGTATAGTATAATTGTGCTTTATATTGTAATTATCCAATTTTATATGAAGTAACGTTAATTATGTGTATATTCAACTGCTTTAAGCTTTTCTGAGCCATGTTTAGGTGGGGAATACACAAGGTAGAAACTGAATAAAATAGTATAAAGGATGTAAAGGAAGCAGGTGGCACTGTGGCTGAGACAAAGGATTTCTCAGGATACAAGCCTGCTTTACAATGCCCAAACATCCAGAGCAGGAAGATACAATTTTGCATAAGGTAGAAAATAACTGAGTTTAATAGTCACATTAAAATTGTAAATTTTGTTGGTGGCCATGGACATTTTTTCTTTGCCAAAGAAGGAGGATTTGGATTAATGCCACCACTATTAGCAGGGAAGGTCCATAGGATCTAATTAAGGGCACCAGTCTCCAAGTGGTGGCTCCTGGAATTACAATAGAACTGCAGACTACAGATATCAGCTCCCTTGGAGAAAATGGCCACCTGGGGGGGGGGGGGTAGACTCTATGTCATCCCAACCCTTCTGAGATCCATCCACCTTCCTAAACTTTGTCCTTCCAAGAACTGCCCCCAAATCTGCAGGAATTTCCCTTTGTTTTCGAGCTAAGTGTCCAGCCTGATCTCTGAAAGCTGACAACTTTGTTCAGAATAAGGAAGTACTACATGACAGTTGTATTTAAGTATTAGGTTCTTTGGTTCAGCTTGTTTGATCTGAGCAGAGAGATGTGAGAAATGGTCCCTTCATGGAAATTGTAAGAAATCACTTACAGCCCACTTCACCTCCTAAAGGATGTGCCATGAAAGATGCATGAAGTGGTCAGATTTTTCTCGCATCCAAACTTAAATGGACTTTAACTGATCCTCTCCTAAATGCAGCTTTTTGCCTGCCAGTGCTAGTCAAATCCCTTCTCTACTAGTTTTATTTTAACTTTTCTGTTTCATGTCTTTGGCTTTCCTTTATATTATACTCTGTGCCCTAATTTCATACTTATTGGAAGGACTGCTATTTAGTACAAAGACTAAATGCTTGCAAATTAAGTCCAACCCTCCCGGGCTGCGATCAACGGCTAGTATTGATTGCAAGAGACAGAACAGGACTTTGAAGTCAGAAAGCGACAAGCTGCTACGCTTTCTCAGAAAAGAAAGAAATGTTGAACGAAAATTGTGTCATCCAGGAAATCAAACTTACCCTCTGCCACAAACCAATTGGTGTGTGTAAAGCAGTTTGTAAACTGTTGACAGGAACTTGGCTTTTTTAAAGCAAAATAAATTATACAGTGCCTTAACACAACGTGAGGTTATTTTATGAACAAGTAATTATACTTTCCAGGTTTCTTTTTAAAAGTCAATATTATGAATTCCTTTTCTCAAATGGAAAACATTATGTTGATTCTCACTGGAAGAAGAATAACCAGAGTTGATTGCCCGGCTGAAATATGGTAGGAATATCTTAATACTTATCATATATACACATACACATATACGTATACATTATATTAATAACCCTTTCCACATTTTTTAACATGGGACAGTATTATCATCCTCCTATTCCTGAGCTGAGAGGTCGGTCCATTGGATAATAGCTTCTTACTTACTAAGTTTGTGGGTATCATGAGAACTTAATGGAAAACTGTCATGAAACACTAAGAAGAATTCAACTGAATCAGACCAATGGTCCATCTAGCCCAGGGGTCTGCATCTGGAAAGCCACAGGTTGCAGACCCCTGGGCTAGCCTAGCATCCTATATCACCCTAGTCTTGCCAAATGCCTGTCACCAGCTGGCACATGACCACTGCTATGCTCAGCTGCCCTTGGCCACTGAAGCTCACAGCAGAAGAAAAGAGGGTGGGAATGGCTTCTAGCCCTGAAAGTTCAGGCAAGGCTCTAGAAATCCCCCTTAAACTCCTTGGTTTTCACCATGGAGAGTTGAGATACTTCCTAGAGCATGGACTGGAAGTGATGTCACTTCCAGGGTTCCATGCAGATCCACACCAAAAATCTTCCAAGGATTGCAGATACAGGCCTGGCAACCCAGAATCACTTTATTAATAATTATTTAATTTAGGGTATCAGGCTGTTTTTGAAGCTCAAAACCATAATCAGTAAAAAAAAAAGTGATAATCTTATTTCTACTGTTCCAGCTGTCTCATGCTAGATTCCCCATTGCTATGTGTCTTGTAGCTTTCTATGTGCACCTAACAACATCAATTCAAAGTATGGCCCGCACATGCAAAATAATGCGTTTTCAAACCACTTTCACAACTGTTTGCAAGTGGATTTTGCCATTCCGCACAGCTTCAAAGAGCACTGAAAGCAGTTTGAAAGTGCATTATTCTGCATGTGCGGAATGAGCCTATGTTACAAAAGAGATAAAGGTACTAGAAAGGAGGCAGAATTCAGCAATCTCAAAACTGGGATTCAGCCCTACCCTTATTTTGCAGGTGAAGATTTAAATCTCACTACCAAATAAAGCAGAGTTGGCAAACCCCAGGCAGGATGGAGAACCCCCTGCCTATATTCCCATCCCTTAGTCCAGTTGGAGGAATGGTGGAGGCCAAAATTAAAAATCAGAACAAATAAAAACATATTTTTAAAAAAACTCACCAGTCTTGCTAACATCATTTCTGGGGAATACCTGGAAGTGATGGTGATGCTCTAGGAATCGCCAGAAACTCTAGTAAACCAATAGAGTTTTCAACAATTCCTAGAGCTATCGCCATTATATCTTGGTATTCCCGAGAGGGAATGTCACCCTGCTAGTGATGCCACCAGTTCCCCACACTATGCCCCACCCTTCCATCAGTTGAATATACTGCACATGGTGTTTATCATTTTTTATTCTTATCTGAATTGGGTTCACACTGTAATCGACCTTGCGCTGTATGAGACAAACTTGTCAAAAATGCCTGAAATTTAAGAAATAAACACTTGCCGCCCTCGCCCCAATTTTCAGTGGTAGGTTTTGGTTTGTTTCTCAGTTGTTAAAAAGGAAGAGGTCAGTCTAGCTTTTCATCACCCTATCCTGCTTTTCTTTACAGAGTAACTCTAAAGTAATCCATGGCTGGGGCGCAGAGGCACATCTAGGGAAAATGTAGCCTGGTGCAAAATCTGGGGAAGGCCTCAATCTCTTTGTCCTGGTGGCTGCTGTGTGAGACGGGATACTGGACTAGATGGATCAATGTTTTGATCCAGTGATGATTTTTAAGTTCCAGTAGCTAGTTAAAAAGCTGGCAATCCCACTTATCCCTCTCTTCGGCAAGATGAGAGACAGTTAATATTTGTAGAGTTCTTCCCCCACACTTACACATACATACACCCATTATCAGACTGGGGCTTGGTCAAAACATGAAGCAGGGATCCATTATTAATGAAACAGTTAAACACACAAACCTCACACACCTCAAACACTGGGAGAAAATTGTTATCCCACCAAACCACTCCAAGACAACAGCCAGCACTTCAAGCCAAAACAGAGTATCCAAATCCCTCCTTTCAGGGTAAAGCACTTTATAGATTTCTATAAAAGCCCATTGATTTGAGAAGAGACTCAGAAGAGCCGTGCGGTAGCCAAAGACGCTTATTCGCGATGTTTCGAGCCACATACTGAATTTAGAAGCTGAGAGGCTATTCCCAAAGGCAGCTGGCAAAACAACAACAAAAATTGTCATCTGCCTTAGAGGGGAATCTGTAATTCAATTTTGGTTTTATAATTGCTGATAGATTGTCTACTTGCGTGTATGTATATATGTGTACACGTATACTTAAAAGAAGCTAGCCTTGAAACGTGGTGATATGGAACTGCTGAACTCCCAGTTTTATTCAGGTACATATTTGCTTTTATATCAAATCCCTGTGAAATATTACAAGAAGCCTCGATGGGTGTCTTATTCCCCAACCCCCATCCCCTGACACATAGAGGTGGAGACTGAGGAAAACAGGGTTTGTGGAAAGAAACCTCAGTAGGGTGTAAAGCCGTTCTCTGAAGAAATCACCTTCTCCAGGTGAACTGATCTTTGTAGTCTGGGGATCAGATGTAATTCCAAGAGATCTCCATCTTCTACCTGAACTTTGGCAATTCTGCAGGTAGTGGTACCACAACTATAGAATGGAATTGTTTCATACTTACTCAGATCAGTGGTCCGTATTATTTCATGAAGGAGCCTTCCTGAGGTTGGATTCTTTCAAAAAAGTAAGGGCTGAAGGGTTTTCTCTGTCATAACTATTCATCCAGCCAGACAGCAATGGTTTTTCAAGGCATCTCAGTTCTCCAGCATGGTGCAGTGGTTAAGAGAGGTGGACTCTCTTAAGATCTGAAGAACTGGGTTTGATTCCCTCCTCCTCCACATGAGTGACAGACTCTGATCTGTTGAACCAGGTTTATTCCCCTCCTACACTCCTGCACATGAAATCTGCTGGGTGACCTTGGGCTAGTCACAGTTCTTTCAGAACCCTCTCAGCCTTCCGCACAGGGTGTCTATTGTGGGGAGAGGAATAGAAAGGAGTTTGCAGGCCACTTTGAGTCTCCTTGCAGGAGAGAAAGTTGAGGTATGAATCCAAACTCTTCTTCTTCTGTTCGACTTCCATAACACAGCCCTGTAATATAATTTGAGTCCAGAAGCATCCCAGAAACAACAAGATTTGGGGAGTATAAGTTTTTGAGAGTTCAACACTTCCTTTGTCAGACACAAGACATATCTGAGGAAGAGAAGGGACTCTCAGAAGCTTGAATCCTCAAAATCTTAGTAGTCTCTAAGGTGGTACTGGACTTGGATCTTGCTGCTCTGCTGCAACCTGACACAGCTATGTTCTGAAACTGTAATACTATATCTCTTTCTTGCAGTCAGACTGCAAAACTGAAGCTACCCTAATGCAGATGGAAGATCTCAGCAGATTCTTTGGCTATGCTGCAAACCCATCATCACAAACTGTCAGATGAACAATATATGTTATCCAAATGGTTGCTGTGTTCCTCCCTGCCTGCTTGCTTGCTAATTCACTACAACCATCACAAGTGGATATAAGGCAGTGGTGCCAAATGTGGTCTGTGTAGGCACCAGGGCACCTGTTAAGGTGTTCCCCAGAGCCCATATGCTTCTTTCCCAGAATATTTATTCCTCAAAGCAAATTGCCAGTCCTGGCTTTCCTCCACCTGGTTGGATCAAAGACACTTTGGAAAAGGCTAAAAGACACTGGCTCCACACCCAGAAGGAGCAGCCATCCAATAAGATCTGTTTTCGTTTTAATAGGATGACTGGCTGATAGATCTCCTAATATTTTGTGGAACCTTCCAACATCTTCGGGCTCAGCCCTAATGACAACCATTTGGGGCCTGATCCCACTCTCATAGCAGTCATTTTGTTGTGTCACTGACTCCCTGCTCTCAAAATTCCAAAAAGTTTTCTCCCCACTTTCAACATGGTTGGGGATTCCAAGAGTAAAGTGACTCTTTAAATTGGTAATCCCCCAGAAAACATCTCACTGCTATCTGGCACACTGCTATGGGGCACGAGAGAGGAAGAGGGAGAGAGCGGGGCTGCGGGAAGAGAAAGAGAGGGTGAAATCTAGAATATATCCATCTACACTTGACCTGTCAGCCTAGCAGCAACTCAGGCTGGTGGTGGTGGAAAAGGAGGATGAAGAAAAGGATGAGGAGGAAAAAGAAGAGGAAGATCAGGAAGAAGACAGAGGAGAAAAGGAGGAGGAACAAAAAGAAGAAGAGGGTGTAGAAGAGGAAGAACAGGAAGAGAATGAGGAGGAAATGCCTTGCTATTGATAGTGGTAGCAAAAGCCATAGATGGTGATGCACATGATAAATGGGAGTGTAGGAGCACTGTTGTACACTATTGATGCTACACCAATTCCACCAGTTTCTCTTCTTTCTGGAAAAATGTGTTAAAGTTCCCGTATTCAGATGATGCTTCTGTCTCAGACCCACAGCATGCATCTTCTGAGGTAAGTGGGACTGAGATGGTTCTGAGAGAACTGTGACTATCCCAAAGTTACCCAGCAGGTTTCATATGGAGAAGCAGGGAAACAAATCCTGTTCACCAGGATTTGAGTCTGCAGCTCATGTGGGGAGTCAGGACATATGCTCTACTGCTTGAGGAAATAAAAGGCAGGAAATATTCTATGCCACAGGGATACCAACTCCTAGTGGGGCCCTGAGGTGTCTTGGAATTACAACTGATCTCCAGGCTTGTATAGTTGCTTCCTCTGGTGGAAGGGGCAGGTTTGGAATAGAACTCTATGACATTGTCTCCCCACTAAGCTCCCTCCCCAAACTCTGCTGCCTCTGAACACCCCCTCTTCCCCCCCCGCCATAACTCTGCTAATTTCTCAAGCTGGCGTTTACTCTGCAAGTTTACTTCGCCAACTCTTTCAATGAACTCTTCTAAGACTGGATCCATGCCATTTCTTCTCTGAACACCGGCATGTGTGCTGTATGCTTCATACTAGCAGAGATTTGGGGGTGGAATTTGTGGAGGGGAGGGTTTGTGGAGGGGAGGGACCTCTGTGGGGTAAAATGCAATATAATCCACCATCCAAAGGAGCCGTTCCCTCCAAAGAAACTATATCTGGGAAATCAGTTGTTATTCAAGGAGATCTGTTATAACTTGTAGCACTGTCCTAAAATGCTGACACACTCACATCACTTCTGGTTAAAACAGGAAGTGACATGGTGGGCATTCTAGCATTTTGCAAAACTCTATGCTATAATGTGGGGACCCTGCTTCCCATTTTCACCTGTTTAACGCTTTCCCACCAAGCCTTCTGGAATGGCTTCTAGAAGCCAAGTCCTCTGGAAGTTCGCCCTCGGGTCCCCTTCCTACCCCCCAACCGAAAGGCACACACTGGATCTGGCAACCAGATCTGTAGGCACTGAGCTTCTTTGACACCATGGGAAGGTCCAGCTGTCAAAATCACTGCAAAACAATCCATGCAGACATTGTCAAAAAGGGCTGGTGTCACTCATTTGGAAGCCCCCTACTCTTCCCGCAGACAAATTGGGATTACGGCAATTAACGCCGGCTTTATGTGGAGTCACAATCAAACATCTGACCTGCTTGCCTCCTGCCCCGTGACATCTTCCGTTTGGAATTAGCAGAGTATAATTTTCGGTGCGCTGGGAAAAGAGCAGTTGACAGTTCCAGCTTCCAGTCATACTTAATAAAGCTTAAGTCCTTCTGGTGAACGAGCAGCAGGCACCGGACTCTTTCAGAAATAGCCAATGGGAACAGCTGCAGCGTTTTCTGAATTTGCAAACGACGGCAATCCATTCCAGAAAATGTGCAGCCCTCCGTCCCCTTTCCCCACATCCTGCTATTTCATATAATAATGGGCAACAGCAATTACCATGAAGATTCTTTTTTTTTTTAAGAAACTTTTTGGGGCATAATTATTGTCAATAGCAGAAAGATTGTTTAAGACTGGCTGCATCGGGGTGGCGGATACTGAGCATGACAGAACCCGCAGGTGTACAGCGCTTTGCCTATTGATACAAATTGAATCTGAAAATAGCAATTTATTCACCAAATCAAACCAATCGCTGCGCTGCAGTTTCCCCCTTTCAGCTCTCATTTCCCGGCTCACTATTCTTCAGCACTCCACTGCTTTCTTGGCTCCACGGCACACTTTTCATTGGCTGCCAGGGCTGTTCAGCAAAAGGCGACGGCCAACTCGGGGAGGAAACGGTGGAGGGTTTGTCAGCTTTTTCCAGAAATAAACAGGGTACCACAAAAAAAGAAAAGAAAATCCCATTTGTAGACAGGCTGAAACCTAACAGTGCAAGCTTACTCCAGCCTAAGCCCACTGAAATAAAAAGTTTTGATTTATACCCAACTTTTCTCACCCATAAGGAGTCTCAAAGCAGCTTACAAACTCTGTCCCTTCCTCTTACAACGCAAATTTTGTCAGGTTGGTGGAGCTGAGAGTTCAAAGAGAACTGTGACTAGTCCAAGGTCTCCCAGCAGGCTTCATGGGTAGGAGTGGGGAGATAAACCTGGGTCACCAGGTTAGAGTCCAGTGGCGTAGGAGGTTAAGAGCTCGTGTATCTAATCTGGAGGAACCGGGTTTGATTCCCAGCTCTGCCGCCTGAGCTGTGGAGGCTTATCTGGGGAATTCAGATTAGCCTGTACACTCCAACGCACGCCAGCTGGGTTACCTTGGGCTAGTCACAGCTTCTCGGAGCTCTCTCAGCCCCACCCACCTCACAGAGTGTTTGTTGTGAGGGGGGAAGGGCAAGGAGATTGTAAGCCCCTTTGAGTCTCCTGCAGGAGAGAAAGGAGGGATATAAATCCAAACTCCTCCTCCTCCTCCTCCTCCTCCTCCTTCATGTGAAGGAGAGGAGAATCAAACCCAGTTCTCCAGATTAGAGTCTGCCTGTTCTTAACCATCAACCATATTTAGAGTGGAGCAATTAGCTTAATGTTCGGTCTCGATCCTTCAGTGAATACCGTATATACCGGCGTATAAGACGACTGGGAGTATAAGACGACCCCCCCACTTTTCCAGTTAAAATTTCCAGAGTTTGGGATATATTCGCCATATAAGAGTACCCGGCGTATAAGACGACCCCAGACTTTACAGATGATTTCCCAGGGTTCAAAAGTAGTCTTATACGCCAGTATATACAGTAAACAGAATCTGGACTGTTGATCAGCAGTGTTTATTGGAAGGCAACGAAGCATCCAGCTTGCAAGAAGCCTGTTCTAACAAATCTAGCTTTTGCGACCCTCTTTATTCAGAAATACTACCCCTCCCGTTTCCCCAAAGCATGTGAGAAAGAGTTACTCTGGAGCCGAGGCACCCCAAGGTCAGCAACAGCTAGAGATAAAGCCACCTGGACTCCTACCCCCACAGAGCTACGAAAACATCCCATTTCCCATGGGACAAGAAAGTGTCAGGGATATGCCCAGTTCTCTACAAAGCGTGTGAAGCAATCAAAGCAAGATCAAGGAAAGAATGTCTCATTACAGCAGTGGTAACACACAGCAGGCTGAGTACATATATCTTGTAACCATTACACTGGCAGGAATGCATCTCAATCACCCAGATACAATCACCATCCATATTTCATGTAGCACTTTCATGGATTTAGCAATGCACTTCAGTCAACTAGGTGCCATCTTGGACAACTGTCCTGGCAGTTTCTTGCAAAAGCTGACTTCCATATGAATAAGCAATCAAGATTCCAAGATTCCCCAACCTTTTGCTAAGCCAAGAGGCTGCTCTTGCTAATTCCCCACTCTAAAAGAGAGAGACTCACACCACTTTGGGTAGCAGATTTGGTAACAGACAGTCACAGATCTCATTGAACTCTCTCAGCCCCACCTGCCTAAGCAAGGTATAAATGAGGTACAGTAGCAATAAATGTCTCCCACAGAGTGTGCCCACAATAGCAGCCAACATACACAGGTAGAGGAATCATCTCTTTGAGAGGTATTCCAGATTTGAAAGATACCCTCTTCCAAAGTCTCTATGCAGAGGGAACACAGGACAAAGAGTTTCTTTGGTTTTGTTCTTTCTGTTCCACTGCTAGTTTATTGGTCCCTGGTGGCTCTTTATTGAATGGATACTTCAGTGCCTCAAAATTCCTCACTGAGATTCTTTATTCCTCCTATAATTGATTCATTGAAGATTACCCCCCTGTAGTGCCCCCTCCTCTCTTTCTCTTTCAGTATCTTTTTTTCTTTTTTCTGTGTATTTCTCTATTTTTATTTTGTAGGCTGCAACCAGGAACAAAATTCCCCCCAAAAAATCCCACCCCTCTTTTATTTCCCTGTTTTTAAAATTATTTTCTTGGTAGTGCGTACGAAATATAAGGCAAACAGATGGCATTTGTGGTACTAAGGAAAATCAGGTGGGAGTTCCAATATTTCATAAAACCAAAATAAGATTTTTATTTCTAACTGGTAGGTAATTTCAAGGTTCCAAACAAAATTATTTACAAAAATTAAAATGAAATCTGAGGCACCAAATACTTTAAATAACTTCCAGTCAGCATAAAGTCATTCTGACCCTTTTCACATCTTCTGTCTCTATCCCTTATACTGTTTTCTTGGACTAGAATTTAACCTGTTCACTCTTTCACGAAACTATGTCCCCCTTTGTCACACCCATACAGTTTCTGTCCTTTTCTGACTTACTCCAGGTATTCCTCAGAGAGAGTTCTGACACTCTGACAGTTCTATATTTCTCACAGATTAATACATCTCAAAACTAACTTCAGTTTCTCCCTCTCTCCTTGTAAAAAATGCAGCCAAGATTCATCTCACACAACTTCACCCCCAACACAAACACCTCTCCCACTGGCTCTACCTTCTTTCCCCCCTTCTTTTCCCCACCCAGTCACTCCTCACAAAAACCAATCACTGCTCACCTGCCTTTTTCTGGCCATTCCCTCTTTCTCCTTTTCAGCACTCAGATTAAAGACACACAAACCTACAACCATTTCAATCCAACCTCAAAATAGTTACATCCCACCAAATTAAAAAAACAAAACAAAAGAGAAATGAGCAAATAAACAGGCGAGGGGGAACTGAGTGAGTTCAGAAGATGGCGCTGAGGAGGAAATTCACAGAAAGTAGAGAAGCATGGGGAAAATTGTAAATATATCACACAGCAACTGAAGACGTTTTCAAAACATTTGAGCCAGAGACTTGTTTTAAACATTTTGAGGCTGCCCATAAAATGTTTGGGAGTTAAAAACCATGTGGAACTTCATAGAGCAAACATATTATTTTCTGTCTCAAAATGTTTTAAAAGTTTGAGCGGAAAGGGCCAGTCATCCCATCTTGGATGAATTCAGAACTGGGCTTGACAACATGAGATTTGCCCCTGTCTTCCTCCTTCTCCCATCAGAAAAAAGCTTAGTGTATTCAGTTCCAATCTGAATGACATCATTGGGGACATGCTAAGACCCAAACAAGTTGTAACTAAGAGCCCTCTAATATCTGTCACCCTTTTGGCACTCATCTGTTCTGGTGGTGGCAGATAGGACACATTGCCTTAACCCTCGCTGAAACACTGCTTCAGCAGTGACAAAGACATGGGGAATTTGGAAAATATAGTTTTCCAAAAGCAGCTGACATTATACATATGGATATCAGATGCACTGAAAGCTTACATATTCCAAAAGTCCTGGTATCTTAGAGACAGTGGTGGGATTCTAATAATTTAACAACCAGTTGGCCCCTGGCTGCATCCCCCCCCCCCTCGTTACCCACCACCACCCACTGCTGTGGAGGAATTTATTGTGGGGGGGAGGAGGGCAATGGGGCCTTGCCGTTGCTGCTCTGAAAGCCCCCTCGCTCCCCAGCTGCTCTGGGGCTCTGAAAGCCGCTTTTAACAACTGCTTTGTGGAACTCAACGAAAAATTAGGTACCAGTTCTACTGAACTGGTGTGAACTGGCTAAATCCCACCATTGCTTAGAAACTTCTCACCCTGACTTCCCCACTGTTGCCAAGTATGTGGGCAATGAGTGGAAGAGAGAGAGAGAGACTGGTTGTGGTGGGTTTTCCGGGCTGTGTGGCCGTGGTCTGGTGGATCTTGTTCCTAACGTTTCACCTGCATCTGTTGCTGGCATCTTCAGAGGTGTATCACAGAGGGAAGTCTGTTACATGCTGAAGATGCCAGCCACAGATGCAGGTGAAATGTTAGGAACAAGATCCACCAGACCATGGCCACACAGCCCGGAAGGCTGTGAAAGCCTTCAACAATGCAGAGAGAGAGGGGGGGGGGTTTCTTTTCCACCACAGACTGCAGTCCAAGCCAGACAGAAAGAAAACACGCTGGTTCTAGAATTCACCTTGCATTGAAGGCAACCATAGTTCACATTCCAAACCAAACTTGAGTGAATCACAAATTCAAGCCGTGGATGAGGAACCAATGAGAGGGCATCTATGTCATATCAAATGAAGAGCTTTCCAATGCATTTGGTGATGTTCTCCATTTTATGGAGAATGTGGGGGTAGAATTTGGTACCACATGGGGAGTTATCTTTGAAGACCTCTCCAAATAAAGAGCTCTCAGAACACAGTAAATGAGCACATCAAAGAGAAGAAACATTGGCTCATGGAAGTTTTGAAGACTACAGTTCAAGCCAGATGCCTAGGGAGGACTCTCAACATTATCCAAAACCACCACAACCCCTTTCATGTCACTCAGTCATTCCTTCTGTTGCTTTCCTATCAATTTTTGTTATTTGTGCACCCCAGCCAGAGATGAAAACAAGTTTGGATAACTGATGGATGCACCTTTGAACTGTAACCTGAAAATACTTCTACAATTGTACTTGCAGACTGACATAACTGTGTTTACTCTGAGCCACACACACATTTCTTTCAAGGACAAAGAATTTGTGAATTTCATGATGAGTATTCAAAGTGCCATTTGTCATCTCAACAACCTCAAGGCAGGCTGGGATTATACTTAGGTGCAGAAAGTGACGTAGGGTTCAGAGAACACTGACTGAATGCCACCTGTTGGCTACTTCATGGGTGAGGGACAGGTTCCTGCCTGTGAACTGGTGCTATAATCAGTAGGCCACACTACCACCAAGCTGAGAAACTAGCTTCACCCTTTGCTTTGCTGGAAGTTCCAGGAATGTTTCACTTGAGGACGGCCTCCAAATTTCACTTCAGGTACAACTCATTGGCAAAAGAATTAGGGTGATAGACAGACAGCACATTTTGTATTTGGATACTGAAGAGAGGGTTCTAAATAAATAAATGTCTTTTGAGTTCTCCAACTGAGCGATAATTGCTCTCTTATACAGTGTGCAAAGCCAAATGCAATTTTCGAGAGCTTACTGGTTTATATATTTTTAAAATGTATTTTTTTTGTGTGTCTCCTCCTTTACTTACTATTCCTTTGGGAGAGGGTGGAGTGCCTGTATGGATGTAACAAAATAACCCCCCCACACACACACCAATCTGGGCATCAAAAATCCAGACAGAAGTAGCAGTAGGAGAGAGGGAGTATGCAACCATTTCAAGGGAGACAGCAGCTTCATCCCTCTCCCAAACAAATATCTTTCTCATTCGACGGAGCTGAACCAATATGGAGTGGTAGATTAACAACTCACCTGGTAAGGGATCAAGTCTGAGGATGTTCATCCAGGGCATCCCAAACAGACAAGGCTACCTGAGTCTGTTGCTATGGCAACGTTGATATGGTGACAGGCAGCCTCTGAGACAATCCTTGGGAAAGGGAGCGTGGGTGTAGGGGGGATAAAGGTAGGTTTAAAGTTTGCAAGAATGCATGTGACTTAATTCTCAACGAGTCTTCAGTGAGGTAGTGGGGAAAGTTTCTGCTAAGCCAAATGAGGACTCCATGAAATCCCAATCACTTTGTTGGGAAAGCGAAGCATCTGAGCTGACTAATGACAAGAAGTTATTTCTTCCCTAAGGCAGCAGCTTTGCAGCGATGAAGCCATTTCCCCAGCACCGTCAGCTCCAGGAAAGGGCAAAGCCAGGTATCTCAGCACCTCAGAAGGGTGGATGAGAAATCCAAAAGGGCCAGTTTTATACTCTGGTTTGAAAGGAAAGCGAGAACTTGATGGGGCCAGTAAAAACATCTGGTAGGGACAAGAAGTGAATAAGGCAAGACCAGAGTTGCTAAACTCAGGGTGGAATCCGGAAATCTCAGAATTACAACAGAGATCAGCTTCCTTGGAGAAAATTACTTCTTTGGAGCGTGGACCTGCTGAGATTCTTCCCTTTCTCGGACCCTTTCCTCCTCAAACTCCACTTCCAAATCTCTCAGAATTTCCCAACACAGAGCTGGCAAACCTGGGTAAAAGAGGAGGAATTTAGGGAGCACGACAGACAGCAAAGTTCAAATGCCTGCTTTTTGGATGGATGACTAGATGGACTGAGAGGCAGGCAGGCAGGCAGATAAAAACAGCCTATTTCAGATTACCCCAAGGAAAACACTATGCAACACCATGCATGCCAGGGAGTTCCATCCTATGTGCAAAAACTACTATCACATACCACTGACCAGTTCCAAAGGTCTATGATGATGCTTTTTGCTTAACTCATGTCATGAAAGATGTAGCACAAATATGCTTCTGGACATTCCCACAAGTCCTCTGTTTAGAGTCGGTTTCACAGAGTTGCACTCTTTGGTTCGTGCGGCATCTTTTTTCTTTCCCTTGCAGTTCTGCTGTCCATCTAAGCAGGGCAGCAAGTGAGAAAGGCCTCATGTGGCACTTTTTCTAAGAGATAGCATGAAGCATGTATGCAAGAGGGCTCAGGGATCATTTTGGTCTGCCTTCTGGGCTATCAGAAGCGGATGATACACAGTGCAGGGGTGTGCGTACGTGTGTGCGTGCTCGTGGACACACTGTGTGTTCCGTATTATCTTATCACAGTGCCTCATCCTTTTTCTCCCTCCAGCGCACTTTTGCTAGAGCACTGGCAGGCAGAGATAAAAATGAAAAACTGTGTCTAGTAAATAAAACCCAGAAGTGCTGAACTGTACTTTTCCTGGGCAACAGGACATATATTAGAAGGGAGCTCCTTTCACTACAAAAGGGACTGTGTGTCAGCATCATCCATAGAAAAAACAGAGGCCTTTTCTGCACAGCACAAATGAAGCGTCTTGAGGACATTAAAATAAGTGTTTTGGGGAAGAACTCCATGCAACTTCCCAAACGTTTCGGGACATTTTATTTCGCTCAACCGAGGTTTTTTAGAAAACACAAAAATAGCAACCTATTTCCTTGCCCCCACCCGAGGACTGACAACCTTGTGAGGGAGCTGATCAAGGGTGAATACTGTAGAGAATTATTTCTGTTCAGCCATGAATGCAATTGAACATTTTCACCTAGTCCTTACAAATGTGTGGAGATACTATGTAAACTCTTCACAGGACACTATTCAGAATTGGTGAATAAATTTTAAAGAGCAGACAAATTGTTCTGTGGCCATGCCAAAATGCAAACATTAACTGAACTGATTGGCTTAGCCTCTCAGTCTTCTTTTCCAAACAACACAAAGGCTAAGAATACACATAAAGTTATGAAGCTAAGTAAACATGGTTATGGAATTTAAAGAAACTGGAGGTCCAACCTCCAAGTCTAGGTACAAAATCTAAAGAGCATTCTCAGTAGACAGCTGTCCAAAACTCCAGCAAGGGGGAATTCTCTACAGAGCCAAATTTCGCTAAGAAGTTCCTCCTAACGTTATTCTGAAATAGACCCTTCTAAAACCTGTGAGATTGAATCTTGATCTCTGGAAAAGCAAAAGCCATGTTTTTTCCTTCTTGCATGGGACAACCCTTCTGGTTCAAGTGAAATTTCTCAGAACTAACCTTCATTTCTCTTGCATACAAACATAACTCCATGTATTATACATGGGTCATGGACATTAGAAGTGCTAAATAAATGTTAACCATGTATTTCAAGAAATGTAATCAACTTCATCTGAAAGAGTGGGGACAATCACATTTTTTTCTGTCCCAATGTCCAGTACATTTTTATCCTACTCTTCCCTACAAAGATTGTGGAGAAGTGAGCATGGTCCAGTGGAGGAGTGCCAAGGGAAGGGGGGGGTGCATCGTGCACTGAGCGCACATTTGGGGGCAGTAAATTGCCCCCGGCCCCTCCCCCTTCCCCTGTGCCCCCTTGCGACCCCCCACGGCACCCCCCCCACGGCACATACCCTTCCCTGCCCCCTTCCCACACTTACCTACATTCCTTTTCTTCTTTTAGTACTTTTTGAGGCTGAAAAAAGCAGCCTCTTCACAGTTCAGGGAAAAAACTGCCTGAGGAACTACAGTTCCCAGGAGACCTTGGGGCTCACAAGGTCTCCTGGGAAGTATAGTTCATCAGGCAGTTTTTTCCCTGAACTGTGAAGAGGCTGCTTTTTTCAGCCTCAAAAAGTACTAGAAATAGAAAAGGAACGTAGGTAAGTGTGGAAAGGGGGGCAGGGGGGGCAGGGGAATGTGCCGCAGGGGGGACCGCGGGGAATGTCACGGGGCAGAAAAAACACACTGCGCACTGGGCACAGTTTGGCCCAGGTATGCCTCTGACATGGTCTCTTTCTTTCCTGTTTCATTCCCATAGCTACTCTGTGAGGTATGAAAGGCGGAAAGAAACTGACCAATCCATGGGCACTCAGCAAAGTCCTTAGCAGAGTGAAGATTTAAGTCCAGATCTCTTGAATCCTGGCCCAATACTCTAACCAGTTTACCATGCTGGCACAAATTTCACTTCAGGAGTTCCCAATCCTTACATAAGCATAGGTACTTGTACTGTATAATGTGTGACATGATTTACATTTGTGTCACTTTTTTGTGTCAACGATAAAGAAAGCAATCATGCAGAAATGAGTGGTTCCCATTCTCAAACTCCTTTCACTATAAGAAATAGTAAATGCGGATAAGATATGGTCAAGTTAACTGACATTCTATTCTGTCTGTGACCCTAAACATGATTTACATTTGTCAAATGGAATATAAATTCCAGAGGGAAGATACATGGAAGACAAGCCTGGTAAGCAGGCTTGGATTGACACTAAAATTTAAAGTATGCAGACTAGTGTATAGATGACATTGAGTCCAGAGGGTAGAGAATATTTTTTATGTGACTATTCTCATTTGTCTCAAAAATTCTACTTTCCCCCCTGCTTATTCAAAGGATCCAAAGGAAACAGTAAAAATGCTATAATTCTGACCCTGAGGAGTATGGATAACTGATAGCAATATGTAAGACCTGGAGATAAATTTCATCAGTAAATCTTGACTATAGAAAAATGGAGTCTGAGATATGAAGATTGGACAGCATTTATACATTTTGTGACCTGCCCTGAGCCAGTGGCGGAGCTACAAAGGGATGAGGGGTGTGTGTGCGTGTTTCAATGGGCGCATGCCTGGGGGGGCACAAAAATCATCCCGACTCCACTTTCCTTCCCCCCTCATCCCACCCCGCCAGGCCTGGCCTGTTTTCAGCAGGCAGAAAGCTATGCTTCTGCCCTGAGTCCTGTGGGGATAGGGCAGGATATGAATTTGCAAAATAAATAAAATAAATAAATGTATGTGTTGCCTGTCTTCTCAGGCATGCAAGGCAGGTGATAATCAATCCCACCCCCAAAGTATAAAACCAACATATCTCAAAACGAAATAAAATAAACATGCAATCAAATTAATACAGGAAGAACAAATAAATTTGGGTGCTGTGTGGTTCTGGGCTGTATGGCTGTGTTCTAGAACACACTAAAACACAGCCATACAGCCCGGAAACCACACAGCACCCAAGTGATTCCGGCCATGAAAGCCTTCAACAATACATAGAACAAATAAAGGTTGCCATCCATTTTCTGGGTTCTTACGAAGGCCTTCTACAGAAGTAACTGTACATTGTTCAGCTTACAAGGGTTGTGAGAACAGTTCTGATATCACCTCATCTTGGAGGGAGGTTCAAACCTTGGGGGATGGTAGTTGAAAGCCCTCCCAAGGATTCTCACAAGTCTAAGCTGAGATAAGGCAGGTTTCTGTAGGAAGAAAGACCTTAAGCCATGGTTTGCATGTAGCGACAAACTGTGGTTTTGCAAGAAACAGTGTGCACAAAAGAGTAGTGAGGGGAGGCAGATGACTATGTGAGAAACTTGTTTCTGAACCTCCATATTATGGTTTAAGAGTAGGGCTGTCAACCTCCAGGTGGTGGCTGGAGATCTCCTGAGATTACAACCAATCACCAGGTGACAGAGATCAGATTACCTGAAGAAAATGGCCTCTTTGGAGGGTGGACACTATGGCTTTATATGCCATTGAAGTCCCTCCCATATCCAAACCCTGCCCTCTTCCAAGTTCCATTCCCCAAATCCCAGATATCTCCCAACCAAGAGGTGTCAACCCAGTTTTAGGATATAGGGCTGGCACCAGAAGGACTGACAATTCTTTGAGATTTGAGGGTGGAGAGCAGGGCTTGGGAAGGGACCGAAGCAGGATATAATGCCATAAATTCCATGCCTCCAAAGCAGCTATTTTATCCAACAGAACAGATACTTCTTGTCTAGAGATAAGCTGTAATTCCAGGAGATCACCAGTCCCCACCAAGAGACTGGAAATCCTAGCGGAAATACTTCACCACTATGTGAACAGTTTGGGTCTGCTCGAAACTTCATGGTCTCATGAAATCTGGAAGTCCTTTGGATGACAGATTTTGTGAGGCAGGGAAGACCTAAAGGACCAGGAGTGGGATATGGGGGTGTTAATGACAGGGGCATACATGAAGCACAGTTGGAAAAGGCAGTGGAGGATCCAGCAAAGTTTCTCTATCAATAAACTTCAGATGTCAGCCACCCGAATGCTTCTTCCCTCCTCTCTCTCTGAAGCATATCTGAGTAACACATTTATTTTTTTGATTCCCTACAGTTCCCCAAGGTTCCGCTGGTATGATGGCAGTCACTTCAAGTGATTAAAATGGTTGCTTACGCTGTTATAGGCCTCGGGATAAACTGCAGAAGAAAAAGTAATTCTATTTAGAATTGGCATTGCTGGACTGACACGCTCTTAAGAGGGCAAACGGCTGCAGGATTTCAACCATCGACGCAAAAAAAGGGGGGGAGGGGTAGTGGGGAATGTAACTACTGGAGCAAGGACAAAGATTTCTAATTCTTATGAAGAGTGAAGCTTAGAGACAGCCCTTAAGCACACGTGCATAGACAGCTTTTCTAAATTAGCTGCCAGGATTGCAGTGTCTGCCACAATAAAACTGGGGTTTCTGAGTTCTTCTCCAAGTGAACTGCTAATTCTAGGAGCAAGTGAACTGTAAACTATTCTAGTTCCTCACTTATATAATTCAGGTTGCTACTTTGAGATGGGAAATTCCTGGAGACATGCAGGCGCAGCCTGGACATAATGGTGTTTGAGGAGAGGAGGAAACTCAGTTGGGGGTAAAGCACAGGGTCAACCTGGCAGAGCACCCATTTTCTCTGAGGAAACTGATCTCTGAGGTCTGGAGACAAGCTGCAATTTCAGGGGATGCCTAAGGTCCTATCTGGAAGCTGGCATCCCTTTAATAGCCCTATAACATATGCATGGCAGTTTTTGCACACCAGTCTCTCCACAGCCGTTGACTGCATTTGACTTTATGGGATTATAATTTTGTAGAGGGAAACAGCATGATTTGTACAACTTCTGAGACATATTTGTGTGGGGGATCATCGGGGGAGAAGAGGAGGGGGGATGGGACTATGTCTTTCCCATAAGGTTACAACAGTTTTCTCCATTTCCATGCCTTCAGTTGGGAAACGCTCCATGAAAAATGCACTGAAGAAATGAACACTCTCTGGTAATAATAATACAGCCCAACTGCCAGAAGTTCATTTTTTTTTTAAATATATACATTAAGTATAAATAAAGTCAAATGTCACAATTGCAGATAAATACCAACCTATCATCAATATAGGGACCAGCTGGTATATATAGCTCTTACCTATGTTAACTATAGATGGGAACTAAATAATAATTGGTTGCATGTGTGATGGACTGCACAGTTTAAAAAAAGGATTAAATGGTGCAAGACAGTCAGTGGAACAAGATGCTACCACAACAGAGTGGGGCAAAGCCTCATAGGAATGGGAAAGCACCCTGATTGAGTAAGCTGACCTGTGCTTTTGATTAGTGGAACAACCAGCTGACTCAGAGAGGGAGGAGGTATCTCTTTGAGAGGAAACGTTTTGTGGGCTTTTGGCTTTGGATTCCTGTGAATTAACATGTCCTACAACTTGCTAAACATCTACTCTGAGGGAACTTTAGTCAGGGAGAGGATCTGACTTGAAATATACTGAGTGTCAGTGTGTGATGAAAGCTGAAAATACTCAGACAAGAAAACTGGAAGTTTCATTTAGTGGTCAAGGCTGCAGGTGGAAAAGTAGTGAGACCATAGATGATCATAAATAAATGGGAAGGGAATATAACTTTTGGGCATAGAAGAAGAATTCCTAAGCCCAGGAATTATACACACATATAAATTCCCAGTCTGGCATATCAGTGTTCTGCTATAGTTATTTCAGGAGGGAGATTTATGTAAAATGGGTAGCTAAAAGTGTCAAGGCTGTATGTGTACTGTGTGAAAGGGCACCAACCTTTTAGAACCCAAAGTCATCATGAATCCATTAGCCAGTAACATCTAACTGTACCATCTTAAAGTAAAGAACATCTCATATCTAAGTAACTGAAGAAACTTACAAAGCTTGAACTGTGTCTGTGCCAAAACAGATGTTTGTATACAGTTAACTCCTGCTTGCTTTCCATCCACTGATTCCTGATCCCATCTAGTTTGTTTAAGAAATATTACTTTTGTTTGCGGAACTTGCCTCAGTTCTTTTTGGTGCCTTGAAAAGGAGGGTTTGCCTTAGGGGTGAAAGGCTCCCTTCACTTTTCTGGAGTTCCTAAGGCTGAGCATAAACCACTTCATGAGCTACCATCAAAACAACTCAGTCATAGAAAATGTGGGAAAACCTGCCCAGCATAATTAGGAGGCTACCTGAACCTGCCACAAATAGTTAGGAGAGTGAAGGGTCAACAACAGCATGCTTTAGAGTCAATTAACAGAACTTCTCCACATAAAATTGAACAACATTATTAACACTGTTGCAAAGCTATTAATTATGATGAGACAGAACAGGCAGCCCAGTCTACGGTCAGATACTTTGGGCTCAGAGAACCTTCTAAACATGGATGAGTTGATTTTCCAATTCCACTTATAAATAAATGCAGCTTTCCACTTGGCTTTAATTGTGTATGATAAGATAATTTCGAAAATTAATTCTGCATTCATGTGGATATTGCTGCAGTTTTCCATTCCTTTCCCTTTTTGTGTTCTCAATACACACTCAGGGTGATTCTGCACAGGTCAAACAGGTTCAACGGTGTGAAAAAAGTGTTATCGGGGAGAAGTTCCCACAGAACTTGCCCCCCAAACACTTCTAACCCATTACATTTGGGTCAACCCAGGTTCAATGTAGTGACTTTTGTAGTGACTTTTGTCCTTTAACCAGTGTTTTCAGATGCTTTCTGCTTGATTGTGCAAACTATGGCAAGCAGGAAGCATTCTATTTTCCCCCTTCAGGTGGATTTTACAGGTGGTCACTGTTAGAGTGGATTCTCTAGGCAGCAACCATTTTCTGCTTGTAAGTGTGTATAGGGGATTCTCGGGTGGGAGGATTCTCAGATTCACAGTTTCCAGGGAAACACAGTGTTTCCCATGCAAACCATGCCACATCCTGACACCAGGATCCCAGTGACCTCAGATGGCACCTGCACCAGCCCTGCAAATGGAGACACAAGCAATACAGGTTCATTTAACCCATTTGTGTTGCTTGTGCAAAAGCAGCCAATGACTGAAAAAAATGCAAAAAGAAAAAAAAAACAATCCTGATTAGATTGGACATATAATTGAAACAACATTGGCTCAAGATACTTTACAAATGCAAACAAATTTTCTCCCACACATTAGGGGGAAGCACAACAAAACACAGAATCATGATATGACTGTGCAAGCGACCATCACAAGTGTGCTTTTGTGTGGTGTTTTATGGATGCCTATGCACAATCTACTCTCTTTCCTCCCCCCGCCCTGCAGTTTTTCATCAGTGCTTAAATGTGCATTAGTAATGCAAAGGCAGGAGGAAGACAGAAAAAATGTGGAGCGCGCTGATGAAATTTGCACATCGCTACATACCTTTCAGAAATGGAAAAAAATATTGTGGAAAAAATGGAAGTTGCATTAATTGACTTATTCTGACTCCTTGTGACTCACTATCAGTTATCTCCATCCTAGTGTACCCCACCAAATAGCCGGAGAATGACTCATATGCATACGGCTCAACTCTTAGCACACTATGAAAACCTGCTTGTCAGCTGCAACTAAGTGAATTTCCATTTGTTTTCCCGCCAGCCTAAACCATGAAGTTTATGAACCTGCCGCTTATGAATCTGATAGTCTGACCCATGAGAAGTCAACTTGATAATCAATAGTGTGCTGCCTTCTTTTGCTCCGGCTCTTAGTGGCACCTCTGATTAATATCTGCCTTGGAGGAGAAGGATATGAAAATGATATCATGCGTAAATAGCTCGAACTGCCAGGCTAATATGGTGCACGGAACTACCTTTGGGGAAAAGGCTAAAATCAACTAAAGTAGATAAATGTCAATTCTCAGGGGAGGAGGAGAAGGAGGAGGTGAAAGAGGGGTTTCAGCATTATATTTAAATTAAAAGGAAACATTATTTTGATTCCTTCTCTCCCTAGGAACGTGTGGGCTGTCTCTTCCCCTGTCCTCCCTGCCCACGCCAGAAGACTCTGATAAAATATGTGATCACTCTCTGCCAAGGCTCTCAATTCCTCTTCGGTGCAGACGGCAGGGTTTATATGATAAAATTTTAATGACCATGGACCTGCATATCAATGCAAGGCACCAGAATATTTTCAATAATGCTCCCACGTCTGTGAAGACTGGCACCGGGTGATATTCCTATAACAGAATCCTACAAGTCCTGAGAGGCAAGCTGAGTTGAGATAGTGGCAGTTCCTGGGAAAGCTCTATTATGATGTAGCTGCTGTCTGGATGAAATGGAGATTTATGAATCTCCCTGTCCAGAAAACTGTATTATAGGCTTTAAATTAAAAATAGGGGCTCAGCTCAGACCGAGCGACAGCTTCAGAGCATCCAAGTCTGGCCTACCCAATTCTGTTTCAAAAGAAGCTGCAATAACCCCTGGACCCTTCCCCAGATTACAGCCTTTTTCATAATGACTCAGACAAAAGAGAGGGAAATCAAAACTAGCGTCGTCTAAAGATAATACCTATCTTTAAATAAGTGACATGCATACACCAGCAATTAATGTAAGCACAATCTTTCTTGTAGAGCCTCTTATGGTTTAAGATTTTAGTATATTTAAGGAGATTGGGCTAGCTGCCATCTGTGATTTTAATTGTAATATCATTTGCTTTTATAGTTTATAATAAGTTGCTCTGAGTCCATGAGGAAAAGGGTGGCCTACAAACAAGCAGTGGCGTAGGAGGTTAAGAGCTCATGTATCTAATCTGGAGGAACCGGGTTTGATTCCCTGCTCTGCCGCCTGAGCTGTGGAGGCTTATCTGGGGAATTCAGATTAGCCTGTACACTCCCACACACGCCCACTGGGTGATCTTGGACTAGTCACAGCTTCCCGGAGCTCTCTCAGCCCCACCTACCTCACAGGGTGTTTATTGTGAGGGGGGAAGGGCAAGGAGATTGTAAGCCTTTTTGAGTCTCCTGCAGGAGAGAAAGGGGGGATATAAATCCAAACTCTTCTTCTTCTCTTCTTTCCCCCTTGGAGCCTCATACATTTTTGCCCTTTGCATCCTCATAGAATATCCTTTAAAAATGTGGAGGCTCCTACAAGTTTCCCTTTTTTTCCCTTTGGAGTCTCATACAAGTTTTCTTTTCCTCTTTAGAGCCTCATACAAGTTTTTTTTCCCCCTTTACAGTCTTGCATGTGGATTTTTTTTCTCTGTTGAAGCTCCCTTTTGCCCTCTGGAATGTCATTCAAGTTTTTTTCTTTTTTTCCCCATGGAGCTTCATACAAATTCCCAATATTATTACTATTTTTAATCTGTCACTGCTTTTTCAAATGATTCCATTTGCATCCTGCCTGTCTTTAAAGGAGCATACACAGGTGTGTCCCATTTCATGACCCAAGACCACCTTGCAATGTAGTGCCAAGCCAAAACTCCAGAGCAATTCTGCACAGGGCTGCAGTGCTGGTGACATTTGGTTCTGTGGCCCAATTCTCTATCCACTATGTAATGTTTCCTCTCATACAAACATACCTGTATGCAGAGCCATAGCTAGGGAAAATGAAGCCCAGTGCAAAATCTGAGTTTTGTGTCTCCCCTCCCCCATGAATGGCCGCAGTGATACTGGAATCCAGCCCCAAACAGCATCATTTTCAGTGGTGTTTAAACTGGGGAGCCCAGATTCTCCTTTTAAATCCACCTTAAAGGGAGAATCTGGGGTCCCCAGTTAAAACAACATTGAAAGTGATGCTGTTTTGGAGTGGATTATCTCCCACCCTGAAACAGCATCACTTTCAATGTTTAAACTGGGGAACTCAGATTTTCTCTTTAAGTCCATGCCGAAGGAGGTGGATTTAAAAGGAGAATCTGGGGAAATTAGGGGGGTGCCTGCTGTAAGAGGTGCAATTGTTAAGCTAGCACCACCAAACTTTCAGGGTATCTTTAGGAGACTCTTCTGATGATACCACCCAGGTTTGGTGAAGTTTGGTTCAGGGGCTCCAAAGTTATGGACTCTCAAAAGTGTAGCCCAGTCTCCTATTAGCTTCCATTGGAAACAATGGGGGATGGGGCACCCCCTTTGGGAGTCCATAACTTTAGATCCCCTGAACCAAACCTCTCTTAACTTGGGTGGTATCAGGAGAGTCTCCCAAAAAATCCCTGAAATTGTGGTGCTGCTAGCCTAAAAACTGCGCCCCCTGAATGCCAAAAACTGAAAAAAACACTAAAACATACAAAAACCCACAAACGAACCTGAACTTTTTTGTGCCCCCCAGGTGCGGGCCCGGTGCAACTCACACCCCTGGTCCCTTGCTAGTTACGCCTCTGCCTGTATGGTAGAATTTCTGGACAAATGTATTCCTGGTAGCTGCCTTCAAGTTTGGAACATGGAACAGAAACAGTCATAAACTGAAGTTGGTGGTTCTTCAAATACATAGGTAGGATGATTATGATAATAATTGTTATAGCTGGATTTAGGTGACCAGGGAACAAGTAGTATCCTCATTTAGGTTGAACATACTGTCAGCTTAAGTAGTGGTTCTTTATGTGGAAGAGCCTGAAGCTTTTCTAGCCTAAGAAACCTCTCTCCCACTCAAGTTGCTCATCCCTTGTCAGAACATCTGCCCAACTTGAGAGAAGGTATCTTTGACTTGAAGAAGGCCTCCAACTTTGTTGTGTGAAGTGGTCAGATACAGGCTAGAATAATTGGCATTACTTCACTGGTCTCAAAAGAAGTCTGACAGGCTTTCTGCTATCTTAGAAGGTCTTCTGCTGGCAAAGAACCAGCAATGCCCATTAGATATTCTCCCTCAAACAAACCCCACTTCCTTGACAATCAGTGGCTCCAACACGAAACATGATGTAAATCAAAGGAAAATCCTTGCTAGATCTTGGGCATTACTGTCTGAATGAAATAAATAAATAAGAAAGACTACTTTTACTCCACAGCCCAGCCAAGATAAAACTGGTTCTCCGATTTCTACAAGTAAAAGCACTTACTGAGTCAAAATCTCTATCCATGCACGTAATACGCTACTCAAGAGAGTTGAGGTGGGTTTAAACATTAATCTTGGGGTTGGTGAGTGGCAAGTCTGCGCTTCAGCAACAGTTTGATCTGAAACCACAGAAATGATCAAGCACACGTGCCACGTCTGTGATCTTTTCATCTCCAGAATGGGAGGTTAGGCTGAATTATCTAGCTCTAAGGTGACAATCATGTTTTGAGAAGACAGATATTCTTAAGAACTAGTCTTGTTCTTTACCCAACCTCTATGTCAGGGCCCACTGAACTTTTCATGCCTTGGTCATTTTGATAGAGGGTGGTAAGCATCACCTAAAATGCCTGCCTCAGAGGGTAGAGTCAATTCTAAAATCACTGCCACAGGAGGGACAGCCAAAGCTAAAATGGCTGCCACAGAAAGAAGGGGAGTAGAAAGAAGGGGAGTAGAAAGAAACAAAGGAAAGTGCAGGAGAAGTAAGGGAGAAAGAGAAGGGGGAATACAAAGAAGGAAAGTCTGAAGGGCCAATGGAACCCCAAGTTGGGATGCTTACTAGGCTTCCTGCTCTTCCACTGGCTGCTGTCATTGCAGCTATGGTATTTTTTTTTCATTTGAATGAGCGCAAACAATAGGGAGCCTTGACTTACAGAGGCCCCCACTGACGTGAGGGAATCCTGACCTAGAGTCTTGTCATCATTGAGGCAGTCTTATCAGCACACATGCATTGTCAGGTATAGGAAACCTTGTCGCTCAGAGAACCTTTTCATATCTATGGAAGGTATTGCCACCACAAGGACATGTGATCAACCCAAGGTTATCAAAGAGGCTGGGGTGTGTCTGGTCTCATAATCAAATACATTCACGGAATTCAGCACTCGACAGTACGTATCAGCTCTAGAATTATGACAAAATACTAAAAATAGCATCACCTACATATGAAGATGTTGAGTTACTAACAAACCTAAAAGGCAGAAAGAAAGACAAGGGCTGGACGTGGACAGATATCCTGGCAGCATGTTGGTATTGGTGCCCCAAAGGTTTCCCTTGGACCCAACTGGTTGCTGTATGTTCCTGGGTAGTTAGGTCAGATGTAACCAATTCTAGTCAATCTCTCCTACACTGCAACCACTTCAGGGGTTTGCCTTGCTTGCTTGGGATAATGGGCCCTGCTTGCTGAGCAACATGGTCCGACATTTGCTGTTCAGTGTGTGGTGTGTGGAGTTGGCTGCCCCTGTCCTATTTCACAAGAACTATTTCGAGTAGAAATGGGATGAAACCTCTCTCGTTTCTTTTCCTGTCACACATGAAATTAATACGAACAGTGTCAACACCATTTCTCTCAGGTGCCAGAAGAGTCAGAAGATGCCCTTGCCCCGTCGGTTCCATACGGGCCTCTTTTGTAGTTGTCTAAAGTGTAAATGGCTTAAAAATAATATTGAAGTACGTGTGGGCAGCTACGCAGTAGCTCATTTACTGTGTTAGGCCTCTGAGCGCTGTGCCTGAAGGCATGCCACAGGCCTTACCTCATAAGCCAAGTCTTTCAGTGGCGTATTTGAAGTCAGCATCGTGCTCTGGTGCGCTGCTTAAGGCCTGGGGAGTGCTACAGCTGTGGCATTAATTAAGAGGTTTACACTCGGTCTAGAGGACACAGCTGAAATGCAAATAAAGGTAGCAGCAGAATTACTTTAAAAATGACATTGTTAAGTTTTTACATGTGAGATACAGAAGAGCCCCAATGCTTATATTCGCTATTCTCTTGGAAAATTGATGTACCCTCCATTCCACACCTCCCCCAAATAGACATATTGCTTCTAGATCCAAGAGGCTCTTAATGTTCTTTCCTAACCTTCAAAATGGCTTTGCTTAGGTTATAATATTTGGGCCGCAGTAAGTATTTTTTAACATTCTGGTAGAAGAGCGAAACATATGCTTTAGGTCCTCCAGCTGAACTTAATGGGATTTGAAAGGGCTTATCCCTAAATGGACTAGTGCTGTGTAGTGAATAGCATGGGAAATCTCGGTTTGAATCCTCACTGTGCCATGAATCCCACTGGGTGATCTTGGGCAAAGTCATTCTTTCTCAGTCCATCCCACCTCACAGAGTTATTTGAGGATAATAGGGAGGTGGGGTGGACCATGTATGCCACCTTGGGCTCCATGGCATAAAGTTGGTGTAAAATTGTGGCAGGTAGTTAGTTTACCCTCTTTATACATAATGCGCTTCCCCATCACATCTCAATCACTCAGGAAGGGTAATAGCACTCAAATGCTCAAGGTGACTACTTGCTACTAAGAAAATGAACACTGGAGACCTAGACTGATTCAAAACTGTGATAAACTTGTTGGACTCAGCTATTATCATTATGATTGTTATTATTATGATTGCAAATTTTATTGTAGTATTGCCATGGGCCTGCCAGCACTGAAGCAGCTTGCAGAAGAAAGAAGTTTAAACAATTACCATTGGTGGCAGTGTGATGCAGGGGCATACCGCCCATGGGGACATGGGGTATTCCACGTCCCTGGGTGCATGTCATTTCATTGTGGGAGGGGGGTGCCAGGCACCAGCTGGCTTCCCACACCCAGCCTTTCCCACGGTGCCTGGAGACTCCCCCCATGCCAGGGCACCACTTGCCAGCTGAGTTATTCGCTGCAGCCGCAGGCCAGCTCCCACCCACCCCCCTCTGAAGGATGGGAAGGGCAGGAGCTGGCTGTGGCACCCACCTGGGATGCCCACCTGGGATGCCCGTCTGAGCTGCTCACTGCCAAGCCCCGCCCCATGGCCTCCCTGCAGGCCGTCTCCTACCCTCCCCAAGGAGGTCGGGGAGGGCAGGGCATGGTGGTGGGTGGCCCAGGAGGGCAGGAGCTCACCTGCCACCATGGTGCCTGCCCCGAGCTGTCCATTTGAGACACCTATTGTCGAGCCCCGGCCACCCCAGCCTCTCTGCTGGCTGACGTAAGTGGGGTGTGCGAGGGGGGGGTTGCAGGGAGCCGGACGGGGTGGGGCACTGGGAGCCAATCATGCCCCGGGCGCCATTTTCGCCTGGTACACCTCTGGTGTGATGAATTTCCAAGAATTCTCAAGAATCCCCACAAATGTATTGTTGAAGGCTTTCATGAGCAGAATCTACTGAGTACTGTGGTTTTTCTGGGCGGTGTGGCCATAGTATGGTAGTTTTTGCTCCTAAAATTTTGCCCACATCTGTGGCTGGCTTCTTCAGTGGCACATCACAGCAAGATCTTGAAACACATCTTACCATGACATGCCTCTGAATATGGCAAGCATAGATTTGGGCAAAATGTTAGGAGCAAAAAACTACCACACCATGCCACATCTCCCAGAAAACCCACAACACCTAATCCCCACAGAGTCAGTTTCAGTGAGAAAACCTTGTAGGCACAAGAAGATAACTGCACCCAGAGAAAGGCCTCATCAGATAGGGGAGAGGGAGACATGCATAGACAAGAAGAAGAGGGTATCCCTCAAGATACCAAGGAGCCAGATGGTTGGGGTTTTTTTTTCATTTTAAAGGTCAAAACCAGCACTTTGGATTCTGCCCAGAAATTTAACTGAAAGTCACTAAAGCTCTTTTGACTTAAAAGGGACTTTTTCTCCTTCTTTGTTCTGTTAAAAGTATATGCTGACACTTCCTTGTCTCGAATTCCATTCTGCTACGCTTTGTATGTGCAGAGAATAAAGTACCAGCCTGACAGAGCACCATCTTCCCTATCTGCTCCTGACAATGCATGTATCGCTTTTTGTTGCTGAATGGGAGTCCTTTACGCTAACTATCAGCCTTCCTATCTCCACCGCTGCCCGCGCTTGGCAGCCCGCTATGCTGCTAAGAGGAAGTGGTGTTCGTGAGGAAGAGTGATAACTTTTGAACTTGCCCTTTGCGAACAACATCAAGACAAGAACAATTTGTTCATGATCTCTGCAACTAACCCCAGTGGTATTCCAGTACCGTTTTTCATCCAGGTCAGCTCTAGCCTTTCCGCAACTTCGGTCTTAAACTTGCAGGGTAACATTATTTTAAAGAATGAGCTATAGCAGAGTTTGCCTGTGGGGATGGGGTGGTTGCTTATACTCTCTTTTTTCAGCATGTGAAGCAGACATTGTCTAGTAAGGTGGGGCGTCCAATCTCTGCAGCAGCCACAACAACAACAACAATTCTATACACACGCAAATGTGGACACTGCATTTCAATGCATCTTTCTTACTGCCCAGGTTCACGGTCCTACAGAATCAGAAAGCAAAATAAGCCTTCGCAAAGACCCCTAAACACTGCTATACATTAAGGATGATGCCAAGTTTTGTGACAATTCTGGTTCAAGTTCCTTTTTAGGGCCATTGGAGCAAATAGACAGGGAAAGAAAATGAAAGAAAACAACCTAGAACCTTTGCCAAAGAAAATAAGTGGGACAAAAATTGACGCATGTTGCATCACACTGTATACTACGCAGACTATGTTTACGAGATGGTTTACCATGGCCTTCCCTAATCATCTACACTGAACTGGGTGCTCAAAAGAAGAGAAGAAGAAGAGTTGGATTTATATCCCCCATCTCTCCTGTAAGGAGACTCAAAGGGGCTTACAAACTCCTTTCCCTTTCCCCTCACAACAAACACCCTGTGAGGTAGGTGGGGCTGAGAGAGCTCTGAAGAACTGTGACTAGCCCAAGGTCAACCAGCTGGCATGTGTTGGAGTACACAAACTAATCTAGTTCACCAGATAAGCTTCCACAGCTCAAGTGGCAGAGCGGGGAATCAAACCCAGTTCTCCAGATTTGAGTGCACCTGTTCTTAACCATTACACCATGGTGGATGGAAAGCTGAATTAATTACCCCAAATTGACTTCTATTGAGATCAAACTCAGGTTGTGAGCAGGGCTTGGACTGCAGTATTGCAGCGTACCACTCTGTGCAACGTGGCTCCAGCAGAAAAATTAAAACAACATAAATCTATGTTTTGTACATTTGTACTACCCATATGCCATGATGAGGCAAGGCAGTGTTGATGACAGATCTGGGATGCACCACCCCATCTGGAGCACTGTTTCCTCCCATTTAAGTCATCTTTCAGTTTGCAATATGGTGATTTTCATCTTTAAAGCTAGAGTCAGTTTCTAGAAAAGTAAAATGTCCAAAAAATCACATATGCTAGGCTGGTTTGCCTCCCCCTCACTTGAAGCAAGAAAAAAACGAGAAAAAAATATGCCTAGGACTGTGGTGGCGAACCTTTGGCACTCCAGATGTTATGGACTACAATTCCCATCAGCCCTTGCCAGCATGGCCAATTGGCCATGCTGGCAGGGGCTGATGGGAATTGTAGTCCATAACATCTGGAGTGCCAAAGGTTCGCCACCACTGGCCTAGGATCTTGTGACATATCTCCTGGTCACTATGTCCTCAATGTTCTAGGAATTTCCTCAATCTCTATGTTCTTTGCCATAGAGACTGAGGGAATTCCAAGAACATAGTGTGACAAAGTGATTTCATGTCCGGGTTTCTGTCCAGCAGTGGTGGCACTGTGTCACATGGCATTCCCCTTTCTCATAATCCACCTGCAAAAGCTAATTCAATGTTGCCTGAAAACCTTATCCACATCTCCAAGCTCCAGTGAAGCTGCTGAGGCGGCTCCGGGCCAATCAGAAGTGTTTCAGGCCAATTCCAAAGTGAATTGAAGAGAAAGGGACTCAGTGTTGAAGCACAATTGCCTGACTGCAGGGGGTATATAAAGGATGAACCACACGCCTCTGGAGCCACTTTGGAGCAGGCAGGAGTTCTTTGTTGTTGAAAGGGAGGAAGCCCAAGCTGGCGCAGCGGACAAAACAGCCTCCTATCAGATTTCGATAATATAATGAAACCTAAGAAGTTGACTAGCCCTGTTCTCTGAACAGATGTGTTACCTCAGCAAGTGTTGTCTTTGTGGTAGCTTATTCATTCAGAAAAAAAAATGCACCACTGGATATGCTACAGTTAGTGAGCGACATCTGCGCAGCATCTGAAGGAGCGGTGGTAACCTGCAATCTGAATTCACCTCCGGGTAGGGCCTGCATACATTGTTCATGCATGGAAGCAAAGAAGATGAACATTCTCGGCCCCTCTCTCGCTCTGGAAGACTGAATATCACAGGCAACGTTACGGCGTGCAACATTTTGTGTCTGGTTCTCAAAACCTGACCTTACATTTCCCAGCGCCATTGTTGAAGCCTCTTATGTGGGGACACATTGCAGGGTACCCATTTCTAAGAGCACCACGTGAACAACATCAGCTAGCCACAGGCTTTGACATTTTTTTTCCTTCCCTTGATCATAAGAGAATCAACTGTTCTTAAAGGTTACATTATTCACCTGCTGCGCAGCCTATAAGAACAATTCTTTTTCTTCGCATCCAATTATTCTTGTTGTTACTGGTGTTTTAATCTTTTTCTGAAGCACCCCACTTGCTTACCACTTTACAGACGATAAACAAACAAAGATGTATCTTGTGGCAATTCTTTTCTATCCGTGCATAGCCTGGATCGGCTTTGTGAAGCATGCCACAGGAGTTACCTTAACTCAACAACAATTGGTCTAACAAATCCAGACAAGGCCTAAAAGCATTTCAAAAAGTCCACCGCGCCAAGGCAGTTCCCATCTGAATAACAGCCAGCATGCCGCTTTTCAGGGCCAGACAAAATGCAAGTAATGTGGATGAGGAGATGTTAAGAGAAACATCAAAAATCAAATAAAATCTCTGACTTGCTCGGTTATGTACACAGCTTTCCGGACTGACAGTGATAGCAAGTAAACATTAAGGCTGAAAGCAAGCACAAGGAAGACTGATTTCCTGTATTTTTCCCCATTTATATCTACATTAAAAAAAGCTTGATTGGTAAATTTTCTTTATTAAAATCATCACATGAGAATGCAAATTATATCCGCTAATATTTATTTGCACAGGCAGCACTGTCAATATATATACTGAAGACAAACACCTGCTTCCAAGCAACTTGCAATGTAGTAGAAGAAGATGAGCTGGTTTTTATACCCTACTTTTCTCAATCTTTAAGAAGTCTCATAGTGGCTTATAAACTCCTTCCCTTCTCTTCCCCACAACTGGCACCTTGTAAGATAGGTGAGGATGGGAGAGTTCTGAGAGAACTGTGACTAGCCCAAGGTAACCCAGCAGGCTTCACGTGTAGGAATGGGGAAGCAAACCCAGTTCCCCAGATAAGTGTCTGCCACTCATGCAGAGGAATGAGAAATCAAACCTGGTTCTACGGATTAGAGTCCACCACTCTTAACAACCACATCACACTGGTATAGCGGTGTACACATTGACAGCACAGAATGGATAGAAAAATAGCAAGTGGACGCTACAGGAAAATGGCTGCCCCGGGGGCCGGGACCAATTTCAAGGCGTTGGCAAGCCCCACAAAGCATTAGGAAGTTCCAAAGCAAATGTTTTCCAGTCAGGAGTCAAAGGGGTTTTCTTACAAACACAAGGGTTTTGTTGTAGAAGCCACTTCCTGTTCTCAAAATTCCTAAAGTCCCAAGAGGTCAAATAAGGTTGAGCATTTGTGCTCTGTTGCAAGGCACCTGGATTTAAATGTCTCATCTTCATAGAAAGTTGCCAGGGCACAGGCAACAATACAGCATATGACTATTGCTGTCCCTCACTGTGTTACACAACTTCCTATTTCCTGATAAAGGCCATTTCATTAAGGTGGCCAATTGCTTGCTGATGATGGGAGATTTCCTGTTTCGCCACTACTGCCCTCCAACACTTAGCATTTGGGTGATAGTCTAACATCACCTCAAAATGTATGGCGAGTACATAGAGTTGCCAGTTCAAGAGTGGGTAGAGTGGGGAGGTGTGGAATGGATGATGCAAAGAAACTTTTTTTCGTTGGAAAAATCTGCTGGTCACAGCTTGTGTACTGAATCCAGGTCAGGCAGAAGAGGGACAGAATGGGGATGGATCTGGGCATCAGGTGACCTGCCTGCTGCCCGATGAAACAACTTCCCCCAGCACACATGCTGCGGGAAACAGAGGAATAGCAAGTATCTGAGAGCTAAGCAGGTGGCAGCCTCTAATACCCCCAACCCCCATGACCTGGGGTATAGGGCAGTCAGCTGCCTCCACCTGGTCCTGTGGCATAGTGGTCCTCCATACCTCCAAGATCCCTTATTGGAGGCCCCCAAAATGAGGAGGCAGGCTTGCAGGCCCAGCCTCTCCCCCCTCCCCACAAAGGATTAATTCCAATGTCCAACTTGCCAAGCTGAGACACAAGTAAACAAACCTAAATATACAAGTCAGGAAAATACGATAAAACAACAGTTGTTATGAACCCAGGGAGGATGGATAGGTAGGTGAGGATTTAGGGAGGCCAAAGCTACCATGGGTCTACTCCACTACCACCTGCCTGATGCAGTAGGCTGTTTGTGCATTGGCCAGCCCCAACATTTTTGCCCTCAGGGGATCATGCGGCCGGCCGGTCGGTCAGCACCTACCAGCTTTAGTCTCCTGTCGCTCTCCCAAATGGCAACTGGCAGCTCAAGCTAAGTCAGAACCATGTTTATGGACAAACACTAGAGCACAGGTGTTTGTCCGCTCTCCAGATGTTATGAACAACAGTTCCCATCATACCCTGCCAGCAAACTCACGGCCCTCCAGATGTTATGGACTACAGTTCCCATCATACCCTGCCAGCATCATACTGGCAGGGGATAATGGGAACTGTAGTCCATAATATCTGGAGGGCCGCGAGTTTGACACCTGCGCACTAGAGCATCATGTCTGGGTTGCACCAGAAGTTCATTATCAAACCACGGATGCCATCACTCCTAAAATAAGTCCCAATCTCCCCATCCAATCAATTTCATTTCTCATAACACCAGCCCTGATTGGTCCTTTCATCATTTGTGGAACATCTTAGCATCCTATGAACTCATTAAATCTTAACTCACGAAGAACAGATGCTGACTTAAATATTTGAAGTTTATCCTAAACTTCTGATCTTGCTTATGAATTTAGAGTCCCAGTGTCAACAGAGATGAGAAGCATCCTCCTCCCCCCGCAAATGAAGGGAGAGATTAAAAAAAACGGAAATGTCTTGTGCCGAAGACTCCCTCATGAAAGGTAAGCAGAGTTTCAGATCTTAAGAGTGTGCGTCATGAAAATGTTTAACATTTATTATTGATTTCCTGCCAAACAGCACTATGTTATTTCTCAGAATGATTTGCTCAAAGGCAAGTGAAAAACCAAATATAAAAAAAAATCCCAGTGGAGGCCTGGACAGTTTTAAGGAAACACAGAGCCTACAATCAAATACTAGATTGTGTATTCAATGGAACAAATTATTTCCCATGCATGTCTGTTTACTTTGAAGCAAAGCCACTAAGTTCAATTGGGTTTTCTCCAAAGGAAGTGTGAACAGGATTGACTTCCTCCTTATATAACTAGTTGGATCCTTGAGTAGGATGGCTATGTTGGAAAAGGCCACATGGTGGGATCATGGGACCTGCATGGCCAAAACAGCTATTTGAGATGAGTGAGGACAAGGAATTTGGGTGAGGTTGACCTTGCTCTCTTACACTACAAGAAAAGTTGATAGAATTCATTGCTCATTTTGCCAGTTTTTGGAAGGGTGTGAGGGATTTGTGTATGTACGTAGTCAGAAGGGCAAGCAACAAAGGCAAATTCACATATTACAAAGTCCCACACAAGTCCACGCTATCTTTCTGGCGTGAAATAGGTCTGGGAAGCCCCCTGCAGTATAGTGGTTAAGAGCAGCAGGCTAATCTGGTGAACCAAGTTGGTTTCCATACTCCTCCACATGAAGCCTGCTGGGTGATATGGTTCTCTTTGAATTCTCTCAGCCCCACCTATCTCACAAGGCATCAATTGTGGAGAGGGGAACAGAAGGTGATTGTATCTGTTGTGGGGAGGGCAATGAGACTCCTTAAATGGCCTGAATATCTTCTGTTTGCCCCCTTCGGGCAACCAACATGTACTGATGGGATACACATAGGTTTTCCTAACGGGGCAAATGGGAGAACCTCATGACCGTTTTAAAGTTAAGAAAATGGCATAGGAGGGGGAAGACTTACACACTCCAGTCCTGATCTGAACCCAGTCCTCACCTGAAGCTGTTTCATGCTGAACCAGACCATTGGCCCATCAGGGTCCCTTTCTGCACAATTCATTTAAAACATTTTGAGGCAGGAAATGCAATGTTTCCTCCATGGAGTTCCACATTGTTTTAACCCCCAAATGTCTTATTTCCAGTCTCAAAACGTTTCAAATGAATTCCCTTTTAAAACAATTCTTGAGGTTGAAACATTTTCAAAATGGCTTCCCTGCTGCGCAGATCTCTTTAAAATGTTTCCCATATCTCTCTGCAGTCCCCAGACTTCCTCTTTGGTGCCATTTTCTCTGCTCACTCTCCGCCCCCCCCCCTTGCCTGTTTTAGGAACATTTCTGTGAGCATTTGTTTTTTTGGGGGGAAAGCTTGTTTCTTCAGAGGCCGAAGGAGAAGACAGGCCATGCAATTGAAATGGACATCACATGACCAATGTCATGCCCAGTAAAGGCCAAACCTACTCTCTCCTTTTCCCCTCCACAAAAGTTATGAGGACGAGCGGCCTTTAAAAATCTATAACTATGGTTTCAGCTAAATCTCAAATGCTGGGCCAGAATTTAAAGAATTCATATTACATGGATATATTTGGAATGCTCAAAATTAGGGGAGTCTCCCTGACACATTTAAGTTCTTGTCCAAGAAAATTCTTTACTGCCAATCAAGCAAGTAACTGTTTGGACTGCTACTATTCTGACAACATGAACAGACTAATATTGTCATCATTCATCTCTGCCCCCCGTGACAGGCCTGATGAGTGATTTTAAATTTCCATGTCTTTAAATAAACTAGCATTCAGAAAAGAGACACGGGGGGGGGGGAGGAAACTGCAGCTGTAACCATCCTACACAACCCAGGTGCCATGACGTTGAAAACAGGGGTTGTCGTTCCTTTTATTTTATTTTGCTTTCCTGAATGATCCCCCCAGGATTATTTCCCATGAGCACCTGGGGCTCCATATACACACAGAGAGACATCACAGCCCTGGCAGATGTAAAGAGAAATCACCGTTAAATGTCATTGAGGACTTCACAGAGAGAGGGGGAAGATTGTAGAGTACATTTAGAACGAGGGGGGGGGAGGAAACTAGAAGGGATGAAAAGAGAGCGCCGAACCGTTTCCTCCATCAAATGGCTTTCGGCCTCCGTCATTTATTCAGATGGGTTGAAAAAAATATGTCTATCCACCTGTCAGCATCCCTGTAATGGACCCTCCGGCAATTGGTGCTGAAAGTAATGGAAAGGTTTCCCCTTGTGCTTGCACACAGGGCCACAGGAATTGAATGCACAACAGCTGGGGAGATCAAACGGGCAAGTCGGCAGGCTCCCCTTTACAAAGACACCATTTCATTTTGCTTTTGACCCTGGTGCAGTACAGAGATAAATCTGGCTGGATAGTATTTTTGTAAAGAAAAAAAAAAGATAGGCAGGTGATGGCCGAGGAGCACATTGCACTAGCATTAAAAGGAAATCACAAATCACATTATTTAATGTCATGTAAGGGGCTTTTCTGTTTTGGAGGGGTTTGCGTCAACTAATCAGCAAATGCATCAAATTAAATGTACACTGTAATAAAATTAGGTGTAGACTAGTAGAATGGCTGGCAGTGGGGTTGTCATCTCTGGGTTGGAAAATTCCTAAATATTCGTGGGTGGAGCCTGGGGAGTGGAAGGTTTGAGGCAGGGTAGGGGCTTCAGTAGGGTATAATGCCATGGAATCTCCCCTCTAATGCAGCTGGGGGGGGGGCTGATCTGTATTGTCTGGAGATTCATTACAATTCAAGATCTTCAGGTCCCATCAGGGGTGGCCACCCAGCTGACACAGAACTGTGGTGTTTTGGCATGAAATCGAGGTCAAAATCCTTCCTGCTTTGCATATCAAGGCACACATTCCTTTTATGTTTATGTTCCATAACAGATGTGGAATGACTTAATTCATTACATCAGCAGATTGTTAATCATTTCATGAAAGTGGGAACATCCTTTTTTCCGAATGCATAATATTATATGAATTGCAGCCCCATCCAAAAGGGGTGACAAAGCTGGAGCTGGGAGTCGGCAGATTTGCCCGCCACGGAGTACTTGCCCCAGCAGAGGGGTGGCCTTCTGTGGTGCTTGAACACAGCATCCCCACAACACCACTGGTGGCATAGTGAAGATGGTCTGGAGGCGTGGCCAGGGGAAGAGCTGATGCTAACCGGCTTCCACCTAATCATTTCCTCTGCTGTGCTGGCAACTGGGGCTTTGGATTCAGGCTACCCCAAAAAGTGGTGTAAGTCCATTAAGCCCCATGGGGGCTTTTTGGCAGTGGGGAGGCTTTTCTGTTTTTTGCTTTCCCACACCACTGGAAAGCCCACTTGGGAATAGCAGGGCAGCCACAGCACCATGTCTGGGCATCCAGCACTTTTGGATGGGTCTTTTGAGCAACATGAGCTATAGCTTATTGGGCAGACCTTATGCCCTGGCATGCAGAACACAGCCCAGACCAGCATGTCCTGTAGAAAGGATCCTGGGAAACATGACTGGGAAATCCTCAGACTAAGAAGATTGAGTTTGCTTGTGCTGTCAGAGGACTGCATGGATTCAGCATAATTCAGCTCCACATTTTGGAAGCCAGCTCCAGGATGTATATTATGCATTCAGAATAACAATAGGAACACTCATCACTGCCCCAAGAAATGTGACAAGTTTCACCCAAATTTGGTTGTCCGGACCTCAGAATCCCTTGGGGCGATCTCATCACTTTAGGCAAAATTTGGTGGGAACTCTTATTCACAATACAGAATTAATCTCACGGAGTTGGAAACTTTCAGTGAAAAAGTACCAATGGTAACATTTGTTTAGAGACATTCTCATGAACCAGTGCAGGAAAAAAGAGTCAGTTTATATTATTGTGAATGAGTGAATCTCAAAGATGACTTCCTTGGGATCAACATATCTGTCAATTTACAGAGGTATCCCCATATCAAAGAAATCTTCGTCAATTAATTGTATGAGTTTTCAACAATTAAAATCTGAATGTGGTTGTCTATGGACAAAGCAATAATACTGAAAGGGAGAAAACTTTGTTTTTAGATGAGGTAACTATGTCCTCATCTAAAAATCAGCTCCTCCTAGAGGAGAGATGTGGACATACCTTTACTAGGATGATAGGTAGCCAAAACAACTCCCATGGGAGAATACCTCCCACTGGCTACCTCCAAACCCCACCTATGACCAGTGGGTGAGCAGGGGATACAAAATTACCATGGTATCAGCAGTGTGACATAATTTCCTGACAAACTGGGAAATGGCATCACATCATTCTGGAAGTCAGCAAAAAGCTCTAAGAATCCTAGTGCAGAGTGACATCACTTCTGGGCTCACTCCAAAAATGATGTCTTACCATCAAAACAACAGCATCCCATGACCATCCACCAGTCTCCTGTCAAGTGACAGCCACAGCTGGCAACTCCATACCTGACACTGTAGTTCGAATATATAGTTATATTTTAAAAATAATAATAAATCAACACATTTCTGACAAATTAAACTAGGGGCAACTATCATAAGTATTTTTGAACAATAATTGAATGAGGTTACTAAACATAGGGATGGATCCAACCAGTGTTTCCTTGGGAAACAGCCATGTGGGACAGAGGCTGTAGTAATGGGAAGAATTTGGCAAATTTGGGGGGGGGGGACCCTGGTTGGACTTGTCCCACCATAGCCACATTCATTCATAAATGTCTACCCTGTTTCCCCACAGCAACAGAACCCAATTTCAAAAATGAAAAACAACAACAAAACACAACAACCAAACTTGATAAATTCATGCAACCAGTGAAATTTCAGCTTAATTCGTGAGCTAAGCGAATGTTCTCCCCTTACAATAAAATCCACAACTCCTTTGCCTAAACAATGAAATAAGCAAACCCTTTCATCTATTAAGCAGAAATATTTAATCAGCATGATGGGTATGGTTTGTGAATGATGTACAAATGCTGCCAGCTTCATCCATGGGAGCCAATTGATGCAGCTTTTTTTACCCACCAGACTGTTCTTGGCATAAGCCTCCCCCCGCCCCCGGTCACTGTTTTTCATTTTTAATGCTTAATTTGTAAATTAGGGATTGGCATTGTGGCTGTGATGAATAACACAATAATCTGCCACTGCTTCTTATTTTTTCTTTCATGAAAGACTTTAACAACTGAAGCATGAAGTCTGCAATGGAACCCCTCAGTAAACAAGCATATGACTTCATGACAGTGTAACTCTACATAATCCATAATCCGATTTCTGCCCAATAACTTGCAAGTGTGGGATTCCCAGGCAGCCAATTTAGATATAATTAACAAGTACTGTACATCTGAAATATCGGTGATGAATATATTTGGTCACTTTAGGCAGTTTATCTTTGTCTCAGCTGCTTTTTTAAAAGATCTAATTTTTGTGGGTAGAATGAGAGAAATCTGTATACCACTTTGTACACAGAAGTAATATTAGTAAAAAAAATTGAATTGTAACTGGTATTGCTGACGCTGTTTTATTATATTCGCCACTGTGTTTATTTTAATGGTTTTAAATTGTATATGTTTTAACATTATGTTGTTCACCGCCCAGAGCCCTTCGGGGGTAGGGCGGTATATAAAACTCAGAAATAAATAAATAAATAAATATTCCTCTGAGCATGGTCAGAATGATTTCCAGCCTGGAAATCATGCAAATATTGTCAGGAGGGGCTGTTGAGAGCCCCCATAAATCCCTCGACAAGGATTCACTCTGGGACTTCCCTCACATATTTAAGTACATTTAAATGAACGCAAAAAACACACAATGTTTCTTAAGGAATAGGGAGAGAACAGCCAGTTTGAGGTTGATTCTCCATGAGGATTTTCAATCAATCATGTTCTGGGACTCCCATGATTCCCAGAGAAGACCACTACCATAGCACATGGGGAAAGGAGACAGGTAGCCCCGTTCAAACTGGAGGCAGCAGGCTGCAGCACCAATGTGCTGTTTTCCTGCTGCTCCCAGAGAGGCTCCTGGTGGCATGGGAGGCTCACAAACTGCAAAATAGCCAGCGTGGTGTACTGGTTAAGAGCAGGTAGATTCTAATCTGGAGAACCAGATTTGATTCCTATCTGGTGAACCGGATTTGGTTCCGCACTCCTACATTCCTGCTGGGTGACCTTGGGTTAGCCACAGTTCTCCACTCTCCCAGTCCCACCTACCTCACAAGGAGTCTGTTATAGGGAGAGGAAGGGAAAGGAGTTTGTAAGCCCCTTTTAATCTCCTTACAGGAAAGGAAGGGGTTATAAATTCAAACTTTTCTTCTTCTTCAAAAGTCTTCCTGGTGCTGAGAAGCCTCGATGGGATGCAGTGGACTTTCACCACCCAAAATGGTGGTTTAAATCCAAACTGTGGTCCGCTGGTGTAACACCAGCAAAGGCTGGGAGGGAGCCAACTAAGATCAGCTCCTCCCCTGGCCATGGCAGCAGTGTCAGGGGTTGTGGGACACTGGCACGGCATCCAGCACCACATTCAGCAATAGGGACAAATAGCAGCTCCTGGGGGGTGGTGCGTAGTGCCTGTTCACCGGCAGGATCACCCCTCTGTTGGGGAAAGTGGCAAGGCAAATCTGCTGATGTGGCCATGTGCCACTCCCAAGAATTGATCCCCCCTTCTGGATGGAGCTCAAAAGGTCTCAAACACACCAATTGATTTCCTGATCTAAAATGGCTCCCTGGAGCAGCTACTGGTTCCCATTGCTGAACCTGACATGAAGCTATCAACCCCAGCAGGAAGTATAGCAGCTCTCCAGGTTCATAAGAGTGCTGAAAAGAAGGTCTAAAATCCCCACTCCATAGGTGTCATGATCCTGAACATCAGGCATTCCATTTGAAGCATACAGCTCCCAGCACGTATCTAACCAAAACTCCTTTTAGTAGCCAGAAGGGCTTTGTGTGAATCAACCCTTAAATGTGTGAATCAACTCTTAAATATCCAGATTCTTTCACTTCAACTGGAAAAGCTTCCCAAGTTCTCTCTTGCTGGAAAAAAACAGCAACTTTGGCATGGTTTCAAGACTAAAAAAGGCTCCAAGTGGGAGATTATGGATTGCCAAAGAGGCTTCCAGTCATGGTATCAGTCCTGATATTTACTATTGGCCTGGAAAAACAAAGATTGTTTGGCCGTTCCCTGGATCTTGTCTTAGACTTAAGGAGGCAGAGTTAAGGGTGACCTGGTTACTTGGGTTCTTAGACTGACAACCCGAAACAGGCATGGTCCAGAGTATAAACATTTTGTGTGATTTGATTCTCACAAAACCCCCACCTCTTCACAGACAGTGACCCCATGATTCACTGTTCCTTGAGGGCTGGGAAAAGAGGGAATTTGCAATGGAGACTGAAGAGTCGGGGGGAAGTCATTTTTAGACTATGAGAAAGTCTGTATATGTAACATGAAGGCATTGGACAGGTTCTCCAGACAAGCGGCACTGGAACTTTCTAAATACACCCCAGCCAATACTAGCTTTCACAGTAGGATGCGAAGGGCTGCAGAAAAGGAGGGAGATTGTTCCATCCATGTTGAACAACGGAGGAACACCTCAGCCAGGTTTTATGCAGCAATAAGTGGGCACTTGACTGAAGAGTATCCTGCCAGATTTTCTTCCCTTTGTCTTCCGTTAAGCAATCAAACAAACAAAAAGACTATCAGTATCCTTTGTGTCTAGCCAAGAGTCTGAAATTGGGCCTCGTAGCTTCAGAGCAGAATGAAATCAGAGAAATATCTCTCCCCACCCCCACCCATCCACCTTATGTGTATGCTTGATACTAGGGGCATGGATGGTTCCGATGAGGTGTGCTCTGCCTTTCAAAGTTCAAAGACATTTCCCTGGTTCAAACATATTGTTCCTCCCCGCAAGAGGAGATGGCTTTATTTCAAACTCAGGTGTCTGAATCCAGATTCCAAAGCAGGTAACTGTAGCTACTCATTAGAGATGTGCGCGCAATAGATTTCCTGCCTCATTCTAATTCGCTCATTGCTGGCTCTCGAACAAAACCTTTCCCAACAGAGAATCAGTCATTGAGCCAAAGTGAATTTAGCCCTGCAGCGCCTTCACTTTACATATGCAGACTTTCCCATAGTCTAGAAATGACTCTTTTCCCTCTCTTCAGTCTCCATTGGGAATTCATAGTCAACCTCTATAGTCATGCCTCTGGCAGGTGAACATTAAATCTTTTTCCCCCCTCCTGTTTCTTTCCCAAGTAAACCGAATAAAATAGAACGGTGTATTCGTGAAGATACAGAGAGGACGAAAAGACAAATCACAGAGTGAAGTTATCAAGTTTACCTGCATGTATCCAAAGGCAAGTGCCAGATTATTGTGCAGAATATTACTAGACAAAGGTGACATTCGGCTTGTTTAATGAAAACTCAGATGGAACCTTCAGTGAGTTGAACAATTGTATCGAGGGGAGGACACAGAAGGCAGGAAACCAGCACATTATCTCCTTGAGCTGCTCACAGACCCAGTCTCCATGACAGCACAGGGTTACCAACCTCCAGATGGGGCCTGGAGATCTCCCAGGATTGCAACTAATCTCCAGATGACAAAGATCAGTTCCCTGTGAGAAAAAAATGGCTACTTTGGAGGGTGGACTCCATGGCATCACATCCCTGTTGAGTTCCCGCCCCTCCCCCAACCTGCTCCCCCCAAGCTCCACCCCCAAATCTCCAGGAAGTTCCCAACGCAGAGCTGGCAACTCTAATAACAAGCAATGAATGATCCCTGATTCTGCCAGTGCTCAAATATCAGGATGTGCTTTCTCCTTCCATCAAAGGAATGCCCTCAGGTGAAGACATTCACACCTACTCTAGAGAAGGGGCACTCCTCTCCTACGTTAATCGACCTTTCTGTTCCTTTCTTTCCCTTTGATGATTGCGGCTATAGATAACTAGAAATGACCCTGGCGCCAACTCCGAAGGGGCGGGGCAGCAGGTGGCTGGTATCTCGCTGCTGTGGCCTTGGGGATTCTCACCTCCCCAATGACTCTTTCCTTCTGTTGTGTCTTTCTCACATTCTATGGGAAAGGGGAGGGGGATTTATGGTTGCTGCGTGGGGATAAAGAAAGAGACAACTGTAAATGCGGTCCGAACTGGCTTTCACAAATGCTGTTGTTATCAATAAAGACTTCTGATCAAGAATCCAGAGTCCTTTCATTGACTTCATTCACAGATCATGAGCAGAGGGGAGGTCTGGGGCTGTCAACAAAACCCGCAAGTCCTCCATTTAGCCCTTCCCATTGGCATTCAGAAACCACACCTCCTGCTCTGTCCCAACCTAATTTTTCATGTCCCTCTCTGGATTTTCACAAATCAAAGAGACCGGCTAGGTCTAAGTGATTGCAGGAAGGAGGACCTTTCATACTGTAGAAGGCTCGTGCTTTCCATTAGCAAAAACTGAACACTGGATCCAACCGTTTGGAAAAAAAAAATATGGGACTTCTATTGCCCTTGCATTTTAAAAGCAAGGAAGCAGTGCAGGAGCAACACCTGGGAGTAATGAGGCCACATTCACTTTCATCCTGAAAATAATATGGCTCCTGTCAGTGAATTATAATTTTAGAATTTCCTTAAAAACACAAGCAATCTAGTCCAGTGTTCTATCTGGCCCAGCATTCTCTTCCGATTGGCAGCTGACTACACCACCCTGGAACTTACAAATGGGGCACAATTATGCTGATAATTTTCTTATCCTAGTCCCCAACATTCCATCCACCCCTTAAGGTATATTTTCTTGAACACAGAAGCCCCACTGTAACGTAACAACAGGTGGGTCAATCTAGGAATGTAGGCTAATGGATATGTCAGCTCACAGATTCTTTTATATGGCCGCAACATGCTTGGCTATTAGGAAATGTTTTGAATACAGTCTTGATGCTGGAAAGCAGTTCGTTGGCCTTCTACACCAAGCCAGCTGAAAAAGCCTATTTTATCCTTTCGCCGCAAAGCTGCTCAGCGCGGCGCTGCCAATTCCTACGGAGGAACAAATGAAAAGTCTGAATCACCATAAAGGACTAATGCTCTTTGCACGCAAGAAGCTGCAAAAGGCAGTAAAGTCACATGTCTTCTGGGAAAGTACAATATAGATAAATAAGAATGGGAGGAAACACCAAGGTAGTATGTTTAAAAAATCAAAACAAAAAGGGTATTTAAAAAAATACGGGCCTAATGGTCATTTTTATACAGATTTTGATCTCCGTTATAACAAAAGCAGGTTCAGTTCCTCTGGAAATAGATAGGAAGATTGATGTATACCGAATCCAGAATAAGTACAATAAATTACACGAAGAAATACTAAATTTGGATGGAGCTGGGGAGCAGGGTGGAGATGAATCACGAAGTGCTGTCATTCGGAGCCCGAGTGGTGGGGACAGAGATCAAGGCAACAACCGGGAATCTAGATCAGGATTTGAAAAGGGAGGAAGAAGATGAGGAAGAGGAAGAAATGGTCATGGGAGAAATAGGAAATTGAGAGAGAGAAACGGGCAGATAAGTGGGCCTTTCCACATAAAAGGAATCTTGTTCTCTTTTCATGGTCATTGGAAGAAAAATCAATTTCAAATCACTTCCAGCGTGAATCATGCAGTTCAAAAGGTTTGCATGTAAAACGAGACAGTGTTTTAAAGAAAAAGGAGGATCCAAGACCTAGCCGTGTAGAGCAAGGAGCCTTTTTTTACCACCAGTATAAAGTTCTGTTCTATTCTTCAGTGAGTTTCATGGAGCCTTTATATGAATTCTCTTTAAAAGGCAGACTACTGTTTGTGATTGAAAGGGTTTTCTTAAAGCAAGAGCTTCAGCAGATCCTCATATCAGCATCCTTGCCTTCAAAGGAATATGCATATGTTCTTCAAAGCAACGTCTGAAAAGTTGGGGGGGGGAGGGGAACTGGTGCTAATGTACTTGTTATTTATAGTCTGATTGGGACTTCAGGTGGAATAGAGCGAGTGAGTCGATATAATCAACAGGGTGAGGAATTTAACAAGCAATGCAATAGGATCAGAGTTGTAAAACCAATCAGAAATCTAAAAACAGAACCGAAGCAAAACACAAGTATTAACATGACAAGGGTGTTGTGGGTATTCTGGGTTGTATGGCCATGTTTCAGTAGCATTTTCTCCTGATGTCTCACCTGCATCTGTGGCTGGCATCTTCACAGGATCCTCTGAAGACGCCAGCCACAAATGCAGGTGAAACATCAGGAGAAAATGCTCCTGGAACACGGCCATACAACCCAGAAAACCCACAGCACCCTAGTGATTCCAGTCATTAAAGCCTTTGACAATACATTAACATGACACATTTAAATGATGCAAATACTACATAGTAGGTTCCTAGTTACAGCAATCAGAACACAGACTCACAGACTGCAGTGACTCATCCAAGGGGCAGCCCCATCCAAAAGGCCGTCTGCCCGGATGCAGCATGGCAGCTGTGCTGCCCTGCCATTCCCAAGGGTGCTTTCTGGCTGTTCTGGGAGGCAAGAAACTTAAAACAAAAAGCCTCCCTGCCACCGGAAAGTCCCCATTGAGCTTAATGGACCTCCCCAACTGAAAAGGTGCCCTGGCCACCAGTGCAACATGGTAGAAGCTAACTAGCATTGTCTCCTACCCTGGCCACACCTCCAGACTGACCCAGCTATGACAGAACCAGAGGCACAGGGATATTGGCGTGGTATTCAGTGCCATGTATTACCACCACAGTGGGCACCCGCCGGCAAATCCCGCCCTCCGCAGGGCAAGTTCTTTGGGGAGGGCAAATCAGCCAGCGTGGCTCTGCACCACTTCCAATGGCAGATTCCTCCTCCCCGCCCCCTTTGAATGGGGCTGTTAATTTGTGAGTCGTTTAACATAGTGAAGCTCTAATGCTTGCATAGAAAAGCCCTTTTGAATAATGCAATTTTACATGGTTTTCGGAAAGCCAGGAGAACGGGACCCTTCTGAACTGCTCAGCCAGGTCATTCCACAAGGTGAGGGCCACAACGGAGAAGTGCATGAGCAGTCATTGGTTTTTCCCATTTCCATGTTGGCACCTATGGAAGGCTTTGCTCAGATGAACAAAGCTGTTGTGACGGGGAACAGGGGGAGAAGCAGTCTTGTAAATATGAGGCTCCAAGGCCATGAAGGACTTTGAATGTGATAACCAATGCACTAAATTGAACCCAGTAACTGCTGAGCAGTGACTGTAGAATAAGAATAACATAATATAGCTGCTGCAGCTACCAGTACTAGCCGAACTGTGGCATTCTGTACCAACGGGGACATTATTTTGACTCATCCAGCCCTCACATTTACCACACTTCTCAGCCTGCCACATGCACTGTTTTTAGGGTCGCCAGATTTCAGTTGGGAAATTGGAGCCTAGCAAGGATGGACTTTGAGACGGGAGGGACCTCATCAAGGTATAATGTCACACAATCCTCCCTCCAGGCTCCAAGGCAGCCATTTTCTCCAAGGGAACTGATCTCTGTTATCTGGAGACCAGCTATAATTCCAGAAGATGCCCAGACCACACCTGGCGGCTGGTCAGCCTAACTGTGTTTATGGACTCCACAATAGCCTGGTTCACACCAGCTTCAGAAGCCAGGTATGGCAGCAAAGTGGTTTAGATGGGTCTTGCAATTAAGCTGGCTGGGACAATCGTGGAACAGATGCCACGTCTTTGGAGACATTTGCTATCTAGATCAGCAGTGCGGAAAAGGGAAGGTCAGCGGATGGAAGGGAAGCCATTGGCAGAACTTCATTTATTTTATGAATTCTGTTAACATGATGCCTTCTTTCTTTCTACCACCGAGCTCAAGGTTCACAAGTTCTCTGTTCCTGCTTGGCTTCAGCAATTCTGTTCCATCTGGAGATTTTCAACCCTACTAGAGGCCTTTGTTATTATTACTTCACTAGATCCTCCTACTAATTAAGGACCAGATTACTCCCATGCATTAAGATCTAGATGCTGCAGAAGGTGCAATAACTTTTTAAAGGATGAGGTATTCTTGACTCCTTCAGATTGACCCTGGGGACATCACATTTCTCACTTGCAACATTAGCATTCAGAACACCAAGAAGCTCCTTCCCCATGATGAATGAAATGAAGATTGTCCCTCTGTCCTTTAAAAAGGAAAGCAAAAAGGAAAGCAAGAGATCCAAAGAAGCACAGGAGCAGAAAGCTCCGCTTAACTTGTTCTTGGCTCCTGCCTTACTTGCAATGACCCTGGCCTCAACCATGCCAAATGTTCAAACCCCAGCAATGGATTTAAACTCAATCTCATTTTCAGTTTCCCTTCCCCAGCCAGAGAAGGATTCATCACTGAGCTACAGGAGCCAGGAAGAGGCAGGAGATGAGAAGCCCAAGACTGATAAATGGCAACTATAATCGAAGCAAACCATCCCGGAGGAATATTTTTCTCCCATCTTTCTGCCCCATCTGACGCAAAGAACTGTGACTCACAAAAGAAACTCATATTAAAGCAAATGCTGTTAATGTTTAAGGTGCCCCTGGTTTTCTTCAAATTTTATTCTGTTGTGACACACTAACATGGCAATCCTAGCGTTGCCAACTGAAAATCTGGCAATTCCTGGAGATTTGGGGAGGAGTCTGGGGAGGATGAAGTTTAGGGAGGGGAGGGAGCTTAGCAAGGAGGTGATGTCATAGAGCAGTGGTTCTCAATCTGAGGGTCAGGACCCCTTTGGGGGTCGAATGACCCTTTCACAGGGGTTGCCTAAGACTCTCTGCATCAGTGCTCTCCAGCTGTAAAATGGATAAATGTTGGGGTTGGGGGTCACCCCAACATGAGGAACTGTATTAAAGGGTTGCGACATTAGGAAGGTTGAGAACCACTGTCATAGAGGAATCTTAGTAAGGATGTGATGTCACAGAGTCTGCCCTCTGAAGCTGCCATTTTCTTCAGGGAAATGGATCTCTGGTGTCCACAGATGACTTGTCATTGCAGAATGGGGATGGCTACTCATTTTTAATCAACCAGATGCTCCCATTTTTTTAAGCGTTAATGTAACGTTGAAGAGATTTTTGAAAACTGTGCCCTAAGCCCTTGTAGACAAATGAAGTTTAATTGCATGACCCAACTCATGTTTGTTGTTCTTCCTTTTAGTATAAAAAACAGGTAAAGCCTCTTCTTCTTTCTCCAGGAGTGCTTGCTGGCACTATTATAGCAAGCTTTGTTTCAGGATTCTTTACTCCGTTTGAACTCTGACAGATTTCTATGGAAACTTGATTGAAATTGGGACTGAAGGACTGGGAATCAAATCTTATTCATCCCACTAATAAAGGAACAGTTGACCCACTAAAGCTCATGGCCCATCTGCTGGGTCGCCTAATCCTCAGGATTTGGAGGTAACCATGCCAACCCTGTTCTTCGCTGATGCTGCCAATGGAGCCTTGCCCTCCACATTGGCTCTGTATTGCTCAACTAAAGCAAGGTAGGTAAGATGACCACACCAGGAACTGGTGCATTAGCATGATGTCCAGAGGAGCAGCAGTGATGTAGTGGTTAAGAGCAGGTGTACTCTAATCTTGAGGAACCCGGGTTTGATTCCCACTTGAGCTGTGGAGGCTTATCTGGGGAATTCAGATTAGCCTTTCAACTCCAACACGCGCTAACTGGGTGGCCTTGGGCTAGTCACAGTTCTTCTGAGCTCTCTCAGCCTCACCTACCTCACAGGGTGTTCTTAGTGAGGGGGGAAGGGAAAGGAGTTTGTAAGCCCCTTTGAGTCTCCTGCAGGAGAGAAAGGGAGGATTTAAATCCAACTCTTCTTCTTCTTTGTTGTGTATCAAGTTGTATTGAAGAGGTGAGGGAGGAGACCCTTTGATCTGCTCCTGTGACTTCCAAGTCTGAACTAATACAAAAACTGTTACACAATGTGGTGCGTGTTAAACATATTGCTGTTTTTAAAACCCTAAGCACTTCATAGTTGTATTTGTGACCTACACATGGAACAATAGCACCTTTATTTCAGTATTTCAAGCCTGCTTTTTCTCCTTTCTTCAATGGATTTAAAAGGGGGCTGGACAGATTTAGGAGTGAGACAACAATCCATGCTCCGTCCCAATGACTGGATGACCTGGCCTCATTGTTGGGACAGCAACAGGATGTACACAGACACTCCTCTGACATACTTCCAAAATGGATCTCTTCTTCATTTCTAACATAATAGCGGGCATTTTGCTAGTTCATATGGTTGAAGGAGGGACAGAAATGGAGGGGGAAAGAGTGGCAAACCCTCTCATGACCCAGCAAACCTGAAGGCCTCACAACATATGGCTTCATGTTGAGGAGAAATGAGATCCAACCACACCTTCAGTACAGCAACTCACAAAGAGGAAGATTGTTTGCCTGTCTAGAGAAACTTAGTGGTTCTTAATTGATTTATCACCATGCAGTACCACATATTAACCTATAAAAGACTGATATTGAATGCATTTAGAAACATTCTGTTATCCACTGACACTATTTGGGAGTGGTGGTGAGGGGATGGGCATTTAAATGTAGGTTAATTCATTGTTCACAACTACAGTGTTGCACACAAGTAATTTAACAGTTATAAAAAAACTGACTGCAACTGACATTGGCCAAAGCTGACTGCAACCCAAGTGAAAACAAAGCCCAAACAAACAAACAGCTGTTTTTTTTTTCATTCCTGAAAAAAGCTCTGTCTAAATTACCTTTGACTAGAATTTGTGCATGCAAAAAATTAACCAAGAATTCTAATAACTCCAAGGCGAGTTATCAACTCTATATCAACACCAGCCGAGTGTTGACATAGCAGAGTTTATTAATAATGCTTGAGTTAAAAACAATGCATTTCTATCACGTCCGTGACTCTGCCTAATACTGAAACTCTACAAAACAAGATCAGAAAACAAGACTGATTTACGACAAGGACTTTAAGAATATGGGGTGATGGAACCATTAAACCAAAGCATGTCGGAAAGCTGGCTTGTGAGTGGGTGAAAGATGGCTTCGAGCCCCAGAGAAAGCACTCACTGGCCTCCAAAATAAGAGAAGGAGAGATGTAGCAAACTGTTGAACACAACATGGTAAGGTCATCTCTGTTGTGTAATTCAGCACTGCTGAATATGTGATTGGTTCGCGCGATTCTAAAAACACACAAGAGGGAACTCTTGTGTGGCCGCTGTTATCTTTGGAAAGGTAGGGTGTTTCATACGGTTTGTCCCATACATGGAACGTTTCCTTTCATGTTCCTTTCATATCCCATGTTCCTTTCATATCCCAACAGGGGTATGGCAATGATGAAAAGTCATTTGTTAACCTACTGGTAGAGAAGCATGTTTTTCCACTGAAGAAAATATCTCTTTTGGGCCATCCGGATGACATTTGTGGCCCTAATATATGCTGTTGCATTTGTGCCATTTCCTTTTAAATCCACCTTCTTCTTTTCCTGAGTGCAGTGAGACTGCATCTATCTGCTCAGATACGTTGGGCAAGGTGGCAACTCAGTCTTTGGAGAAGCAACTAAGGTTCAGGGAATTTTGCCCAGCTTAGTACGCTCTTTTAGTAGCCTGTGCCCAAATTTTGCTGAAAGGGACAGTCAAAAGGCCTTTAAGGTCCTGTGTTATAGCAACCCCTGGGCCAGAGATGGACGGTTAAAGAGTGTTTTCTCACCTGAGGCTCTATTTGATCTTGTGGCTTTCTCCGGCTACAGACGTGACTGTCTGGTCTTGCTTTACAGAACAAAAAGTGGGAAAGAGACACTCAGAATAAGAATGGGCCTGCTGGCCAGCACAGCTTTACATTCATGTTATAAATCCACTGAAGCAGGGGTAGAGTTGCCAACTTTGAAGGGACCTCCTTGAATTACAGCTAATCTCCAGATGGCAGAGCTGTTCCCTGGTGAAAACACCTGCTTTGGAGGGGGTGGGCTGTATAGCATTCTACCCCACTGGGGTCCCTCCCTGCCCCAAACCTCACCATCCAGAAGCCCCAAACCTCCAGGAATTTGCCAACTCTGAGTTGGCAATACTAAACAACAGTCCCTACATATCCTGTGGGTATGAAAAAGTCTTCAGTGGAGCTGCATGGAGACTCCCCCCATCCCCCTCCTTCACCCACTCCTGTTATTCTATTTTTTCACACCAAAAAGAACTTGTAATTTGTTTCTAACATGTATCAGGGAGTGACATATAATCACATATTCGTTGGTGGATGGATTAAAAAGCGTGCGGCCCCAGCTCTTTGGAGAGAGGGAGGGAGAGAGGGAGAAACAGAGAGGAAACATATCCTTCATTAGTTCTCTTTATGATGTTCCATAGCAGATCATTATGACCCCTACAGATCACAGTAACATTAGACAGCAACATCACATTCTTTTCCAGCATGGCAAATCTGTTCTTTGCACACAGAAAAAAAGGGGATTGTTCATTAAGCATCGGAACAGGGGGGAAAAAACCCTTAGTGAAACAAGGATCCTGTGCCAGTGATTCATCGGTAATAACCAGAGAATCACACTGAAAAGAGTGGAAGGCTACGGGGAAGTTCGCAAATTGACCACGTTTTTGGTTGCCCACAGGAGGTCTCCTATAGTCAGATGGTGTGGGGGGGGGGGGGAGAGGAGATAACAAAAAAGCTTTAATACATTTCCCCCCTTCTAAGAGCAAGAGAGGATGGCATGCACCATCGCGACTTCTCTTTGGCTCTATTCTCTGCACGCCCAGGGCTCCCTGCCTAGTGTTAACCTCCGAAATACAGATCCATCTCGTCCTGACTGTTAAAGGCACTGAAGCCTCCCTTCTGCCGTCTCTTCTTCTTCAAAAAAAAATTGCAAAGCGCTTTAACTCCTCTGGATTAGAAAACAGTAGAGTGGAAAATTGCAAGAGATTGCTTTCCATAGACTCCCTGTTTACAGAGGGAGACGGTAACAAGACAGCGATGACTGGCCCGGCCTGTGGCAAGCACTAAGCTTGGGAAAATAAAGAGAGAGAGACAATCTCCTGCTTACCCATCAGCACATCTGTTGGAGAAAAGAAATGACAAACATTTGTTCGGGTTGAGGTTGCGGACCTCCAGATGGGGCCGGCAGATTTCCCAGTGCTGCAGCTGATCTCTAGAATACAAAGATCAGTTCCTCGGGAGAAAATGGCTCCTTTGGAGGATGGACTTTATTATACCCAGCTGAGGCCCCTTGTTTCTATAGCAATGCTGTAGCACCAATGGGGCGGGGAGGGATCCGATGCTCCCGGGCGAAGCCGCGACGGGGGTATGGCCAGGTGGTGGCAGGAGTGTTCCGGGGCATTCTGGGGGCATTCCAGGGCAGGGGGCACTGCGGCAGGGGAGCAGGACACGTGCTTGTCCTGGGCGCAATTTTCCCTCACTCCGCCCCTGCTTTACAGGCTCCACCCTCAAATAGTCAGGATTTCCTCAGCTCCGGGTTGGCGATCCCCATGCAAGCTCTCCATCTTTCATTTCCCGTCTTAACCCCAAAGTCATGGAAATAGTGTCTGTCTTTTGCATGGGGAAGGGGGGGGGATCAGCAAAGAGAGAAATCATCCTAGCAATAATGAAATAATTAATAAGAAAACCCTACCTACCGTAATCGGATGCTGCCTTTATCACATCCCAATGCATTAAAGTTCTCTGTCAACTAATGTCCTTTTCACCCCAATGCACTAAATTAAATATCCGCTCCTTGTAGAATTTGATTAATCTATGCTAGATTAAAATCAAATCATGTATAAAAATCAATTTCACTTAAAGGACAATAATCTGAGCCCACCGAGGTCCCTTTCTAATAATCATGATAAAGGCTGGCTTGCTTTGCTCAACCCCCATCCCCTTACCTTTTAATGGGTTTTTTTCCTTCAGCCCCTTTTTACTAAATGCTTAATTTTATGCTCTGCTATGAATTTTGACCTTGTATATCTTATTCATATCTTATTACAGAATCTTAGCTAAGAAGCTGGAGGCAAGGGAAAACTTATTCAAGAATTCGTTTGAGCTTTACAGGTCAAGATTTTTTTTTTCCCCTAAAAAAATTAAGATTGGTATAAACCTCATGGGATTTCTTGATTTAAGAAAGAACTACAAATATTTAAGCTGTCTTGGGAGGTGGGGGGGGGGATAGAGGATTATGCTGACATTGGATCATGGGATTACCTCTCACATTCAAGTCAGAGGATTTGGACTGGTTTGTACTCTCCTCAGGAAATAAATTGGGCAAAAAGGGGTCTTATAGCATGTTAATCGCATATTCAATCATTCCTTACTGTAAGCGTATCAAAAGGTAGAAAACAACTGGGCGGGAGAGTGGGGACCACAGAAATGAAAGGCATTTTGAGTGTAGGAGCTGGCACTGTTGCTATCAGTGGGGTTGTTCCCTATGGCTTGGATCCAGTGATACAAAAGAGGAAACATAAATGGGCTTTTCACAGTTCTGCTTGCATAAGAACGTGAACCTTCCTGGCTATTTAGCACAGTGCATAGAAACAGCTTGTGCAAAATCTTGCACAAGTAGAAATGCACGAGGGGATACAATAAATGAGACGGTGAAAGGGGGTAATACAGACTTTCTCGCACTTCCACTTCTGCAGGGCCTCTAGCACTGGCCATTTTTCCCTACATCTTTTTTTTCCCCCTGAATTGGTACCCAGTTGGGTTCAGGTAATTAAAAAAAGACAGGCAATTCCATTTATTCCCTGTGTTTGAGAAGGTGGCTGCTCTGGGAAGTTTTCAGAAGGAACAGAGGCACAGATGGAGAGATGAGCAAGTGGCAAAGTTCCTGGGGTCTTAACCATCCTAGAAGACTGTGAAACGGAGCAAGCCACGTTCATGCAATGTTTGGGGTTCGATCTGCGTGGGTTGAGGTGGATCGCAAAAGAATCTTTCGGGGAGGTATGGTGGTTCTGCATAGCCCTAAAGAAACAAAAGGTATTGTTTTGAGTTTGAACTGAGCGAGAGAAAGAGGAAAGAGAAAGAAAGAGTGAGCACGCTTCGAGTTGATTGAAGCAGAAACATTTGGGTGTGTAGCTGCTGTCTCTGATGCCAGATTAACAGATTTGCTGCCTGCTCAAGGTGTGTTGATTTGCTTCCAATATGCTCTGCTAGTAAAGGTGTCAACAAAGCACATTCCACAGAAATAACATGTGTATCCAGTGCCTCTCTCTTACCAAAGAAAAGCCACATAATTTTTCAGCACTTGGAAATGGGGAATGTCCCTCCCTTACATACAGTAACAATCACTTTGGACCTTCCAAAGAAGGGACAAGAGAGAAAATTGGCTTCCAGTTATTCTCCCCTCCTTCCCCCAGTCATTTAAAGATATCTCTTTCCTATTTAAAAGTCTGTGTGAAGCATAGACATAAGAGGTCATTAGCAAAGGCTGGTATTTTATTTGGCTGTGAAGAATAACTTTTCATTTTGTTATCCTCTGAAGGAAGGAAGGAAGGAAGGAAGGAAGGAAGGAAGGAAGGAAGGAAGGAAGGAAGGAAGGAAGGAAGGAAGGAAGGAAGGAAGGAAGGAAGGAAGGAAGGAAGGAAGGAAGGAAGGAAGGAAGGAAGGAAGGAAGGAAGGAAGGAAGGAAGGAAGGAAGGAAGGAAGGAAGGAAGGAAGGAAGGAAGGAAGGAAGGAAGGTCCATCCAAACTGTCTAGCAGTACCCCATAATACATTGCTGTCTTCAGCCTGCTTTGCATATGCTGGCCTTTAGTGGATACTCACGTAATTTTACCAGTGTCTATGATGTCATCATCTCAGATATAACGTTGTGATGTCATCAACAAAAACCACATGGGTAGAAATAGCCAAATCTCCTTAAATGGCAGAAGGGTTAACATCACAACAGAATCAACAGCTTTGTCACGGGGATCAAAAGCAAGGAAGCTCACTTTGACACTTGGGGAAAGGAACATAAAACGCAGGGAGCAGTTTTGGTTCAGCACCGGTTTTAATGGCTGTCACAAATCTAGTGCTGAGCTCTCAGACCCACCCTGCCTATCCGCTGGAATGCACATGCTGAAGTATTAATGAAGGCATATTGGACAAAGGGTTAATCCTGTTGATCATTCTTGGCCAGCAGCCTGGAAATGTCAGCTTCTCCCTCCCACATTATGGTGAGAAAATAGAGTTGCTACAAGAGGGCAAACCCACATAGTTCAAGAGATACAGATTGAAAAGTTTGGATCTTAATACACATCCCTTTTCTCTCTCCTTCCTCCACAAGGAAATCAACATCACTGCGATAAAGTACCCTAACTCACTTTCTTTGGAGAAAGCACCACTATAGCAACAAGTGCTTGGCATCAAGAAGAAGAGTTGCTTTTTTATATCCAGTTTTTCTCTCACTTTGAGGAGTCCCAAAGCGGCTTATAATCACCTTCCCCTCTCCTCCCCACAACAGATGCTTTTGGAGGTAGGTGGGACTGAAAGAGTTCTGAGAGAACTGTGACAGGCCCAAGGTCACCCAGCAGGTTTTATGTGGAGAAGCAAGGAATCAAACTTGATTCCCCTGATTACTGCCCACTGCTCTTAACCACCACGCCATGCTGGCACTCTCAAAAAAGGTATTTCAGTCTCCTTTTGGACCATCTGTAGCATCTTTTACTCTGGGCACCAGCCTTAGTTTTTACCAGGCCTCAATATAATGCCACATAAATAATGTATTCTATTAAGAATCAAAACCCATTTTCAAATAATAGAGGGGAAAAGAAAAAGTAGCATAAGCTGCCATGTGAATCCCCCTTCTCTGGTCCTCTTACTCTAACAGGATAGACTGGGAAGGTTTACTGCAGACATTCCTCTGAATGCATGAACATCCTATGGCACAACTGGCAGGTTTTGTTCCATTACAGTCTAGATATATTTGTTCAACTTTCAAGAGGGAGGTTGACATGGCCAAGAGAAAACTGCATTCCTTGGGTCTACTCAAAGACCTCCGACTGGTGGCTGCTAATCAAGGCTAAGATCTCCTCAATGGGCCTTGCCTGGGACTCCTTGGTCATCCTCACTGCCAGTGAGGTTTATCTTCAACTAAAAAAACAAATTATTTGAGCAGGAATATCAATATCTTTTGAACAAGGCAGAGAGTTTCTGTTCACCCTTGTACTTTGGGATTATTCCCCGAAAGCTCTGTGTTGCCCATTATCTGAACCAACTTCCTAACCATAAACTCAGATGGGCATTCTCAAGAGCAAGATGCAATTCCTTTCCATTGTCTTTACTTCAAGGCCGGTTCTTAAACATCCCTCGGCAAGATCGACACTGTTCTTTCTGCCCTACTTACACTGACTCCTTTGAACACATCTTGCTCTCCTGCCCTAAGTATAACTGCTTTAGGCCGGACTTCCCTGTCTTAACCTCAGTTGGATTCTCAGTTGGATTCTCAGATCTTCCTATCAATGCAAAGATGATTTTCCTGCTCAACAATTCCAAGGCTGAAGTAATGGAAATCGTAGCCAAATTTTTGCTGCACATTTTGAACTTGGTTCCCTTGGCTGCTGACCATATTACTTTCACTGTTCCCTACTGGATTTACTCCTTACTCTCCCTGTGTTGTACATGCCTAATAAAGGTCTCTGAATCTGAATCAGTCTACTCAAAGGCCACATTTACAATGCTCCCCAAAACAAGTGGGGGTAAGCTATGCCAGTGAAAACTTCATGAGGACTTTTATTTAACAACTTGCACATCTTTGTGTTGCATTTGATTGCTCATCACTGCAAATTGAGTGTGTGAAATGCCTTCACTTAAATGTCCTGGAGATGCCTGGAATGGGAGGGGTTTGTGCTCACCGGGATCCTCCTCCTATCAGGATGCTGCTAGCTATGCTCTTCTGGCCCTCTTTCTGTACCACCTCCAGGACAGCAGCAACCCCATCCTTCTCCTCCCTGGCCAGAGGCTGAGAAATTTAATTAGGCTCCAGCAGTCTTTATATGCCCCACCCCTTCCTGCCTGGGCCAATCAGCCTTTAGAGGGGTTGCTCCTTCTCCCTTATGCTGTGCTGCAGAAGCAGGATTGACAGATCTGCACCTTTCAGCAAAACCTCCATTGGTCTGCAGAGCGATGGGACAAGTGTCAGCATTTGGTTACTGTTGGGCAATGTTTCTTCCACTCTGGGTTAATGTGACCCCCAGGACCCCCTCGGACAGCTCAGTGTGAGGACCTTGCCATGGCAAGAGAGGGCATAGACTAAATGAGGTGTCATGTCTGCTCCACAAAATGGCTCCACAAAATAGGTCCACCATGTGCCATTTACACACGCAAGTCTTCATCGGATGCTCCTGTTTTGGTCAGGAAGTAACAAAGATGCATGTGTGAGCCAGACACACCCAATTGCTGAGCCCACTGGTAACCTGCAGAAGTTATTTCCCCAGTGTAAAAGATCTCACAAACGGTTCCTTTCCACGAGAAAAACAAGTCTTATTTGTGCTGCATTTTAAGTTTCCAACATCGCAGTAATTTTGTGAGCGCGTCCGCCTGAGCAAATGCATTATGAACGCTAAACGCCCTCTGCCTAACTTTCTTTTCCTCACTCACAAAAGAAGAAAGAAAAAATGGCAATAGAATGTGTAGCGTGTTTAACTAACAGAGAGATGAAATTTCATTGTTCATGCCGCTTGTAAATATTTGCTTCCTTCAAAAGAAAGGGGAAGCTTTTGCGACCGGATCTGCACCATAGAATTCAAATAAACATATTAATGGGTTTTCTTGTTGCTGTCGCTGCTACGAACACAAATCCAGACACTTCTTCAGGACTAAATAAATCCATGCGTTAAAGGCTGAAATAATCGGTTCCAAATACCTCCCCCCCTCCCAGTTTCCTGAAAGTTTTAGGATTGTCTGCGACATACATGACTGTTTCAAAGCTTTACATGCTCAAACAAAAACCAGAGGGTTTTTATATTAACAGATTAATATCAGAAAAAAGGGTGCTTGACTGGGTGAACCTGAGGTCTGATTCAGAACTCTATTCTTATGCTTGTCATTTTCTATATATGGTGTAGTGGCTCTCTAATCTGGAGAACCGAGTTTGATTCCCCACAACTCCACCTGAGTGAGGAACTCTTAGCTGGTGAGCTGAATTTGTTTCCCTGCTGCTCCCCAGGAAGCCTGCTGGATGACTTTGGGCTAGTCACAGTTCTCTCCGAACTCTCTCAACCCTCTCAAAGTGTCTGCTGTGGAAACAGGAAGGGGAAAGGAGATTGCAAGCCACTTTGATACCTTCCTTATGGCTGAGAACAACAAGGTATGAATCCAAACTCCTCTTCTCACTGTTTTAGTGATGGCCCACAGAATAGGGCAGTGGTGGTGAACCTTTGGCACTCCAGATGTTATGGACTACAATTCCCATCAGCCCCTGCCAGCATGGCCAATTGGAGGTGGCTTTAGCATGTTTTCTTTTAATATGGTATTAATGCATTTTATATCCGTTGATTGGATAATATGTCATCCAATGGTTGTTATTGTGTTGGGTCATGAGATGCAGGAAAAAAAGGTGAGTAAATAGAGAAAAAATATAATGAAATATAGCACTGACACAGTGCATTTGAAGTTCTCAAAGCATGTCACAAACTAGCGACGAGACAATTCAGCAATGTGACTTCTTTGTTTCACAAATGGGCCAGGAGAGGCAGCTCAGATACATCAATTTGTGCAGGGTTGTCTACTGAATTCATGGGTGAAGCTATGTTTAGGTTTGGAGATTCGGGTGCAACAAATACCAGATTCAGCCCGAATCTGGGGAAATTCGGGCATAGTCGGGCAAAAATCACCCCCCATCTCCTGTTAGCTCCCATTGGAAAAAATTTTCGATGGGATATCCCCTTTGGAGGTCCTTAACTTTGCCTCCCCAGAGCCAAACTTCACCAAACTCAGGTAGTCTCATCAGGACAGTCTCCGGATGATACCCTGACATTTTGGTGCCACTAGCTTTAAAAATGTGTTCCCTGCTGGCCAAAACACAAAAAACACCAAAAATATTTAAAAAATCAAAAAGATCCGAATTTGTTGAGGTATACCGAATATTTGGGGTATATCCAAATATGTTATTTGTCTTATTTGGGCATACAGATAATTTTATGCCCAAATAAATCTGAATCACAATTTTACTGAATTTATAGGGTATTTACAAAGCCTAACTATGAAGCCCTGCTTAGCATAGATATAGTGATGCCAGCCCCTGCTGGCAAATTCGGGAAGATTTGGGGGGCGGTGCATGAGGAAGGTGGTGTTTTAGGTTATGTGATACCACATACTTCATGACTCTCTAGGAAGTTCCCTAATTCTATGCTTTCTATGATATTTATAGTCTACCATAGATACTGGGGAAATTCCTATAACATCATATCACAGAAAATGTAAAGTAGCTTGCAGGTTGAAGTTCGGGTGTGGGCAGGAGGTAACATTACTCCTAGGTGTTGCTCTAAGAATTTAAACAGTCTGTATAGTCTGTACTATAAAGACTGTGGAAATTCCTAGAGTCACAGCTGACCTATGGTGACCCCATCGGGTTCTCAATGCAAAAAAAAAATGTTTAGCAGTGGTTTGCCATTGCCATTGCCTGCCTCTGTGTCGTGACCCTGGACTTCATTGGTGGTCTCCAAACTAAATAGTGACTAGAACCAATTCTGCTTCCAAGAGCTGATGAGAACAGACTACCCTGGGCTATCCAGGTCAGGCCGTGACATCACTTCTGGATGACATTCCAAAAATTGGAATTGTTTGTATGATCTTCATCTTAAAGACTGGGGAAATTCCCAGGGTGTCATGATATACATTACTATTTTATTTGCCTCCTCAAATCAACAGGGGGTGGGGAATTCAGGGCAGGGGTTTGCCTATTGTGAGTAAGCGAAGAAAAGTCCAGTGATATAACTAGGGGGGAAGAGAGGGGTCATTTGATCCAGGAACCATCCACCTGGGTCACATAGGGGTGCATTTTGGTCCCCCTCCCACCGGGCCTACCCCCCAACCAAATTTCCCCCCTGTCCCCCCCCCCAAACTCCCATCATGCATATCTTAAAAAGCACAGCCCTCTCCCTGTCTCTCACCATGGTGACAATTGCTGTTAATGTTCAGGAAGAAATTCTATTGGTGTGCATACAAGGTAGTGCATATCTCTCTCTGTGTGTGTTTTGTATGTGAGTACAAGTTCATGTAAGAAAGGGCTAGAATTAACTTAACTCTATAACAGAGGTTTGCAGAAATGTCTCCTGGTGGACAATGGACCACCCAAGGAACAGCAGGAGGAGAGAATCTATAGTGAAAGGGATCTCCAGCCCACTGTTTGCATATGGAAGCATTTAAGCTATGCAGCCATCCATCTGAGGTGGTGTAATTCAGAAACAGTTCTACCCAGGGGAATTGCACCCGGAGCACGCGAGTACCCCCACCGCGCCCCCACCGCACCCCACATTGGGGCACATCCAGTGTGCCATGCACTCCCCCGCCCCCTTGGCACTACATCACTGGTTCTACAACTTCATATTGCTGGTTGCATGAATTCAGCATGGCAAAAAGCAAGATAAGATCTGAGTGCCTCTGAAATGGTGTTTGTTGCTTAAAAGGAGGTGCTGTTGTTCCAGATGTTCTGTATGTTCTTAAACACTTTTCTTTAAACTAGTCTTCCAATAAATTCTGAACACCTACGGCAACAATCTGCAGCTAATTTTCCCGATGCTTCGCTGGCATGTTACAAGTTAGCTTCTTTGATGCTGCTGTCTTTTAGATCCGGCATAGTATAAAACTATTTCTTTCACACTTAACACTCACTTTGGAAAGCATATAATCCCGTTAGCTGGAAGCTAATTTGATTTTGATTGTATCAATCACATTTTCAAAGTCCTGCTAATCATCTTGACAATGTTTTCTTTTCATATTTTGGGTGTTCGAAAAACAACGCAAAACACAAAAACACACAAAACAATCTCCGGTAGGAGTTCTACGCCATGTGGAATCATTATCTGCTTTGAAAGAAATGGCACCAGATTCTGTATCTCTACAGACTTCCTTGGAAATACTATACACAAAAGGACACAATGTTTTATATACACATGGCAAAACAGATGGACTGCTAGTAGCACATGCATCTTTCTTCCAGACATACATACACAAGAGAAGAAAAAAGAGTTTGTATTTATATCCTACTTTTCTCAACCACAAAGAGTCTCAAAGTTGCTTACAAACTCCTCCCCTTCTTCTCCCCATAACAGACACCTTGTGAGATAGGTGGGGCTCAGAGAGTTCTGAGAGAACTGTGACTAGCCCAAGGTCACCCAGCAGGTTTCATATGGAGGGGCGGAGAAACCTGATTCATCAGATTAGAGTCCCTCGCTCATGTGCAGGAGTGAAGAATCAAATTTGGTTCCCTAGATTAGAGTATATTGCTCTAATCACTACACCACGCTGGCTCTAATGTCATCCAAGAGAAGTTACTCATTCAACAATCAAACATTCCATACCTGTCCTTATTTTATGATCCCAATGACTGTGCTACAGACCAAAGCTCTCCACAGATCACATTAAACATGTTTAAATTAACTTGCCAGAAGGGGTGTTGGGATTAGCATATTGGCCCCACCTCTCACCTATATATTATGGACTCCACATGTGTACAAAGTGTTATGTTTGGGAATCACTGGGAGCAGGCCTCTTTCAAATATTCCCAATCACACGGGGACACTGAATGCACAGGAACTCCATGTGCACGGGCTACCTATTTAGATTTCAATGTTGCTTTGGGTTTCCCCTGGGAAGAATATCAGAGAATTTTTCAGCAAATACCTGAGCCAAGTGCAACAATAAACAAAGCAGGACGTTAATTTAAAAACTCTGTGGCTTACCAAGAAATGAGATGGTTCCTAGTTTGTATCTTGTTCTTTGGAAACCATGATGACAACCACCAAGGATTCTAAAGTGTCTTTCACAGGCCATTTGTTTCATCCTCAATCAACTCCGATTCCATTAGCTGGCTGGGTTACAGGAGGAACGTAAAGTTTTGAATCATAAATATGATTTCAGCATGTTAACTTCCCCCAAATTTCCCCTCCCCCTTCAAAAAAAGTCGCTGCTGGTCACAACCCTGTCAGATCAAGAGCAAATTCTCTTTGTTCCTCACAGGACCAGTCTAATGACCCTATCACTTCACTTGGATTGAAATGGGAGAAAAATGGAAAATAAGAGTCTGAAAGATATAAAATGAAAAGGGACAGCCTGCTGGGCATTATCCCAACATGAGTCCTTCTGAAACAAATGAGAATTCATTTCAATAGGCCTGCTGCCATAGAGCTTCTACAGATGGTTCGTGTTCATCTTACATTTGTATCTTATTTTTCCTCCAAGTTATTTAAAATATGGTTTGTGGGACCATCCTACTTCAAGAAGAAGAAGTGATTTTTATATGTCGCTTTTCTCTACCTGAAGGGGTCTCAAAGGAGTTTGCAGTTGCCTCTTGTCCCCCCCACCCCCAACAATAGGCACGTTGGATGGATAGAAGGCTGAGTCAACCTTGAACTGTCTACCTGAAGAGAAGATGATGGTTTTGGATGTAGAACCCACTTTTCTCAACCATAAAGAGTCTCAAAAAAGCATACAAATGCTTTCCTTTCTCCTCCCCTCAGCAGACACCTTGTGAAGTTGGTTGGGATAAAAAAGTTCTGAAAGAACTGTGACCAACCCCCAGTCACCACTCTTAGCCACTATAGCATGCAGGTTCTCACCATCCTGGCTCTTTATTCTTACAACAGCTCCACAAGACAAGCTAGGCAGAAAGCAAGGATCTTATTGTCCCAAGATCATGTAGTAAGTTTCGCAACTGAGCAGGAAGGAATTCATCGTTAGATGTCTCCAAAACAAGCAGAATGCCCCATTCATTGAACTTCATGGTACCACATAACAGTAGGCCTAGCAAGGTAATAAGATGGCCTGGGTTAGATTAATGAATTGCCTGCTACTATTATAGTAACGTGGAAAATCTGAGACAAAACTATTGAAAGGAGGTGAGCTGTGAGGTTAGTTTTCAACTATTATTCTTGGGCTAGAAACACAAGTTTCCTACGTTTTCCACATTTGTGTCACCAGTGAGCATAAACCTATGCAATTGTTCTATTTCTGTTGGGTTCTAATTTGTTTCTAGGCTTCATACCAAGTAAGAGATTGGACTTCTGCAGCTCCAAATGATGTGTGGTTTCAAGGACCACTTCATACCTGAGAACAGTACTTGTGTCTTTTCTGAGGAGCAGCAAATGGTCACATGACATAGGATCTGAAAGGTGTAGAAAGTCCTCATAAAGGAGTCCCACCTGGCCATGTCACTGTATGCCTTTCAGTGGCCCTTTTTGCACAAAAATCTCCTACAACGTTTGTAAAGCATTTTCAATTTTACCCCTTTTGCTCATGCTCACCCTTTGAAATGGTCTCCATTTTGTGATTCCACCCTTTTCAGTTCTGTGTTGAATCAGTGCTTAAATGCTGCACAGTTTTTTGCACTGCATTCTCTACTCCTCAATGCTTCAAAGACTGCCCCTCCAATAAAAGAACAGAGAAATGCTGACAATAAACAGGCAAGGGGGAACTGAGTGAGCTCAGAAAATGGCACCAAGGAGAAAAGTTCGGGGAAGCAGAGAATTGTTTTTAAAGGGAATTCACTTAAAACATTTTGAGGCTGGAAATAAAACATTTTGGGGTAAAAAAAACCATGTGGAACTCCATGGAGGAAACGTTTTATTTCCTGCCTCAAAACATCTTAAATGAATTGTGCGAAAAAGCCCAGTGTTTGTGAAAACCAGTTAAACATGATGTTAATTCATTTACTGCTGATTTTTGTTTTTGCTGGTTTACTACCGTAGTATGATTACAGTGTTATAAACAGGTGCAGATACACCAGATAAATTTGAGGACAGATACCATAAATGACAAAGGGGACCTTGGATTATCAAAAGCTTAAACCCCAAGTATCAGGCTGTTCTCTAAGGTGCTACTGGGCTAAAATCTAGCTTGATCTAGATCAGTGGTGGCGAACCTTTTGCACTCCAGATGTTATGGACTACAATTCCCATTGGCCATGCTGGCAGGGGCCGATGGGAATTGTAGTTCATAACATCTGGAGTGCAAAAGGCTCGCCATCACAGATCTAGATAGATCTGAGAAGCTGAACAGGGTCAGTCCTGCTTAGTACTTGGATGGGAGACCGCCAAGGAAATCTAGGGTTTGCTTTTCAGAAACAGGCAATGGTGAGCCACCTCCGAACATCTCTTGCCGTGAAAACCCTCAGGGGTAGTCATAATTCAGCTGCAACTTGACAGAGCTTTACACACACATGAAAAAAAAAACTATCGACCCAATCCAAAAGTCATAGAGCTGCCCATAATGGGACCACTGTGTTTCAGAGGCTAATACACTGTGGTTAATTGGAAGCTCCTTCCATGATCATTCATCCCTCCATTGAATTATCTAGTTCAGGGGTAGGGAACCTGCGGCTCTCCAGATGTTCAGGAACTACAATTCCCATCAGCCCCTACCAGCATGGCCAATTGGCCATGCTGACAGAGGCTGATGGGAATTGCAGTTCCTGAACATCTGGAGAGCCGCAGGTTCCCTACCCCTAGTTCCTAAATAATGCAATGTCCACTTGTAAGATTTTAGTGATCTCATAAACAAAAGAAAGACATTTGAGGGGAGAGGCGAGACAAGGGCTATCCTTTTCCAGACAAGCCAAGCTTTGTAGCGCTGTACTCAGGGTTCACCTTGGACCTCTGCGCAAAGCAAAAACGGTCTGGCGTGCCGCCATTTGGCTGGAGGACAACCCTTAAAGTGTGGTGGGGAGCAAAGATATAACCCAGGAGATGCAATAAGAGTTAACGGAGGCTGGAGGACACAAACGTATTCTGAACTCGGTCGCTCGCAATATAAAAGAAAAGATGCTTTCGGTTGCCGGAATGCCTTCAAATGGAAGATGAAGCAAAGGATTGCAAAGGGCCGCTTTTAATCCGTTGTTCAAGAACCGGACTGCTCAAATGAAAGCCTACTGCGGTATTACTATGTCAGTGGCAGGGTTACCCATTTCAAGAGCATAATCACAATGGTTAGTGTATGTATGTGTGTGTGTGTGTATTTGGCAGCTGGAATACTTTGATGTGAAGTAGGTTTCTCGTTAAATTGATGTCTGCTGCTCTGTACATGGCAACCCTTAGCAACAGGTGCAAGTTAACTACACTAATTGGTAGTTTTCCATCCTTTCTTTTCCCCCTATTTAGCCATAGCCTTGCAAAGAGCAAATGCTAAAAGGGGCATGCTGCTGAACTGGCAGTGCATTAGAACAGGACCACAGTCCCGGTAAGACTTCCATTCCAGCAGGCCTCATTACAGGCATATGTATGTGGAAGGAAGGAAGGTGAAACTTGGCCCGTTATTTCGGCAGAGATTTCTGCCTCTGTGCAGGGTGACCCAGCATGTGTGAGAGACTTGTAATGGTTCCAGTTTGAACGGGCCATGCATTAGAGCACAGGTGTCAAACTCGCGGCCCTCCAGATGTTATGGACTACAGTTCCCATCACCCCCTGCCAGCATCCTGGCAGGGGATGATTGGAACTGTAGTCCATAACATCTGGAGGGCCGCGAGTTTGACACCTGTGCATTAGAACACGATCACATTCTCTGTAAGATTTCCAATGGAGCAGGCCTTGCTACCATAGTATGTAGAAGGAAGGAAGGAAGGAAGGAAGGAAGGAAGGAAGGAAGGAAGGAAGGAAGGAAGGAAGGAAGGAAGGAAGGAAGGAAGGAAGGAAGGAAGGAAGGAAGGAAGGAAGGAAGGAAGGAAGGAAAAACTTTCTCCGTTAATTTGGCAGATCCTCTGAAGATGCCAGGCACAGATGCAGGCAAAACGTCAGGAAAAAAATACTACTGGAACAGGGCCATACAACCCCAAAAAACCCCCGCAACATCCTAATTTGGCGGATATTTGTGCCTCTATGTAAAGTAAAAGCATGTGAGGGATATTCACGTGCAACACCAATCTGTTTGCAAAACTAGCATCTTTGTAGTTTTGAAACGGCAGATCCTGACAGGACATCATTTTCTTGTTCCCTATCTTTAGGATGTTATAAAAAGAGTTGTTTTGGGATTTTGTGTTACCATGGGATGGGAGAACACAAGCATTGTCAGCCAAAATGGATCTTTTTTCTTGCCTGCTGCAAGGAGCTCTTGTCTGTTTCACAGTAGGGTCTACCTTTCCTCTGCTTGCAAGTCATCCATGGGTGATTTTTCTGTAAAAAGTAGATGAATCAAGTTTATTTAGTCTAGTGATCCCATGCATGTGCCATTTTTTCCTTTTTTATTTTCAGGGGGTTATCTGCAAAGCTACAGCAATACAAATATGCCCATTTTGCAGATTCTCTAATCATGTTGCTGTAGCTCCGTAGACATACTCCTCAAAACAAAAACAAAAGGAAAAAGGACACTTGCACAGGATTGCTAGGGTAAACAAACTTTACTCGTCTACTTTTGACAGCAAAATTGCCTGCAGATGAGTTGCAAGCAAAGGAATCCATAGGCAATCTCCATGGAGAATCTCCTGCAACACACAAAATGGCAGGCAGTGTAAATGAAAGCAAGAGGTCTGGGCAAGAGAAACACAGTGTTTCCTGCCTGGTGGCATTCGTTCAGCAGGCAGGAATAATCCCAGGTGGGGGGGGGGTGTCACTAGGTTAGTTGTGTTTTTTAAAAAAACCTGGGTTGAGAGAAATAAAATGGGCTGAATTCATTTGGGGGAAGGGGGGTACGTGAAGTGCTTCCCCAAAAACGCTTTATATAACATCTTAAAGACATTATATTTGTGTTGCGTGGAATTCCCCCAATGCTACAGATCTCTGTCAAGACTTTGAATCATGAGCCAAGGGAGGAAACATATTGCAGGTCTGATATAATGACTGGATGGTTCCTTTCGTTCCCAGATGGATATGCAGAGTGTCATGTACAAAATGCACTAGAGATGTGGTGTCTTCTTGGGTTGTGGCAGGTACCTGGTCTTGTTCTCCCTGTAGATCAACATGGCATTTGAGCTACAGAGATAAGCTTGCTAAGAGCACGCAAGAGCAACAAGCAAGCGCAATCAGAGTGCAATCCCCTGCAGCATCCCTGAAGGCATTGTGAATTTCTTTGTCATATCACCTCCAGCAACGACTGCACCCACCTGGGCTTCGGAAAGGATTTGCCGATTTTATTCACTTGTTCGTGGCATACCAAACGCACACTCAGAATGATTTTATTTGAAATACAGCTTTCCCACATCTGCATAGAAAAACAAAATGTTTAAACCATGAACCAATTAAACCAAAAAAAAAACCTCCCACAACAACCCAATGTCATAAAAAACGAATAACACAGGTGGTGCTGGACTTATGGCAACCCCAAAGGGTGTTCAAGGCAAGAGATCTAAAGAGGTGGTTTACCACTGCATAGCAACACAGCATTTCCTCAGTGGTCTCCCATTGGTGTTTTAACTAGGGTTGACCTTGCTTAGCTTCCAAAATCTGATAAGATTAAGCTAGCCTGACCAGAACAAGAACACTACAAACGACAGTTATTGGCCAAACACCCATGGCCAGCTCTACCCTGCCCTTGCCCCACTGACACACAATTCACACCAGAAATGTTCTTGCATTCCATGGAGGGGGGAGAAGAAGAAGAAGAAGAAGAAGAAGAAGAAGAAGAAGAAGAAGAAGAAGAAGAAGAAGAAGAAGAAGAAGAAGAAGAAGAAGAAGGAGCAGGAGGAGCAGGAGGAGCAGGAGGAGCAGGAGCAGGAGCAGGAGCTTGGATTTATATCCCCCTTTTCTCTCCTGTAAGGGCACTCAAAGGGAAAGTGAGAGGCACAGGTGGGGCCAGAGGAAGTGCACTGGGACATGATATCTTGCCCTGAAGTGTTTCCTGTCTTGGCATGCCGCTGGGAGGAAGCATTTCAGGACAAGATTTCTGGCCCCGACGTGCCCCAGCTGCCAGCATGGGGCAACTACTCTGTGGGTAATCAACCACTGAGGTGGATCCAACCATGTTCCAGAAACAGCCCTTGTCCAATTTAACTGATTCTTCCACCAATGGGAAAACTACTTAATCTGGAGGAAGGCTTAAAATTGGAAGGCCAAAAGAAAGGTTAAGCAGAAATATTTGAACAAACAAACAGACAAGCTTTACTCAATGGAATGTTAGGACTAGTGTAGGTCCCATCTCACCCCCCCCCCCCAAAAAAAAAAACTAACTAAAGAAGCTTGGTAAAATATTGCCACATAAAAAGTTGTGTGGGTGGGAGAGGGGAGCTCTGACCTGACATTTTAAAACATGAAAAGATTGAACAGATAGATAAAAACCTGAATGGAAACTGTTGTTTGAAGCTGTTGGTGATCTGTTGTTATGATGTACACTTTTATGCTTGCCTGGGGTTTTTTTTAAAAAAAGCGCTGAATTTTAATTAATATCATTTAATATTTTGTTTCTATTATTTTTTGTTTTGTAAGCTTCTTTGGGCAGGTTCCTGGAGAGGCAGCATTAAAATGTTCTAAATACCTAAACAAATTATTATTTTTTAAATGAGAACCTTTAAAAAGGGTAATAAAACTTCTAATGGACATGCACAAACTCTTATTCATGCCGTTGGTCGCTCAGGTCCCTGATGCATTTTGATGAAAAAGCAGTAACATTTGGAGAATTTGAGCACGGTAACTTTCTTGTTCACTTGGTGTCATAGCGAAAATGCACACTTTAATTGCATTCTTCCTTCGACTCAGCTTTTAACTTCCTTTTTGAGGCAACAAATATTATATATACCAGTTGGGAGAGCAGAAATGAGCAACATTTTCAACATACATTCCCAGTGCAACCTGCCTTCACCTTATGATTTAAGAGCCAACATTTAATTTTCTCCTAGCCCTTAGTGGTGAAACCCTTTCTTATTGCAATCAATTTACTTTCTCCCCCTCTCTTCCTCTCCCCCTCTCCCTCTCTTCTTAGAAACAACTCCTCATAGCCTCAGGAACAATTCAACTTAGTACAGGGATACTTTCCAAGAAAAAAAAGGGGGGGGGAGATTATTGCAAGATTGGGATTTCAGAGTGATTTTGTTTTACCCCTTGAGCTGTTCACCATAAGGTTTCTAACTCTGCTGGATTCCAGGTTTTATTCATACATTTTGAGAACTCCTATGTGTAGTTTTGGAGGGGAGGAAATGAAAGAAAGATTACACAGTTATACCCTTATACATGGAACTACTCGTGAATTCCCCTAAAATTAAATCCGAGATGGAGTTTTGAGTGTCTTGCTTGGATGAAGCATCGGTAGGCATTCGGACAGAAAATAAAACAATTCCAGTAGGGTTAATGGATTCTCTTAGGGTATTAGACACGTTTTTATCAACGAAAGAAGAATTTCATGTGCCATTTGGAGGGGCTAACTTGGACAAATATTCTTAGAGGAGTTCCTATGTGTATATATTTCATTAAAGAGAGCCTTGGACAATCATTTACAATGCTTATTGATTAATGTGGTTCCATGCAAAATAATAATCTGTCGATATATCACGCACACACACTCACTCTAATTTATCTGTCTCCTCCATTCCACAGTTCACAGAAGCTTAACAGAGAGGAATTTTCACTGGGGACATGAGACAGGGGAAATGCCTAACTTCCCTCTTCTCCATCACCACAATCCCAATTCTTCTCCATCACCACAATCCCAATTCACCACAATCCCAATGCTTTGAAGCATTAATGGAGGGGGAATAGAAGCAGAGGGATCTCCTGAATGTTTTAGCCCCATCTAAAAAAAAATAAAAGAAAACGAAATGTCTTAAGCATCCCTTGCTATTGGCTGAGAGAGTTCTGCCTAATCGACTTGGCTGCTGAGGTGTTACATATATCAGAATTTTACGAAAAAAGGGATGGTACACTAGCGCTAGGGATAGAACAGGGGTAAGAAATTTGGATCCAATCCACTCTGACACTTTTTATGCATGCAGCGATTACCCCATGGTTGTTAGCTTTGCAGTGTATTTCCCCTCATAGTTTCTTGTTTAAATGGGATTCTCCTACAGCTAGGAAGGTAGCCTGCATGCTTTCTAAGGTCTCTAGTGTTACTTTGCTAGACCCTTCCAATTTCATGTTGATTTCAATGGTCTATTGCCCTAACAATAGATCGGCAGAGTCCAAAAAAATAAAGTTCCTCTGATTGCTCTGAATTGCTGGCTCGAACACTGGGAGGAACTACTATTGAGTGGGCAGGGGAAGGCAGGGAGGAGCAACAAAACCTGATGAAAGTGAAGTGCAGGCTGACTTCCCTCACTTCTGCAAAACAAGAGAAAAAGTCACGCTTTCAGAGGTTTTGGAAATTATGGAGATTCTCCAATCTGAGGTGTAGTGAGTTCAGGAGAGGGTAAAATGTGTGTGTTACAGAAAATCTAACCTGAAAGGAATGTACACTCAATCCCACAAATGTCACATGGCGTGAGACTGAATTAATGTTTCTTAAATAGGTTTTATGATTTTTAAATGGCTTTTTATCAACTCTAATAAGTTTCATGAATTTCGGCAGGTTTTAATAGGTTTTCTGGATCTTAAAGTAAGTTTTATTGTTATCGTACAATACCTTGTGATTATTTTTAGGTAGATCACTATTTTGTGATTTTTATCACGTGTTGTAACCCACCCAGAGACCTTCAGGTGTAAAGCAGGCTAAAATACATACAAATAAAGAAACGAATAAAATCATTGCATCGATGACAGAAGCTTGGGGTCTCCCACAATGAAGCTACCATCTCTGTACAGGAAAGGAGTGTGACTCCGGAGTTACTTACTGTCTCCCTCCATTTTATCCGAACCACCTCCTTTGAGACCCATATGACTGAGAGAGTCTCAAGATCACCCAGCAAGTATCATGATGTAAAGGAGATTTGAGCCTCAGTTGAGCCTCAGTTCTGGCCAGCTTTTTCCCTCTTGCTTTCTCATAACCGTAACGGTGACCTTCTCATCTTTAGATGTAGCCTCTAGCAAGAAGCCTGTAATGGTGAACTGATCACACAGGGGAACTGTGATTCCTAATCAAGGTTCCCAGTTTATCAAGATCTTCCATATAAATCACTGACATTTAATTCAACAAAAGAGCAACACAACCGAAGCACATGTTGCTCTCTGCATGGAATAGCAAATTTTAGACATGTGGGGTCAACCAAGAGACCAGGATCTTCAATATGTATTTCTTTTATTCACACAGTTCAAGCCAGGAGAATTCTCTTGGCGGCTGCTCCAGCCCTGCACTGTGAGTTGGAGCTGGAAGCTGAATTTGCTTTTGGAAAGTGAAGAGATTTCATAAGTGCCATGTGTGGTCTTCGACGGAGGAATGCATCATGGGTACTTTCTGTTTACAATCCTGCACAGTGGAGATGGCGTCTGATACAAAGAGACAGCCTTGTCTGAAAGCAAAATGTTTGGAAGCATTTATTGGCTGGAGGGATGACAGAGCTGCAAATGCGGGATGGGGGAACTAGCCAAGAAGAAGGAATGTACGGATTAGCATGCAGAAAGCAAAGCAAACAGGACTTTAATAGAATTTGAACGGGAAGATATTGCAGCTTTTTAAGTTTGCCTCCCCAACTGACGTGTGGGTTCGAGTGCAGAGTGTTGGGTCTGGATGCCGGACACCCACGTGCCAATCTCCATTGAAGCATGCCCCACTCTTTGCAAAACCCCTGCACAAAAAGAAGGATGCTTTTATGCACCGCCTTCAGAATGTGTACAGAGGGGTTTGGCAATAGGTAAGAAGCTCCTTAGCCATTTCAGGTCTTTCGCAGTGGCGCTCCCCATAACAGTGTTTGGACTCCAAGATGCCTCATTCAGAAGTTATTTTGCAAGCCATCCTTGCAGACAAGGATGCCAGACACGGAGCAGCCTGTAAAGACATCTAGCTCTTCCGCTGCAGATTAACACAGCTTTGAGGCAGGTCTGACTCTCAAAAACTTATAATCCAAAAATTGTGTTGGTCTCTAAGGTGCTACTGGACACAGATCTAGCTCTTTCACTGCAGATCAACGTGGATTTGAGAGACCTTTGATTCTCGAAAGCTTATAACCCCAAAAATCTTGTGGGTCTCTAATGTGCTACTGAGCTCGGATATTATTGGGACCTCCCTCCCTCCTGAAAAAAATAGTGTGAGCATTGAGGGATATATTACTCCTCTTAATTGTTGGACAGCCCACCCCCATCCCCCAATTGTGCTTAATGATCCTTTGCGGTTCTTTCACTGCAAACCTGGGTGGGTTTGCATTCCAGGCTGGGGTACCTTGGCACGACGTTAATGCATTTTTCTACAGAGAAACCACACAGTAGCAGCAGCATCCCGGACATTTCACTCTGCCTGGCAATTTTAATTTTATGGTTAGGCAGATTGGATGAATTCCATTCAGCAGTTGCTAGGGAGACTGAGAGAGAACGAGAGTGAGCGGGGAGAGAAATGTACAATGGGAAGGCTTGATCCTGCCAAAAATACCCGATGCCTTCCAGGAGACATAAAACCCAGAAGACCACAGATGTGATTGAAAGAGAAAGTTGGTCAACTGCAGGAGGAAAATAAAAACCTCCCCCAAAAGTTCAAGCCTTTTCCACGAGACGGTGCTACAGCTCTCCCACTCGCTTCTGTCCGCCCACCTTCAAACCACAAAGTTTATGCAAGGCATCCATTATATGTCTGCCACTGAAGCTGTGAAGCTGGCTGAAGCCACTTCACAAAGCATCACTTACCTCCCAAGCAAGGTTAGGACAGGGTTTTCTCAGCTGTGTGGCTGTGGTCTGGTCACTTTTGCTCCTAATGTTTTGCCTGCATCTATGGCCGTGGTGGCGAACCTATGGCACTCCAGATGTTCATGGACTACAATTCCCATCAGCCCCTGCCAGCATGGCCAATTGGCCATGAACTGTAGTCCATGGACATCTGGCGTGCCATAGATTCGCCACCACTGATCTGTGGTATACCTCTGAAGATGTCAGGCATAGATATTAGAAGCAAAACTACCAGACCATGGCCACACAGCCCTGAAAACCTACAACAGACAGTGGATTCCAGCTTTGACAATACAAGATCAGGACACTTTCCTGCAATGGTTTCCAGTCTGAATTGGTCCAATCTGACCCACAATTCAGGGGTGTAGTGTAACACAAGGATACAACCTAAGAAAACAGAGTGCAGGGTAGTAGTAGTAGTAGTAGTAGTAGTAGTAGTAGTAGTAGTAGTAGTAGTAGTAGTAGTAGTGGAAGAGGAGGAGGAGGAGGAGGAAGAGGATTATTTATATTTTCCCTTTATCCACTGTAAGGAGACTCAAAGAGTATGACAATCTCCTTTCCCTCCCCCCCCCCACCCCACAACAAACACCCTGTGAGGTGGGTGGGGCTGAGAGAACTCTGAAGAACTGTGACTAGCCCAAGGTCACCCAGCTGGCATGTGTTGGAGTGCACAAGCTAATCTGAATCCACCAGATAAGCCTCCACAGCTCAAGTGGCAGAGCGGGGAATCAAACCAGGTTCTCCAGATCAGAGAACACCTGCTCTTAACCACTACGCCACTGCTTGCCTTATAAGAGAAGTCTCATAAGGCAAGAGATAAACATAAACACATAAAGCTGCCTTATACTGAACCAGAATACAGGTCCCCCAATCCGCCAATGTCAGTATTGTCTACTCAGACTGGCAGCTGCTCTCCAAAGCATGATCTCAGGTGGGGGTCTTTCAGATCAGCTAATGCCTGGTCCTTTTAAATGGAGAAGCTCAGGGTTGAACTTGGGACCTTCTGCCTGCCAACGTGAAGATCTTCCACTGAGTCCCAGTTTTCCCCTACCCTCGTTGTATAGTAAAGCAAAATACTTGCCCAAGGAGTATAGGGGATACAGTGGAACAGGAAAAACAATGCAGAGCAAGTATTATCATGTTTAAACATCAATTATGACCCAGAAAGTTAAGGTGTTCTCCATACTGGCATTTTCCAACTCCTTCTCCACGTAACAGACAGGGCAGACACTGACACAGATACAACCAGTTGAGACCACAGCATATCTTAAAACATTTATAAACTGCCTTTCCTTATCACAAGACAGCAAATGACAAATCAATTAATGGCATCTAACAACCCATTCAACCATTTCTGGAGTTTTATACTTTATTCTGCTGCATGCATAGAGAAGAGTCAAGTTATACGTCCCATTATTCTTGGTGTCTCCCTGGGTTCAGGGAAAGGATCTTCGATCAGACCTGGTGTCTCCCTGGGTTCAGCTAAAGGATCTTCAATCAGACCTTCCTTGTGAGTTCTGCCCTTGGTCCCTTGTAGGATCGCCAGGAAACAGCCAGCAAACCCTGGAAGTAACATGTGTGTTCAATATATTGTCAAAGGAAAAAGTAGCAAAATTTCTTTTACAAGTGACAGAACTTTCTAAGTAATGTATACTGCTATATAGTCTTCCTGTCTGCGCTTTGAATTTACTCTTGATTTGTATTTCAAAAATGTCTGGAAATGCTCTAGAACCTATTTTTAAATGCCAAATAAAGGTTGCTGTTGTTGTTGTCAAAGGCTTTCACAGCCAGATTCAACTGGTTGTGGTGGGTTTTCCAGACTGTGTGGCCGTGGTCTGGTGGATCTTGTTCCTAATGTTTCACCTGCATCTGTGGCTGGCATCTTCAGAGGTGCATAACAGAGAGAAGTCTGTTATACACTGTGTCCAGAAACTGGGAATCCCACAACAACCAACTAACGTGTGTGTTTGGGGGCAAGACATGGGGGGGGGGTATAGTGCTGCTATCATGTAAGCATGCCTTCATCACTTTTTTATTCAAACTGGAAATAACACAAGGAGTTGTGCCAGTATCTCTCCAAAAAAACCAAAACAGAACCATGTATTGTTTTGTCATAAAGTTGTGTGGATTGCTGGAGTCTCCCATGTCGGTGCACCAGGCCTTTCCTTCTCCCAGTTCTTTCCACCAGCGACCAAGACAAGGCAAATGCTCCACCTTACCATCGTATATGCCTGTTGCCTAAAGATCCCCCTCCCCAACAATGTCCCATTGACTTGCAGTCCAGGAGCAACCTGGCCACCTAAAAAACTGATCTACACAGAATACTCAACAACATTCCCGCTTGCTTGCCTTCTGGAGAAAGCGAGAACAACTTTGTCAAGCACTTGACAGGTCGCAGCACTCGGTCACTGGTCTGCATTTAACTTGGTGGTTCACAAGTTGAGCAGGCCGGTGGGAGATGTCATGTAGCCAGACAGAGCGCAGATTATCACACTGAGCCGCCCAAGCATGGCCACTGCTTCTCCACTTGTACATTAAAGCACTGTGGGAACTCTGCATGAGAATTGTTCCCTACTGCTTCTTGTGCACTCGATTTAAACTGGGCCAGGGACCTGGTGTAGGAAAGTGTTCCGAATTTCCTTCCAAACAAAGTTGGCACTTCGTTCAATCCCCAGAACATTAGAGCAACTCACAGGGTGGGTTCCTCACAGCAACTGAAACCGACGAGCCTAAATGATGGGCGTCTTGCCCATGGCTATCAAATCAGCATTGCAACCAAAGTGGGAGATTTTTTTCCCCCTCAGACCATCCCAACACCCCATCCCCTGCACCGCAGTGCTCTTAAATATTTTATTTTTTTCCCCCCAAGGCTCCACTGAATTGTTCAGTATCTACAGACCTTCACAGTAGCTTCAGTCTAGCTCATAAACTTTAATGACTTGGCAAGCATCCCAAGTCAGGACAGCTCTGAGTTAAACCTCCAATGTCTTGCAAAAGCGTGTCTGAGGGACCGCTGCCATTTTCAGAGACGGAAAATGGTTCGGCTGGCACAACTACAATGGTGTCCGAGTGAAGCACACCTCAACCGAGTCTGGAAGGAGAGACATGGACTGTGGCCAAGAAAGTCCTCTCACTCCGTGTGAAACCAAAGTTCACCCTCCCTGGGTTCTTCTGAGCCTGTAACCTGAGTAAGAACGAGACAATGAAATACAATACCTGAAAAACCACCTCTGATGCCAGAATGTGCGAGCCTGAATTCATTTTGCATGCTTAAAACAATGAAACAGCCCAGAATTATTATTTTTTTTAAAAAAAAGTAGTCCCCTTTGCTGGTACAGAAAGAAAGCCATATAATTCTCTGCACTTTGCAGATTACAGAGCTGCTACATTGGGGCTAGAGGTTGCTATACATAACTAGGGATTTTACATGAGGACATCTGTATTTCATTCTGCAGACCCATCACTGCCTAGCCAACAGTGAATCTATTGTACTACAGCCCCGTGAGGTTAATAAGCTCCGGAATCCTTAGAAAAAGGTGGCAGAATCCTCTCTCTCTTCCACAATTATTTATAGACGGGAAAGAGAGCACTGAAAGACTAAGAGCCATCCTACCCCAAGCTACTTTTTTGGCCTAGACCCGCCAGAACATTCTGCAAGCCAGCTAATTTGTTTTATTTCCCCTTGCAAGGGATTTCTCCAAGGTTTAACTGCGGAGTAAAATAATGCATGTGAAAACCTGCAATGTCGTTAAACACCAAAAATAGTCCGCATAATGCAGAAAGGAACAGAAAGGAAAGGAATTAGAAGTATGTTCTAGGTTATTTCCTCTTGATTCTTCACAAAGTGTCAAAGATGAGGGTGTCAGGGGGATGATATCTATGTGATTGAGATGCATTCCTAACTCAATGTAACTGCTTGATACAATCAATGCTGCTACAATATATATGTAACCAGCCTGCTTTATGTTACCACTACCATTTGGGGCATTTGTTCCTTGATCTTTACTTTATGACTTCACATGCTCTGTAGATAACTAGGCTTCCCCCTGACACCCTGGTCTCATGAGATATGGTGTTGTTTCTGTTGCTCCATGGGGGCAGGATGTCACGTGGCTCTTTATCACTATCTATCGCCAACCTTGGGATGCCTTGGCTCTGTAAACTCTTTCTTTCAAACTTCTTGGGGAAACGGGAGGGGGGACTGACAGCAGGGATAAAGGGGATGCAAAGGCTAGGTTCACCAGAACTGGCTTTGCCAAGCTTTGGTGCTCTGAGCTTATCAATAAATGTTTCTGATCAACAACAATAGGCATTGTGGGAGAATTTAAAAACGCAATCAGCTTTACCTATAAATCCCAAAACGCAACATTTTTAATGGTTACCAAACAGAATGTTTTGAAATAAATAAAGATACGAGACCCGGTGACCCCTATCCCCTTTGCTATTCATCTTATATTTCAAAATGTTGAATAGAAATTTGGAAACCAATAGAGAATGGCCAGGAATTAAAATAAGAAGACACACCTTCAAATAGAAAGTCTATGCAGAGGACTTGGATCTTTTTGTGGGAAACCCAATAGAGAATATTCTGCTTATTAGCTTAAGGTTACAGACCTAACAGAGGGAAGGAGGTAGAGTATCTACTTTGAACTCAGAAGGTCCCAGGTTCAATCCCTGGCATCCTCTATCTGGGACCCTGGAGAGGCCCTACCTGTCACAGGAGAATATATTCACCTTGATAGACCAATGGTGTGTCATAGTAGAAGGCAGCTTCATGGATAACACAAACAAAAGGTGCTCCATGTTCTTGGGATTCATTACTTTGGAACACCATAAAATGGAAGGATGGCCTACTCAGACAGGAACAAAAGTTGTATATGGCAGCTTTCCATAGAGTTCTCTCTGTGCAACTTCCCTTTCTGGAGAGGAGGGTCTGTTTTCATCAACATAACTTATCTTTAAGGCCTTGAAACCTTCTGTAACCTCAACAGGTGAATTCAAAAGTCCTACACTGGTCAACAGGGCTTCCTCCTAAAAAAATGTGTTCTTAGGTTGGCTTGCCACCTTAATTGGGAAAATGGGAAAGTTATAGTTTACATTCGTCTTCAACTTACTGCCAGGTTTTCAACATATAAGTGTATTTTTAAAGTTTCATGTTACAGATTATCTGCAGTTCTTCTTGGGCAGTGGCGTAGTGGCTAAGAGCAGGTGCACTCTGATCTGGACGAACCAGGTTTGATTCCCAGCTCTGCCACTTGAGCTGTGGAGGCTTATCTGGGGAATTCAGATTAGCCTGTGCACTCTTACACATGCCAGCTGGGTGACCTTGGGCTAGTCATAGCTTTCCGGAGCTCTCTCAGCCCCATCCACCTCACAGAGTGTTTGTTGTGAGGGGGGAAGGGCAAGGAGATTGTAAGCCCCTTTGAGTCTCCTACAGGAGAGAAAGGGGGGATATAAATCCAAACTCTTCTTCTTCTTAATGCTCATATCAGTCTTAAAAACCCCATTTTAAAAGGATGAGCTTGAAAAGTTCTCTTTTGGTCATATTTAGACCTCTAAGACTTAAACGTGATTTTCAAAAGCAATCCAGTTACTGAATGAATGCGCCATCACTTCAGTACCATTGTATGTAGCTGTTATTAAAACATTCCTTGTCACTATATTGTCGAAGGCTTTCACGGCCAGATTCAACTGGTTGTGGTGGGTTTTCTGGGCTGTGTGGCCGTGGTCTGGTGGATCTTGTTCCTAGCGTTTCGCCTGCATCTATGGCTGGCATCTTCAGAGGTGTATCACAGAGGGAAGTCTGTTACACACTGTGTCCAGTGAGAAGGGAATGTTTAGTGGGGTATATATTGTCCATGTCCCAGAGTGGGGAATAGTGTTTGGGTGGAACACTATGCAAAGGTGTGGTTGAAAGTATTGTATTGTATTGCAGGTGGGGTTTTTCAGTCCAGGGAGTGATTCGCCTTTTCATGACCTGCAGCAGCCATAATTAAACACAGGGCTCAAATTCTGCCTGGACCAGGATAGGCCAGCTAGCTCAACCGTGTCAGATTTCAGAGGGTCATCCCTAGCTAGCATTTGAATGGAAGGCCGGCTAGAGCTTCCAGGGTTGTGATACAGACAATGGCAAACCGCATCTGAATGTGTCTTGCCTTGGAAACCAAATGAGGATTTCCTGTTTTAAGTCAGGTGTGACTTGACAGCAATTACTGGGCCTTTCCCCACTTACCTTCTGCTGCGTGCTACTCGGGCTAATTAGCGCCAGTCCTCCCGGCACTCCTCGAATTACAGGGGCGTATGCAACAATGTAGCCGCTTTTACGCTTATCCGCCTGTAAGCCCCTCAGCGCACGTCATTCCTAGCACTCCTCAAAACGGCAGAGCGTGGGGTCATGGGGAAGCCCGGGCACGCGCCAGAAATGACGCGCGCAGTGAGTAGCGCGCAGCAAAGGTGGTAGAAGGAAAAGTGGGGAAAGGCCCACTGACATAGCAGGGAGAAAAAATGTTGGGTAGCCATATGTTTTCTCCAGCAGCTCAAGGGTGGCTTTCTTTTGGCAAGGAAACGGTAGGAGAAAAAAAAGCATTAAAGTTCCCCCTCTCTTCCCCTTCTCCGTTCTCATCCTTAATGAAGCAAACCCAGAGACTGCATTAGCAAAGAGAAGAAATAATTTAAAATAAACATGAAAGAACTGTACCATTTAGTTGAGCCCACGCTCTGGTCTGGTGGTACACCTTCTGTCAACAACTGACTTAATTCATTCTTGAATCCCCCTCCCAAATCTGCCCATTTAAATTTTTTAGTATTTCCCTCTCCCCAAGTCAGAACAGGACTCAAACTCCCCAGTATGAAAGACAGTGGTTAGATAGCTGTAGACTCTTTTAGTGTCTTCAGTGTAGTTCATAAACTTTAATGCCTTGGCTAACAGCTTATGCTGGTAAATTAGGTGAACTCATCATAAGCTAGGAGTCACGCACTTAATTATTATTATTTATATCACTATTATTATTATTATGCAGCTGAACAACAAACAGCACACATTGCAACACAAAAATACTTGTGATGACTAAAGTTGATTTCCCTTTATGTCGATTGTACCCTCTCTCTGACCCCCAGGGAATGTAGCAGTCTGCCATCTTATTCAATGACAAGTATACAGATTAATAACTTATATATTATTAAAATCCTCTTATTTCCTCTTCTGTAGCTAGTTATATAGCGAGATTCATAATTAATGGACTTGCTATTGTTTTTAACAACTGCTGTAGCTTCACAAAGGCACCGTGCAACTGGTTTATGTATAACTAACACTGTCTAGTGGGAATCATTGCCAGGGATATAATCGAGAAATTGTTAGCAAGATACACAATTAAGGCTGTTGATGTGCATGGCTAAGGTAGAACATTTCCTTCAGTGATGTGTAAAAACCGACGAACAAGTCGAGGCTGATACAGAAACAGTTGGACCTTGCTTTATATCACTCGATAGCACATCCCACAGTGACTGACAGCTGAATCTTAGAACCGATGGTGGAAGACGCCACCAAGTCACAGCTGGCTTATGGGGACCCTGTAGGGTTTTCAAGGCAAGAGATGATCAGAGGTCAAACTCACGCCTCTCCAGTGCCCAAGGATCCGTTTTGGGACCAGTGCTCTTTAACCTATTCATAAATGACCTGGAAGTAGGGGTGGGTAGTGTGGTGGCCAAGTTTGCAGATGATACCAAATTATGTAGGGTGGTGAGAACCACAAAGGATTGCGAAGAGCTCCAAGCGGACCTTGATAAATTAGGTGAGTGGGCTCAGAAATGGCAAATGCAGTTCAATGTAGCAAAATGTAAAGTGATGCACATAGGGGCAAAAAATCCAAACTTCACATACACGCTACAGGGGTCAGTGCTATCAGTCACAGACCAGGAAAGGGATTTAGGCGTCTTAGTTGATAGTTCCATGAGAATGTCAACTCAATGCATGGCAGCTGTGAAAAAGGCAAACTCTATGCTGGGGATCATTAGAAAAGGAATTGATAATGGGGTAAACTGCAAAAGATTGTCATGCCCTTATATAAAGCAGTGGTGCGACCGCGACTTGGAGTAACTGTAAGTCCAGTTCTTGGTCGCCGCATCTCAAAAAAAGGATGGTTGTATTGAGGAGATAGAAAAGTACAGAGAAGGGCAACAAGGATGATTGAGGGACTGGAGCACCTTCCTATGAGGAGAGAGGCTGCAGCATTTGGGACTCTTTAGTTTGATGAGAGGAGGTGGCTGAGGGGGTGTATGATTGAAGTCTACAAAATTATGCATGGGGTAGAAAAAGTTGAGAGAGAGACATTTTTATCTCTTTCTCTCACAATAATACTAGAACCAGGGCATTCATTGAAAATGCTGGGGAAGAATTAGGACTAATAAAAGGAAGTTCACTTTCACTTTTCCACGCGAACGCAGGATTGGTGTTTGGAATATGCTGCCAACAGGAGGTGGTGATGGCCACTCAACCTGATAGCTTTAAAAAGGGGGGGGCTTTGGACAGATTTTATGGAGGAGAAGTTCGATTTATGGCTACCAATCTTGATCCTCTTTGATCTGAGATTGCAAATGCCTTAACAGACCAGGTGATCGAGCAACAGCCGCTAGAAGGCCATTGCGTTCACATCCTACATGTGAGCTCCCAAAGGCACCTGGTGGGCCACTGCGAGTAGCAGAGAGCTGGACTAGATGGACTTTGGTCTGATCCAGCTGGCTTGTTCTTATGTTCTTATGTTCTTATGTTCTTATGTTCTTATGTTCTTATGTTCTTAGAGGTGGTTTGCCACTGCAAACCACCTCTGAACATCCCTTGCCTTGAGATATGTTCAGATTTTTTTCTGGGTAGCAACCCAGGACTTCTTTGGTGGTTTTCCATTCAAGTAACAACCAGGGCTGACCCAGGGAAGCTTCACTACTGCCACCAAAACCCAGGATCCTTGAGTTAATGTGATGAGCAGCACAGACAAACTCACGCCTCTCCAGTGCCCAATGGCTGAAGCTGTCAGGCGAAGGATATCTGCGCAAGCCTTAACATTCCAAAGAGAATTAATTGAAAAGGATTCTGTAGCATGTTATGAAGAATATATGCATTCAAGAATAAAGACTACAGATGTTGTACTGTATATTAAAACACTGGAAAACTTAAACGAAAGAGTATATTTTGTGGGCGGGGAGAAAGGCATACTGTCCTTGGTCCATGAAGCTCCCTGAAGACTGTCTGAGCAAATCCATAGAAGCAGAAAATATCGAGTCCGAAATGAAGCGGAGCTATGGGAATCCACTCATTCCCTTTTCCCATCCTAATATCTTCTAACACTTGATTGATGTTGGGGACTGGCTAAAGTTTGCTGACAGTCCCCATGCAAGCACTTGAAAATGGCCTTGTGGACATCATCCATCCATATCTTAGCCTCATCCATCTGCAGGCAACGTGGCCCTGATGCAAAATCTCCACATCAGGGTTAGGCACATGTCACAAAATGTGTTAACTCACATTGGCCCTTCTGAGCCACATCTGCACTATCGAAGCAGACCCATTCAATAACAGTGTAATAGTCGCAGTTGCTGCTAAAGAATTTATATCATATGCCACGCTTCCCCTCACGGGCTTCGGATAGCTTCCAGTCTTTTTATAACAGATACAATAAAACAAAATATCGATAACATTTAAAACCTAGTCTAAAACGAGGGCAGTAAAAATCCCAATAATTACATATGCAAAGCAAGGAAGGAAAATACAGTGGGGAAAATGGGAAAAGGAAGGGAACTTATTTTCTTATATACCCATGGCTCCATCCTATTCACAGAACTACTATTCTGTGACGCATTGATCAGCATTAATTTCTCCAGGACTTATTTTCCATTAAGGAATTCAGCTTTAAGAACAAACTGCTGAGTGCAGGACTGTATCCTAAATGTATAAATAGGAGTAAAGGACTTCAATTGTGCTGTCTAAGGCTGAAAGCATGTACTCCAGATTTTACCCCAAGTTTATCTGATAAATGATTTTAAAAACCTGAGTAATGTCTGGGATGTATAAATAAATCTGTTTAGAATCCATTATATCAATGCTGTGTGTCAGAGAACCTTTCGAAGATTAATACCTGCTGATGGTTTAAACATTCTAATCTTCTTAAAGGAACACATATTTAATACAATAGGACAAGCCTCCAGCAGTATATGGAAACTGTGCTTATAGAGGGCTGGTTTTGTGCAAGCATCTATATTTCCTGCATTTCAATAGCCTCTTGAACTGGGGAAAAAAGTTGACGGCCTTTGCAGTGGGGTGTGTGTTGTTCTATGGAAGTTGTTGTCTAGTCATTTCTTCTCTCTCCTTATCTTTATTTCTCACAAAATTATATTTCTATAATTTTGGAAAGGCATCAAAACAATACTGTCTTCATGCATTTGTTTGTGAAACAGTCTGGAGCCCAGAAAATGCCCACATCAATACCTGTGAAGGGATAAGATTCTACATGTTCCAATCAGCGGCGGCGGGAAGGAAAACTGTGCCCGGGGCGAGAGTGCGTCCTGTGCCCCTGCCATGCCCTGTCCACCCCCACCCAGCCCCAAAATGCCCCCAGAACGCCCTTGCCGGGTGTGCGTCTAGTATGTTGCGCCCCCTCCCGTCCCCTTGGCGCATTGCCACTGGTTCTAACGGTCATTAACTGAGATAACCTGGGAGCCAGCAAACTGAAGTTCCAGCAAGTGACCAGAAAAGTCACCATGTTTAGAACCCAACAGATGCTGAGTCAGGCAGACATTTTGAAGAAGGAATTAAAAATGTGGCTGGTATGGCCTGCTAAGCCTGAAGAGCTGGCAAGAAAAAAGTTAATACGGGGTGAGAGGAAGGTATTGAAGGTATAGGTGGACATTTAAAATCACAGCCAGGGAGCTAAAGTAAATAGAGGAAGATTTTTCCGGGGCATTCTGGGAACTCTGAGGAGAGGAGAAGATTCTAGATGGAATATTCTCCATCAAAATCCTCAGAAGCCAGCTTCTAAGCGAGTAGGAGATTTCAAGCAAGGATGGCTGAGGAGAACTAAGGCTGTTTCCCCACTTTTAAAATGACGTCTGTTTCGTCTGGTCCAGGACCTTTTTAGCCCGAGGGTCGTGTTCCCCGGGCTTCCCCACTGCCCCGCGCCCTGCGCGGGGTCATCAAAAGGTGCTGTATTGAGCAGCGCCAGAATGACCCACGCTGAGGGGGCGCAAGAGCAGCAGAGTCAGGGAGGCTGCGTTGTAGCCGCCCCTATAGTGGGGAGTGCAGTTGGACCCCGCGCTACTCGGCGAGAGTAGTGCGCAGCAAACAGTGAGTGGGGAAAGGGCCTAAGAGAGGTTTTGCACAACCTGGTGAGCGGTATGGAGGGAGGTACAGTTGTGCTACCTCCACCAGACTTCATCAGTAATGTAGGGGCACAGAGATAATTGTTTTAATGGCAGTCTTAGCTGGTAAACCAGATTTGTTTCCCCACACATACATTCCTGCTGAGTGACCTTGGTCTAGTCACAGTTCTCTCAGAACTCTCTCGGCCTCATCTACCTAACAAGGTGTCTGATGTGGGGAAGGGAAGGAGTTTATGAACTGCTTTGAGACTCTTTGTGGTTGAGAAAAGCAGGGCATGAATCCAACACTCCCCTTTGAATTTTTCTCCAATCCAGAGTACAGGATTACACAAAAGATCCCCTTAGTTCGCGCACCAGGTGTCATTCCTTTGCACTGCTGCAGCATCTATTCTTAGCTTCTGAACCTCTGTAGAAATCAGCACTTTTCGTCAGAAATTTCTGCCCTGTACCAAGATTAAGAAAATGTTCATCAATACACTCAGGTAGAGTGAGACTTCCCCCCAATATACTTGGACAGCATAGATTCCCAATAATCCCTGCGGAAACAGATGATTAGAGCTGTCAATCAGCTTTTTCTGAATGTCAGCATTTGAGGAAAACTCCACTTTTGCAAATCAGGAAATCTAAGCATTTCCCAAAGCAGAAATCAACTCGTTGAGGAAGGCTCTACCCACATGTATGTGACACTTCAACCCCAGCTGAAGAAAAGGGCCACAGAATCGAGACCCCTTTTGCCACGTGGCATAACAACGCAATTCAAACCCTCTGCAGGAACTCCAGGTCAATGTCAAAAGAAGCATTTTCGACTGAATCTCAGAAGAGCAGGACTCCAAGACCAGACCGGATTTTAAAAAAAGAAAGAAAAGAAAAAGACAGTAATTAAAGGAAGAGACAGCCAGCACGTGAGCAAGGGTTTTATTTTGGGTTTGGTTTGACAGCACAAACCTTCAGAAAACACGGATCCTTGACTTGCTAAAAAAGAAAGAAGCTGTTTGTCTTGGAACAGGGGCTTGGATATGCAGGCGGAAGCAGAGAGCAGTCAAAGATTATGCCAAGGTTGGAGTCCCCAGAGACAGGCGAAATAGTGAAGTTGTAAATGGAGACAGAGGAGAAGGGCAGGAGAGAGGAACTGAGAGGAGAGATAAGGAGTGGTTTATGTTTACTGAGGTTCCAAATGTCACATACAGCTTTTTTTGGTGTTTTGTTTTCATTTTTAACAAGGGCTCTAAAACACAGGCATCGAAAGCACCAACAAGGTAAAGCCTTCCCGGGGGATGGTTGTCAGGGTTGCTGGATTCCCCCTCCAAGCTATACTAGTGTCGACAAGTGTCCCTGTAAGGATAATAATGCTTTTTTTGGTATGTTTGTTCCAACCCATACCTTTGTGCTGGAGAAAACCCAGAGCAGTGTGTGAGTCTGAGAGTTAAATTGTGGTATGCTGGCTAAAAAAAACAGGTGCGGGAGACCCACTGGAAACACGAGCCAGCCCAAACCTCCCATTTGTCATGAGGGGTTTTTTTAAAGAGGATTTTTGCAGCTTGAGACCAATGACTTCCCCCCCACCCCCAACCAGCGAAGTCGAAAATGTGTCCCAAATACAGCTTGTTGGCAGTTTGCATGTCTTCCCCTTCCCGTCTCACATGGTGTAGGATGAAGGAATGTCAATCAGAACCCAGCTTCAGCAATCTGTGATATCTGAACGCATGAATGCAAGTGTGCTGATTCCACAGCGATATTTCTTCTCCCTCTTTTTCAGCTATCATATCTGGGAGCCAGTGTGGTATAGTGGTTAAGAGCAGGTGCATTCTAATCTGGAGAACCGGGTTTGATTCCCCCACTCCCCCACCTGAGTGGCAGAGGCTTATCTGGTGAACCAGATGTGTTTATGCACACCTACATTCCTGCTGGGTGACCTTGGGCTAGGCACAGTTCTTCGGAGCTCTCTCAGCCCCACCTACCTCACAAGGTGTCTGTTGTAGGGAGAGGAAGGGAAACCAGTTTGTAAGCCACCTTGAGTCTCGTTACAGGAGAGAAAGGTGGGGTATAAATCCAAACTCTTTTTCTTCTTATGGCGACCCCTGGTGGGGTTTTTAAGGCCGAGTTGTTCAGGGCTATTTTGCTGTTGCCTGTCTCAGTGGCAAGACCCTGGGATTCCTTGGAGGTCTCCCATCCAAATAATCACCAGAGTCAACCCTGCTTAACTTCTGAAATCTGATGACATCAGTCTAGCCTAGACTATCAAGGTCAAGGCCCTCCCTTTGACTCAGTGGAATTCTAAACCAGCATTTAATCCAGGCTAAGGATTCTGGTTATAGGGGGAAACTACCTTGGTTTCATTCATACTCCTGTATTTCCATGTGATAGGGCAGCCAGAACTCATTTCTAAGTGGGATTCCTCATTGCCCCATGCAAAGCAAGAGGATAGGAGGAGCAAAGAATGTGGCATAAACCTGGCAATGAGGTGTGTTCAAGAGCACTGCAACCTACCTGTAGACTAGTTTGCCATTGTAATGTAGACCTACAGGGCAATCCTATGCACAGTTACTCCAGTCTGTGTCTACTAAAATGAATGATCTTAGTCTGCAGTAACTCTGTTTAGGATTGCACTGTTAGTCTTCATCTGCCACGATGATTCCTTCCTTGTCTCCAGTATCACTCTTTTGAGTGGTAAACTGGCTGGTTCCTGTGGGATGACTGACAGCACCACCCTAAGCAGAGTTACACCCTTCTAAATGGATTGAAGTCCATGGGCTACGAAGGATGCAACTCAGCACACATTTGTATTGTAAAACATTAGAATCTGGCCACCCACAAACAAGATAGCAGTCTTTACGAAGCCGCGCTGAGCCCAACTTCGGTTGGGAAGGGCAGGGTATAAATCTAATAAAATTAAAAATAAATAAAATAATACTTCTCATGGTATGCCCTGGATATGCAGGAAATATGCCTTCATGGACTATTCAAAAATGAAGGGAAAAAAACTAACAGTGGTATGATGAGAACTAAATATGCCCCAAGAACAGGTAATGTTAAGAGCAGCTAAGTGATAGTTAGTGGAGGAAAATGAATGGGACAGAAAGATGGCCTCGGGCTCCTGATGGCGTACAGATATTTTGGGAGAGGATTGATATTCCCAATTTATTCCTCACTCCTACAGTTCCTCACATGCTTGTCCCAGCCTGTGTGGATTACAATACTCAATTATTCTACACAGTCATTTTAAGGACTGATCTCATTGCTGTCCAAATTTGCTAAGTATATGGTCGTCTTGTAAAATTCAGGTGCATTACAAAGAACACTGTTAGCCTTCCTGAAAAGTTAAATGAGGGGTGGTTCATGCATGGTCAATGTTCAACAGGCCAGGTACTTAAAACTCAGGGGTGTGTGCTAACATTCACTGGTCATTATGAATTGCAATCACTTGCTGAAGCTGTCTATCACTTTGCGAGCATTCTCTTGGTTGTACGTTCGGCACCACCAGCGCACATGAACCGATGTTTATTTTCAACACTGGGAGAACTCTCAGAAAACAAATGAGCTTCTTCTCAGTGCTCACCGGCAAAGCTTGGAAATGCTGACTGGATTCCAGCATGAACAGAGGGGAGTTTGCCCATTGCTATGGATTACTGAGATAATGTATGTCAAGTACTCTGAACACTCAAGTGCTATCTAACTGCAAAGTATTATTGGCAGGAATTGATTAGGCAGAGGTGCCAACGACTGAGAAATACAGGCAGTTGGTCCCTCAAACCAATACAAAAAAGAAATCAGTCTAGACTAAGGCAGATGCAACTTGTAACTCGCTGAGTTCTATATGGTGCAACATCTACAGAATCAGATGAAAAGTTTTGGTACAACCCCCTAAATTTCTAAATGGTCTGGGGTTATCATATCAATGGGACTGCCTCTCCTTGTAGACCCCTCAGAGAACCAACCTCTTGGTGATCCCTGATCTGACTGTCCTTGACAAGGGCCGGGGTCTTTTTGGCTCTGGATCCAGTCAGGTGGAACTTTTTGTCTAGCACTGTGTAGGACTTAGTTCAGCTCCACAGAGCCTGAAATATGGAGATGTTCCACCAGGCATACGGCTGAGGACAGCAACAGTTATGTAGATCAGCTGGCCTCCCCTCCCACTTTTTCCCTTTCCTCTTGCACCTTTTCTTTTTTTCCTTCCCCTCTTCCCTACAATTCTTCCCTTTCTTCTTGTTCCCTCCCCATTTTCCTCTCCTCTGGTTTCTTGTATGCCTTTTGGCCCTGCAAGTTCTCAATGTTAGTTCTCTTCTCATGAACCATCACTGGGCCAGCCTCACCTATAAAGCATAATCCACCTATATAGAATCATAGAATTGGAAGAGCTGTCAAGTCCAACCCCCTGCCATGCAGGAACACACAATCAAAGCATTCCCAAGAGATGGCCATCCAGTCTCTGTTTAAAAACCTCCAAAGAAGGAGACTCCACCACCCTTCAAGGCAGTGCAGCCCATTAGATAGAAAGGTGAAGGGGCATGCCACACTTTTATGTTGGTTATAACTAATTTGGGGAGGGGTTGTTTTGATTTTGTTGTTTGTTTCTGCCATCAAGTAACAGCTACACAAAAAGGTACATAGCACAATATACAACCGCCAAAGAAAATGCAGTGTGCACTATATTTGCTGGCACAATCAAACACCAAATTGCAATGCACCTATATGTAGAGTTACTATTTCTTCATTACAATGACAACATCACAACCATAGCAAAACAAAACAAAAAAAACTGTAACAACTCATTCATGCATTGTGCATTTAGAAAAGACATCTCACAAAGTGGCATGAACCTGGAAACTGGTAAGGCTGAAGAAAAGTCTTATTTCCTGGAGAAAATCAATTGCAACAACGACAATACTCCTAAAAAAAATTGCAGACAGAGATGGCGAATTACAAAGTTGCGTGAATGTGCCATTGGGTCAAGAATGAGAAAAGTCTGCCTTCAAGGAGAAGCCAACAAAAGGCCCTGCAGATCTGTGTCACCCTTTCTGTGCTGCATGGTTTGTTAACAACATATTTTTGCTTCGGTTGTAGTTTTGTAATTGCAATGAAGAAAGAATAACTCTGCACACAGGTGCATCATAATGTATTGTTTGATTGTTCCGACACCCACAGTGCATGCTGTATTTGCTTTGGTTGTTGCCAAGTAACCGCTGACTTATGGTGACCCTGAGTAGGTTTTTCAAGGCAGGAGGGGGTAGTTTGCCATTGCCTGCCTCCAGGTCATGCCATCCAAACACTTGCCAGGGTCAAGGCTGAGAGTGTGGCTGGCCCAAGATCACCCAAGCAAATTTCCATGGCTGAGTGGGGATTCGAACCTGGGTTCCCCAGATCTGTGTCCAACACCTTAATCACTACGCCATGCTAGCTCTCACTAAATAACAATCCCTTCTCTTCCAGAATATGTCTCCTCAGACTGAAGCAAAGTTCAAATGTGTTGTGCTGTTTTTACTGTTCCTTGTCAATCTGTGTTGAACGGTTTGCATGCAATTGTTTCAAATTTCATCTGTAAGCTGTTTTTTTTAAAAAAAATACAGAAAACCATCATCTGTATAATTATGCAGCGAGGGGCAACCGTTCTCCCCCTGCCTTCCGAAAGGCCCTGAAGTGACAAGACCAACGTGCAGGAATTATTCGATAGAAATAATGTGACAGATATTTGTCTAAACGCATTAGACGACTCATATTGAAATCTTCACTGTTTTACATACTGATGTGCGAAGTCTCCACACTTGTACCCTAAGCTCCCCTCCAAAGTAATTATGATAATGAGACCTAACCCTAAGCTTAGCAAACCAATGAGCAAATTATAGCTTTTCATTTTTATTTCCTTATTTCAAATGGTCTCAATTTCAGAGCAGTGGTTCCGCCAGGCTTGTAGTTTGGGGCAACAGTGTTTTGAGTCGTTTTGCTGATCTCTCACTCTTTCCCTTGCCTTGTTTCCCCTCTTTTTCCCTCCCCCTCCCCCTGCTCCCTCTTTAATTTCTCCCTCATTCTCTTATTCATTCTCTCCCTTGTTATCCCTTCCTTTCCTCTCCCCTCTCCCTCAGTTCACTTATTTTGGGGTGGATGCATGGCACAGGAGTTGAGGAGATACCATTTTCAAATGCACGTTGCCCTGTTGCTGACTCCTTCCTGCCTCTCTAAATCATGGGTAGGCAACCTTTAACACCCAAAGAGCCATTTGGTCCCATTTTCCTTGGCCCCGAAGATCTACCGAGCCAGAGAGGTGGCTCCACACAGAGCCGCCTCCAGTTCGGCTCCTCCACTCACCTTTCCTTCCAATGCTGGGAGGCAAAGACATCGGGCAGGGAAACCCCCTCTGCCCGATGGAGCAGGCAACCGTGGCCTGCCTGGTGCCGCCGCCTCTTGCGCTGCGGGAGGCAGCGGTGCCGGGCAGGGAAACCCCCCCTGCCCTAAAGAGCAGGCAGCCGCCTGCTCCGTGGGGAAGAGGGGGGAGGGCGGTTGAGGGGATGGCAGAGGGGGGATGGCAGCTGCTCTTGAGGGACATGCCCGCAGTACCCTCCGACCTCCAGGCCACACGGAGCCGCAGTTTAAGGCTGAAAGAGCGCATGCGGCTCCAGAGCCGCGGGTTGCAGACCCCTGCTCTAAATGCTTGTACTGTTACATCAACAGGAACAACAGAAGCAAGGTCTCTTTCTGGCTCCACCCCACCTTCTCCGCTCCCTCACACTGCAGTCCATGCCTTCCCCTCACCCCTCGTTCCATGTTATTGGCTCCTTCTGTAAATGCTCATATCAAAAAAGTGCAAGTAGAATCTCTTTTTGTCTCCACCCCACCTGTCCTGGTCTGCTTCCACCCTCCCCAATGAGCAGAAGGGATTTTTACAACTTTATTTCAAGCAATACTGTATTTAAAACAATTTTCCTGGCTGCAGCAGCAGGAAGAAAGAGAGAAAGAGAGAATGTGTGAATGTGTGTGGAGGGGAAAGGAGAGGGATCTAGCACATGGTCCCCTTCTTCAGCAGCATGTGGTCCAGGGAGTGGCTTTTCCTCTTTCTTTTGGGGGAGTATTATGTTAGGAAAGGGACTACAATATTGATATACATGCTACCACAGGTATATCAATATAAATGTAATTTAAAGAACTTTAATGAAAGATACGAAGACCCATTGAGACCAGCAAGCTAACCTGGGGGCAAGCAGAAAATGACTCCTTGTGTGTAAGCAGAAAAACATGAGGAGAACCATCTGCAAGCCCTGTAGAGCTTCTGAAGAACCCCCAGGTAAGTGTTCCCAGTGTAATGGGCCTCTAATAGCCTATTCAACAGGGATGAACAAAACAATGCAGATTCCTAATATACACAGTCAACGCCATTCAGCTTGGATCCAGTGTGGTGTAGCGGTTAGAGTATCACACCAGGGCATAGAAGATCTCAGTTTAAATCCACAGTCTGCTATGAAAGTCCACTGGGTGACTGTGGCCCAGTAACTCTGTTTCAGCCTATCCTGGGCCACAGGACTGTCGCTATGAGGGTAAATAGAACAGGGAAGGATAATTTCAGAAGTTGCATTGGTGAACCCTAAAGAAACTGACAAATGAAAGGTTCACACAGCCACATGCACCAAGTATATGTTTAATTATGTGCACACACCCCCCCCCCCCAAAAGAATACTATGTGATCCCATATGTTGGCATTTTACATCAAATAGGAAACATTCCCAGTTTATAACATTTATGCTGGAAAAAAATGAGATCAGACTTTTAAGAAAGCCTTGCTGACTTTAGGTGATATATTCCGCTTAGATGTTAACCTAATCAAAATGAAGTATGCAATATGTAAATTGCATAAGCAATTTCTTTTTGGGGTTTGGAGTGACAATTATTAACATCCACTGCAGTTTCTGGTTCCCCATCTCTTTCTCCCGTTTGCTTATTTTTGTTCCTTTCTTTTTTCCCCCTCTGTCCTTTTTAAGAGTTGCTAACATCAGCTGCTTCTTTGAGGATTTTTTCTTTTTGCTTGGTTGCCTGCAAATTGCTCTAAGCTTTCCATTCCCTCTAAACCTGTTTAGCTGGGGAACAGCTGCGCTTCTCTGGAAAAATGTTTGGGTGCACCAGGACAGCGCTAACAAGCGGAACAGCCAAAGGTTGTCTTATCTTTTGAGGGGGGTTGCATGTACAGTATTATGCTGCTGTATTCAAAACTATGCTTGAAGAAGAAAAAAATCATTGTTCGAAAATTGAGCATTCCCAAGGAAATAGCTCAAGGAGCTCAAGCCATGCTTTTCCGTGCCCTGAGGGGGCCCACTGGATGCTTCATCATGTCCATTAAACTGGAAAAAAAGAATGTCAGTACAGCAAGGCTTCATTGGTATAATCCCCTCCCGCGTTTTCCATTCCCTGAACTCAATCGTTTCTTTGCCCTTTTCTTTCTCCAATAAATATTCAAGACTTGGCTAGTGACCTAATCTATAGATCTCCAACTATCTGTCGCACCAGGACGAAACTGAGATTTAGCCTATTACTGTAGTTGGGTCCTGCTATTCAAACGTAGGGTTGCCAGCTGTGGCTCCGAAAATTTCTGGAGATTTAGAAGTGGTGCTTGGAGAGGGCAGAGTTTGAGAAGGGGACTTAGCAGGGATATGAAGCCATTCTAGGATTTCTGTTCCTAGGCAATGCAAAAGAGTCTTCCCTCTGAAGTTGCCATTTTCTCCAGCTATACTGGCCTCTGTTGTCTGGAAATCAGTTGCAATTTCAAGAGTTATCCAAGTCATACCTGGAGGCTGGAACCCCTGTTCGAATGTGACAGGATCCATGTGTTTGCTCAGTAGAACAATAAAGAGTTAACTTGAGCAAACTAATTTGTAGAGTAGTCCACAGTTTGCTCTGGTCTGCATGTCAAGAATTACTTGTCTACCTATTCACAAATATCTGTGCCGCAATGAAAAAAATCACTGAAATCCATTTAGTACATTAAAAAAAATCCTACCCCCTTCTTCTAAAAAGCTCAGAATGATGAACATGGTTCTTCTTGCCTCATTGAAACTCTCACCCACCCTATGAACCACAGTTGGGAGAGAGAGACAGAGACATTAGCCCAACTTCATCAAGGTTCTTGAGAACATCACTGGAGCCAGCATTCCCACATCCCAGTTCAACCCTGTAATCAGTACACAACACTCTCAAACCAAATTTGTTGTGGTCCATCTTGGATGCCTTTATTATTAGCAGTTCCTCCATGTCTATTCCTTAAAGAATTATCCACCACACCTTGTTCCTTTCCGTCAAAACAAAAATTTAAAAGTCCACAGTTCTCAGCTGCATCAGATTAGATACAGATTCTGCAAAATGGAGCCTGATTGAGTCCCGTGATCTGAGCCAATGGATTGTTATGCTAATAGGATATACTATTTAAAAAAAAAAAAAGCAGCCCAAATATCCCAGCTTAGTCCAGGCTTATCAGAGCTTGAGAGCTAAGCAAGGTCAGTCGTGGTCAGTACTTAAATGGAAGACTACCCAAGAAGACTGTGGTTGTTACACAGAGGAAGTTAATGGCAGACCACCTCTTGTCTTGATAGTCCCTGTTGGTCACCTGTGATTTGATGGCACTTTACATACGCGTATATCGACAGCCTGACCTGGGTAGTCCAGGCTAGACCTATCTCATCGTATCTTGGAAGCTCAGCAGGCTCAGTCCTGGTTAGTACTTGAATGGAAGATCACCTGGGTTGCTATGCAGAAGAAAGCAATGGCAGACCACCCGTGTTCTTCTTTTGAATGGGACACCCCATGGATGGGGTGGGCATGAGTCGGTTCAGACTCAATGATGCCATCTCCTTCTTCACTGGTATAAGAGCCAGCATGGTATAGTGGCTAAGAGAAGTGGGTCAGGTTTGACTCCCCACTCCTTCACATGAAGTCTGCTGGGAGATCTCGGTCTAGTCGCAGTTCTCTCAGAACTCTCCCAGCTCCACATACCTCACAAGGTGTCTGTTGTGGGGAGGGAAAGGGAGGACAATTGTGAGCCACTTATTGTTGAGAAAAGTGTGGTATAAATCCAAATTCTTCTTCATTCTTTCCTGCTACACAAAATGAAGTCTTCTCATTCCCTAATAGCTCCCTCGTCCAGAGAGAGAGCAAGATGTGCTCCATTAAAAGCTCAGTACAGTTTTTAAAAAAATCTTTTTTAAAAAAAGCACTGTAGAAGGCAAATTGAAGTCACTTTAACCTGCACAAAGAGAGCCGGAGGCAGAGTTTGCACCGCTTTTAACTTCAGCAGAAAGCAATTGAAGTTTTCTAAACTAGATGGGAAGAGAGGCATAGGTATAAGTGCACCTGCTGATGCTTTGGGGAAAGTAATCTGGCCATCCTTGGATGCTGATTAATGCCTCATCTAGTCTATCTGCGTAATTGGGAATACACATATATTATCCAAAGGATCCGAGTCTCCAGTACTTTCTGCCTTGTCACAAATACACTACGCTAGAATTTGCTACTGGTCAGAAAAGCTCAGAGTCAGTACTGATTCACTAGCTTGAGTGAAAGGTGTGGGCAGGCAGGATTGGAAGCCATCAGCCAACATCCTATCACACCAGACTAGAAGAATACTGGTGGTACATCTTTTTCAGGTACTTTGGCAAGGAGCAAATGAGGAGAGTGACAGGCACGACCTCCAGACACAGTCTTTAAAGATGCCAGGAGTGGTTAACAGAGCCCTATATAAGGCCTGCAAATTTAGGGTTGCCAACGTCTACATAGGGTGAAGTGACGTCCGGGATTTACAACTGATCTGTAGACTGCAGACATCAGTTCACCTGAGAAAATGGCTGTTTTGGAAGGGGAAACCCATGACCTTCTATCTCACTGAGGTCCCTGCCCTCCTCAAACTGTGTGCTGTGAAGTCACAGCTGAGTTATGGCAAACCTGTAGGGCTTTCATCAGAAGAAACATTCAGAGGTGGCTTGCATTGCCTGTCTCCACATCATGACCCTGGCGTTTCGTGGTGGTTGTCCATCCGATTACTAAACAGGGCCAACCCTGCTTAGCTTCTGAGCGTTGACACACGATCAAGCTAGCCTGTGGCTATCCAGGCCAGGACTGCAACCTTGCCAGTCAATGCAATTTTTAAGGTGCAGCCCTGTGAATCATTTTGAACATTTTGTGAACCAGCGCTGCCTAATGATAGTGATGCCTTGCTACTGGATGGCCGAAGCTAGCCCGACCTCATCAAATCTCAGAAGTTTAGCAGGGTCAGCCCTAGTTATTATTTCAATGGAAGACCACCAGTGGTGTACCAGGAGAAAATGGCGCCTGGGGCCTGGCTTGCTCCACTACCCCTCCCCCGTGCCCCACTTACCACAGCCAGGCTGCCCAGGACCACCGCTGGGACCGTGGAAGAGGGAGTGCTGGAGCAGGCCGGGCCCCGAGCATCATTTTATTCGAGCTGGGCCCCACCAGGCTGCCTAGGACTGCCACCAGGACCGGGGGGGGCACTGGAGCAGCCCGGGCTGGCAGTCCCGGTGGCAGTCTCCGCGGAAGGGATGTGAAAGGACAATTTTGTCCCCAGGTGCTCCCCACGTGATCACATGGGTGGCGCCCAGGGACATATGACCCTCCACACACACACACACACACACACACACACACACACACACACACACACACACACACACACACACACACACACCCATGTCCCTCTGGCAGATATTCTCCTGCACACCACTACAGAAGCCCAGGATCTATAGGAATTTCTAAACCTGGAGTTAGCGGTTTTACCAGAAACTCTGAAGAAAGCTGCTGGCCGACTCCAGTCTCTGAATAGAAACAGGAACAAAACAGGTGGACCTGTCCCATCCAGAGAGAAATCCAGCCCTGCCTCCCAAAAGTGGATGAGAAAACACCATCCTCTTCCAAGAGAGAGAGAGAGAGAGAAATTTAAAACGGATTCTAACAGACTGAGCAGAACTTTGAAAAACCGGCTTGGGTTTTGTTTCAAATGAGGAACACAGCAGAGAGCAGTCGGCCATCACTGATACACAGATATCCTCATTATTACTCAGATCGGACCTTTAGTTGAATGCAGTCTATGCATTCAAATAAATAAATCATATGCATAAATAATACATGGGAGGGGGAAAGCTAGCATCTGGAAAAAAGCGAAACCATCATTGTCTTTCCACAAACTTGGCCCTGAATAAATCACGTACTAGCGACTCCGAGCTGGCTCATTAACTTTCAAAATGTGCAAACTTTAGCTCTTAGCAGAGCATGAGAAGCACAGAGTTTTGGACAGGCTTCAAGCCCAAGAGGTGATGCGTTCTCTTTAGTAATGCTGGATTACAAGGAGCAAAGTCAGTACATTTGGGCTTATTCAGCCGTTCTTTTTTATTCTAGAGCTAGCGTAGTGGTTAAGAGAGGCAGATTCTAATCTGGAGAACCAGGTTCCCCAGCCTTTCACACAAAGCCTGCTGGGTAACCTTGGGCCAATCACAGTTCTCTCTGAACTCTCTCAGCCTTACCTACCTCACAAGATGTGGGAGGGAAAGAGTACATAAACCACCTTGAGTCTGATCACAGGAGCCAAAGTCAGGGTGTACATCCAAAGTCCTCCTCTTCTTTTCTTCTACAAAAATCTTAACATGCTGTACCAAACACAGCAGAACAGTACCTAGTCATTTCATCTACACTTAGAGATACACTGTGGGTGTCACTCTGTAAGAACCAAAACACTAAATTATTGCCCTTGACTAAGAAATCTGGCAACAAATGCTGAGTGTTGTTATCCATTTCCAAAGTCTGTTTAAGTGAGACTTTTTCTCTCCCTTCACAAGGAAGGTGAAGATCTATGTAGTGGTTAGGAGTGGTGGACTCTAATCTGATGTACCAGGCTTGTTTCCCCACTCCTCCACATGAAGCCTGCTGGTTGACCTTGGCACATGAAGCCTGCTGGCTGACCTTGGGTCAGAGGCATTAAGACCCAAGTGGAGCATTCTAAAACAAAGACAGTTGGGCACATGGTGGAAGAAGTTACAATTCTACTGTTCCTTTTGCAGAAAAGGGTACAGTCTGGCACATCTACATCAGGGCAGTTTTCCAAAGGACCTTCTTATTATTTGCAAGCTTAGAGTGCATTTCACATAGAGAACAGTACAGACTTCAGTTCTTGCACCATGGGAAAAGGATGGTGTGGGGGGAAGGGATGTGACCCACAAAATGGGGACTCTCTATCAGCCTTGTGTTTTTCAAGTGGAGGTTTCTGATTGTAGTTATGGAAGCAGGAGCTTTATGGGCAAACACTTCATTGTACTTGATCATTCGTTTCTACTGAATATCGAACAAAGAGCTCTGTGAGTGATTGACAAAATCAGCACCAACGACTAAATGATGGTCCCAGAATTATGTGAATGCTGAAGAGCACCCTTATGTAAAGGGGATGATTTACTGCCATCTCATTACTAGCCTGTCACTTCAATAACCTCACAACTGTCTCTTTCCCCTTTTGCTTCGATTCCGCAAGATGTTTAGCCGGCACTGTCCAATGAAAGGAAATCAGTGAGCGCGCCACAAGATGGAGTGATATTTTCCAGTAAGTGCCTTATAAGGCCAGCTTCCACTCTAATAAATGACCATCTGCCTATGGAACCTAATGGTGAAGGATAAAGCTCTTGGCATATGGTTTAATTGGCACACTGAATCAGTATCAGCCAAAATGAATCGCTTCAATTTCGGAGTCCTGATCTCACATCGTTAACTATTCTGCGGCCTGCTTTCTATCCAGCCATTATGGAACTATTTTTGTTCATCACAGATGGACCTACTTCATACCTGAAAACAGTGGCATAACATGACCTGAAGCATACACACTTATGTATATCTCACTGAGTTTACCTGGGACTGATTCCCTAGAAAGTATTCTTAATACTTCAGTCTTAATTGCATCTATTTTGTGAGCGCTGGGGCGAAACAACAAAGAGATGCTCCCAAGATGCCAAGTTTCTTGCAGTGACTGTAGATCAGCTAGGCTTGAATTCAGCGGCAGATAAAATTATTCATTTTTAATCAAATGAACCCAATACATGATGTCACTGTGTGCACTAGAAGACCTGTGCTGAACTTGCAGTCTAATATTTAACATGCTGTCATCTATGTCATACCCTGGTTAGAAAAAAATAACAAACAACCAGCTAAAGAACCGGCAGCTGTGATATCAAACACAACAATATTGTTTAATGCAAGAATTGCAAGATAAGAACAGCTAAAAACTGGTGGAAAAATTGTTCAGAGAAAGTCACGGAAAATGAGAAGGTCAAGATCATGTGGACTTTTGAATCCAAATGGAATCTAGACATCACAGTGATCGAAGACAAGAAAGTTGAAGAGCTGCAAGAGAAGTAAAACAACCCCCTAATTCACTTGTGCAGACGTTGTGGAACCATGTATTCTCCTCTGGTACCAGTAGAAGCCGAAAAGACACTGAACAAACCACTGGTGTACCTAGGAAAACTGGAGCCCTGGGCACAACCTGAGTTTGATGCCCCCCCCCCCACGAGTGGCCACACTCCCCTACTGTGACCAAACAATGATTTTTTTCCACAAGGTCGTTTCAAAGTCACCATCACATTATACCGTGTTTCCCCGAAAATAAGACAGTGTCTTATATTAATTTTTGCTCCCAAAGATGCGCTATGTCTTATTTTCAGGGGATGTTTTATTTTTCTGTGTTCTGTTCGTCGGGCATGGTTCCAAACAAAACCTCTACTATGTCTTATTTTCAGGGGATGTCTTATATTCGGGGAAACAGGGTAGAACATGCCCCAAACTCACAAATCTGAACACAGCAATGGGCCATGCCACACAGCAAAAATATTTTTGAAAACATTTTCAAAATGCTTTCAAAATGTTTTATTTCTGCTATGAAAACATTTTTATGGTGTTGTATCCACACACCCCCCCAATTGGGGGAAACATAATCACTTTCAATGTTATTTAAACTGGGGCTCCCCCACTCTTCCCCTTTTTACAGGTAGATTCCAAAAGGAGAATCTGGGCTCCCTCTTTGAAACAAGTGATGCTGTAATCCACCCCCAAACAGCATCACTTTCAATGGTGTTTAAACTAGGGAGCCCATATTCTCCTTTTAAATCCACCTTAAAGGGAGAATCTGGGGTCCACATTTAAAGCAACATTGAAAGTGATGCTATTTTGAGGTGGATTCTCTCCAGAAACAGCTTCACTTTCATTGTTTAAACTGGGGACCTCAGATTCTCCCTTTAAATCCATGCCGAAGAGGGTGGATTTAATAATAATAATAATAATAATAATAATAATAATAATAATAATAATAATAATAATAATAATAACCTTTATTAGACATTGAGAGAATAAAAGGAAGGAAGGAAGGAAGGAAGGAAGGAAGGAAGGAAGGAAGGAAGGAAGGAAGGAAGGAAGGAAGGAAGAAAGAAAGAAAGAAAGAAAGAAAGAAAGAAAGAAAGAAAGAAAGAAAGAAAGAAAGAAAGAAAGAAAGAAAGAAAGAAAGAAAGAAAGAAAGAAAGAAAGAAAACAAGCATTGGCAGGAAGGTGGTGGATTTAAGAGGACAATCTGGGGAAATTTGGGGGGTGCCTGCTGTCATGGGTGCAATTATAAAGATAGCAGCACCAACATTTCAGAGTATCTTCGTGAGACCCTACTGATGATACCACCCAGGTTTGGTGAAGTTTGGTTCAGGGAGTCCAAAGTTATAGACCCTCTAAGGTGTAGCCCCCATCTCTTATTAGCTCCCATTGGAAACAATGGGGGATTGGGGCACTCCCTTTGGGAGTCCATGACTTTGGACTCCCTGAACCAAACCTCACCAAACCTGGGTGATAGCATCAGGAGAATCTCCTGAAAAATTCCTGAAATTTTGGTGAAGCTAGCCTAAAAACCACGCCCCCAGCAGGCCAAGAACAGAAAAAAACACTGAAAATACCAAAAAAATCCAGAAACGAACCTGCAGTTTTTGCACCCGCCACAAGGTGGCGCCCTGGGAAACTGCCCACTTTGCGCAATGGGAAAAACGCCTCTGGAATGAACCCTTCTAATTCTTGAGTAAAGCCTTTGCAGAGCGAAGTTTGAAACTTCTTTTCTCCCACTCCCCTTCTTAGGATAAGAATCCAAATGTAGGAAAACGTCGGGAGAAAATGCTACTGGAACACGGTCATACAACCGGGAAAACCCACAACACCCTAGTGATTCTGGCCGTGAAAGCCTTCGACAGTACAAGAATCCAAATGTTTGAATCTCAATGTCCCATTTTGGTTGTTTCATTCTGCTTCTCAAATGTTCCTCACAGCACTTAAAGCAACACTTTTGAAATTTTGCAAAACAAAGAGGCATTGGCTTTTGAAGAACAAGATACGGCGGCACCTGAAACACCGCCAATGTAGTTGATGTTTCTCCACTTCGGTTGGGAGAGTCATCTCACTACCTTGTGAAGGTCAGGGCACCAATGAATTAGTATCATCCGCATATGAATTTACCCCCATGAAGCTAACAACTGTCAGCTGCCTGAAGTCAGCACAGCAATATGTTCAGTCAGTTGCCTTAGGCAAGATGGCTTCTGACAGTACCTTGACCAAGCAGTGGTGTGCTTTTCATGGGATTAAGCCAAAATGCATTAGAATTAAGAATCTACGCCAGCTCCAAGTTTCACTCTAATGATACTGCTCAGTGGCTATTTTCTATCTCCTTCTCACATTTTCTATCTCCTCTTCCTCCTCCTCCTCTCACTTTAACTTTAAAGCTAGCTTTAATGGGTTTAGGGCAGGTATAACCTCTGTTGAGAACTGTGCTGCTTGTCTGCTACCCTGATAAAATAAAGGCATTTTCCCCTCCAGTAATTTTCAGTAATTCTCCAGTAAAAATCAGTAATTTCCTTATTCTTAAAAATTAAAATAGCAGTTAGAATCCCCTCCAATAGTTGGAATTGCTTTATCACTGCGGATGCAGAACATTACCTTTAAATATAATAATAGAGCATTACTGCCTTTTGTCTGTTCATCGGTAACCTTGTCTGTTCAATGCTAACAGGCAGCCTTGTTTTATATATAGCACCAAATAATGGTTTATATTAACTACAGTCACTTTGGGTAACCAGGATATCGCTCACAGACTGTCCACTCAAATCTTGGTTTGCCTGGATAAAGGTTTGTTTCTCTTCCTTCTCTTTGTAACCTAGGAGGGTATGAGTAGAGGGAAAAGCCAGGATTTAAGAAGGACGAAGCCCAGATGCCTGCACACAAAACTGTAGTCAAGACTAGCCACAGCCAGTAAATCAGTGTTAGATCCTGGGTTTAGATTACAACTAGCCATAGCTAATGGAATAGTCTGCATTCGATCAAACTAAGCATGATATTGGATGCAAACATTTTTTTGCTAGTTCTTCTGCTATAAACCTCCCATTTTCCCCTCCTGACATTCCTGGAGTTGCTCATCTGGTGTTCCTGGGCTAGTAAACTGGGCGGGAATTCTTGTGCTACAATTAACAACACTTTCTCCTGAAGCACTTTAGCCTGAGCACCATCCCTTCTGGACTTTATCTGTTTGTTTGTTCCTTCCTAGTTATCTCTTAAAGGAACAGCACCCTCACACTCCGCTTCTCAAAAGGAACCTTTCAGAGACCTCAATGGGCTGCAGTGGGAGGGGCAGAAAAGTTTTGTTCCGCTGACAGAAGTGTTTTCCACCAGTGAAAAATTGGTTGGATCCAGACTACATTATTGATTAAGAACATTTCTATATCACAACAGAGAGCAACAGGCCATTGAAAACAAGCCACCAGGCAAAAGACAACATAAAGAGCTATCTATAAAATGGATGTCAGACCAGAAGGAAACCATTTTAAAGAGATGATAAAATAAAACCATGAGTAAAATGATGTTCTTTGGCCTGGTTCCAAAAAAGACAGTAAATTAGGTGCCAGGTGAGACTCCAGAGGTGAGGAGCCACCACAGGAAATGTCTTGTCTCTAATCACCACCCACCTCATGACTGAAGGCAGGGTGACATGACTGAAGGCAGGGCACAGACAGCAGAGCTTGAGAGGCAGACCACCGCTGTAGTGTAGTCCAGGTAGATTCTAATCTGGAGAACTGGGTTTGATTTCCCACTCCTCCAGTGGCTTATCTAATGAACCAGATGTGTTTTCACACTCCTACATTCCTGCTGGGTGACCTTGGGCTAGGCACAGTTCTTTGCAACTCTCTCAGCCCCACCTACCTCATAAGGTGTCTGTTGTGCGGAAAGGAAGGAAAAGGAGCTTGTAAGCCACCTTGAGTCTCCTTACAAGAGAGACTCTTCTCCTTCTTCTTCTCCTTCTTCTTCTCCTTCTCAACTGGTAGGATGGATAGTACATGAGGAGATGGTTTTAAGTCAACCATGGTTCTGTGCAATTTCTCAACTGAACCACTGTGGATCATTTCTTTACTGTAAATCCACCATAGACACTCTCAACATTATCAGTAGCCGAACAAGGTTATGTGCATCATAGATCTGCTCCCTTCCAAAGGATGACTGCTAGTGGTCTGAGGGGCTTTGTGGGGGATGATAACTCAAAGCAGGAGGCAAGTCCCACCAAGCCAAGACCAGCCCCACTTTCAACACTCCCAAAGTTGTCCCCCTTCCGCCATTACCTTCAGCATCACTGCTGTAGAATAATGACAAAAGAGATTTGTCACCCGATCTGGTTCTCCCAATGTGCCGCAACCCATCAAAGGAATGCTCTCTCAGTGAAATATCGTTGACACTCCGGCACACACAAGGCTAGCAAATGAATTTATTCTGTTTTGCAGCCGATTTGCATTGATATAGCACCGGGGCTGCGTGGCTCCTCGTCATATACCTGAAAAATGATTCTGTTGAAAGGAGCAATTGACTATGCAGCCCGTCTGCGAACAGTTTCCCATTGCATTTGTCACCACGATAAATTAAAAATAATAGATCTCTCTCAGATCCTAATATTCCCACCACACTCAGCATGAAACTTGAACTGCAACATTTTATGATGTTGGAAGTTACTCCAGATAAACAGCAAGCATTCTAATTGCCTGGCCTCCCTGGCAGACTCAGTAATTACTTTTTGTTCCATATGGTGACATGCTGAGGTTTTTCTGCTTGTTTGGTGGCGTACAGTTTGATCTCCTCATACCTAAAGAGCAATCTTTCTAATATTTCTCTTTTTTTCAGAAACACTCTGAATTAGACACACAAGTTGTTATTTTTCTCAATTGACCATCCAATGATTAGCTGTCTCTACGGGTGTCCTTTGCTTGTTGAACGGACTTCGGACGGCAGAAACCACTGGACTTAAAATCAGCATCTCATTAACCGCGTGAATAGCCCAGCTTACTTTGAAATTGTCAACGCTCGGAAGGTAAGCAGGGTCAGCCACCGTTAACGCGTGGATGGGAGACCACCAAGGAAGATGAGGAAAATAATGAACCATCTCTACTCATCTCTTGCCTTGAAAACGACATAGTCCTGGGGTTGCTATGAGTCCACTGCAACTCAGCAGAACACACTTATTATTAGTCTGAACACCCCTGATCAACCCAATTGTGTGAGAGCTAAGGAACTAAACAGGGTCAGTACTTGGATGGATGACCACCAAGGAAGACTAGAAAGGCAACAGCACACCACAGCTGTTCATCTCTAGCTTTGACAGCTCCATAATTCTAGAGATGCCTTAAGTCTGTTGTGACTTGAAGGAAGGTTACTGTTATAAGCACCCTGAATAGCTTTGAACAGTCTGATCACGCAAGAACTTGGAAACTAGGTACAGTCAGTACTGGGATGGGGGACTACCAAGGAACACTGGGGTTGCTCTACAGAAGAAGGTGCAAACTACCTGTGCTAATTTCTTGCCTATTATGTGGATGGGGTCACCATGAGCTTTCTGTGACTCAAAGATAATGTGTGTCTCCTTATAATGTAAGAAAAGAAAGGAGCCAGAATAATTTCCAGGGGTAGGGTTTTCCAGATGTTCAGGAAGCCATTCCCATCAGTTTTCAAGGTCAGCATGGCCAATTGGCCATGCTGGTAGGGGCTGATGGGAATTGTAGTTCCTGAACATCTGGAGAGCCACAGGTTCCCTACCCCTGGTCTAGAAAATAAAATTCTGTCTGGGGTAGGGAGAAGATTGGTACTTGTGCTATTTTGCTAAAACCATGGCTTATAATCTGATGCTGTCTACACTGGACCTTACTAGTATCAAAACAACAACAATAACAATAAAGGAATCCAAGGCATTTTATACAACCAAATTTAATCTATACTCATAGGTATTTCAACTGTGGTAGAGCAACAGGCTTCCAATTTGTCAAATGGGGGATTCACCTCCAAAGCTGATGTGTGTTTCAAGACCAAGTCATGCCATTGAACTTTCCCTCTCCTACACATTGGATGCTCAAAACAGGTTGGATCCAGTGCAAGATGGTAGCTGCTTGGGCTATGTTAGACTTATTGTATAACCCAGATGTTGTCCAGCTTATTTTGGGGCATTCACTTCTAGGGAGGCAAACACAAATTATGGCACAGAATTTTGGAACTTGGTTAAGTCTGGTTCTGGTGGGTTTTCCAGGCTGTGTGGCCGTGGTCTGGTGGATCTTGTTCCTAACGTTTCGCCTGCATCTGTGGCTGGCATCTTCAGAGGTGTATCACAGAGGGAAGTCTGTTACACACTGTGTCCAGAGAGAAGGAAATGTTTGGGGTATGTATTGTCCATGTCCCAGGGTGAGGAACCAATCAGAAAGTGTTTGGGTGGAACTTGTTATGCAAAGATGTGGTTGATAGTATTGTATTGTGGGTGGGGCTTATCAGTCCAGGGAGTGATTCATATTTCCATGCCCTGTAGCAGCAGTAGTATTGGTGAATGCAAATCCTATGTTTGGGTGGAGTCCATTGTTCATGCCTTCGACAATACATTGGTTAAGTCTATGTATGCTTCTCTTTGCGGATTACTGATTCAAGCCTTTTGTTCAGTTTTGATAAAAGATGTGGCATGAGAAACACCCAAATTTGTCATGGACTCCATCCCAAAATCATCCTGTTCCATTTCTTCCTTCCTAGTTTTGCAACCCACCATTGTAAAAAAAAAAAGTGGGGACTTGCTTGTAGGTCCCCCTCCCCATAGCTTGTGAACCACTGTGGATGATTCCTGAAGCACACGGGGAAAATGAATAGTTTTCCCTCTGCCCATGTGTGGGATAAAATAGCTACAGCCAGATGAGGAAGCCACTCTATTCATGGGGAAAGAGAGGTTAATGGAACATCCCATGCTTTGCTGCACCCAATCTCCATACTTCCCCCAAAGCAACAACAGGAAATGCAATCAAAGCATCAAACCCACACTAAGCAAATGCGTTTCGCCACCCCATTACTAACGGTGCCTCTCAGCAAAATTCTAGCTCAACACAAGCTTGACCAAACTCTGGCTCCCCAGCCTCCCAGCATCAGACGACTCTTTACATTATGGACTTGAAGGTGCAAAATTAAGAAGGGAAACATGCCAATTAGGGAACCGATCCAAAGCGCCGAGCGATGAGATTATTATTATTTTTTTCCAGGCAGCCTGTTTATAACGACGAGGGATAGATAACTGAGTTGTCTTTGCAAAGAGCAGGGCTCATTTGCCTGTATCCCTTTCCCTGCCAATCACAGGCGTAGGAGTGAAATACCGGTGAACAAGCCTTGTTGAATTAAGCCATTCAGCAATGAAACAAGGAGCTTAATTTTGTTTCTTTGCATCTTCTCGTACTGCCAAAGAAAAAAAAGGTCTCGTTGTCCTTGCTGGAGGCTTCCCTTTTTACGCCTCCAGGTTCTCTGCCAACTTAATTGTGAAATCACGCAGCATGCCCAAGCGAAACAGGGGAGGGGGGAAGAGAGGGAGAGAGAGAGAGAGAGAGAGAGAGAGAGAGCGCATCTCACATCTGAATTCTTTGCCTCCTTCTTTCGCGGCCCTGGCTTTTGAGTTCCATAAACACCAGTCAGGCTCCCTCTAAAAGTTTATCCCACAAAGCAACGGTGTAGTAAAGTATCATTTTAATGGGCTGAAAGCAAAAGTCCCCCAAACGCCGCCTGGGCACACATGCCGCAAAAGTATACTTGGTTCCAAGCGCATCACAGATGCCACACTTCAAGGAGGAAACCGTATTGGAAACAATAACATAAACATTCATTGCTAGAGATGAATGGCTTTGTTGAGGATGAAGCAAACACAACAGTGAAAGGGATCTAATTATGACTCTGCATTAAATCGGAGCAGTTTTCTCTTTCTACTATCCCTTCCTTACACTTACATTTGTCTCCTGCCTGTTCCCAATGGTGAAAAGTAGGCAACAGCCATTCGGAAAAAAAAAACCCACATACAGTGGAACCTCGGCAAGTGTAGCCTTCGGTTTTGGTCCAGTTCAGTTTTTGCCAGTTGCCCCCCAGCTGTTTTTTTGCCTCGGTTTTCGCCGGTGCCTTGGTTTTCGGCTACGTCATTTGCGTAAATTTACGCTTTTTTTGTAAATTTGCTACTTCATTTGCGTAGCGGATGAGCAAATGGCGTATCTTCGGTTTTCGCCGGCTTCAGTTTTCGCCGAGTGTCGCCTGACGGATTACCGGTGAAAAACAAGTTCCACTGTAATAGAAACAGCTTCTCTAATTCCATACTACTCTAGTCTTGGTCTATCTGCACTGGTTCCCAAATGTGTTTCTAAGCCCAACTCAAGATGCTGGTGTTGACCACGAAAGCCCTGTATGGCTTGGGATCAGTTTACCTCAAGGACCACCAACTCCAGTATATATCCAACATGAACCCAACCAATCACTGGGGTCATCTTCAGAGGCACCCCTCTCTCAGGCTAGATCGGTGATGGCAAACCATTTGGGTTCAGCATGTCAGAAATTCAGAAAATGCCCAACTTGGCATTGCTGGCATGTCCCCCGCCCCCCTCAAGAGAAACAAATCTTTACATATTCATTTTTAAAACAAATATAGACCAATCATATGTGGCGTGACATATTATATAAAGAAATATCTAACAATTACAAAGATGTCTCAAACTCAAACAGGGAGAATAGTTGTGTGTTGGGGAATGCTGGAATGTCACATTTGGCATGTGAACCATATGTTTACCATCACTGGGGCTAGATGGATAGCATTCCAAAAGAGGACTTTTTGGTCGGGGTGGCTGAGCTGTAGAACACCCTCCCCAGAAATATTCACCTGCCTGCTTCTATCAGGGCTTTCAGCTAGTGGGTGAATACGTTTTTTTTTTATTTTGTTTGTCATCACCTCAGCGAATCTTCCTTGTGTTTTAATAATGTGATGTAGTTCTGTTTTATTATGTATTTTATTATGCCGATTTAATTATGAGCTGTCCTGTTGGCCCTGGCTGGGCAAAAAGACAAGATACAAATGCAGTAAATGAAATAAATAGATAAGTAATATTACCCAGCACCTGCCTGAAGCCAGCTGTGCACTCTTCTTTGGATATGGCACCAACCTTATTCTATAGCAATCAATTGTCCCTCTAATTGTTCCCCAGTGCTGTGTGGAACATTGTAGACACTGAAGACCCTTCCACACATGCAGAATAATGCAGTTAATCCACTTTGCTGCTAGATTTGACTGTGCGGAATAGGAAAATCCACTTTCAAACCATTGTGAAGGTGGTCTGAAAGTGAATTATTCTACATGTGCAGAAGGGGCCTGAACAGAACTGAGCCACTTGAGAGAGCTCCCCCTACTGGGTGGCCCCCTTAACTACATGGCACCAATACGGTTGCTGTGTTGCTGCATACCTGCGCAGCGTACAGGGAAAGTTGACAGCAATCCTTCTCAAAGGGATCTTCCTGTGTGGAAGAGACATCTTAGAGGCAAATGAGTGCTATAGCACAACAATAGTTCAGTAGTGAACAATGTGAATTTGCAGCCCCATTTCAGCGATCCCAGAACATTTTCAGCTTTGGACAATGACACATGATTGAATCCTGAGGGGACCGCATGGACTAACTTTCAGCATAAACTTAAGCATTTGTGGACCAGAGGGCCTTATTCTTAGGTCTTACACTAGGCATACATTTATAATTGTGGTTATGCAGCTTATTTTCACATCTTATTAGGATGACTTATTCTCAGAGACTGCAGCCCAATGGAACTCTCTGATAAGAGGAGGGTCTGACTGGAATTGATGCCATTCCACAGGGGTTGTAAGATGGAGCAGTTCCACCAGGCTTCCACCACAACCTTTTAATCAACAATTTCTGTCAATTTAGCCACCCACCCCCATTTCTTCTACTTTTATATTATGAGAACAGGCCATAATACACTGAAATTTTTAGTCACCATCTGTTAGAGTGAGGATTTCAATGGTTTTAATTTTTATCACGTTTTGTATTTTATTGTACTTGTAATTTATTGTGTCGATGGAAGCCACCCTGATCCCATAAGGGTAAGGGCACCATATAAATGCAGTAAGCAAATAAGTAAATAAGTAAGAAAGCAAATCCTCTTTTGCAAAATGACATACATGACAATGTTGGCAGATGGGTTCTTTCCCACATTTTTCTGGGATATTCAGGAGGCAAGAAAGGGAACTTTCCAACAACAGTGAACACAGGAAAGGGGAAAGAAACATTGAACTTAACTTAAGAGAAGGTAGATTCTAATCTGGAGAACTGGGTTTGATTCCCCACTGCTCCACTTGAGTGGCGGAGGCTTATCTGGTGAACCAGGTGTGTTTCCGCACTCCTACATGGTGGGTCTAAATTTCTGCTTTTTCTCCCCATTTGCTATGGTATTGGATTTTTTTTTTGCTGTAGTGTGCAGTAGTGTACAATGGGGGAGGGGGAGGAGAACATTGCTTGAAGTGGCAACTGTAAGTAATATACTCACAACAGCATGGATTCCACAAGAAGAACCCCAAAGTACTTCTTTAAGGTAAGTGTCGGGGCTCAGCACAACAAAAAAGAAAACCAACAACCACTTACTGGGCAATAAACCTGACACTATGGCAAAACATCAATGAAAGACGGTTGCACCTTGTGCAATTTTATCAGGGCACAACCGAGTCTAGGAACATTTTCATACCAGAAACTCTAAGTGGTATTTGAGAGTTTCTCATAGTGCTAGAATATTTGATAATTGTTTCAAAATACACGCGTGTGTGTGTGTGTGTGTACATCCTAACAAGGGAAGACGAAGCGTTCACAGAACACAAAGAACCCGAAGGAAAGATATTGTGCAGAAAAAATCCCCAATACAAGGAATTCAAAGATCCATTCATTGTGCTAGGGTGATCAGTGGAGCTTCAAACCTCCTAAAATATGCAAGGGAAGAACATAAGAAGATCTTAACCCCCCCCCTCCCCCCCGCTTAAAAATACTACCTGGAGTAAGCCCCAAATTTTGTTTAACATGGCACTGTAATAATTCTATTATTCCTCGATTAGAATAAAGCTGGGTGTTTTAAGAAAAAAACGCTAGCAGCTTTATTAAAATGTTGACAGCAGAGAGCTCAGAGCGGAGGTTTGTTTTTATAAAAAGCTCTTGGACCCAGAGTAATAGCAACTTCGTTCTTTTTTTAAAAAACGGGAGCTTTGTAGGAGGAAAATGGGCACTCCCCTGTGGGTATCTATGAACAGAAGGCAGAACGCTGTGACACAGCGTCACATGGGGTTACTGTACAAATGAAGATATGGAGCTGAATGTCTGAGTATTTGAAATCGGAGATTATTTGCGGGTCTACAAAAACAAGTGTCCTCTTTAAGCAGTACAACAAAATGTGTAGCGGCTCCCGCAGTGGACTGGAATCTGGACAGGCTTGCTAATCCCCTAGTTGTGTAGGCAAAGGTGGGGGGGTCACCCTGCGCAATCGTGCCAGGACTTCAGAAGGTTACCCAGCCAGCCTCCCAAGCAATATAGGGAGAAAAAGTGTGGCTTGGCTTTTTGTTTGAATGGGATTCTCTCTCCACGAAGTGTCCACAGGCAAGCTGATCCACCATTTGGACTACCCCCTACACCCCCGTGGGCGAAACGGTAGGTGCTAAAACCAACAGACCACAACCACACAGCCCGGAAACCCACAACAGTCTGCGAATTCCAGCAATGAAAGCCTTCGACAATCGTAGCAGTGGTATATTAGACTTTTGATCTCAGTAATTAGGTTATGATACTGCTTGGACATGAATGGTGCGGACCATTGCATTTCAAGAATGTTACCCTTCCCCCACCTAGCCCCCCCCCGCCCCAACAACACATAAAGGAGTTGCGTCTGCAGAATGATTATCCTTTGTGGCTTTTCAAAATAGTCAAATGAAGCTGTATCAGATTTTATTAGCATCACAAGAGAAGAAGAAGATCCCAGGATAAAAAAAAAGAGGCAATAAGGAGAAAGATGCTGCTGTAGGGGGAGGGGGCGATGGATACCCTGAAATGTTTCCGTCAATCCAGACACGTCAATCAGACCCAAGACAATACCAGGCTATCTGAGCTAAAGTCCCAGCAGCATTCATAAGCAAGCGGCCTCATTCAAAGTCAATGAAGAGACAGGCCTTACGAGGCCATGCCGAAAAGTTATTGAAATGTGACTGACATCTCAAAAGGAGAGTGTCAACAGGATGGTATGACCCCATGCTGAAACACTGCCAGGTTAATCAAAGTTATTGCAGTTTGGAGCCTCTAAGACCTCCCCCAAAATTGAATTTTCTGCCTCCCATTCATCCATGAATTCCTTTTGCTCTCTCCCATTGGCATTTAGTTCTGATGTTTGTTGTCAACTCTTCACTGGTGTACAATTTAGACAAAGGTGATGGTTGGGTTGGTAACAGGCTTCAAAGGAAAACTGACAAGGATCAAGAAGACACTTGTGGGCTCACCAGAAATTATTCCCCGTGAGATCACTAAGAACGGAGACAAGATTATGATTCCTTTCCTACCCCACAAGCATAGTTCAAATATTGTATGAAACCACAGTTTATTTTAGGTACCGTCAGTTTTTGAAACAAGGATTCAGCTCACATGTGGGCATTCAAATTCTGGTTTCCCTCAACAAATGCAGTTTTCATTACCTTATCCCTATATCCTGGGCAGGGGAGTCACATGGGTGGGGCAAGTGAGGGCTGCTGCCCTGGGCATCAGTGGTCCGAGCACACACTGACTGCCCCCCTCCCTCTCTTCACTACAAAATGAAGATTGCTGTGTTAAACAGCCTGTGCCTTTAACTTATACCAGGTAAGTGGCCAGGAAGAGATTGGGGGTACAGACCAAAGGCTACGGAAGGGGTGCCGCTTCCCTGGTCTTGTCCCCGCCCCAGGCTCCTCCCTGGTCAGCCACTCTGCTGGCACAAACTTAAACATAATTAAACTTAAAGGAAATGCCAGCCAGGCCAACGAGGGGAGGATGTTTCATTGGGGGCGGATTTTTTTGGAAGGTGCCATATTGGTGCTTGTTCTAGATTCCATTTTCTTAGATACATCCCTGATTCTAAGGATACTTCCACACTGAGGGGTTTTTCCCCCCTCTACACTGGCATCTAAAGTGCAGCAGCTTTTTTTGGAATATCCAAATGACACCGTGCTGTAATTGACCTTCCCTTGTCCTTGACAGCCATGGCGCAGTGGTAGAGCATTTGCTTGGTAGGCTGAAGCTGCCAGGTTCAATTCCCGGCATCTCCAACAAAAATGTCATGCAGTTGGCAATGTGAAAAACCTCCACCTTGGACTCTAGAGAACCACAACCAATCTGAATAGACAGTACTGACTTTGATGGACCCAAATGTCTGATTCATTGGTCATTTTCTCACAAGTCAATAAAAACATTGGCAGAAAGTTTTATTTCCTGCCTCAAAATGTTTTATTTTGGTTGTCTGGAAAGGGTCACTATAAGGTAGTCTTGGGTCTTCAAGTGTTCAATACTGCAGTAGTTAGAGTGTTCAGCTAGGATCTGGGAGGAGGGGACCTTTTCAAAGCTTTGCCATGAAAGCTTTTTGGGTGAATTGAGCTAGTCACACCCTGGATTATTCTGCACAGCCAGATGTGTAGCTGTAACGGGGAGGGGGGCGTCGTGCCCTGGGTGCACGCCATTGGGGTCATGTGGGGGGCAGAAAATCACCCCTCACACCCCTCCTACTCCCCCCCTTGCCCTGCCCCACCAGGCCCTACAGTTTACAGCAGCCTGCTGGTGCAGCAGGAGCGGAAACCATAAAGCCCCCCTTCCCCCCGCCCCCAGGGAGGCCTCTGCAAAGTGCAGCCAGCTGAAAAAGCAGCCTGGTGGGAACTACACTTCCCAGGAGACCTTGTGAGCCCCTCCCCCGGAGGCCTCTGCAGGAGTTGGGGCCTGCAATGTCTCCTGGGAAGTATAGTTCCCACCAGGCTGCTTTTTCAGCCGGCTGCTCTTGTGTGGGGGCGGGGTGCAGTGGGGGGCACAGGGGGAGGTGCCATTTTGCCCTGGGCACCATTTCCCCCCCTCTACACCATTGTGCACAGCAAATGTATAATGGGTTGTAGTTGGTATAAAGGAACCCGTCTTCCTTTTTCCCATTCACATCCGCGCCTTGCAGGCAGTGAATGGAGCCCAAGGAAACAATCTGGGTTGCTTCCGTGCCATCCCATGGAGACACTTCTCTCTCTTAAAAAGAAATTCTTGCCACCCATGCATAGCTGCACAGGCATACAGAAACGAGCCCCGCAGCCATGCCAATAATCCCACAAAAAATCAGCTGCACCTGCATGGCTGCACATGTGCAACACACAATTTTTTAAAAAAAGAGAAGAAAAAGGGACCTTAATAATGAACATAGTGCTGTGGCAGGCAGATTCTCCCTGACTGTGGATGGCATGGTGGAAGGGAGAGAAATAAAGCACCTCCTGTCTGGCTGTTCATTCGGGAATGGCTCCAACTTGGGATTTTCCAAATGGATCGCTGGTTTAGTGATTTTCGAAAATCCCAGGTTGAGGGAAATAAAATGGAGCAAACTCATTTGGGGGATGGGACCTGTGTCAGGGCTCCCCCCGAAATGGTTTGCACTGTGCTCCACACCCGTTATATTTGCCCTGTGCAGAACCCCCACCCCCCAGCAAACAGATCTCTGTAGGCTGGAAGGGACCTCAGCAAGTATACCACCATAGAATTCAGCCACCAAAGCAGCCATTTTCTCCAGGAGAACTGATCTCTGTAGGCTGAGAATCAGTTATACTTCCCAGAGATCTCTGGGTTCCACCTGGAAGTTGCCATCCCTAGGTGGTAGCCAATGCCACCTGAGGAGTAAAACAGGGGAAGTTTTGATTTGATGTTTTCTCTGCCAGGTACGTTTTTATCCTGCCCCTCTGGAAGATGTATTCACATTCTCCTGTCTCCATTTTATCCTCCCAACAGCTCTGTGAGGCCCAAGGACCCCCAGAGAAGTTCATAAGAGACGGGGGAGAAGGTGGGACTGGGGGAAAGGAAATAGAAGTAACATTACACCCACTCTAGAAATCACCAGAAACTCTATGATTCCCACAGCAACACTTCCAGAGCCTGCCTCCAAATCTCCATGTACTTCCCAACCGGGAGCTGACAACCCTAAGTTTTTAAGACATGCCATGAAAACCAGCTGCTTAGCTATTTCTCTCTCTTCTATAACCACTTCCATAGCTGCTTCTACATCAACAGAGGCAAGGGTAAGGTTGTCAGCCTTCCAGTGGTGACAAGAGATTTCCTAGAACTACAACTGACCATCAGGCAACAAAGACCAGTTCCCTTGGAGGACATGGGAGCTTTGTAGGGTAGATTTTACGGAATGTTTTCCCCAAATTCTGCCTTCTCCAGGATCTGCCCCCAAATCTCCAGGAATTTCCCAAGCCAGGGATGGTAATCCTAGGCAAAGATTGTCCCCCCTTTCCTTCAGCTAACAGAGAGCCCTCCTATGGTCAACCCTCCTCCTTACCCTAATCTTCCAACCCAAAAGAATCAGCAACGGAGAAAAGCTATGCCAGATAACTCCTAGATAACTCCTAGAGTTAGAGTTAACTCAGAGTTTGGATAAATGAGACATAGTAAAAGGAGGAGTTGTCCATGGATAATAAGATACCCAATCCAACTTTTCCTTCTTATTCAAGTCAACCAACTACGGTCCAAGCTTTGATCCTGTCAAGTTCTGAATGTATGTTAAAGGCAGAATAGAACGGCCATTTCCACACCACCCACTGAAAATGTTTGGCAAACATTTTCAGACCCCCACCTTTTGTCCACACTCACCCCCTCGATGCAATTCCTGGCCACAATTTTGTGGTTGTTCCATTTTTTTTAACTTTGCAGATTCAATGCTACAAGGCTTCAAAGCCTCATGCTGTGATTCGCTAGACATGAGACATGATCCCCCTAATAATATAGAAACAGCCAGTGCGAGATCAGAAACTAACACCAACACGTAAGTCTGGAGAGTGCAGAGCTGCATGGAACATGTTTTAAAGAGCTTCGCACAGCAAGTGAAAATATTTTCAAAAATTTTTCACAAAAGAATTACATGGAAACCATGTTCAAATACAACATTTTGAGGTTGGAAATAAAATGTTTTGCGGTAAAAACCATACTGAACTCCATGGAGCAAACGTTCCTGCCTCAAAACATTTTATCTCTGTTGTATGAAAAAGGCCAATGTTTTATAATGCACAAAACTGAATATTAAAAAATGAACTACATCCTGGACTTTTCATTCTATTACAAGGAGGCATGCTGGATTTTTTTTTTTAAAAAAAAACACCTTTATTTCTTTGCTTCCCAGAGCTGTGCTGCAATAAAATAATTTTCAAAGGAGCTTGATGCTACCAAAGGAAGCACAAACATCAGAGAGAGAGGGGTGGGGGGAGAATACATGTATTTACAGCCCAAGAAAGACTCAAATGCAAAAAATCAGAAATATGGCAGAAGGTAATCGGAGAATAAACAAGGTCATGTGATTGCCAGACACAATGGCAGGTGAAATTTAATGTGGGAAAGTACAGCATAATTGCATGCCGGAGCAACCAATTTGAAACACTCGTACACGATCACAGGCCTTAAATTAACTGCAACAACTCAGAAAACAGAGCCAAAACTGAACTGATGGCAATTCACTGAAGCAGCCTCCCAGGGTTCAAGAGTAAATAAAACAAAAAAAGGACTTTAAAGAAAGGGGCAGATATTTGCCAGAAGCTAAATATAACCTGGGGAACAAACACATTTCAGAGGTGGCCTGGGGAAAAATAGACACCTAGCTCAAGATGGAATAACGCAATGGAAACCAGAGAGAAGATGCAGAATTGTTTAAGGTAAAGCCTTCTGTAGGCCTAGATAGGGTGGGGGTGAGGGTGGGTGGGTGGCTGGGGGACTGGGATTGCCCAGCTTGTCTTTGCGAGGGTAGGAGAGAGCAGGCGAGGGAGGGAGGGGGGCCTGATGCTGGGCTCGGCAATTCTCCAGGCAACATGACAGCAGGCACTATAACCATGGTGGCGAACCTTTGACACTCCAGATGTTATGGACGTCAATTCCCATCAGCCCCTGCCAGCATGGTCAATTGGCCATGCTGGCAGGGGCTGATGGGAATTTTAGTCCATAACATCTGGAGTGTCAAAGGTTCGGCACCACTGCACTATAACCATGACATGTCATCTTATCCTTGCACTTTCTACAGCCAAGAAAAACCTGAAAGTCTTCTTTGAAAACCTTTTAATGGACCAGAAGATTTGGAGAATGTTCAAATCTTTGTGTATTATGGCTACTGAACTTGCAGGGCCTCATGGTTGCATTGAACTGTGAATGAAGAGAATGTCCTAGAACACCTCCAATATCTCCCCTCAGCAACATATTGCAAGGGAAGATTGGTAGGGCAGGCAATCTTTGAAGGAAGTCTTGTCACTGTTATTTCCCTCAAGCGGAACCAGTGGTAAGCATACCAAACTCTCCAGAACACAGTATGAAAGCCAGTGTGCACTAACAATCGTTCAAAAACTCAAGGAGCCAGTAATTTGGGAATCCGTCCCTAGTTCATTAAAGCGAAATGCACAAACTTCTCTCGCTTTGATTTGTGTGACCAATTTTCTGCAATCTCTCTCGCAGGTTTTCTTTTTTGTCTGACGGTAGCTCGTCTAAATATCAGACATCAGAAGCAGTCATTTGGCAGTCAGATTTCCATATGCATTGTAGGAATGAAAAAAAAGACAGATAAGAAAAGGTATCAAGGTTTATTTTATGGTTTCCTCTGATTATTGATTACCTTGGTGCTCAGAAGCCTGCTAGATATTTCAAATGCACAGCCTTGCATCTTAATTAAGTTGTATTCAATTAAAAGATTTGATAACTGTCCCCCAAAGATTAAATTGGACCAGAAATGCAACATTTGCCTAAGTCATTGATAGAAGTCTGCTTTTAAGAAATTATTAATGGAAAACATTTGTAGCAAAATATGGACTCCTCAATGCCCCCTTTCAGACTTGTATAGTGCAATCCATCCACAGCTATATGTCCTGAAAACAGTAATACAGAGCTGTAGTTTACACGACAGGTTACCCCTCATTCACAGTTTTTGTGGAATTAATGTATAGAGAATCAGTTTGCTTTTTTTTAATGAAGTAGAGTTGGTTCTCATCTGAAACAAAACTCTTCTGGACAGCAGTGACTTTTTTTTTTCAATAAATTGGTTTGATGGATTGAATTCATCAATAAGTCCTCTATTGATGAATAGAGCAATCTATACAGACATCGATCTCATGTCACTGCGATGCAGCGCTTTAACCTGGCATAGGGAAATTCGTACCAAAGAGAAAGAAAGATGCAGGGGCGGGAGGGGAGGAACATTACCCCAGCTCAACAACAAAAAACCCTCATCTGCCTTTAATAGAAGACTTCATTTGTTGCCTCCCATGGTAGTAGGTCATGATTGCTTATGGAGTGGATGGGCCACAGCTAAGCGGCAGAACACTTGTTTTGCTTTGCCATATAATCAGGTGCAACGCACAACCCTGAACAGAAATGTTGGTGGGAAGGGCTGTCCAAGCCACAGCCAACTTCTGAAGATCCTGTAGGGTTTTCAAGACAGTAAGCCAACAGTGATGGTTGGGCAGTGCCTGTCTCTGCTTAACAACACTGGACTCTGCTTAGCAACACTAGTCTTCCATCCAAGTACAAACCAGGGCTAACCCTGCCTAGCTTTGAAGATCTGATGAGATCAGATTAGCTTGGCCTATCCAGATCAGGGCGAACAGAATTAAGTTCACTTAAGTCAACGGGACTAGAAGATGCGACTGTACATGGAAGTGCACGGTCTCTGGCATTTCCATGTCAAGCATCTTAGGTGGCAAGGCTTACCAAGACTTGTATTTTAGAGCCACTGCAGAGTACCCAATAATGGGTGTGATTCAATGCTACCAATGGAGAGGGACCATGTCTCCATGGCAGGGCATCTGTTAGCAAGGAAAATATCTCAAGTTCAATCCCCGGCATCTCCAGTTAAAAGGATCAGGGTTTGGGCAGGATGAGACACCTTGACTGGAGACTCTGGAGATCACCTGCCAGTCTGAGTTAACAACTCAGAGGCTGATGGACCAGTCTACTATTCATAATACAGTTTAGCACAGGGTGGTGTCATGTATTCATGTGATTCAACAGCCTTATTCACAAGTTACAGAATGCATGGATAAGCTGAGTACAGAGTCTGTCTGTCTGTCTGTCTGTCTGTCTGTCTGTCTGTCTGTCTGGGGCGATTTGTATGTCACATTTATGCATTTTCAGCTGGATTTGTGATTTATACCAGAAGAGTATCTAGTGCTGGTTCCCAGATTTAGTTGTAAAGTGAATGTGTGTTACTTCTTTCTTTTAAAAAAGGAAGTGTATGTGCATACGTCCAGGATGAGTGAGTGGTCACTGCAACATGTAAAGCTGTCCTTTATACTAAACCTGTTCACATGCTCCATTCAGGAAACCACTGAATTTATGCTGATTCTGCTGTAACTACGTCAGCTCTATAAATCCTCCCTGTCTGTTACTTGACATGTCCAAAAGGTGCTGAGACAGCTGACCACAGAGGACAATAAAACAGATTAACAAGATACAGCAGTGGACATTCAATATAAAAATTGGAAAGAAAAAGATTCTGGATTATAGAGGATGAATGAAAATGCAAGACTACTACCCAGAGCAATCACAGGAATTACTGCACTAAAGCAGAGGTGATTTTTTTAAAAAAAATCAATTTAAATTAATTTAAAATGTTCTGTGTTTTCAAATGTTTATAATTTGGATGTTTTCCCCCATTCTAAATTTGACAGCCAGGAGTTTGGGCATGTTACCTATTCAAAGGGGATTTTTATTCCCTGATAAGGTGTACAGAATTCAACAGATTATGTTGCCTATCAGCCGACAGATGCTGACTGCTTAAAAATGTTAAAATAAAACATCAGCAATTGAGAGCCTATCCTATTCTCAAAATATTCGTTGATGCAAAATATTCCTGACGAAAAAGATGGGGGAGAATGGGAGGACGAATCCCGTTCAGCTGTAGTTAATTAATAGAAATTACTACTGAACCTGAATACTTAGTGATAGGTCAAGGGGTGGAATCCTTGAATCAAAAAGAAACCCCAACTGATTTTTCAGAGGTTGGTTCTACTGTCTTAGCCATACGTAGCCAACCAACCAGGATCTTCATTTCTGCTGACAGTGGAAGCTCCAAGGACACAAGAGGCAGCTGGAGCTGCACTGACCACCTCCTCACTGGAGTGACTGCTTTGACATGGCTTCAGGTTTAACACCTTTGGAGTACAATCCTAAACCATCTAAGCCTGTTGCAATCAATGGGTTTAGACTGGAGTAATTCTGTTTAGGATTGCATTGTCAGCATTGTAACCACTTTGCATTGTAACCACTTTGTAACCAATTCTGCATAGGTGAGGCCAGCCCATCTGAACCCATTCTCCATCAACGTGATGAACGGAAAGGCCATGGCTCAGTGGTAGAGCATCTCCATGGCATATTAAAAATCCCCAGTTCAATTCCTGGCATCTCCTGTAAGAATTAGGTTAGATGAGATGTAAAAGACTAATGCCAGTCTCAGTAGACAGTACTGACTCAAGGCAGATTCATGTGTTTGTGCACTCAATACTGTGCGCAGAGGATGACTGTTTGGCAGAAATATAGCTTCCATTGGGTTATTAAAGCAAAACATGTTGTACTGAGATTTTCAGACATTCTGCTACGCACATGAGCTTGTCTTCAACCATGGGTGCAAAAACCCCATTGTGTTATTTACATTATTGCTTTGACTTTCATAGATGAGATTCGCCTAGCCTTATTGACCGGAGCTTCAAAACAAAAGAGCAATCCAGTTTGACTTAAATGTGAATTCTGTTTTGTAAATAGGTGTTTTTATTTTGAAAGAAGATAGTTCTGCAAACAATATTGCATCGTTAATTTTTAAGCAGAGAAGCTATCTTTTTCGATGTCCGGATAGCCTTGGCATTTCATGCTCAGACTCTCTTAGCATTTTCAGAGAGTTTTAATTTCTTTCCAAGCTATCTTATTGAACAGGTACATTAGACTTCAGAACATAATAATGAGAATGCAGCTAAAATACCTTCTGGGGAGGGGGGAGAGTTGAGGAAATGAAAATTGTCATCAAAGGGGTGTTTACTTTCTCCAAAACTGTAAACATCATCTGAAAGGAAATTTATTCAGCTATCCCTTGTGAACAATAATTAGTAATTGCTACTATAGAAGGATTATGCTATAGATTTTGTTCTATCAAGTAATTTAATAAAGTGGGAAAAATTCTTTTAAAACATGTCCACTGTTCCAAAGAGCAAAACTGCAACAGTTATTTAGACCATTAGCCAAAACATAGTTGTAGCATGACAAGTTAACTTCCAAAGTCCTGCACTAACAAAAATGGCTTCCGGATTGGAACTAGGCCTGAACGAAAGCCCATTCTGCACCACACAAATAAGATGTCCTGAGGGAAAAAAGGCATCTTGGGGAGGAACTCTGCACAGCTTTTCCCCCAAGATGACCTAAATATGCCCTCCTTCAGCTCGAGATGTCTTTCTTTGAAGTCACGAAAATGTGAACATTTTTTTCTGAAGTTGTCTGCAAGGCTTCATCTGCTAGCTGTGCGGAGCTCAGGAGATGTCTTACTTTTCCTTCCTGACAGTTAAAGCTCTCTGGCCATTTTTTTTCCACTGCTGGCACCCAACGTTTTGTCCTGCATGGATTCTCAACACGCGCAGAAATTTGGTGAATGTTACTCCAGATGTTTGCTCTGTGTGCTCCAATCCTGGACATCTTTCCAGCCCGATAAGTACATGGTTGTACTCTGCCCGTCCTGCCAATTCTGGCAATACATAGTTTTCCCTTTAATTTTCAATGAGCTGTCTTCGAAGCTATGCAAACACCATTTCAGAATCCATGCCATATTGTGTCTGCATAGCTTTGCAAGATGTCATTTTTTGTTCTGTATGTAATGGATCAAAGAGAAGCAAAATAAGCACTAAGCACTCTGCCTAGATGCAGCAAATCACCATGGCTCGGTCTGGGAAATCTCCAGTAATGAAAGCACCTCAGTCAGTGGAATGGAATTTCCTTGCTCCCCCCCACCCCCAACTTGCATCCCAAAATGCTCTCCAAAGTGCTGCCCCTGAAAAACATGGGATCTCCTAGGAACAGCATGAGAGGTGTGAAACAGGAGAAGGGAATCATCCAAACCCCTAACCCTCCATTAATGGAAATTGACTGTGGATTCTAAGCCTATATCAAGAACTACTTCCTTTTACTACTACTAAAGTTGTTATCTATCCAGGGTGGTCCCAGAACCATCTTTGTCTATTATCCATAGCACTAGAGTACTAGAACTTGTAGTATCATGCCAATGAATTTAGGCCACGCTTCTAAGGCATATTTCTTGGTGTAGATTTTTTTTTTTTTGCCTAAAACAGTTCAGTTTTATCTGAAACAGTTTACCATAACCTACTCCACAATGGTTTTGGGTCCAGTAGCACCTTATAGAACAAAGTACCAAAAGGTCAAGAACAGATTCATATTTAGGGACAAAACATCAATGATAAAGGGTATGCATGCGTGTCTGTGTACACATATATACACAGTTAAAAACAACAAACACACAAATGGGCCCCTTAATAGCTTCCATTACAATCATATTTCTATGCACATATATAACACAAATAGATGATGTGTTTGTATATTTCTGTAGTATTTCTATACTTGTTTATAATTGATTTTTGTGGCCTTAAATATGAGTTTGTTCTTGAAGAAGAAGAGTTTGGATTTATACCCTGCCTTTCTATCCTGTAAGAAGACTCAAGACAGCTTACCAATTCCTTTCCTTTCCTCCCACCACAACAGACACCTTGTGAGGGAGATGGCACTGAGAGAGTTCTGCAATAGCTGTGAGGAGCCCAAAGTCACCCAGCAAGCTTTGTGTGTAGGAGCAGGGAAACAAATCTGGTTTGCCAGATAAGAGTCCACCAACTCCTTCATTTCACATCAGGAAAAGAGCAGGAGGAAGTCTTCAATTGTCCCTCTTCTCATGCCATAGTCTTGGTCAGGATCAGATGCTCCCTGAACATAATTTATGATGGGAGGTGGGGTGGGGTGGGGGAATGATGGAAATGCCTTTCATGGAACTCTAATTGTAACTCGTTGACCTGCCCTAATGAATCCGACCAACTCTGCTCACCCACTATGCCCTACACGAGAAGCAAAACACACTTGTATATGGATTCTCCTGAAGGTTACATATACAGTTATTCCCTCTGTTATCTTTCTTGCCTTCCTCTTTTTAATGATTCTTTTTTAAAAAAGGGAAGTGATGAAGTACATTTAGCTGTTTTATGGGTTCACAAGCATGATGGGGATGATAAAGGATTTTAGTACTCATCAATTAAGGTGGTAAAAGCTGGAGAATTTTAATTAAGACAAAACACTTTTAAGTACCTGAACAGCTAGCAATGAACTGTCATCCTTAATAAGAACAGACTTTCATGCTTTCCAATACAAATGAGATGCCGACATAGAAAAGCTGGTACCTCACCACTGACAACCTTCCAAATGACTTTGACATGGACCTGATAGACTCTTCTAACAACCTAAATAAAAATTTTCCCCCGCAAGCTGTAGAGACATAAATCCAGCCTGTGTGTTGACCATGAAGCACTAATACAATAGATGGCACAATGCCGGAGCATTACATCAGTTAGAGCACAGCTGGAGCGGCACTCTGGAACAGCGTCGTTCTGAGAATTCAACACTGCAGTAACCCTTTGTGTCTTTCCCAGAAGCCACTGCACCGGCCATGTTCTCAAGGCAGAGCGAGGCAGACATTCACAGCTTTCCTCCCCTCGCCCACAGGACAAATTAAGGAGAAATTTGACTGGAATATCTTTCAAAAGTGCTCAAGCACCAAAAAAAAATTGTGAATTATTTCATGGACAGGATCCTGAAGAATCCTGCTATTAAAACGTTGGCACCTCCTCTCAAAATTCCTAGAATTGTCTTACCAAAATTTTACTCTAGGTGCATATATTCTAGGGTTCCCAGCCCTGACCTGGGATAGCCCAGGCTAGCCTGCTCTCATCATATCTCAGAAGCTAAGCATGGTCAGCCCTGGCAAGTATTTTGATGGGGGATGTCCAAGGAACAGCAGGGTCATGATGCGGTGGTAGACAATGACAGACAGACAGACAGATCCAGAGAGAGATGTATAGCTTGATCTACACCATATAATCCCTAAGAACTTCCGACTTGGAATAATTCAGCTAATGGGTTTCCCTTCCATCTTGGCAGAGCTTTTCGGCGAATGTAGAAGCAAATTTCTTACCTGTGGCACTTGTGTGAAATTGTGAAATGCCACCAGGATTTGACTACTAGCAGACCCAAAGTAATTTGTTTACATTGTTTTTGTTCATGGAAATATTCGGCATGGAAAGTATTGAGAGAGTCTGAAGCAGGCCTGTCCGGAGATTCCTTTCCTCTACAAATTACAGACAGTGACGTATTAGTTCCCCCAGCGATCATAATCATTCAGTGAGAAGACAACGATCTGTAAGTAATTGAGATTCTGCAGCCAAAATGAACCAAGGTGAACCATGTGAGCATCTCCAGGGACATCACTCCAAGCCGGGGTTAAGCATCTGTCAGAGAGGTTAGCAGAGAGATACAAGAGCAGAGTATGCCCTCAGTGTTGTGAATGACATAAACAGGAATTCAGGACCAAGCTGGAAACAGAATGGCTCCACTTTTGTGGAAGTCTAAAACACTGCTTCTTTTGCTGGGATTTTTGAACACCTCTATGGCAGCTCTCCCTGTGTCTTATCCACATTGTCCCTTTTCCTCTAGGTGGGGCCTGAAGTTCTCCCAAAATTACAAGGGATCACTATACCACAGATCAGGATGGACTCTCTGGCATCATACCTTGCAAAGTCCGCTCCGCTCCGCTCCGCTCCCCTCCCCAAACCCCATTTCCCCAAGCTCCACCCCCAAATCTCTAGGAATTTTCCCAACCGAGAAGAGATAGCCCTACCTCTGTCCTTTGACATTTTGCAACAAATTCAATGGCCGTTTCCGCACGGCGGCGGAAACGGCTGGGTCGGCGCTTCTCGCGCCGACCCGAAGACGCTGGGACTGTCCGCACGGACGGTCCCGGGAAGAGATGGGCAGCTGGCGCTGCGGAGCGCCGGCGCCTGCACGACCCGGCTTGTCCCTGGGCCTCCGGCATGTCGCCGAGGCCTGGGGACACGCCCCCTGGCCCTCTTGGCCTGCTTTCCGGCGGCGCCCAGGGCGAGGGTAGGCGTGTCCCAGGCTCAGCGACAGCATGCCAGAGGCCCAGGGGACAAGGTGAGTGCCGGGTCGGGGAGGCGCCTGCGTGAAGCTGCTGCCGCTTAAGCTCGGCGAAAGCGGCGCTTCATCGGCAGCTGCAGTATTATTCCAAAAAGAACGGCTTCTTAGCGTTCTCAGAATACGCCGGCTCTTGCGGGCCAGCAGACTGGCAGCGCGGCCGCGAGCGCAGCTTCTTCTGCAGCCTATGCGCCAGCCGATCTTGCGCATAAGCAGCCTGGAGACGGTGTTTTTACCGTCTCCAGGCCGTCATTTTCCGCCCGTGCGGAAACGGCCAGTGATTTTCACTTCAAAAAGCAGCACTCAGCAGAAATTACCCTGTATCACAGTGATTCCCAGCCTTTTTTTCATCTGCATATCCCTTGGCAACCCATTTCCCTAAAATTGTACTCCCCGTATTAGTAAACCCATTACATAATTTTTTTCAAATGTTGCCCCAAACATGCTGTTGCGTATCCCAAAGTGTATGCGAACCCCAGGTTGGGAACCACTGCCGTAGCATAATGTTGGAATCCTCACTCTTTCTTCAGAATGTTCCCTCCATAGTTTATAATACTCCCACGAATATTCAGCAAATGTTCAGAGGATTTAAACAAATACCCCTCGTGCAGCAGTCTGAGAATTTTATTTCAAAGGGGGAAACATGTGAGCATAGAACATTTTGTACCCTTTCAAAGATGCAATATGGAAACATTCGTAGTTGTCCATCCCAAGGTGACAGTGTAAAATCGTGGCCTACCTACATGCTGCTTTTAAAAACAATACTTAGAATTTCCGCACTGCACTTCACTGATACTTCCATTCCTGGCCAGATGGCACAGTATGCAGTTTAGCAGTCTCACATTTGCTTTGCATGCTATTTGTTATTGTGACGGAGAGGGAAGGAAAGAATACAGATCTACTTTTCGTGGGAGCAACCACACAGATCAGGTATATATTTTCCATCTTCGTTCTGAACCTTTTTAAATCAGTGCTGATGTCATTTGAACAAATGGCCCATGGGCAACCAACGGGTGCAAAAATTCTTCCAATTTGCTTACATTACCAGATGAAGAAGAACATGCTGTCAAGTAGCAACCGACTCATGAAGACCCCATCCATAGGGAATTATGGGCAATAGGCAAGCAAAGGTGGTTTGCCATTGCCCTCCTCCTCGTAGCAGACTGTTTCCTCATGCAAGTACTAACCATGGCCAACCCTGCTTAGTTTCCAAGCTTTGACAAACTCAGGCTAAGATGGGTGATTCAGGCTGCGACATTTCTAATGGGGATATATAAATTATTAATACACATCATATGTTTCTATATTGAATTTATAGAAATGGTCCATTCTGCACAGCACAAATGAGATGTTCTGAGGATGGAAAAAAAGTGTTTTGGAGAAGAACTTTGCACAGCTTTCTCTCCCAAGACATCCTCAGGACACCTTATTTCTTCTCGGGTCACCCTATTTTGGGGATGCAAAACTACCAATCTTTTCCCCACAGGTTGTCTGCAAGTTGTCTCCTCTTGATGTGTGGTGCTCAGGAGCTGAGAAGACATTATTTTTCCCACCCAACCTTTAAAGCCCTTGTCAATTTCCTCTGCCGCTCGCACCCAACAATTTATGGGGCCGTAGTGACTCTCCATGCCTTAAGACATTTAATAAAGGTTTTCATAAGATGTTTGCTCTGCAAGCTCTGCAGCTGGGTGCCTTTTCAGCCCCAAAAGTAACTGGCTTGTCCTGCCGATTCCGGAAATTTAGTTCTCTTTTATTTAAAAAAAATGAGCTGTCTTCAAAGGCACACAGAAACAATATGAAAATTGGCTGTGATTTTCATATAGTGTGTGTCTGTCTTCGAAGATAACTCATTGAAAATAAAAAAGGGAAAACTATACATTGCCAGAATTGGCAGGATATGCTGAGTACTTTTTGGGCTGAAAAGGTGCCCAGCAGTGGAGCCTGCAGAGCAAATGTCTGGAAAAGCTTCATCAATGGCTGCAGGCACGGAGAGAGGATCACGGCAGCACTGTAAAATGTCGGGTGTGAGAGCTTTAAACTCGGGTGGGAGGAAGTGACAGGGCGGGGGAGCCACTTTTTTCCTTTGACCCCTTTTTTATCCATGCTATCCAGACAAAAAAATTTGAGGAGGCATCTTTTTTAAAGACATCCCCCTGACATCTTGCTTGTGCTGTGCAGAATAGAGCAGGGTCTCCTAAGCAGCAATGTGAGGAGAGAGAGACAGAGAGAGAGAAAGGGAGAGAGAGAGAGAGAAAGAGAGAAAGAGAGAGAGAGAGAGAAAGAGAGAGAGAGAGAGAGAGAGAGAGAGAGAAAGAGAGAGAGAGAGAGAGAGAGAGAGAGAGAGAGAGAGAGAAAGACAGAAAGAAGAGGTTTTTAAATGGAAGCAATATTGGAGGTTTTTAAATGGAGGCCAGATGACCCTCTGACAGCAATGCTGATTCTATGAACTTAAGCAATTCATGAAAGGCAAGAAGCGATGAGTCAATGCTCTGCTCTTGTGGCCTTTTCTTATGCGTCCAGGGTAATACTGATCGCCACTTTGGGGTTAGGAAGAATTTTTCCTTTAGGTCAGATTAGTCAGAGTTCCAGGAGATTTTTGCCTTCCTCTGGACACAGAGCAAGGTTCACTGAGCAATGGGGTGGGGAGGTGTAAGGGGTCAGGCTAGATGACCCTTGAGGCCCTTCCTGCTCTACTATTTCTACTAAGCTGGCTACCCTTTTTCACATTACCTGTCACTATTTCTTTTGTTCATAACATCCACCAAAGCTGAGAACATGCTGACTAGGGGAGCTTTTTAAATACACAAGCTTAAAAAAAAGCTAGGGGGAGCCACAAGTAAAAATAAATGAATCACAGTCCAAAAGGGAACAGAGCAAAATTATCGCCTATCAAACTACTTAAATAGGTGTTTGCTAACATGTTAGTGATCTGCTGTGAAGGCAGGCTATAAATAGAGCATTTTGTATTTCACTTGTGTACGCCAGATGTTACTCCGCTTTTGAGGCAGAACCATTTGCATGCCTCGTAATTATAACCCCCCCAATAGCAGCTCTCTAACATTGTTTAAAAAAGAGAAACGTTTCCCAGAATGAAGATTACAGCACAGTCTCTCAGATACCCAGGTAGAAATAATATAAAGCCACACTGTCAGAAAGGAAAGGTATTCAGCCCCTGGCTCTTTTCACCACCAAACACTCAGCTGTATTTTCATTTGAGCTTTCAGGACAGCACATCATTTTGTACTCATAAGACTCAATAGGTAATAATCACATGTAGGCTGTTTCCAACTTCCACTAAGGAAATGGGAAGTCTGCTGCTCTCTTTTTATAGACGCGTCTCTCTCCCCATGAGCTGGCAGATCACGTGCAGCACACTTTTCTAAAAACAGCTCAAGAACAATTTTTCAGGAGGTGGATCTGAATCGGGGTTATGAATCTGACATGTATCATCTTGTTCTTCACAACTGCACACAATTTCCCCCATTTGAAGCACAGGTAGTTGTACAGATGTGAATAGCTGTTGTGTATCTTCTTCTTTCGACTGATCTGGATGACCCAAGCTAGCTCTATCTTGACAAATCTAGAAGCTAAACAGGGTTGGTGTGAGGTCTCGGAACCGCAAGCCGACAAACAGACTCTGAGGTATTGATCAGCAGCGTTCATTGTTGAGGTAATGGAGCACCCAAGCTTGGCAAAGCCTGCTCTGACAAACCTGGTCTTTGCCATCCCCTTTATTCTCCAATGTAAATCCCCCCTCCCATTTTCCCCAAGAAGTCGTGAAAGACAGAAAAGCAGTCCCTGGAGCTCAGGCGTCCCAAGGTCAGTGGCAGATAGTAAGAGAGAGCCACCTGCCTTCCTGCCCCATGAGAGGCAATTCTTTCTCTCATGGGACCAGAGGGGCAGGGGAAGCCTAGTTATCTACAAAGCATTTGAAGCCATAAAGTAAGGATCAAGGAAAGAATGCCCCAAATGGCAGGGTTACATATATCTTTTAGCAGCATTGGTTGGTTGTTTTAAATGGTTATATTGATTCAGGAATGCATCTCCATCACATGGATACTATCCCCATGACAGTTGGTCCTGGTTGATACTCAGATGGAAGACCACTCAGGAAGCCCAAGGTTGCTACACAGAGGCAAGCAATGCAGGAAAAAAGCCACCTCTGTTCGCCTCTTGCTTTGAAAACCCCATAAGGCAGTGGTTCCCAACATGGGGTACACATGCCCCTGGGTTTTGGTGGTATGCCAACAAATTACATGAAAGGTTTGCTAATATGGGGGTACAATTATAGGGAAATGGGTTGTCCAAGAGGTACAGAAGTGAAACAGGTTGGAAAACACTGCCATAAGAAGTTTCCACAAATCAGCTGTGACTTCATGGCACTTTCCACCAAACCAGGAACCAAAAAAAGGTTGAGAAAAGCAGAATGAATAATTACAATTATTAAGTAATAATTAAACGGAATAATTCAATGGAATTCTGCACAGCTTTTTTTCCCAAGATGTTCTCAGGACGCCTTATTTCAGCTCAAGGAGTTGTGTTTTTTGGAGAACACTTTAAAGTGCATCTTTCCCCCTGAGTTGCCTGCAAGATGTCTCCTACCTGGCTGTGCAGAATGCAGAGCCTAGGAGGTATCTTATTTTCTCCCGCCCGACACATTGGGTTATATTCACTTGCATTGGGTTCACCTGCCCTCTGCCCTTAATGCCTAGGAAAACTGCCAGTCCATGGAGGGCAAGTCTACCTAGTGTTTTTCAATGGGTAGTAGACCCATCTTCCGGGCAGCTAAGGTTCTCTTATGCATGCCTGCTTAGCTATGGAGATAGCTCCTCTAAATTTTTTAAAATAGGAAAATTATATATTGTTGGAATCAACAGGACCCGCTGAGTACCATTAAGTATATTTTGGGATAATACAGCACCCAGGAACAGATTCTGAGGGGCAAACGTCTTGGGGCGACCTTCAGCAAATAGCAGCAGGGAGAATCCCTTCAGCTGCGCATAAAATTTTGGGTGGAAGCTGAGGATAAAACTGACCAGAGAACAAAATGGTTGGGCAGGAAAGAAGCCTCTTTCCCCCTCTGATGCCTTTGCTATCCACAGAACACACCGGAAGCCGCTTCTCATTAAGACATCCCCCAGATGTCTTATTTTGGGTGTGCAGAGTTAAAAGCTGCCACCTTTCTTTCAGATGTCCCACAAACACCTTTTTTTTGGTGCTGTGCTGAATGGCTCCATACATACAATACTGATAATCCACAGAAAAGCCCTGAAGACACATAGGAATCAGATCTTCTGTATCTTCCACAGCAGTTATGATCATACATTTGGCAGCGTAATTCCACCCGAGCAGTCGACTGCTCCATTTTTCCCCTTAATAACACACCACGCTTCAGGAAACCTACCTTCCAATTTAAACAAATGCTAACCTTGAGGAGATGAAAGTTATATGTACACACAAAATCTATAAATAAACGGAGATACGTTCACTGAAATTTTGGAATGGGAGACATCTGCATTATGTTTTCTGACTGTCTTAAAGAAAGACTGGTGTATAATCTATATGAATTTGCTGGGAGAGGAAAGGGAGTGTCTGCAAACTTGTATCTATATCCTCAAACTTGGCAGTGCAAATTTGAGTTGCAGACTAATCTTAGTTTCTGAAAACTGTTTTTACCAGATGGAATCAAAGGCAAGCAGCTGAACCAATGAAACAATCCATCAGGAGCAGTTCCAGGAAGTACAGTAGCCCACACCTTAAGCAACTGGTGCAATCAAGCCAAACAGAGAGGACTAGCTGCACCCAGAAGCCCAACAGGAAGTCCATAAGCTTTCTCTCTTGTGATTTGTGTGATGGACTGCAGAGGAAAAGTTAATTTAAAGTGCAGGTCTGTCAGAGACATTATTGTTTACATTCATAGTGAAACAGAATATGTTAGAGACAGGAGAAGCCACCTGATTTGTTGTGGAATCCAGCACTCTGATTGGCTAAAAAACTTGATGATGCACACGGGGAGGAGAATATCTTCCTGTGAAGAACTATCTAAGATAAGGTGACCAGACGTCCCGCTTTGGGCGGGACAGTCCCGCCTTACACCAAATGGTCCTACGTCCCGTGGGGTTTTGTACCTGTCCCGATTTTGCCTTCTGGGGTGCTCCCTGTGACAGGGCGGGAAACAGGGTAGCGCCTCAGAAGGCAGTGCGGCAGCCTCCCACGCTGCCGCGCACGCAGGAGCGCACTGCCTTTTAGGGAATCCGGGGAGTGCCCCAAAAGGCAGTGCGCTCCTGCGGCCATGCGCGCACGCACACACGCACACCCACCCCCTGTCCCAGTTTTAAAAGGTGACAATCTGGTCACCTTAATCTAAGAATGCTTTGGGATTTTGGAGTTCCTGGAGTTAACAGCTATCTGCCTTAATTTTACTTTAAAACATATCATCTTTGAGGAGAGTAGTTGCAGTCAGTGGAGTGAATCTGGCTTGCTCTACTTTGTGAGAGCCTTTGTGTGTTGAAAGCAAATAAACATTCAGACTGAGTGAACTGGTGAAGGTTATTGAGAAGTCCAGGCCGAGGGGCCCCAGGAGGGATAGAACTTCCGGGAAAATGGAAGAAGCATTCCTAGGAACAGTGGTCTAGTATTTGGGGGTTTGCTTTATTTTTCTCCAAAAAGAGTGATTTATGTTTCATTTTAGGGTTTTCTAACAGAGTGAGAGATGTGAGGGTACTGACTTTATGTACCATTAGTTAAAACACCATAAGTAACTGTACCATCTGATGAACATCTAAGTAATAGCTGAATAACATCTAAAGTGAACTGAGAACTGAATGAACTTATTAATCCTGTGCCTGAAGACCAAATACTGAATCTCTGTGCCAAAGCTCTCGTGTGTGTGTGTGTGTAATCCATTCCTTCATGTTATCTCCCTTTCCCATCTCCTCTCTGATCAATAAACTTTGATTCTGTTTAAGTTCAAAATCTGCCTCACTATCATTTTGTGTGCCTTATTAAGGGGTTTGCCTAGAACGGTTCTAAAAATGGGCATTTTTCACCTTCTGGAATAGGCTGAGGGGAAATGCTTCTGTTTCACCTTACGCTACTATTTTGTGAAGCAGCTCAGTCCGGAGGTGAAAAAAGTAAGAAAAAAAACTGATGACCAGGTTCAGTGAGTGGTTTCCCTGCCTGAAGAAGTTAAGAAGGGGTGGGGGGTCCATCGCAATGTGTCTCAGTATATTGTGGGTCAAGCACATTGTGGACTGGTAAGCCATATTCATCTTGGTGGTACATGTGCTAGACAGGTCTACATTGCCTTTTTGGCCGAAGAAGACATTAGGTTCAAGCAAACTAGTTTGAATGATACATTTGATATGCAAAATGACCCTATTGGGTGAGGTGGGCAATGCTGGGATTTTTAAGAATTCTGGTTCATGTATGTAGAGACAGTGCATGGCTGGAAAATCTACAAATGTGCATGACTCGTGATAGTGCATATTGGGTGTTTTGCAGAAACTATGAACACCCAATTCACATGGTAAGCCAGATCCAGCTGTTGTAAACATAACTGTGCATGTAACTTCATGAATGGAAGGGTCGCCAGTTCTGAGGGAATTCCTGAAGGTTTGGGGGATGGAACCTGGGTGGGGAGAATAGAGTATGGGGAGAAGAGAGACCTCAGCAGGATACAATAGAGTCAACTGTCCAGAGTAGCCAATTTCTTCAGGGTCACTGAGAGTCAGTGTATTATAGAGGAGTTTGGATTTATATCCCCCTTTCTCTCCTGTAAGAAGACTCAAAGGGGCTTACAATCTCCTTTCCCTTCCTTCCCCCCCCCCCCACAACACTCACCTGTGTGGTGGGTGGGGCTGAGAGAGCTCCAAAGAATTGTGACTAGCCCAAGGTCACCCAGCTGGCAAGTGTTGGAGTGCACAAGCTAATCTGGATCACCAGATAAGCCTCTACAGCTCAAGTGCAGAGCAGGGAATCAAACCCGGTTCTCCAGATTAGAGTGCACCTGATCTTAACCATTACATCACACTGTGATTAAGAGCAGCGGACTCTAACCTGGTGAACTGGTTTTTCCCCCCACTTCTCCACATAAATTCTGCTGGGTGCCCTTGGGCATGCCACAGTTCTCTCAGAACTCTCTCAGCTCCACCTACACCCCAGGGTGTCTGTTTTGGGCAGAGGAACGGAAGGAGTTTGTAAGTCACTTTGAGATTGCTTAGAGGTTGAGAAAAGCAGGGTATAAATCCAAACTCCCTCTCCTCATCCTTCTTCATCACTTAGAAACCAGTTGTAATTCCAGATCTGCAGCCTCCACTTTAATGAATGGTAATGGGAAGGAATCTGGAAATATGAACTTCTCCGTGGGATTATTGTTCCCTCATTTTGCATTCCTTTCTCACACACAATATTTTATGTCCTTGCCAGTTCCACCAGGGATGCAGAGATCTAAGCTTTCACTCTTTTTTACCTGTAGCAATCCACCCTGGGAAATCACGGTCACTTACCCCCATCCTCAGAATGAAAGAAGTCAGCCTGTTCCTTCTCAGAGACAGGACTAGGGGGGGAAATACCGATCACATCCTTAATGCAAATGCCTTTTCCAAACACCGCTTACGGCTATAATGACTTCACAGTTTTGCTGATCCTGGCCTTTTCCACTGAAAGGCTTTTTAGTGGTCCCCAGTGAGAAGTTGAGATCAGCACCTATATGCAGGTCTACTGGAAAGCCAATAGCTCATGGGGACGGTAAGAAAGTATAAATAGCCGTTCGTTTATATAAATTGCAGAAGTAAAGCATCTGAAGATACTCCTGCCTTATTTTTATGCTTATTTGCAGCGATTTTAATTATTAACTTTATGGAGGTTCCCTCCACCCATTCTTTATTGTGTAGGCAAATGCTTTGGACTGAAGTACAACCCCTTTCAGCATTTTATTTCGAAAAAACAGAGGAGTCCTGGGCACTCGTCACATTTATTCTGACATTATGGATCGTAATCAGAGTTGTTCTTTTGACCCTCTTGTCCTGATGGAGGTTGTATTTTTCATTAATACACACACAGAGTTCCACCACAACTTTTGCACAGTATGTAGTAACTCAAAGGGAAATAAAAGGCATTATGATGAAAGAACTACAAGTGAATGTCTCAGACAGTGGCATATTTAAAGGGGGGGGGGCAGAAAGGGCTGATGCCCCAGGTATCACTTTCCTCTGTCACATGGGGGGCTCATTCAGTCACCCCCTCCCCAGTGCCTCCTCCTCCCCACCCACCAGACTGAGCCTCTGCCACCAGCTACCTTGGGCTGCTGCCATCACCATCCCTTCCCACCTAAGTGGAAGGGGAGGCACCCTCAGGCAATTTGGATGGCTGAGATGAGCATGGGGCATGAGAAAGGCCAGGTGCGGAGTGGAATCAGAGGTGCCGCATTGGGAAGGAATCCCCTATCCCACCAGTCAAACTCCTGGCTCCAGCAGATGTCACCTCACAGAGGTGTTGGAGGGTGGAATGGTTGGTGGGAAGGAATTAAAACTGCCTCTCTGCATGCAACACCTACAGTGGAGACTATGAGTTCTGGCACGCTTCACCCAGCCCTGCCTCATTGCCACCCTCTGAGCTCACTTCCTCCACCAAGCCCAGTGGGCTGGATGGGGCACCCTAGCTGCAACTGCCCTGCTATCCACTGCCTCCTCTACATTCATGTCCACCTCAGCCCTCCTGGCCAACTCCTCTGAGCTGCTGCAGGACCCCCATACCCCTTTCTGCCAACAAGTGCACCACCGCCACATGCTCGGCTGCTGCATTTAGGGGGAAACGAGGCCCGATCCAGAGGACACCTCCCGCCCCCCATGCACAGCCTGTGCCTGATCTCCTGCTATCCCCTAAGTGCCTTGAGGCATGTGCAGAGTGCCCCCTGGCAAGCACCGGGGCTGGGGGAAGGGGGCTGGGCCAAGGGAACTAAGTGCTGCCCGCCTCACAGGCCACCTCCAAAGAGCTTGCCAAAGAGCCAATAGACTGGCACAATTTCACTGCTTGCCCTAGACCAGTGGTGGTGAACCTTTGGCACTCCAGATGTCATGGACTATAATTCCCATCAGCCCCTGCCAGCATGGCCAATTGACCATGCTGGCAGGGGCTGATGGGAATTGTAGTCCATAACATCTGGAGTGCCAAAGGTTCACCACCATGGCCCTAGACCAGGGGTAGGGAACCTTTAACACTCAAAGAGCCATTTGGACCCGTTTTCCACGGGAAAAGAAACACGGAGCCGCAAATAATTTTTGACATTTAAAATAAAGATAACACTGTATATATTGGGTTTTTTTACCTTTTACTCCGCTCATTCTGAGAAGCGCATGGATGCGTCTGCCCTGCTGCCTGCAGGGCGGGCAAGGATGGGGCCAGCAGCTCGGCCTCGCCGGTTGCCGGGAAAGCGCCTGCCCCGCTCAAACGGGGCAGGCGAGAGGGGAAGCCCGCAGTGCGGCCCAGCCGGCCACGGCCAATTGGTGCGCCCGCCCTGCTGCCTGCAGGGTGGGCAAGGATGAAGCCGGTGGCTCGGCCTCACTGGCCACCGGGAAAGCGCCCACCCCGCTCAAACGGGGCGGGTGAGAGGGGAAGCCCATGGCACGGCCTCGCCGACTGCCGGGAAAGCACCCGCCCCGCTCAAACGGGACGGGCGAGAGGGGAAGCCCGTGGCGTGGCGCAGCCCAGTTGGCTGCAGGCAATTGGTGCGCCCGCCCTGCTGCCTGCAGGGCGGGCAAGGATGAAGCTGGCAGGTTGGCCTCGCCGGCCGCCGGGAAAGCGCCTGCCTGCTTCAACAGGGTAGGTGAGAGGGGAAGCCCGCGGCGTGGCCCAGCTGGCCTTGGGCAATTGGTGCGCCTGCCCTGCTACCTGCAGGGTGGGCAAGGATGGGGCCAGCGGCTCGGCTCGTGCAGCCACAGTGCAAGGGCAGAAGAGCCGCATGTGGCTCTCGAGCCGCAGGTTCCCTACCCCTGCCCTAGACCCTATTTACTGAAGTTATAGCCCTGGACTGAGAACATCCTCCATGAGATCTTAATTCCTTTCAAAAACCCATAAAAGTAACACAGACGTAAGGAACCAGGAAAGCATATGGGTCTCCCTGCTTCCTTCACAGGACTGGGGTCACCCACTGGAGGGCTGAAATATAGCATAAGGATTCAAGATAAGTCACTGAAGGAAGCAGCTTGGAGAATTTGAGATGCTGTATTGGACCTTAGAGGGAGCGGGTGTTCAACAGCCTGCCCAATGCTCGATTCTGAGGCATTATGTATAGTAGCCAACTGACCGTAACAGTTTCTCTCTATGGTTTTATTTTTAAGACTGTTTCATGCAGCTTTTCAGCTCACAACAGATCTGGTTGTGGTTGTAGTATACTACAGGCCACATTGGTGTTCATTCTATGGGCAGGTAGACACGGGGACAAGGGTGAAAGGTATTGAATGTCTGGATAGTTTTCATCTGTACATTTTCACAGAGGTATGCTGGAGGAAGGAATCACCAGAGCCCTTCCGCATGCAGATATTCAGTGGCAAAATGCTCAGAGCAGGATATGCATGTATGCCTGTATCTGTGACTGTTAATACGTTATGTAGGGACAGCACTTAACCCGAGGAAGTCACCAGAAAACAGAGATAGTGGCCGGACCGAAACGCCAGATAACACAGACATTCCCCACATGGAGTACAGCTGCTTTCCCCAGATATAGTGGGCCAATTAGAGAATTTTCACATCTGAGGTGCTTTCTTGCCTCTCTTAAATAACAAGCACCCAGTGTGGATGTCCAACTGGCTCACAGCAATCAAAGGTGTTTGTGTCCATCCAGCACAAAGAAGCTTTATGGCATCAGGCAGTAATGAACAGTGCCTGCCTCACTTTCTATTTTTCAGGGAAATAATAAAAAAAATTCTCATTTTATTTTTCCACTTGAAAAAATCAAAGCGCAAAAGCAGCTCATGTGTTAAATTACATTAACCACCACCCCCCGTACCTTTCCCAACACTTCCTTCATTATACAGGACTCCTTTGTATATTACATCTTGCACACAGGTGCGCACACACACACATACACATAAGTTTTCTTTCTAGTATACACGTAAAAATGCAGTATAATATCTGTCTGCTGCAAAAATCCACCTCTCAAAGATTTTAGAAAGTAACTGTGCTGGTTTGCACTAGAACAGAAGGTGTTTTCCCCACGGCCAATATATCCCAGGGGGAAACTGGGACTATATATACTGGGATGTTGCTATCTCGGTTTCTCCCTTCACACAGCAGCCCGGCAGCACGTTCAGGCCCCCTGGTTTACTTTCATTTTCCTCGCCAACATTGCTGCGCATTGCCGAACTGTCCCGTTTTCCTGACATTCTGATTGGCTGCAAGTGGCCGGGGGGGGGGGGGGGACAAACAGGTCCATCTCCCATGGTGTTTGCATGGAAGTGGGGTCAGTGCAGTTTTTTTAAAAAAATAACCACCAATTTAATCATTTTTTGAAAGGCACGGGATAAGGGAAATCTTGCGGGGCAGGCCCGAGTTAGACCCGGAAGCCATGCGGAAGTCATGGCCCAACTACCATGTTTCACCTCCTCATCTCAGGATATATTGGCTGTGGGAGAAACGCCCAAGATTTGAATTCAGTAGGTTCTTCGAGATCAACAACTATTTGCAGGGTAGAAGCTTTTGAAAGCAAAAGTTCCCTTCATCAGATACCACTCGGAATGGAGATCTCGGAGTCCTTATATCCCAGTCAGAAGGTAGAAGTATGCTGCAAACCCAGTGGTGGGATTCAAATAATTTAACATTTGTTTGTTTACAAGCACCATTTTAACAACCGGTTCTGATGAAGTGGTGCGAACCTGCTGAATCCCACCACTGTGCAAACCCTTTCAAAGGATCCGCTGCCTGCCTCTCATACTGCGATCCGATCTTTGCTCTGGGCAGTACAGAGATTTTTCCCCTCCTCCATTTTGCCCATGCAACAATCCTGCGACGTAGGTTAGGCTGATTGGCCCAAGCAATCTTTTGTTGCAAACAGGGCTTGCCAATGACATCATTTCAATGGAAGGTGATTTTAACCAAGTTTAGTATATTTATATTAACGTTTGCAGCAGTAAAGGTTTACTGATCAACAAGGCTTTCTGAAAATAAAACGTTGCCCTTGCGATGAAAAAGGACCTTCTTAAATCAATCACCCTAACTTAGGTCAGGTTGGCAAGCTGATAGGGAGAGCGTTCTCTCCACCAGAAACCTTAAATTGCAATCTTACCGCCCACTGAGAGAGTCTGAAACAATATACAGGATGCGGCTAGGGTGACCCTGTCATTCCTCATCAAGAAGTGGAAAGAAACATTACCGTTGTCAAGCAAGCTCAAACACCCCCTTTGAATTCTCCTCTTCCGAAAGTACATTTCTGGCTTAGAAGAGCGAGCACAAATTTGATTCCCAGCGGAGGTAAGAATTTTATAACAGACCCCATTTGAGAGGAATGGGAATGAACTTTATATCTCTAAAGAGGGCCATAACATTTCAAGATTTTTTCTCTTCAAGATCCCTCTCCCTCCTGGCTTTCAGCTGGATTCTGTATTTATTAATTTGCACACATGTAGCCTCCCCCCAGCCCCCCAAAAAGAAAAAGCTCATAGCAGTTTTTTTTGGGGGGGAAATCTATTCCATGGCAGAATAATGAAAGGTTCTGAAGATGTAGGTCAAGAGATGTAAAAAAAAAATCCCCTCCAAAGTCAACATTTCAATTATCATCATGAAAAGAGAATCAGAAACCAAAGGTTAAATGGAGTCATATAACATTATTAAAGGCACTATGGAAACGAAGCCCTTGTATCACTTCCTCCTGAAAAAAAACAGACAAGAAAATGAACTTAGAGATGGTGAGTGATGTTAAGTCTCTACTAGCAATAGTAGGGTTGATTCTCTCCCTCTTAAATCTCTATACACAGAAAGGTGTTCCATCGCTTATGCCAGCTCATGCCTTGTATTATTTTTTAAAATATTATTATTTGATTTGATTTAATACCCCCTTTCCCCAGCCATAGCCAGGCTCAGGGCACCTAACACACATAGTTAAAAAACACATTAAAACCAATAAATTACACATTTCAACTTTCCCTATAAAATTTCTCTGAAAGCGATTTAATCAGCAAACATTGTCCACAGAAGAAACTTGTGCTCCCACTCAAGGAGAGGGCACAGAACGGGGTCAGTATAGCTCTTTCTTTATATGGTGTCGATTATATGCCTGAAGAAACATTTCACTTTTGCAAGCTTTGTGAAAAATGCTTAATGTCTCACAGAGCACTGATGTCCACAGCCAATGCATTCCACAATGTAAAAGCCAGGGCCTAAAAGCCAGGGTCTGGTGGAAGTCGGACATATCTCTTTGGAATCGGGGATCACTAGGAGATGGCTGCTGGAGGATCACAGAGTCCTCCATCAGAAGCACAAGGAGTTGTGATCCCAAAGGTACAACAGTTTTATACCACTGCACATTATGGTGGATGACTTCCAGGTGATGTTCGCTGTCCCCCACCATCATTCAATGGTGCAGTGGGGAAAGAGATGAGCAGATAAAACAGCACAGGATTGCCACTTCCTGTTTCAGAGCAGGAAGTGATGTCATACTGCTCCAGGAATTTTACCCTAGAGGTTTTTTTTAATCCCTAAGGTAGCACAACATCACTTCCCACCTTGAAACAGGAAGGCACTAGCTAGAAGTCTCAGTCCCCCCAGGGAACATGGGATTGACAATCAAGGCAAAGCATGATGTTGAAATAGCATACTTTCTGCTTTAATGATCTACCACTGGGAGTGAGATGTCGGCTAAAATAGGAACAGAAAGCTTCAAGTTCTCTTCCATATTGGCTCAGTGATAGGAAGCAAAAAGGAGATAATGAAAGCCAGTGGAATGTTGGGGTGCCAGACTAGAATCTGGGAGTCCCAGATTTGTACCCCCACTCTGCCAAGGGAACTTACTGGGTGACCTGGGGCCAGTCACAAACACTGAGCCGAACCTACCTCACAAGATTGTTATGAGAATACAAGAAGTTTCACCTCATCTCGATGGTTCCATCCTGAAGTTCTTAGAGGAAGGTTGTGATAGAAAATGAAATAGACAAAATACAGGATTATTGCACTGCACTCTTGATGTGTGTACCTGAACAGAATCAAACTCATCCAAGCTCACTGAAGTGAGCAAGCTCGAAAAGGTGCAATTCAGCTTAGCACCACATGGCAAACAGCCTAAAGTGCTATGACATGCCGAAGTTAGATACTAACGTGGCTGAAGTGAACAAGGAAGAAACAAAATTAGCAGAATAGGCTGGAGGTTGGTGAAATAGAAAATGCCCAGTTCACCATGAACTGTGGTGGCAAATCTGGTTGTCCTTTGGCAATGTGGAGATAAGCCTAGACTGCCTGGCAAAGATTTTCTGTAAGGATTGTAATAAGTACTACAAGAAACCATCCAAGACTCAGCTTGTGAGCAGAACAGAGCAGTGGAAACCTGTATGGTTGCCTGACAATCAAATCCATTGTAAAAATCTCCACACATCTATAGATGTCCCATTTTTAACCAAGCAACTCAGGGGGGGCTTACATGGTCCTTCCATCCCTATTTGCTCTTCTTGTGAAGTATGACAGACTGAAAGAATGTGACCAGCCTGAGGTTACCCAGTAGTCTTAATAGCTAGGGCTTCCATTCCTAGCCTGGGACTTGCCTGGAGATTTGGGAACAGTGTTTGTTGAGGGGGTAGGTTGGGAAGGGGATTTCACCTAGAACCTATGACATATCGAAGAGTCTGTCCTCTGAAGCTTCCACTGTCTCTAGATTAACTGATCTCCACAGCCTGAAGATCAGTTGTAATTTCGGTCAAACTCAAGGCTTCATCTGGAGTTTGCCCATTCATGTCCAAGTGCCAATTTGAGCATAGACCCAAGTGTGGTAAGAGAGCCCCTGCAAGGCCAAGAGAAATTGACAAAAGGATCAATTCTGTATTTTGTACTAAGTACTCATTTGCAAACCATAACTTTTACTGCCCCATATTTCCTTGATCTGGAGGTGTACCCAGGTGCAGGTGCAGAAAAAAAGGGGTGGTCTCCTCTGGAATCCTTATTCTTCCATGATGTAAAAGTAAACTTCTCCAGTTGTAAGCATACTTGCCCTACCCAAAATCTCGGAAATGCTGATAAACTGAGATTGTAACATACTGTACGTCATTAAAACCATTGTTCTGAAACCAAGATTACACAGTGTGTATTATTTATCAGATATAACAAGGAGTTCCACCAGCACTTAAAAAGTGGGAAGATAATAACAGGCTAGTTGCTGATAAGTTTCAATGACAACTGTATACCATGGCGCACAGCTAACTTTCTCCAATTTATCGATATATTAATTCACACAAAAAATTAACCCCTCTTCAAAAAATATACCAGTGTTAGATAAATATTAAGAGAAAAGGCTTATTAGGACACCTTGCATAGAGATAAACATATTTAATTAGCTTTAATGATAATGAGCACGAAAGAAAATGTACGAAACAGCCAAGCAATAGAATCATCCACCTGCACAGGAAACCGGTCTGTCTCGCCCCTGATGGGAAATAGCTCTCTGCCAAGCAGGGAACTAATGAATTAGTGTCTTCCGGAGCTCCATGTCTGATCTGATTCTCTTTAAGTTTATAAAATTAGCAATCCACTGCTCACAGAAAAACTGTCAGCATCCAAAGTAAGCCTGTGCCACGCAGTCAGTGAAAGAAGAAGGAGAAGAAAAAAAAATTCTGGCTCATTGCTGGAATTCAGATGCCTTTTTGTCGATAAAACAAAGCAATCGGCCATGTGTCTCCTTTGCTAATATACATCTGCAATATTTCTGGTTTAATTTTACAGCAGTAGCCCTGCATCCGTCAAAAAAGCAAAAGGGGAGGGGAAAAGAAAGAGGCCCTCTGTGTTCAGCTAAAAGGGTGTTTTTCAAATCTCTGATTAAATCAAGCTTCCCCTCAATATGAAAAGACCTGAGCATCTTGCAGGGGGAAAAAAATCACTCGCTTCAAAATGATTGATGGTCCCTGCTGGATGGAGAGACAAGGACGCAATGAACAAGCAGGCCGTTTCCAGGTAGCTCTAACCCAAGAGAAGGAAAAGGAGAAGGAAAATAACGAGATTTCCACCCCCTCCCCGTTAAGAAACGTTAAGCATATATCATTCTTTCAATCCATTTACTTTGGGTAATTCCTTTCAAGGTCGAAAAGGAGAATTAAACAGCAACTGATCAAGACTGGGGGGAAAAACAATAACAAGCGATAGATTTTACTAACATTGTTTCAGCTTCTCCAAGAAGGAGAAGAAAGGAAGAACGGCAGGGCAATCCACTCCATTACCAGCATCAAATGAATACTAACAGCAGCAGCAGTGTTAGATCATACAATTTGGTTTTGCTGAGCAACAGTTCCACTAGATTAGTACCAAACTGTGCAAGCTGGTCTGGGGGATGTACAGTGGTGTAGCATCAACGGGATGGGGGGGTGATGCCCCGGGTGTGTGCTGGGGTGTGGACGTGGCATGGGTGTTCCGGGGTGTGGCAGAGGTGCAGGCGTGCCCCGGGCACCATTACCCTCCCTCCAGCCCTGGGGATGTAGTCAGCTACCTTTCCCTTTCAGATCACTAAATCTGGGTTGGAAAATTCGAAGAGATTTGACAGCGGGGCCCCAAGGATGGCTGGGTTTGGGGAGGGGAAGCACCACAATGGGGTATAATGCAGAGAGTCCACCCTACAATGCTGCCATTTTCTTCCAGAAAAACCTCACAGAATTGTACCCAATTCTGCAACTTGTTTAGCACTTGATGCTGTAGTTCAGGGGCGTGTGGCCAGCAATGATGCAGAAGGTGGACGCACTTCCTGATGTGACCATCACAAGGAAGTAAGTTTGGAAAAAGGGCTTCTAAATGCCCACGCGTACACAACGCAAGGATAACATGCTACAAAGGATAACTTCTACAAAGCTGCCACATTGAGAGAAGATGCACAGACTGTAAAGCAAGGAGAAACAAGTGTGAAGACTTTATTTTTTAAAAGGAGTTGATCATTTTTTAAAAGTCAGCTTAGAAATAATATAAAGTTTCAGAGTGGTAAGCTGAAGTACTGCAGTCCAAGCTCTGCTCAGGACCTGAGTTCGATCCCGAAGGAAGTCGGTTTCAGGTAGCCAGCTCAAGATTGAGTCAGCCTTCGATCCTTCTGAGGTCAATAGAATGAGTGCCCAGCTTCAGGGGGTAAACTGTAGATGACTGGGGAAGGTAATGGCAAACCATTCCATAAACATAGTCTGCCTAGTAAATATTGTGATGTGACATCGCTCCATGGGTCAGTAATGACCTGTGCTTGCACAGGGGACTACCTTTACCTTTTACGTTTTCCAGTATTGCACCTTATTTTTTTAACTTATGCTTATATCCTGGCTTGCACTGAAAATTAAATAGCTTGCAAAGCCCTCTCAATGAACACGGTGGGGTAGAATCTATGGGAGTGAAGTTTATTGATTTCTTAGAATATTTATACTCCACCTTTCCTTTTAGTTCAACTTGAAAGCTTTCCTCCAACTTAAGTGGCACCAATGGAAAAGTCACTTCATGTGGAAGAAGTTACCTAAAAGGAGGCTTGAAGGGTGGTTGGATGCACCCCAGTAATCATGCCACCTAATCCAGATGGCAAACCAAATGCCAGCCCGACAGATGTAAACATCATGATATCATGCTCCCAAAAGCTAGATCCAAAAGACATGACTCATCTCCCCTAGATCAAATACCTTCCAAATTCCAAAATTTCAGAACATCAACACTGAAGTTGGTGCTCCTTGTAACTATTGTCTTCTCGGCAATGGTAGGATTTTCAAGAAGGTTGTTTCCATCTGATCTAATCAGATGTGGACATAAACATATACATGCTACAATTCGACCAGGTGCTCAGGAGCAGCAGCAGCAGCAGGCCATTGCTTTCACATCCTGCATGTGAGCTCCCAAAGGCACCTGGTGGGCCACTGCGAGTAGCAGAATGCTGGACTAGATGGACTCTGGGCCGATCCAGCAGGCTAATTCTTATGTTCTTATGGGCAGCGGTCATAAAAAGGTGGATTAGATTTTAAAACTCTTGCCAGCACTAGTCAATTCTCAGTTAATCTGAGTCAATCTGAAATAAACAAGAACAATAGCTTTGTAAAGCCTAGGAGAGGCAGATTTTCTAACTACTGCTGTGTTCCTTTAAAAAATCCTTGGGACCTGATCAGACATCTGAAAACATCACTCTGATGGGCTTATTCATTTATGTAGATGTTTTATGCCACCGCAGACATGCACAAGGATACATAACTCTGCATGCATGTGACAAATCCACATGAAAACTTCATTTATCTTGCCTCGTTGGCTTCACTGGTTGACCTCCAGTGATTAATGTACCACTTCGGGATTTAGTGCAAAATTCTAAATCCCGGCATGGTGTCAAAGCTGCAGCTTCAATAAAACAAGAATTGAAAAGAAAGGCCTTGTTTTCCCCTCTCCTCAATCCAGAAGTAGAGCTGTTCAATAATTTGATCAATAATTTGCCTTTTAGCCAATTATCTGATTAACAGCCCGATCCAGAGGCTGTGGCAGGCAGAGGATTTCTAGGTGGTGTGAAGAGTCAGCAAGATGGGGGGTGGAGGGGGGTGGACATGTGGGAAACCCTCCACAGCCCAAAACAAAGCTCTCTGTAGCCCAGTGGTATTCCCAACCTGAAAGTACAGTAGAAAACAGGTAACATTGGCTCCACCCCTATGTGCCGATAGACAGATTTAGACTGGTGCAGCATTTCAGGGGCAGCCATTTCCAAGCTGTGCTATGCCTGCCCACCTTCCAGTTTGCCCTCCTCACCAGTGCAAGTGCCACTTAAACTGGCAGGATGGGCAAACATGGAGGCTCTGCCCCACGCTGGCTCCATAATCCATTCAGCGCCCTTTTAAGAACACAAGAATGAGCCTGCTGGATCAGACCAGAGTCCATCAAGTCCAGCACTCTGCTACTCACAGTGACCCACTAGATGCCTTTGGGAGCTCACATGCAGGTTGTGAAAGCAATGGCCTTCTGCTGCTGCTGCTCCCGAGCACCTGGTCTGCTAAGGCATTTGCAATCTCAGATCAAGGAGGATCAAGATTGGCAGCCATACATCGACTTCTCCTCCACAAATCTATTCAAGCCCCTTTTTAAGCTATCCAGGTTAATAGCCATCACCACCTCCTGTGGCAGCATATTCCAAACTTTTGTGCAACTGTGTATGTATATCACCGAATGTCAATATGTATGGCTGTTTTGAGAACGATGGATTTGTTATTTCATATGCAAAAAGCCTGCCCATCATTTCTAAAGGGGGAAAAACATATTTCGTAATAAAGCTTTAGTTGATTAATGCACTGATTAAGCATATTAAAATGTGCAGCCAGATCTGGAAACAAGAATAGCTCTTGACTTATGTTAGGGATGACTTCAGATATCTCTCCCTTGCTGTTTCAATCAAAAAAATATATTCCTTATTTCAATTCCAATTCTCCCTGTACGAATACAGACCAAGATTTTTTATTATCAAGCTCTTTTGTTTCTTTGAAAGGATTTATTTTCCCATTTATGCATTGTCAACTTGGTTTGTGCATCAATAACTCAGCACTATATGTCACAATACACTAGGTTTGAGCCACACACACAACAGGCCTTGCACAAATCGAAATACTACAATTATGCCACATGCTTGTACAAAGCAGAAACTATTGCATTCTCAGTGCCTCCTCGTCCCAGAGCCAGTGTGTTACAGCTTGCACAAGCGAAGTTGTGCCAAATACATTTTCTTTTCCGTTCACGCATCACCGGACCCAACTCATTATATGCAGAAACGACACACGCCGTCTGTATGTAAAAATGTATAACGTGCATACCCAACACAAACTGATCTCGAAAACCAACAGCAAAGAGAAAAGAAGTGAAACTGTTGACAAAAATGGAAATGGACAGAAGGAAAAAACTAGATAAGAAACATTTGCTTATCCCCAAGGAATGGTGACTTCCTTTGAAGGCGTAGCTCCGGTTTGGATTCTGGGCAAGATAAATAATAAAATGAATAACATGTGCTCCTCGTTTATAGTTGTTTTTTACGCTTGCATGACAAGAAGGTGATCCTAGCCACCCATTTATTTTCTTTTGTTATTCAGACAAGAACCTTCTCCGTCAATAAGCAAATTGAAGACTGGGAGATGGAGTTATGAACAGTCAGGCAGAGACTATACTCTGTCCCATCAAAAGATCTGATTTCCGAATTAATTTCCCACTTCTTCCTGAACCTTCCTTGTAGAGGAATGCTCCTCTGTGGCTAGTCCCTACCTTGTTCTCCCACCCCTTCCAATTCTCCAATGATTTTAAAACATACTTTTTAAGTGCAGCCTTCATCAAAAATATCTTTCTGTGCACTATTAAACATGGACCTTTGATAAAACAGCATTTATAGTGCATTGGATGGCTATCAGCAGACTTGCCTGTTTCTATAGTAGCCCCCCACCATTTTGAGTCAGCTCTGTGCTGCCAAAGCCACTTTAAGACTAGCCCCAGTAGTTTCCTTTGCTTGCAGATCATCCAAGACCTGCCCATTGCGGAGACCAGGTCTACCCAATGCTTTTGAATGGCAGGTAGACCAGTCCTCCGAGTGGCTGCTATTCTAATGAACAATCTGAGAAGCTTTGAATGTTGCTAATTTAAAAACAAAAAAGGGAAAGAAAAAAACACGGATACCAGGATAAACAAACTTTATCTACTTTTTACATGGAAATAGTCCTCAAATGAGCAGCAAGCACAGAAAACTCCTGGGGACAGAAAGAAAGAAAGAAAGAAAGAAAGAAAGAAAGAAAGAAAGAAAGAAAGAAAGAAAGAAAGAAAGAAAGAAAGAAAGAAAGAAAGAAAGAAAGAAAGAAAGAAAGAAAGAAAGAAAGAAAGAAAGAAAGAAAGAAAGAAAGAAAGAAAGAAACCCCCCTATTGTCATTAGAATAAAATATTCACTGTAAATAAAGGAGGAGGTTAGGATGCAAGGATGTGAGAAAGAGAAGAAAAATAGAAAGTATGCAAGGCAGACAAAATGCAAAGAATTGAAGAGTGTGCCATAGTTTAACAAAGCAGAGTTATTTATATGCAGTCATACTAATGCACTTCCAGACTTTCTGCAAATGGTGAAATTTGCACATGCAAATTTAAGCATGCAAGCCCAACGAACAAAAGTTAATCACTAATTAACAGGAATGACATGCCAGATAATATATAGACATTGCCCACCACCACTTAAACTACATCCTTGGCCTGTTGGAAGCCGCCTGTCCACCACAGCATCTGTGCCTACTTAAGGAAACTTAGTAGGAAGACAGTGAACACAGTGGACACAAAACAGCCACGTTTAATAGTGCCCAATGACTCTTTTGCCAGTGTGGTGTAGTGGTTAAGAGCATTGGACTAATCTCGGCAAGTCCTGGTTTTGCATAAGTTTTGGCTTATTGCCTGAATAACTCCGGCGAAAAGCTTCCCCTGCTCACTTCCATACATGATGCCTCTATTAAAGGCATTGGCCATTTTCTCTCCTGGTTGTTGGGAACTTTAAGTCTCTCCTCTCAGCAACCATGAACTGGTGACAATAAAAGTTGGGATGGGGGTGATTGAAGGGGAAGAATAACATAATCCCTCTCTCTAGGGCTGCCAGCTTTCAGAGAAGGCGTGGAGATATCTCCGAATTACAAGTGATCTCCCAGAGAAACTGACTGCTCGGGAGGGTGCATTCTATGCCATCACACTCTGCTGACGCATCTCTCCTCCTCCAGGTCCAGCCCCAAATCTCCAGGAGTTTCTCAAACCTGGATCTGTCAACCCTACTTCCCTCTTTTCATTTCTTTGATTCATATCTTGCCCACTGTTTTTGCACTTTCTAAAGCTCCGTGGCTTAGCCGAGGAGCGTACCTGCTGCAGGGCTTCTCATCCTGCTTGTAGTTCCCCACTGCTGCCCGGCTTTCTCCTTCACTCAAGTCAGGGCTGGTGAGGGACGCCCGAAATGGTTTCCCACAAGCCCAGGGCTTTTCCATAAGCACCGCTTAAGCACCGCACGCTCCTCCGTAGTCTCTTTCATGCATGCGCGGGCAGCCTCCGTTTCCTGCGTTAGGATTGGCCCCATTCTCCCCACTCGGTTTCACTATTTTAGTTGGAAATGACAAATCAGGCACTGAGAATCGGCACCCTCACCCTCATCTAAAATCCTCACGTGTGCGATGGGATCGCCGTCCTCCACCCGCTCTAAAATCCTTGCTTGTGTGAGCAAATCGCCGCCCTCCCGTTTGCAGTACCTGCACATGCCACTTTTCTGCCCAAGGTTTTTCCTTCCTTTCTAAAAAACAAGGTTTCTCCCTCCAGTTTTTTTTTTACTGCAAGGGGGGGAGGGTGCTATTTCTCAGCTCCTGCCCATTGGTGGGGTGGGCCAGAACAACAAGGCAGGAAAACTGGCCCTGTTTATGCTACAGATGAGTTTTGCACACTGATGGAAACCTCCGGGGCAACAAAGGGGCATTTCAAAAGGACCTCAACTTTTGCGGTTCAGGAAATCCACGGAGCAAAGCCATTGCTGTGGGGCGGCTCCGGGGAAGAAACGTGGCACCCACACTGCAGCACTGGGGGCTGCGTGAAACTCCCAATTGCATCGGGGCATTCCCCATGCCAACAGAGGGGCAATTCCGGCATGCAAAAATACCCCTAGTTAATGTTGTAAGAAAAGAAGGGTAGCAATGGCTACAGGGAGGAAATTCCATGTCCACGGTTCTGCCACAGTATATTGCACAGTCTTCAAAGTGCCAAAAGATGCTTGTTTATGTCACCAAAATCCAGTACAGCTACCCGTCTGAAATATGTCACATCCATTTAAGACAGCACAATATACTGCTGAGGGCTCCATTTAGGGATGGGGAGCGGGCACAGATGTTTCAGCTCGAATTCCAGACTGTTTGTGATCATTCCTCAGGACTACATCCCTGGTTTGAGGAGTGGTTTTCCATTCTTGTAAACAAATGAATGCATAATATTTACCATTTGTATCAATTGCACATATCCCTTTTCAAAGGATATTGGATCTGTGTTGATAATACTGTTACAGTTATTTTGAGGTATCAAAAAGATATGTTAAGGTACTCTGACACGGAGAGCCCAGGGAAATTTTGCAAGTTAAGCAGGGTCTGCCTCTGTTGATACTTGGATGGGAGATCACCAAGAAAGTCTAGGGTTGCTACATAGGGGCAAGAAATGACAAATCACTTCTGAATGTCTCTAACCTTAAAAACTCTTCCAGGTCGTCATAAGTCAGCTGTGAGATGACGGCACTTTCCATCTCCCCAAAAGTAGCTATAAATGTTTTCAAATACTCTGTTTTGGAGTAGTTAACTATTTCCCGGGCAGGCCTTTAAACCTTGCTGAGAATCATGCCCTTTCTAACACTGGCAGGGATGGAGCGAGGGGGAACTGTGCCGGGGGCACGTGTGCACCCTGCGCCCCTGCCACGGCATTGCCCACCCCGCCCCAAAATGCCGCCACCACAAACCTGCCATGGCGCCATTGGCGCTACGCCACTGGCCACTGGCAACTGAAAGAGCAGTAACTATTCAAAAATTGGGTGAACATGAGCATTCACAATCCTCAGTGCAACTTAGGGATGTATAGAACCAAGCTGCACAATTTTAATAATCATCGCATGCTCTCTTTGAATTACATCCCAAAAGAACTATGAAGGGCAAACCCAGAGTCTGGGATTACTTCAAGCATCCCTCACAGTGAAACAAGGTTGGGATGTCCACCAAAATTTGTGGTCCATGCAAAACATGCAACATTTTGATGTTCACCACAATTTGTGGTCCTTGCACATGTGCAGACACGTTACTTCACATTGAGTGAAATGTGGATATGGGTACGTTACTACATAAGTCCACAGTGGACCCTGATTCTCTTCAACTAACTTTCTTGTGGAGAAATACCATGCAAAATCCACGAGACATCACTCTACACAGCCCATCTTGTCTTCATGTCAGTTCTAATTCAGCGTCAAGTTAAAGAGTCACACCAGGATATGACAGGGAAAAGCTCTGGGGCTCCACAGTGTTTTGGAGTTTTCCTTAAAATTTGTCATGGAGGATAATCATGCCCTCGCCACCTGCAAGTCAACACTTACGGTTGTTCAATACAGTCTCAAGGTGCCAGTTCCAAAGAGTGTGGTATGAAATATTTCATCAGGAAAATAGCCATCTGTTCCAAACGTCAGTGTACAAATTCACTTTTACTATGTGGAAAACCATTTTCCCTTGGGAGGCAAAAGTCTTCAATTACCACAGAACACTAAATCCACACAGCTTCCTACAGCTATGATGGGGATTCAGGAAGATCCTCCAGGTCTGCCAAAGAATTGATCCTAGCTCCTTCTAAAGGAACTAAGCAGGGTTTATTTACATATATACCACATGGGCCTACATGGCATAACTACAAAAACTCCAGTAGCTATTGTTGCATCAACCACCAGAACTTCTTCCTAGACACCACCAACAGGGACCCACAAATATTAATTCTTTTTTAACTGTATCATCCTTTTAACTCTTTGCCACACCTATCATCAATCAATTGTGAGCTTGTTACTAGGGCTACCCAAAGGCTTCCCAACAGCAGCCTTGGAAATAAAATAGAGTAACTCAAGGAATCGCCAGAAACGCTATAGTTTGACCATAGAGTTTCTGGGGATTCCTAGACCTACCCTATGTCACGTATGTAAAATTGAACCTACATCAAAACCTAGCACAATATTGTTTCACTACTATATTTGAACCCCCTCTCTCCTTAAGAGCTCAGAGCAAGAAATATGGAATATTCCTTTCCCCCCCATCAATGAAGCACAGCTTGTAATAAAAGATGGTGTTTTGTACCTACGATGGTTTTACTGGAAGTGTGTCCATGTCATAGCACTGTACAAAAAAACCTCACACTTTGACAAGGCTGTCTTTCCCCCAGATGGTGTTTTCCTCCACTTCAGGTAGTTTTCATGAACGTTCAATTTCATGAAATTGTGACAGAACTATTACTTCCTGCATTTTTCAGTTTGTGCTTCATGGCTGGTTTACAGCAGTTTTTCAACTTATCAATTTTAGTGGCAACCAAGTGCCATTTTTCAACTCAAAGACCCAGGAAAAACCTGCCCCAGAATACACAGAATACGATTAGTATTCTACCTTGAATACCCCACATATTATACCTAAACGTCTCCTCCTTTGGCACGAGGGCATCTAAAATGTGAAAACGGTGGTCTGCAATTCTGGGAATGATCCAGTGGTGGCATTCAAATAATTTAACAACCGGTTCCAGTGGTGGGATTCAAGTAATTTAACAACTGGTTGTTTACAAGCACCATTTTAACAACCGGTTCGGTCGAAGTGGTGCGAACCGGCTGAATCCCACCACTGGAATGATCCTTGAAAGTGTTTCAGACCTCTGACATGACTCTTCTGTCTCCCTCTTGACAAATGTCATGACTTACAGTTCAATCTTCAGGAAAGTTACTTCAGTGAAAGCCCATTCATTTCAATGGCCTTAGACTACAGTAACTCAGCATTGGATTGCACTGTTTATTAGTTGTTCCCACTTTAGTGGCAAACCACAGTTTTCTGTCAGAGCACAACAGGCCTACCTTGCTGTGGGCTCTTCCTGAAAATGAGTATCAAGCATGGGGCCACAGAGAGGAATTCTACCATTTATCCATTCTTGTGAGGGCTTCAGGCTGTAACTCTCTTCTACAGAGCTGGTAGCCCTTCACATTGAAGGGGAAAATATCTTTTTTCTGGCCAATGGAGTGTACATTGCTTGAAATGCATTTGGCTTCTAGCCAGTTAAAAAGTGACGTTTTATTTGTATTGGCTACTGTGGCAGTATAAGCAAAGGGTACCCCAGGGACTGCCTCCTAAGTAGCTATGATTGCCTCTACATTAGAAAAGCAGTTCACACAGTCAAACAGCTTCCGGAATCATCCCTGAACATTTAGGGAACACTGCAGGATAACCTGTAGCTTCCTCAGGTCTGTCGGGGGAAGTCTGGCTTTTCCAGCTTGTGTTACACACGGGGGTTTCTATGTGTGGTATTCAGGGCAGTCCAACTTTTAGCAGCTTAGCAAAGCAACAAAAAATTCACAAGAAAGGACTGCAGCTCTTCACCCACCGATACAAGCTGCTGCTCACTAACTGAGGAATTATTTGGGATGACTTCACTGCGATGCAGTCACCAAGGCCAAAAAGATATTTCCCTATCGTTACAAATCTCTTTCATGGGAAGCACAAAACATTTTAATGCCTTGCGCATTCTACGCCGTTCACCCAAGAATGGTAAATGCTGGTGAAAGGCATCCGTATGTAGCAGAGAAGTGGTAAAGTATAATGGATAAAGCATGACATGAGGACGAGGAGAGGTTCGAATCTCTGCTCACTCATAAAGCTTTTATGGAACGGTTCAACAAAGCCAACATCCACTTTGATGGCGGTGAGGATAAAATCAGATCGCTCTCACATGTGTAACCAATGATCCTTAAAGACAGGGCAATCGAATAATAGACAATACATCCTGTTAACAATTAAGTGCCATTCATAGGACTTACATACTGAAATTCTTCAGGGAGATAAGGTTTCATTTTTTATTCTGGTTCAGTTCCATTGCCTGCAAACCTCTGTTTAATAGTCTCAGCTACACTATTTTTGCGGGGGAGCTGCAACCAACTGCTGCACCACAAGGATAATCTTAAAGTAAGTCTGATCTCGCCATCTGGTTCTTCTGAGTGGGTAGGTGATAGCTGGGTCAAACGATGCCATCCTGCCATTCAAATATGTGGCATGAACTTTGACTGGTGAAAAAGGAGAAGGTTTTATTGCATTAGGCCATCACAACCAGTACAAAACACAGACGTTAATGCACATACCAATACTGAAAATGCACTCAGAAGACAACATTCTTTTAAATTAAAATTGTCCAAAACAAAAAGAGGCAACATTTTTGAAGGATGGTGAACACTGACTAGCTTCAACACTGAAATCTTATCTACAAAGCCTCCGCAAGAAAAACATCGGAAAAGTCCCTCAGAAAGCCACCAGTTATGATAAAACTAGAGAATACCACAGGTCACCGAACCATACCTGACACCATCCTTCTCCGTACGAACCTTCAGATTTCAGCCCAGGTTTCAGATGGGGCGAATCTGCCATCATTCTCAGCTATGATGCGACTAACAGAAATCAGCACACATTCGTGCACTGCCGGATATTGCATTACAGTTTTGCTATAGGAGTCATTTGCCACAGGAGTATCCTGTGTGGACCAGACAACCCAGGTGGGAATGAGTGCTACAGCACATTAGCACAATATCCAACAACTGATGCAGCCCAACTGTAACCTTTGACCTGGAACTGAAACATACGGAGTCCTTCTGCCTGCCTGTAAATTCTGGAGCTTCAGATAGAGCTCCTATCTGTACAAGGTCATTTATTAAGATGCCCAAGACACCCATCACATGAGCAGATCTGTCCCAGCATCAGCATACACTTTGCGCTAGCAGTGCTGCAAACATCCCTCTCTCTCACCCACAAACATGAACAACTGGCATTCAAATTTACCTTTCAGAATGGCCATCTGGTGTCAAGTCAAACTCTTCCAAATTTTCATACAAGTCAAATTCTGCAGAATTTTATGTTGAATTGGTGGGGGGATGGAGAATTGGAGTCTGTTATTTTGGGGTGGGGTTAACTGTTTTCTCCCCCTAAATATTACTGTAAGCTGCCTTGAACGACAAGGAAAAGCAGGATATAAACAAGTAAATCAACATAGTGGAATTAGTCAGCACGGTGGCGGGCTGACTTCAATTCAGTATCCCACCCCCCAGATTGTGCACCATTTAAAATCTATGATGTTATGACAATCTAATTCATTACATTAGGATTTAGAACAGGTGGGATGGAATTACAATTCCTATTGAGCAAACAAGCTTGAACTGGAAAATCAGCCAGGAAGACAAATTGAGAAATCTGGAACACTACAGACACAAGTTATGTAGCTCCCCCAGTACCCAGCAAGGTCAAGACAACCAAGGAAACTATCTATTTGTATACATTCTCACCCCCATCCTTTGGGGGGCACTAAGCAAATTAGTGCAGGAGGTGGAATACTCATCGCTGATCCATACTTAGTGAACATTAAGTTTGTACACAAACTCAGGTGAAAGAGGGGTTGTGTGCAATGACAGAGAATCTGCTTGACCCAGGTTCGCCCCTCCGACATCTCTGGTTAAAAGCATACAGTAGTAGAGGATGTGGAAGACATCTACTAGAAACCCTGGAGAGTCACAGCCACTCTTGAGTAGACAGTGGTGACTTTGATGGACCAAGGTCCTGATTCTGGAGAAGGATTTATAACTTGCCTTTTTCTCCTGTAAGGAGACTCAAGGTGACTTACAAACTCCTGTAAGGAGACTCAAGGTGACTTACAAACTCCTTTCCCTTCTGCTGCCCACAACAGAAACCTTGTGAGGTAGCTGGGCCTGAGACTGTTCTGAACAAACTGTGACTAGCCCAAACTATGTTCTCATGGTGGAGTGGAGAAATCCAATTCACCAGATAAGAGTCTGCCGCTCACATGGAGGAGTGGGAAATCAAACCTTACTTAACCATCTTTTGAATTGGATTTCAACTAATAGACCAATCGGAATAGAGCAGATTGGCTTTACAAAAGGAAAGACCACCTTGGACCATTGTATGACATTGGAAGCACTTGTGTCCAAATACCTCTATAGAGGAAAATCCAATCTTTTTGCAGCCTTTATTGACTTTAAGGGGGCTTTTGACTCTATTGACAGATCGCTGCTATGGCTTAAACTGCAGAAGCTCGATGTTGAACCTAGGCTTCTCCTATTAATTAGATCTCTTTACAGGAATCCCACCTGCCAGATAAGGTGTACACCATCAGGATCTTTAACACCCAAAATACCTGTTTCTCAGGGGGTAAAACAAGGGTGTGTATTAGCACCCATGCTATTTAATCTTTTTTTGCATGATCTTGCCCCCACATTGAATAGTTTCAACTTTCATTGCCCCTATCTGAACGGTGTGCCTCTGTCTATTCTCCTTTATGCCGATGATGCAGTTTTATTATCAAGAACAAGATCTGGTCTCAGAAACATGCTGACTAAGTGTGATGAATACTGTTCAAACAACAGGTTGGTCATTAACCCAATTAAGTCTAAAATTGTGGTTTTCTCCAATGTTTTTAGACCTTCAAGATGGTCTATCCAAGGCGCTGACATCGAGCAAGTTAAATTGTTCAAATACTTTGGAATAATATTCCATCATAAGTCAACCTGGACCACACACAGAGATAACACCCTTAAAGCCTGCAAAAATTTATCTGCTGCAGTACTGAAATTCTTTAATATCAATGGTGGTAGATTCATACCAGCAGCGTTGACGGTGTTTAACGCTAAGGTGGCCCAGCACCTTTTGTATGGAATCCCCAACTGGATCCAAGCATGGCACCAGAAATTGGAATGCATCCAATCTAATTTCCTATATAAGATCTTTGGCACCCCACATTTGTGTCCCCTATGGTGTTCTTTGTTTGGAATCAGGGCAACATTTATTAGAAACAAGGGCATGGGTTGTTACTTTTAAGTTTTGGCTGCGTCTTTGTTTCTGCACTGACCCTAACAGTTTGTCCCAGTTAGAAATGAGAGAGCTTCAGCTTTCAAAATGGTGGCTACATATTGAAAAAAAGATCTTTTCCTTGGGCTTCTCTTGGGAGGCCCTACAAATGCTCACCGCTCCGGAGATTTACCATTGCTTAAAGACTAGATTATTTGATCAAGAGTACCAATTTCTCCTGAGCAAAGCGCAAAGCTCTTGCTCTCCAATATTCTTTGGGATTATCCCTCAGAAATCTAGCCCTGCTATATACCTGCAACAACTTATTAATTACAATTGCAGATGGGTCATGACTAGAGCAAGGTGTAACTCATTTCCGTCAGTACATCTTCAAGGTCGCTTCTCTGGTATTCCACAAAATGAGCGTTGCTGTCGATTTTGTCCTGATACAACTGATACACTTTCTCATATTCTGCTTCATTGTTCAAAATACAACAACATCAGAACCGATTTGAGAACTGTGTTACCAACAGGATTTATGTTCCTTTCTGATAAAATAAAAATGGCTAAGCTTCTAAATAATTCTAATGTTGAAATCTCAGAAGCTGTTGCTATATTTTTACTCTGTGTACTGCAAGTTGAGCAATAATGATCTTTTTATTGTATTTGAAATTCTTGGCACTGGTTTTATGCCTAATAAAGGTTTTGGATTTGGATTTGGGAAATCAAACCTGGTTCTCCAGATTAGAGTCCACTGCTCTTAACCATGCTGGCAACTAAAAGAAATAATAAAAAACACACATAAAATTAACCTGAAACCCTAATTTCCTAGACCCCCTCCCCACTCCTCAGACCAGCAGCTGTAGAGGGGTTTCCATGGAGGCTAGTCAAATGCCTGGGCAAAGAGAAAGATCTTCGCCATGCACCTAAACCCATAAAGGGCAGGTACATGGTGACTTTCCAAGGGGAGGATGTTCCAGAGTTTAGGGGCAATCACAGGCCCCTTCCGCATATGCAGAATAATGCACTTTCAATCCACTTTCAATACACTTTGCAGCTATGCGGAACAGCAAAATCCACTTGCAAACAATTGTGAAAGAGGACTGAAAGTGCATTCTTCTGCATGTGTGGAGAAAGCCCTCCTGCACACCCCTGCCTGCCACACCTCAAAGGTACCACCATATTTATTTATTGTATTCGTTTTCCATGCTGCCCTTTCCCTCACGGGCTTCCAATATTCCACATACATTGAATAAAACCGCAAGAGGTTTTAAACCGCAATAAAAACAAACCCAGTTAAAAAATAAAACCACACACACACATATAATGTAAAATGTGATGTTATTAAATTCAACCAATTGTTGAAAAGGAAAGGAGTGGGTAAGAGAGGCCAGATGACGGGGAGAACCATCATGGCCTCAACCATGCATCGGGAGGAACCGCTCTGTCTGACAGGCCCTGCAGAACTGCATCGGATCCTTCAGGGAATCAGTGGATAGAGTGTACTTAACTTACACTGTATTTGATTTACATTGTACTTGGCTTACACTGAATCTCAGCAACAAAGGTAGACTGTAAATAAACTAAATAACTGAAAATACTTTTTTTCTGCCCAAAACCATATCTAATCTGGAGGAACCGGGTTTGATTCCCCGCTCTGCCGCCTGAGCTGTGGAGGCTTATCTGGGGAATTCAGATTAGCCTGTACACTCACACACACGCCAGCTGGGTGACCTTGGCCTAGTCACAGCTTTTTGGAGCTCTCTCAGCCCCACCTACCTCACAGGGTGTTTGTTGTGAGGGGGGAAGGGCAAGGAGATTGTAAGCCTCTTTGAGTCTCCTGCAGGAGAGAAAGGGGGGATATAAATCCAAACTCTTCTTTTCTTCTTCTTCTTCAAAATGGATTTTTTTAACATACAACAACACTTGAGGAAAGCAGTGTGAGAATGCTCAGGTGCAAAGCATTTGCAATCCAACTCTGAATGTTCAAAACCCCCAATCCAAAGTCACTTCCTCTAAGTCTGAGGATCCTGCTCACAGTTGGCAAGCCATTTGGGGTCTGAACAAAGAAGTGTTTGAGAGTCCCTGATGCATGCTCAACAAGCGCTCCCGCTGGTCTGTGCACCGTGGAACTCCTGCCAATGTTTGGATTAGGGCAAAAAGATTCTTTGGACTGAATAAGCTCAGAAGAGATAGAAGATGGATTTTTCCCCCTCCACTACTGAAATAGCTGGCACATGTAACTTTTTCAAGGTTTATTTTCTAGCAGCATTTCTCACAGTATTTGGCCAAATACCTTAAGCCTCTTGTCTCTTTCAGCTGCTCGATTTCCAGCTCACTCTGTAGCAATCTGACATCAATGCTACCAAATGCGCAAGAAATAAGGTTGGAAGGTCCTGACCTAGATTCTAGTCCACAGAAGCAGGCGTCAGAACATTAAAAAATGGCTTTTCTGCACTACACTTGACTACAACAGTATGCCAGAGTGAATGTAGAAGGTGCTATAGAGTTCTTAACGCCTTTGTCATTTTGGGGGAAGGGGAGGAGGGAAAACTTTCCTCAAGATTCCTTTGCCTTCACTGTATTTTTTTTTCCTACAGTAACATGCATATTCCCAAGAGAAGGGAGGGGATGCTTTATGTGTTAAATAAACTACTGCTGTTAGTTGAGAAAATATCTCTCCGGCTCATAACCAGTAAGAAAGAAAATCTTCATTAAATGCATCATTACATTTTAATAACAAAGTATGGAAACGTTCACCAGAAAATCCATACAAAATTACTTGCATGCAAACATTTCCTAAGTAGTTCATTTGACTAACCCCCTGCCTTTTTTCTTTCCCTTTCTTTTATCTTTTTTTCCCTTTCTTCCTTTGCTTTTGGTCACATGTTTAGCTAAACACAGATTTGGTATTCCATTGTCAGAATAATTGTCAGCGCAATCCCAAAGAGAGTTAATCCATTCTCATTCATTTCAATGGGCTTAACTCTGCATAGGATTGCACGGTGTGGTATTTTGTCATTAAGTTTCTTCCATTTTATGGATTAATGATATCCAAAATCTCCTACGGTTAACAAGCGAACTGATTTTTTTACAAACTAGGGGTCATGGCTCCCTTGACTGAATCAATTAATCTAATTGACTGAATCCATTAATCTAAGACAGCAGCAGTGGCATAGTGGTTAAGAGCAGGTGTACTCTAATCTGCAGGAACCGGGTTTGATTCCCCACTCTGCCACTTGAGCTGTGGAGGTTATCTGGAGAATTCAGATTAGCCTGTGCACTCTAACACATGCCAGCTGGGTGACCTTGGGATAGTCACAGTTTTTCTGAGCTCTCTCAGCCCCACCTACCTTGTGAGGGGGGAAAGGAAAGGAGTTTGTAAGCCCCTTTGAGTCTCCTTACAAGAGAGAAAGGGAGGATATAAATCCAACGCTGCTTCTTCTTCTAATGTTGGGGCTTCTTCTGCTGTCATCAACGTTTCTTAGCATTATTGTCTTTTCCAGTGGTCCTTGACTTATTAGAATTCCATTATTTAGGGTAAAAAAACCCCTGCATATACTACATCAACAGGTAGTTCATGAATGACCAGCAGTTCACCAGCTGCTGCAGACTCGCTCATGCATCCACTGAAGACCCCAGGAAAGATCATGAAAAGATGTCCTCCTTGACTTTTTAAAAGGTATTTATTTAAAAAAAATTGTCTCTGTGCTGTTGAGCTGACAGCTTCATTTCTGGTTCTTTCCTAGTTCGGGGAGGGAGGGAGGGAGAGGGGGAGGGGGAGGGGGAGGGGGGGAGAGAGAGAGAGAGCGAGCGCAAAACCTAGGGACAAGCCAGAGAGGAAGGGGGCAGAAAAGCTCTGGATATTGTCTTCCCTCTCCCTTTTTCACAGGGTGGGTGGACCACGACCAGATGATGGGCCCCCTTCCCCTCTCCCTAACCCTTCTCCCCAGGGTGGGCAGGACACAACCAGATTACGGGCTCCCTTCCCCTTCCTCCTAGGGTGGGTGGACCATGACCAGATGCCAGGTCCCTTTCCCCTTTTCCCCTCTCCAAGACAAGATTCTTGGAGTATGAATCTGAGGAAAGTAGTTCTGACTTTTAAAAGCTCATGCCCTGAAAATCTCAGTATCTATGATGCTGGGGGTATTTTTGGCTCAGAAGTCGCTTCCATTAAAGAAAAGGTTTATTTCTGCCCCAGAAGAATACAGTCTGCTTACAAAATTTGCCATTAACAGCTCAATCCTCTGAAGTCAGCCTAGTTGGAGGCTACTGATTTGGGCTTAACCTGGGGTTCTGCACTGGATTACTCTTTCATTCTCCTACAGCAGGCAAGATGACAATTAAGACCTAACCAGGGATGACAGAATGTTCTCTGTTTCATCAGCCTTTTGGTACTCTGCTGGCTTGGTAGACTTACATGTATGGAGTATGCTTGCTGCCCATTAATTAGACTAATCCCCTTTTATTGGCTTTAGAAGGGGATTAGGCAAATCCATGGAAGAAAGGTCAGTCCATGTCTATTAGCCATGAAGGTTAAATGGAACCTCCCTGCTCAGAGACAGTAACCCTTTAAATACCAGTGCTGAGAAGAGGAACAACAACAGAGGAAAGCTTTGGTTAACAGACAGACATCTGTATCCTTGTGCATCTGTGCTTCTAGAAAATAGAGACGTATTAGTGAATAAAGATCCACTCCCTTTAAAAATCTCTGACTATAACCAAAAGATGCTTACCCAAGTGCCTAGCTGCACACAGACCAAACACCCAACCAAGCTAGAGAGTTAGCAGGCAGGGGAGAGAGGAATGTGAAACAGCTAGTAGAACAGCTATTTAATTCAGAGAGGGATATCAAAGACTTCATTTCTTTGAAAGTGTGATCCCACCTTGTGAACCTTAACATTCATGGACATAAAAGTAAACAGACTTCAAATCTGTGCTTTCTCCCCCCCCCCCCCGAAATAATATATAGAACAACAATCAAATAAGTACAGCAATAATTAACATGTGACAGTTCAGACCTGTTGTGATCAGTCCCGTAAAGCTGAATAGCGCTGCAACTCAGCTTTGCCTTGGTGTGTTGCCTGTTGTTTATTTTCAGGACTTCCATGTAGCCCAAGAATATTAGTATATAGTTTTATAACAAGGCTGGGGGCCTTCTGATGTAAGCTATTGAAAGCATCAGGCCTTCTAATCGCTCTGGGAAGATTCACAAGATATCCATTGTAACCATTCACAACAAAAATCAAAAGACACACTAATAGCCAATTGATATCAACACAGCTCTCCTCCTGGTAATTAGTATAAGAAATTTTCATCCCAAGAATATATATCTACTTTTATGACAAGGCTGGAGTGATTCTGAGGTCAGCTGCCTACAGCTTGTGGCCCTCCAATCACTCAAGGAAGATGGCACCATTTCTTCCTTGTATGGAATACCCCAACTGTTTAGTTCCCCCCTTCCCCCCCATGGACTCAGGATTCCACTTGCACACATGCAAAGGTCACCTCAGTCAATGTTTCAAACTACTTGCAGCAAGAGAAAAGCAGATAAGTTTGAGTGGCGGTAGGTAGCTGCCTTGAATGATAAGATGGAAAGGGGCAAGTGGTTGCAAGTCCTTCTACGCAGACACATGGATCCCCACCACTTCTCAGTTACTTGTGGGCCAAGTAAACCAAGGAGAAGGGTAAAGTTAACTTTAGCTCAAGGTACTTGCAGTTAGGCACAGCAATGAAAAAAATCCAGGAGAACAGGGGGGTGAGGACAAGGTGTTCACACAACCCTTCTCTCAGCTGCTTAGCCACATAGTTCAACTTTCCACCTCTGTCTCCAAACAACACTCAACATGAGCAGATCCAAAACCCATCCTAACTAATCCAGCCTTGACTAAATAGAAAAGGGAACAAATAAAGCGGGTTTCAATTTCTGTAGGACAAAAAAAATACAAAGGGAATTGTTTATCAGATACGTATGAAACATGATAGATGAAAAAAAGTACGATACCTATGAAACATGATAGATGAAAAAACGTACGATACCTCTGTATTTTGCCTTGCCCATTGTAGTGATAAACCGACTGCTCACGTACACTTTTGTTATAATTCAAATCTGTTAAAAATTATTATCTGTGATTACCCAACACTTGTAGGGCTTGAATCATTCTATCAACCATTTCTATGCTCATTCAACTTCCAGATAAGTTTTCATTAACAGCTCCTCATAAAGCAAATACGTAACTTCGCAATCGAAACACACTGCCGCCGCTCAATAATTCATCCTCCCCCCTCCCGCAGCGTCCTTGACCGTGGTGCATGACATGAACAAGCAATCTGTTGGAACTGACAATAAAAGAGGTGACTGCTCAATCTCCTCCAGGCGCGAAGCGTGGCTGCCTTTGGTTTTCAGGAGAGCACTGGCCCAGCCATCTGTGATGCAGCAGTGTGAGAGGTGGTTCACTGTCTTAAAGGTTGGGGGTGAGTGAGTGAATGTCTAGATTGCAGAGATTGCTTGACATATTCCCCTTCTCAGATGTTGCCTAGACATACTCAGAGAGTTGGGGTCATGAGCCAGCCCCTGGGTACTTACCAGGACACAGAGGACTCTGAGGCAGAACCTGAGGACGCAGTGCAGCCAGAGTTGGCTGCTCCTGGGGAAGACCAGGCAGCAGAGCCAACGCCCAGTCCTTCCCTGCCTGATGACGTGCAGGTGGAGGAGCCTGCAGATCCTCCTGGAGAACCCAGTGATGAGCCAGCTGTGAATAGGAGGCCGAAGAAGAGTGCTCGTTTGGTAGCAAGAGATGGGAAATTAAGAAGTCTCTGCATGATGCATCTGATGAGGACTAACTCCTCACAGAATCTCAGCCTCTTGAACAAGGCTCTCTATATAGGCCTTGCTGTGAGCTTTCTTCTGCCTGGGTGCAACAAGTGTGTAACCTGTTGCTGCTGTATGCCTGGTTGTTTGTTGATTCCTAGTCTGCTCCTCGGTTCTCCTTGACCTATTGGATTGTGACCTGACTATGCCTTGTCTGCCACCTGCCTTGACCCATTGGACTGTGACCTGACTACATTTTTGCTTGCCGCCTGCTTTGCCCTATGGGGTCAGACCCGGCCACGCCCCTGCCTGTGGCAGAACAGTTGGCCTGTCGAGGAAAACTCTTTGTGGAACTGTATCAATTCAGCAGGTTGGAGCTTTTACATATGTCACTACTGTCCAGGACAACAGAATAACTGTCCGTACAATATTGGATTCAATTTTTCATTAATGCATTCAGGGCCCTTCAGTTTGGATTTTTAGGTCCACACCTGCTTGACGAATAAACATAAGAGTGGGAGCCCCGTGGCGCAGAGTGGTAAACTGCAGGACTGAGTCAAAGCTCTGCTAATGATCCAAGTTTGATCCCAACAGAAGTCGATTTCAGGTAGCCAACTCAGGGATGACTCAGCCTTCCATCCTTCTGAGATCAGTAAAATGAGTACCCCACTCACTGGGGGTAAAGTATAGATGATTGGGGAAGGCAATGAGAAACCAGCTCATTAACATTGGGATGTGAAGTATGTGACTGCATGCGATTGAACTCTTAGCCATGCACAGGAACATATAAGAATGAATGACTTCTTAACAGAATCATGAAAAGTGTAGTGATTCCAAGAGACCGTGGGCATGTTATAAACATCAGCGCTTTAGAAGTGGATTCATTATGGGCACGGAACCCAGGCGGCTCGTCCTTGGAATGTTTAGATTATTTATGTCCCCAAATATGATAAGATACGGATGAAATACATGAACTCCACTTTTTGCAGTGTTCCCAATAGCAAGAGTGTTATAAAATTCCATATCTCCTGAATAGTTCTGATGTGAGAATGTTGGCAATTTCATTCTTGAGGTCAGTAATTTCTAATCGTGTTTTTTTCTCACTTGTATTTTTTCTTTATTATACATATCTGTGTGGCTCTGTGAATGTTACTCATGAGTACTGGAGCCTTCGTGGGCATGATATTTTGATTTAATGTTAGCTGCTGCCTTTATTATGTTGGTCTTTTCATAGACTCTTTGTTTTATGCAAAGACAACTAGTCAGCAAAGTCATTGGCTAACCGAGGTGGGTTCAATATAATGCATTAAACAGCCCTCGTATTCTGAGATTTTACTTCAAAGTTGCAGTGAAACCTCACTATGAACAAAGCTCCGGATTTAGTTTGTTAGGCATCACCGTCATCCAAGGAATTATTACTTCAGTCCTTCGTAAGGGAGGACTGGCAGCTGAAAGTGTGAAAAGCTAAATTGAACAGGAATACCAATTTCTTTTAGGTAAAGCACAGAGCTCTTGTTCTCCATTATTTTTTGGAATCACTCCCCAGAAATTCTACCCTGCTACTTACCTGGACCAACTGGTAAATTATAAACTTCGATGGGTTATGACTAGAGCAAGATGTAATTCCTTCCCCTCAGCTTTACTCTAAGGTTGATTTTCTAATATCACCCATTTTGAGCGACACTGCTTGTTCAGTCTCCATATACCAGACTCGCTTGCTCATGTCTTGCTTTACTGCCCTAAACATAATAATCTTAGATCTGACCTGGTTGCATTATTTCCTACAGGATTTGCGTCTCTTCCAGACAAAATAAACATGATTAAGTGACTGAATAATCCTGAGGTAGAAATATCTGAAGCTGCAGCCACATTCTTAATACATGTTTTCCATGCCTTATAATAATGTTCTTATAACTGTAACTTTATTTAATTTTAACTGTTTTGGTTTTTTCCTAATGCCTGTTATAGGTTTCTGAAATCTGGACTACTGAATTTGATGTCACATCAGGTGATAATGAAACTTCTGTGTGTGGATGTTACACCAGAATTATACCAGATGGTTGGCAACATCTCATCCTTCTCCTGACAACATCTGGCTGTTGTAGCCAAAGTGAGATCAGAACGCCAACCCTACCCATGACAAATTGAAACATCCAGTTAGGGCTTAGACACACAACACCTCATTCACAAGTCTTCACTTGATTTTGCAGTTATTAGAGGGGATGAACATGTATTACCAGCCTCATCAAATGAAAAGGTATTTTTCTTAAGGAAAAAAACATGCCAGATATGTGTGTGTGTGTGTGTGTGTGTGTGTGTGTGTGTGTGTGTGTGTGTGTGTGTGTGTGTGTGTGTGTGTGTGTGTGTGTGTGTTTCAAGCTATAAATGATCAACAGAGATTGCTGTAGACTCTGCTTGTGACAGGTACATAAATTTTGAAAAATACAGAGTGCACTATCAAAATTGCCAGCATTGTCAGATTATAATTGAATAAAAGCTTCTTAATTAGGATCCTTGTACTTACGTCCCAATAGAATGGTGTGCCCCCTCCCCACCCTGTTACAATAAATTCAGAGCAAGGGGCATAATGGTATTCTTTTTAGACCAAATGGTCGGAATGAAATAATTGCTTTTTGGGAGCTCACCCTATCTCTAGCTTCAACGGCTTTAACAAGGAAAGCACTTTAGCCTAAGAACAAATGTATGCATTTTTAGAAGGCATTTGCATTGCACTCAACCTTCCTGATGAAGAGAAGTCAACACTGGCAAAACATGGCAAGCAAATAGCTAACCAATGATCACTTTGAGAGTTATCATCGGAGGTGACAATGGAATCCATTCCTTTGTTTTAAGTCGGCATGTTAGGCAAACAGTTACCAAAATCAATGGGATTTCAAAACATCTTAGGTTTTTTGTGCATGTATTTTAAAGGCCTGACTATTTCAGCTGGATTTGAGGCCAGTGACATCTTAGAGACCAATCAGATTTTGGGGATATACGTTTTCAAGAGTCAATGTTCCCTTCATCAGATACCGTACTTTGTCTCTGAAAAAGATGTTAGTACAGTCAGCTGAGGTGCAGGGGACAAGAAAATTGTATGCTTTCGCATTAAAAAATAGTCCCAACAGAATATTAGAATTATCTGTATTGTCGAAGGCTTTCATGGCTGGATTCAACTGGTTGTTGGGGGTTCTCTGAGCTGTGTGGCCGTGGTCTCTCTGTGATGCATCTCTGAAGATGCCAGCCACAGATGCAGGTGAAACGTTAGGAACAAGATCTATCAGACCACAGCCATACAGCCCAAAAAGCCCACAACAACCAGGAGAATTATTGTTCATTTTTATGTGCTGTCTTTGTCAAAACAATTATTTTGTGCATTATTGAACATGGCACTTTGATACTATAGCATTTATGGTTCATAGAATGATTATCACCAATACTTCCAAACTTTCAAGTGGATGGGGGTTGGGGAACAGGGCTATGTAGACACTAAGACCCAGACAGAGCATTCTACAACAAAGAAGGTCCAGAATGTTGAGTTCTGTGGTGGAAGAATATACAACCCTATTAACATCTTTTTTATGACCAATGTGACTGCCTTCTGAACTATTTCCAAAGTCTAATTTATTCCTTCCTGCCCAATATATACAGACTTTCCTCTTTACACTCCATTAGACTTAAGGTTGGATCCTATGGATTTGTTCTTATAATGGTAGCTAAAATGAGAAGGAGCCCTTAAGCCTCCCCTCTGCCTCAGGAGATTTTTTCCCCCTCCAAAATTCTAATGGTCAGTTATACTTTGACTGAGCAGTGCTTTTGCCTATGCAGTTGTGGTGATTTAGAATTTGTGGATACACTTTGCATTTTTCCACTTTTAACTGTATTAAAAGTAAGAATATTCTTCAGCTGTTTTACTTGGGCACTTTGCAGACAGGAAGGTTAGCAGTTCTATAGGGACCCCTAAATAACCTTTTCCTTTATGTCAGAAAAAATAATAATAAACTGGCACCGGAGACTTGTAAAGATAAACAAGGAATCAAATGTTTGTATTTACAGGAACTAAGTAAGGAAGATCAGTCTTGTTTTGGCAAAGAAGAAAATAGAAATTATATATAAGAAGCTGGTTTCTTAGAGGTTACTATTTACAAGTTGTTTCAGTACCTTTTTACAATTGATACAAAGTTCTTCCAGGTGAACTTTAGTGTCTTCAAGTTGTTACAGTCACTTCTACCCAAACTACAACCAGATATCATAGACTCCACACCAAAATCTCCAGGCATTACCCAACACAAAGCTGGCAACCCTATCAAGCCATAACACTGTGAATCTTCCCTCAAAAAGTAAAGAAGCCATAAAAAGGGCCCTGCTCCCTTCCCAACCTTTTACTCACAGAAATTGCAAGTCTGTAATGCTATGGTTGCCTAGCAACAGCCACTGAGGGAATCAGTTTGTTTAAAGTTACAGATGCTCCTTTTATCATGTTAGGTTATTTATTTATTTACAAAAACATGATGTTGGTGTTGTATTTAGATGTTACATATTTCTGCAAACTTGGGATGTTTTCAAGATTTGTAGAAAGATTTGTTTTGCCCATTCACTGCTCTGGTTTTTGTGAATATCATCCGTACTTCAGAAATAAACTGGAAACTAATATGTGGCAGTATCCTCTTAAGATATCACTTTATCACCCTATAGTATAATATATAGCAATCAATCTATGACAAGTCAGAGCAAATCCTTTATTCCTATGAACTCCTACATTTTAAGATATTTTAAGAATCATCTAAATATATAACCCCCTTGCTAAGCCGATGAATGACAGCTGTACGTGGCTCAGCTCAAGTGTAACAGCAGATATTCATTCAGGTGGCTGATACCGTCTTGTTCTTAGTCACTAGGAAACAAAAAGCAGATGGGAAAGCTGAATGATCAACAGACCAAAGTGTAAGCATCCAGAGAGATGCAGTGGCAACTACAGCACTGAGGAAAAGGGTCAACATCGTGGTGTGTAACCAAAATTCCAGATAACATTGTAGCTACAACCGAATCCATCTGCTCACAGCCAGTGTGGAATGAAGGATAGTGTGTCAAACTAAATCTGTGAAACCCATATTCAAATTCAAACTGGGCCACAGAAGATCACTGAGTGGTCTAGGGTCAGTCACTCTCTCTCCACACAACCTGTCTATCAGGTTTGCTGCTGTGAGGGGGGAAATGGAGGGTAAGCCATAATGATGTGTAAGCCATTTTTGGTCTTCACTGGGGAGAGAAACAGGGTATAAAGTTATAAATTAAATATATAACAGCCTGATACAACTTTCACATTCAGATGTAACTTCCCTTAAACATCAATCTGACAATTTTCTGTTGACAGGTAATCTTCCAAACTACTGGACAGATTGCTTTGAAATTTTCACACAACGTCACATTTGCGTGCAGCCAGGTTTCCATACTGTTTCCACACCTCCTGTTGTGTACATGTCACAACTGTGCCCATTATTGTGTACATGCCACACATGTGACAGTTGAAACCACAGTTCTGTTCTGCAACAGCTCCATCTGCTGGCAGTCAAAGCAACACCCTCTAATACAAGGGAAACAACCATACCTTCCTTGAAAACCGCTGCCATCTGGAGTGAAAGGGATGCCCCCCATCTGGACATGGTCCACCCACTTTAGCGGAGGAAGGGGAAGGTGAGGGAGGGTCTGGGGGTTTGCTGGACCAAACACTCTGAAATTTGAACACAACGTAGCTCATGCCTCCCAGCGCCTTTTCCGCTAGGTGATTCGCCTGCAAGGGAAGGGAGTGAAAGGGACAGGTTCAGCCACCTGGACATGGCCCGCCCACCCACCCTAGCAGAAGAAGGGGAATGTTAGGGAGGGACAGGGTGGGTTGCCATGTAAGGGAACAGGAGAGAGGGAGGGGAGCGAGGGGGCCCTTGCCCCTCCCCTCCCTTGCAAGCATTGTGAAATGACACATGTTCGAACCGTTCACTTCCCCTTTTCTTTCTTTTCCACTTCACCAGACTTAGCCACAGCAACGCGTGGCCGGGCTCGCTAGTTCTTACATAAAGGAAGAGCCTGGATTTTGTTCCTTGCTTCATCCACCCTCATATCAATCCAATAAGGTAAGTCACTATTAACTTTGGTGGATTCTACACAGCAAATGTATAATGGGTTGCCATTGTTATAAAGGAACCTGTTTTCCTTTTCCCCATTCATATGTGTGCAGTGGGGGCAGCGATTGGAGCTCACAGAAACAATCCAGGTTGCTTTCACACTGAGAAGCTCTCTCTTTTTATTTCTTGCAACACATGTGTAGCTACGCAGGCATACAGAAATGAACCCCCACAGCCATGCCAATCATCCCACAACACAATTGGCTGCACCTGCATAGCTGCACAAGTGCAACACACAAAAGAAAAAGGGACCTCCTAGCAACAGCAAGGCAATAATGAACATATTTTTGTGGCAGGCAGATTCTCCCTGACTGGGGACAGTGCAGTGGAAGGAAGAGAAATAAAGCACCTTCCGTCTGGCTGTTTGCAAGGGAGCGGCTCCAACCCAGAATTTTGAAAAATAATCACAGGTTTAGCAATTTTCAAAAAAAAATCCCTGGTTGAGGGAAATCAAATGGGGGAAACTCATTTTGGGGACTGGACCTGAGCAAAGTCCCTTCCCAAAAGGCGGTTTGTATTGTAGTCTACACCCATTATACTTGCCCTGTGCAGAATTTACCTTTGTTTCAGAAACAGGAAACACCTAGCAATTAATGGTCAAGTCCTGAGTGAATAGCCATCATTCATGGTCTAGCACTTCATCCATGTAACAGGTAATGTAATGACGTAACAGGTGCTATCCAATCAGTCCTGTGTGCCCATATTTCTCCTAGTTCGTACGAATCACAAAAAAAAGCTACAGAACACAGCCTGCTTTGTTGGAAGAAAATAGTGTGCTTGACCTGAAGCCATTAAAGCTGTTTCCAAACCAGCCCTGCTGGTTCCATAAATATTAAGGATGTTTCCGCTCAAAGAGCATTCCTACACAAGACACTTAAAAAAAAACACCTCCTTGCTTTTCTGATCTCCACAGTTTAAGATCAAGGGGAAAAAAGTCTGCAAACCATTTACCCAAAAGTTAAAGGTACCTTGATGAACTGTGAAACACGACAGCCTAAGCAAACGCCAAGACCAACAACCGGTGTCAAAGAATCTTTAGAAGAAATAAAAGAACAAGAGACAATCTGCAAGCATTTATGCCTCTCTCTTACCCAATGCCAACAACCACGCACCTTTTCTAGCCTCCTTTTATGTTGGCTTTATTATTTCCTTGTCTCCAGGAGAATGGATTTGTTGGCCCTCGTGTTTGGCTGCACAGATTAATGGGGAGAAATCAACAGGAAGGACATTTTCATGTTTGTCCAACTCTTGACTAGGAAGGCCCTCCTGTTTGGGTTTCATTTTCATTTGAAAAAGAAACGGTGTCTGTGCGAGCAGGATTGTTGCCGGGAAGCTAATCCTTGTGTTCATCGTCTGTTTGGTTCCGTCTGATTCAAATTGTACACAGCTTCCCAGAGGTTAATTTTTATTATCGCAATGACAAAGAAGTTACTGTGTATAAAACCTCTCCCTCGCTAGCCAAAAAAATGACTAATCCGAGCGTCCGACTCTTGGAATAGGTATGTTAATGTCAAATGGAAGTCAAATCCCTACAATGGTAGATACATTCAGACACTTACTGGAACTAACTGTTCTTGCTATTTGGAAGCCAGCGAGATTTCTTTCTGCTGAGGGGTACAGAGAGGGAAAAAATGTGTATTGTTTGCAGTTGGGACTTTGGACAATCCATTGTTTAGGGCAGTGGCTCCCAATGTCAGGTACACATACCCCCAGGGATAGGTGCCATTCGGGGGTACGTGAAAAGAATTACAAAATGGATTTGCTAATATGGGAGTACAATTTTAGGGAAAGGGGTTGTCAAGGGGTATGCAAGTGAAAAAAGGTTGGGAACCCCTGGTCTAGGGCAGCGGGAGCCAATCTTTGGGGCAAGTGTACCAAAAGTAACAGGCTGATGCATGTAGATAGTTCCAGTTGCTCTATTTCTAAGGTGCACAGCGAATATAGTCAAAATTAGAACAAAAAAGGGTTGAGAAATGGATCTCAAGCTAGTGCTGGCAGGTTCCCTTTTCTGACTCTTCCTTGGCCTTAGCTTACTCTGTTGGCCCTCTTCTTTCTTTACATGTGTCACACCTCTGTTGCTCTCTCATCCAAACACCATCCTTATAATTTTGTGCCTTCCCTTTCCCCCACTTCCGAAATCTGTGCCTCCAGGTGAGACCTGAGGGGCGACCTGGGGTATCACTGTGGTGTAGTGGCTAACAGTGTGGACTCTAATCTGGTAAGACAGTGTGGTGTAGTGGTCTAAAGAGGGAGACTTCAGGCCAATAGCATGCTAGTATCAGGATTCTGATGTCACACTGTCTCCTCCTTCATTGCACTTCTATGAGCAATACAATCTACTTGTGACCTTGAACACGTGAGTAAAACTGTGAGTAAAATTCTTCAGGAGACTCTGTCAGGGGGATGTTATCTGGGTGACTGAGATGTATTCCTAACTCTATGTAACTGATTGAAATAAACCAGCGCTGCTCAAGAGAAATATGTAACCAGCCTGCAATATGTAACCACTGCCATCTGTGCATTCTTTCCTTGATCTTTACTTTATGGCTTCACATGCATTGTAGGAAACTAGACTTCCCTTGGCACCTCTGCCCCATGAGAAAATTATTACATCTGTTATCTCATGGGGCAGGAAGCCAGGTGCCTCTCTCACTATCTGCCACCGACCTTGGGGCTCCTCGGCTCCACAGACTGTTTTCCACAAATTCTTGGGAAACTGGGAGGAGGATTCTCTACAAGGGATAAGGGGGACTGTAAATGCCAATTTTGTCAGAACTGGCTTTGCCAAGTATGGTGCTTCGATACCTCATCAATAAATGCTGCTGATCAGTACTTCAGAGTCTGTTTATTGGCTTAAGGTTCCAAGACCTAACAGACATGCAAAATGGATAGGGCTACGTACTGTGATCTACTAACTACCATACCAGGGTCAGGCTGTCAGGTGTATTATGGTGAAAAACTGAGGTGCTGGAGGGGCCTTGAAGTACCTGAAAGGATAGGAGTCCAGCTATGAGTTAATAAGGACCTAGCTGAAGCCAAACTTTGCCATTCATAATTGGGGGATTTAATACTGTTTGAACTGAAAGGAAGATCCTGCTGGACCTGCTTTGTAATCACTTTTATTCTTCTAAGGATAAAGAATCACTGCAGCAAACTTATTCTGTTAAGGGAGTGTGGCAGGAGACCCTTGAGATGATCTTGTACACCAAAGACAGTAAACCAGAAGGATTCTATTACCCGCTGTAAAAGTAAAATTAGATATAATTGTTAGCATCAATAAAAATGGCAGTTTTATGACAGTCATTTCACGATATTGATGGGAGAAGGTGTCTTTCATCATCCTTAAATACAGATCAGATCCAAATAAGAGTTCTCCTTTACTTCGAAGGAAAGACAAAAGGACTTTCTGGGGAGGTGAGTATTGTGTTTTGTTTTTTTGTAAATCTGGTGACAGCTTTCCGAAATAAAGCTTCGTCCCTTTTCAAAATGAATTCTAACATCAAGGAACAAAAGTATTAGACGCTGAAACATTAATAGTAACATTGGATAATCCAAAGGCTCAGTTGTCAGAACAGAACAGAAAATAGGGAATTCACACCTGATGGGCCAAATATTGGTACGATTGTTGTACAGTTCTTCACACTGCGACCTTCTGCAAAAATATGGCCTTTGAAGAAGTTTAGAAGGGATCAACCAAGCATTTCTTAGTTACCCGAACCCTCGGTTGTTTTCATCTTCACTGGACTGAACGAGCACTCTGAGGCCGAATTTGGACATAACATGGAAGCTTTGGACATAACATGTGGTTTGTTTTAACTATAGTTAGTTTGTGAAACCAGAATTCAGCTCAGGGAGAAGCATTTCAGTTTCAATGCTGGCAGAGTGTCACCAGTGAACACCCCAGGATTAAGGCATTCACACAACACCATAGTTAGAGAGCTACCGACTCTTGGTTGGGAAAATCCTGGAGATTTTCTGGGGAAGGCAGGATTTGGAGGAGGACAGGATTTGGGGGAGGAGAAGGACCTCAGCTGAGGTATAACATCATACAGTCCACTCTCCAAAGCAGCCATGTTCTCCAGGGGATCTAATCTTTGTTGTCTGGGGATCCGCTGTAATTTCGGGAGATCTCCAGCCCACACCTGTAGGTTTCGTAGACTGATGGGAGCACACTTTTGGCAAACACAGGACAAAATGAAAAGGATCACGGATCTGGCTGTGAAGAGCAAAAGAAGAAGAAAAGAGGGAAGAAAAATGCCAATTCCAGATGTACCAAAGCAGAACACAAACTCAACTGCTTTTGAAAGAGACAGCCCATGATGACCCAAGAATGTATGATCAAAGGCCATCCGATAATTCACAGATTCCATGCTGAATGTTGGTTCGGCAGTGAACAGAGTTGCACCTTACCCAGTTCTGGCAGGGGACCCCCTCGAAATGCTCCACATCCCTGTGCCATTGAGCAAGACCAAGGGATGTGGAGCATTTCAACTGCCAGCTGCTTGTCGCTTCCTGTTTCACAACAGGAAAGGATATCAGGGCACCCTAGAAATGTCAAAGTCTTAACTTATTGTTCCCATAGATATTGTGAAATGTCTTGAGTGTGATGACTGTTTCAAAACAGTATGTGATGCAGGGATGGGATCCAAAAATTTTAGTAACAGGTTCCCATGGTGGTGGGATTCAAACTGTGGCGTAGTGCCAATGGGGCTGGGTGGGGCATGATGGGGGCGTGGCCAGGCTTTCTGGGGGTGGGGCATTGCTGGGCAGGGCTGTGGCAAGGACGCAGCCGCTGCACCGGTCCTTAGACGGGAAACGAATGTACGCAGGCACAGGCTGCCACGCACGCTGGTGCACCTCCTGCTAGACTGCTTCAAGTTCTGCGCACTACTGCTGAGAGGAGGGGTGTAACTAAGACAAAAATCACGTGGCAAAATCACCAATTAGTAGCCCCTTCTCGGCACACACAAATGATTAGTAACCTACTCTCGGGAACCTGTGAGAACCTGCTGGATCCCACCTCTGATGTGATGTCACAGAAGCTGCTGTTCCCTCCAGAACTACTGGACACTACTCCTGGAAAAATGCAAAGCTGTTTGTGAGCATATATTTTAATTGATTAAAATGGGCATTTCAAATAAAATAAGCTGGAATGTCAATCACCATTTTGGGATAAAATGCTCAGCATCTTTGCAAAGAATTATGATCACTGTGGTTTTACAGCCTTTTTAATTTATATCTTAAGACCAAAAACAAGAAGAAAGGGGAAAAGAAAAGGAATATAATTAATGTTTAATGTTTCTGCTCCCTTCTCTAATTATATTGGGTGCTTGCTTAAAGACAGCAAGAATTAAATCTGCAATAAAGCACAGTCAGCTCTCCATATGTTTGGAAGAAACGTACACTTATATTTATTTATGTGCAAATGTGTGAAATAGATTGAAGGCGACATGTTTATGATAACTGATGATACATTTATTCTACTGCAGATTGGATGTGTTCCTCGTGTAGAGATAAATGTCTCCCTTCCAAAGTTCTATTCAGTGTGGTAGCCCCAAAGAAATGAACAATCAAGAAGCTTGCTCATTCAAGCAATTATAAAAGGATTATGGCTAAGCAAAAAATACAAGGCACATATAGAGTACAGAACTGATCATATACAATTTGCAATGCCCTGAAACAATCTTTTCCAGATTTCAGCAAAAAAAAATCCATCCGGCATTGTTAGGGTTGCCAGATCTGGGTGGGAAATACCTGGAGATCCGAGGGAGGTGCCTGAGGAGGGCGGGGTTTGGGAAGGGGAGGTACTTCAGTGTGGTATAATGCCATAGAGTCCATCTTCCAAAGCAGCTATTTCCCCCAGATCAGGGGTCTGCAACCTGTGGCTCTCCTGATGTTCATGGACTACAATCCCCATCAGCCCTAGCAGCATGGCCAATTGGCCATGCTGGCAGGGGCTGATGGGAATTGTAGTCCATGAACATCTGGAGAGCCACAGGTTGCAGACCCCTGCCCCAGATAAACTGATCTGTCACCAGGTAATCAGATGTAATCCCAGGAGATTCTACAGCTACCTCATGGAGTTTAGCAATCTCTTCACAACAGGCTGGTCTCCAACTAAAGTTGGGCAGTCAACTTTAGGTTGGGAAATTCCTGGAGATGGAAAGGTAGAGCCTGGGAAAGATGGGTTTGTAGAGGGGATGGACTTCAATGGGAAATAATGACATAGTGTTCACCCTCCAAAGCAGAAATGTTCCGCTCTCTGAAGATCAGTTGTAATTCTAAGAGAAGTCCAAGCCCTACCTAGAGGCAGGAAAGCCTATTATCAAGTTATGGAGCATTACTAGAGGGGGTACAAGGTCTATGCTGATTTTGTACTTGAGAAATCAAGATCATTGTGGTACCATATATGTTTGCTGGCCTACATCCCACTTGGTGAGTCACAAATGGTGTACTGTAGACTGAATGTATTTACACAAATCGTGATCATGAAAGCTCACTGATAAAGTGAATAATTTGAGGTTCAATAAATGCAATATGTAAAGCTGCAATAGATATAAGGCTAGCACGTGCCATTGTAACTCTCAACATTAAAACACTGATGTTTTGATCTCCTCTAGGAAGTTTTTTTCCCCTGACAGAAAGCTGAATAAAGCATGCCTCTGCTGTCAAAATGCTCAATGAAATGAGCAAAACAATCATGCAGCCCTGTCAAAGGGCAACTGGGGAAACCAGAGTGGAGCAATCATTTGGAATTGGTAGCATTCCATAATGAAAAGCTGGGAATGTGTGTGTCCCCCATGGTCTGCCAGTTTGCATTTAGTCAAAAAAGTGATAGCCCGGCAATGCAGTACAAAGCAGAGTTACACTCTTCTAAACTCCTTGACTTCACTGGGTTAAGACTTGGAGCCTGTGATCATGTTCCATATGTACTTCGCTCCAGCTGCAGTTTCGGTCATTTATGAATGCACTATTTACTCCACAGCTGTTTGCTTTGCAGTGGGAATTTACCACATCTTCTTTTTTACACCTAGGATTTTTCTACCATGAAGTGTCCCTGGCTGAGCTGCCATTTTGTCTGCCCATCACTTCCTTGTTCTTTCTGTGCAACCTCCATTTGCAGATTTTTGGGGTACCATCTTTGATCTAGCATTATTTTGCTAAAGTTTCCCCTTCAGTCATGTTTGACCCTGGGGTACCACTGCAAGCAGTGATTTCATAGGCAAGCCTTTTTTTGTGGGGTAGTTTGCCATTGCTTTCCCCGGCTATTCTTTACCCCCTAGCTATGTACTAGGTGCTCATTTACCGACCAAGGAATGGATGGATGGCTGAACTGACCATGAGCCAGCTGCCTGGATATCTGACCCACAGGGGGATCGAACTCCTGACCATGTGAGTGGCAGGGCAAGCACTTAACCACTACGCCATGCAGCTCCTAATTACTTTGCTAGACCATGTAAATTTCATGTCAATTTCACAAGATCTATCACTTCAGCAATAGGCCTTCAGAGTTATTTTCTTTTTTTAAATGACCTTCTAATTGTTTTGAAATGGTGACTGGGAAGACATTCTTTGGTGTGGGCAGGAGAAGGTGGGGAGGATTGAGAAAACCCAAAGAAAGCATAATATAGATGGAGTTCTTCTGCTTTCCCTGTGAAGGGAGAGAAAAAAATCTCACTTAAACAAGTTGTGGAAACCATGGAGATGCACAGAAGGAAGGAAGGAAGGAAGGAAGGAAGGAAGGAAGGAAGGAAGGAAGGAAGGAAGGAAGGAAGGAAGGAAGGAAGGAAGGAAGGAAGGAAGGAAGGAAGGAAGGAAGGAAGGAAGGAAGGAAGGAAGGAAGGAAGGAAGGAAGGAAGGAAGGAAGGAAGGAAGGAAGGAAGGAAGGCATACAAATATTCACTCTGGGCAGTGAGGAGAGTTTGCAATAATATCTGGTGCAAAGCAGAGGAAGGATCCTTTTAAGCTTCACTGATCTCTAAATGAGAGTTTAAAATTCCTTCTAGTTTCCATAGGAAGGGAGATCACATCAATAGAGCATGACGCAGCCTGTTTACAACTCTGGAAAGTAGAATGGATTTTGTTTAAGCACTTGCCATAAAATAACATGTTCTAATCAATTCTTTAAAAATATGTCTTAAATTAAACAGCTAAAGCAATAGACAGAACTCACAGAACTATACCATCAAAAACATCTCCAAAGATCGATTGTTTGGAAAACCATGGGAGGTATGAAACTTGGTCCCTTGAGCATTAAATAGTCTCCAAAGAACCTCATTCTTTACTGGTTTCTGCATCCTTAAACAAGAGAAAGACAAACGAGAAACTCAGTTCTTGAAATATTTAGCTTTAGAAGATGAGCTGAGCAGTCCAAAAGAAACCATCAGGAAAAAAAAACAGAAAAGAAGGCAGTGTTCTGTTCCCCAAGCAAACTAAAATCAAGTTCCTTGCACTTGGCCAGAACAAAGACCCACAGACAAAAAAAAGTAACAGTTCAAAAATGATTTAATAATATTGAAAGCTCTGACTCCTCCCATGAAGTCTATCTAAATAAAGAATACTTGCAATGCTGGAAACATTTGGAGAAGGTTTGAAGAACTTGCAGACATCAATTCTTTCCTTAACTGTTTCTAAGGAAGTATGTGCTCTTCTGCTCCTGTGCTCTTCTGTGCTCCTGAGCTCTTCTAAGATCTCCCGTTGTCCTCTGTTGGACTCTGTTTCCTTGCAATTCTGTTGAAACTTGATTACTTAAAATATCATGGATCTTTTACACCTTAAACGTCTGAGATATTGCTGTCTCCAGCCTTTCCCAGACACCTGAACTGAAAACAAAACTGTAAGACAGAAACTGCTAACTAATAAGAATGCTATAGTACTTTGCCTCTAGAGGGCTTCTTAAAGGGGTAGGGTATAACTAAGGTTCCCTCACACAGAAAACTGTACAAAAAGCAACTAAGCCCATTCTAACTAAGGGTATAACTGAGGCTTAAGTAAGGAAAATAGTGAGGGTGTCTCTGGGGGCATGACAGGCAGTGAAAGAGCACTTTGGAACCCAAAAATGTCAGAATGGTAGGATTTCAGTGCAGGCAGAGGAAGAAGAGTTGATTTTTATATCATTCTTCTCTCTACTTTAGGAGTCACAAAGGGGCTTACAATCACCTTCCCTTCCTCTTTCCACAACAGACACCTTGTGAGGTAGATAGGACTGAGCAAGTTCTGAGAGAACTGTGACTAGCCCAAGGTCGCCCAGAAGGCTTTGTGTAGACGAGCAGGGAAAACAAACCCAGTTCAGAGTCTGCCACTCACGTGGAGGCGTTGGGAATCAAACCCAGCTCTCCAAATTAGAGTCCACCGCTCGTATGAAGGATTGCAGAGTCAAACCTAGCACTCCATATTTGAGTCTGCCACTCTTAACCACGACAACATGCTAGGACAGCATTTTTACTCTTCGGTGAAATGTGAAGGAATGTCAGCATTTTCTGATTTTTTTTCCCCCGCATGACTGCTGAAGTTTTAAGAAACCTTTAAAACTAAGAGTTTCCCTTCATATTTTTTTGTTTTAGCAATTCTGTTTGAAACAGTCAAGAAAATGGCAATATGTCATGTCAGGTTAAAAAGTTCCCGGGAAGTTTGTTGTATTGTCTTTTACTCCTCGAACCCTGAATTACTGCAAACCCAGCTCGTTTCTCAGCAGTCAACGTTTCGTTAATTGATTTACTTTCTTCAATATAAACTAAAATAGATCTTGAGTGAAAGAAGAGGGGAATCATATTTTCTGGCCAGTACCTCTCAAAAGGTCCAGTTATACATCGCAGGGTGGGTTTGCAGCATCTTTAGCAACAGGGCGTGACAGAAGACCATTTGGTGGAAGTTAGTCGCAGTGACTCTTAGGTGGTTGGGTTAGGGTCAAAACAGCTTGATGATATACCCAGAGAACCGTGATTAATTAACTGGGACTCGCACAGGAACACAAAAGGAAGTGAAAAAACACCCAAACATATGGTAGCACTATCAGCGAGAATCATTTGGGAATTCCACAGCAGAGTGTTCGGATTTCTTAAGAAAAACTGACTGTCAGATGTGCTGATTATTGTTTCATTACTGGAGGAATCTGTCCTTGCCCCCGGCTTGTACCTTGTAAAAAATAATGCTGCCTTTCCCCTCACTTCCCCCTTATTTCAATTGGATGCAAGCCCTCGAAAATGACATATGTGTCACAGTTAGTGCCCAGTGTCTGTCAGGACAAGATTTTCATCTTCTGATCAGCAGCCCGGGTGGTTGTCTAAATGAGGACCTCTGGAACGGCTGGAGTGGTATGAAAGTTTCTCTTCCAGTCTTGTCTCAGTTTTATGGCTTTAGGGTATCAGCACTTTTTTGGAGACTGGAACCCAACTTCAGTTTTTATTTGACTGCTTGCTTGCTATCATGCTCCCTTTTATCCCTGGGGAGCAACAGTCACAATTGGTTGCCCGTTATACAAAGGAAACCTGCCCTGCTTCTGATTTCTGAACTGTTCGAATGGTTCCGAAAGCTGGTAGACAAATTCTGAACTGTGCTTCATTTCTAAGCAACGGGGTCTCCAGAGAGGCGGCATATCCATTTTAGAAACAGATAAATACTTTATCCCACATTAAGAGCACAATGTGCTTAAAATGTCAGAAAGAAGCTGCTAAAATGGCTACATTCAAAGCAGGACCCAAAGTGGTTTACGATAAGTCACACCCAAAAAAAGTCTCCCACAACAAAATCTAATGATACAGTAAAACAGCACTAAACATCACTCATAAAAAGAGCCCTATCCATCTAGTCCAGCATCCTGTCCTACAAATGGTACCAACCAATTCCTCTGGAGGACCAGCAACAGGACACAGAGGCCATGGCCTTCAGAAGAATGTCAGAAGAGCCCTGATGAATCAGACCAGTGGTCCATCTAGTCTAGCATCCTGCCTCACACAGTGGCCAACCAGTTCCTCTGGAGGTCCAGCAACAAGGCATTGAGGCCAAAGCTTTCACAAGACCAGTGGCCCATCTAGTCCATCATCCTGTCTCACTGCATAGCCCCTTCCAACTCTATGATTCTAAAATTCTATATGATTTCCTTCTGTCCATCCTGAATTTGCTGTCCATCAGCTTCATTGCTAATCAGTGGCATACCTGCCTGGGCGCCACTCTTCTGGTCACATGGGGGGCACAAAATCGGCCCCAGACGCGACCAGGAAGTCCTGCTGTCTCATCGTTTTCGCATGCCTCGACCCCGTCCGAGGCACACAAAAACGACAGGACAGCAGGACTTTCTGCTACCTCCAACTGCCCTCAACCCCGCCCGGGACTTCCTACCTCCTGCCCCCTGGCATGGTATAAATAAACCATGGTTTGTTTAATCTCTGGCTCGTACAACAAACTGTGGCTACTTTTCCAGAAATAAATAGTAAATATTGGATTGGGCACAGATTTCTGATCTGCCTCCTAGCAAGGGCCAAGAGGGACAGTGCCACATAATAAACTGTAGTTTGTGAATTCAGACATCACAACAAATTACAGTTAATATGAACTGTGGCTAACAAGGCTATCAACCCTACTTTGCAGGCCAGTTTAATATCAAACAACACACTCCATCTAATAAACCAGCTGCTTTGATAAACCAAGATGTACAATTATGTCTGAATGAAGCTACTACTAGGTCAAAGGTACAGTTGTCAGATTTTTCCTACAGTAAAATTGGAAGCAGATTTGAAGACAGAACACCTGAATAATTCTTAGGAATGTTAGAAGAATTCTGATAATTTTTAGCTAAGATCAGCCACCCACCAGTCCAGCTCATATCTTGCTTTGCTCATTGTGAGCTGGGAACTGAACATTCAGTAAGCTGTTTGGATATGTTCACATTCAGATACCCAGTTTAAATCATTATGTTACTTTCTCAATTTATATTACTATCTTACTACAGTTGCCCCTCCAACCACCACTACTTTTAGGTTTTAAAAGGCACAGTAAAAGAAAATGATTGTTTCGCATTGAGACTTACTACTTTGCTATCCCTGTGTGCCTTCAGTGTCTATCCACAAATACAGCTAAGTTTGAAATCACTTCTAATGATAATTTCTCAGTAATTATGCTGTTGATGACACAGATGCAATAAGCAGGGCAATGTGACTATTACTGATCTTTGAAAGGATGTCTCCAACGATACAGTCATAAAGAAAATATGCACTGCAAATGATTCCCTGCTTTACCATATAAGTTAATCACTTTAACAGTGTGATCACATCGATGTGGGAAACACACTTACAAGCCTGCCAATGACCTGACCGCATAACAAATATGGATACTGCACAGTGATTTGAATCCAAATCCTCAGGGAACATCCAAAAATCTAACAGCAGCTTGTCTCGTGTTTATTCAGGTGAGTTTGAGCAGTTGAGGTAATCATGTTCACACTGAAGTTCTCAGCAGGTCTAGCACATTCCTCAGATGGAATTTCACACACTGTTAACTCCCATGCCTCATATATTTTTGCAGATCTTCAGAAATGTCATGCACACATTTACCTTCTCTGACCATCCCAGCCACTAGGCCAAACTTCCAAACTGTTCCATTGATTCAGAAAGCTGGTAGTCAGATTCCTGCCGCGGTTGATTTGTAAGCTTTAGGGTAACACTGCTGCAGTCTGATCCACGGATTCCCCAGAGAAGTGCCGGCTTCTCAACTGCCATTCTTTTAGAGCATATCACATATTGTTCTCTTTGAACGAGGCTAATGACCTATCATTTCAAGGGCTGCTTTTTATCTCCTCAGGAATACCACTAGACTGAAGCCACCTCTGCCGATATAACTATTCTAAGCTTCTATTATCTCAGAGAGAAGTCACTGTGACTCATTGTGGGCTTGGAGGATACCTCACTGTTCCAGATGATATCGCTGCGCTTAGAAAACTTACCAGCCGGACTGGTTTCCTTGGGATAAAACAAGCCTCCACTTTTTCTTCTCTATTAAAAGTGAACATAAAAATACTCAGTTACTTGATCACACACACTGGTCAACTGAGGGCTCAACTAAATGAGACATACACCGTGAGTTCCATATAGGCAGTTCCCAGCTTTATTTTAATCTGGCTATCAGGCACATAGGGAACTGGTTCTGAGCACAGCCATGAAGTGAAGGGAGGGTTTCTTTTGCTGACTTAAATGGTCCTGGGGAGCCACTGTGTGGCCCACCAGGACAACCATTTCAGAAGCAGCATGTTACCCATGATTCTTGGTAGTGTTTTGACTGCTCGAGTTTCCTCATTCTCCAGCCCAGATGTTTGTATTATTCCCCTCGATAAACTTTATTTCTGTTCTTCGCCTGATCTGGAGCTCAATGTTATTTCCAAGCCCATAGCCTGGCCTAATGAGGGATCTCATGCAATTCCACAGGGCCTGCAAGACAGAGCTGTTCCACCAGGCATATGTTTGAGGCGACCACGGTACAATCCGGCCTCCCACTCTCCCCTCCCTTTATAAGTATGATGCAAGCTGCCCCGAGCCGAAAGGGGGGGGGGGGACCTATTAAGTCTAATGATCTGAGTTGAATTGAATAGTGAGCAGGGACTTGCCCCTTTGTTTATGAACTCTTGTTCTTGCATGGGTCACTGCCAAAATTGGAAGATTATCTTTAAGCCAGGCCTCTTAGTCTTAACCTAGCAGCCCCTTTAGCTAAGGCAGAGGTGGCAGCAGAAAGATTTTCTTTCTCACACTCAGTGTGGATTGGGGCTCCCATTAGAAAAAAATAGCAGCTATATCAGGGGGAGTGTCCTAGGACGCAGTGACATGACTTCCAGGTGAGGACCTAGAAGTGACACCACCACCATACTGTGCAACACTCTAGGCATTCCCTCAATCTCTATGGTATGAACCACAGAGGTTGATACTCTAGGATGCATGCATCCTTAGACCACACATGGTAACACTGTCTAATGCTAGCAACAGCAGTGTCTAATGCAGTATCCAATGCTACAGGTATAGGCTTTTGTTAAAGGTTTAAGTTGATCAAGCAAGGTGGCTTGAGCAATTGAACAGTCACAATGTGGGGGTACCGTCACTACAATCCTGGTCACAAAGATCAAGAGGAATGCTATTTCTTAACCTGAAATGCAACATACATTCTGCAGAGGGAACCAGTTAGGGTTGTGAACACTGGGATGGGAAATTCCTGGAGATGTGGGGACAGAACTTGGGAAGGGGCAAAGTTTGGGGAGAGGACAGAGCTCAGGAGAAATCCAGTGCCATTTTGTCCAAGTTCTAAAGCTGCAGTTTTCTTTAAGGGATGTGATCTCTGAAGTCAGGAGATGAACCATAATTCTGGGAGAACTCCAGGACTCACCTGAAGGCTAGGAACCATAGTAACCATGTCATTCTGATGCATCCAAAAGAAAGCTTAAAAATGAGCGTTTTTTTAAAAAATCCAGCATAGGTTATTATGAACTCTTACCTTGGTTGTTGTGGGCTTTCCAGGCTTTGTGGCTGTGGTCCAGTAGATCTTGTTTGTAACATTTCGCCTGTATCTGTGGCTGGCATCTTCAGAGGTGTATCACAGAGAGAAGTGTGTTACACTTCTCTTACTCTCTGTGATACACCTCTGAAGATGCCAGCCACAAATGCAGGCGAAACATTAGGAACAAGATCTACTGGACCACGGCCACACAGCCCGGAAAGCCCACAACAATCAGTGGAGTCTGGCTGTGAAAGCCTTCGATAACTCTTATCTTGTTCCTTGTGTACTGCAGTAGAACAGAAAAGACCTACCGTACACAGTGTTGATGTGAAAGGAAAAATGTCACACCAACACCAATGAAGCGGACAACATGATGTCATTATTAAGAGTGGCAGACTCTAATCTGGAGAACCGAGTTCAATTCCACACTTGTGAAGCCTGCTGGGTGACCTTAAGCCATCCACAGTTCTCAGATCTTTCTCAGCTCCATCTGCCTCAGAAGATGTTTGTTTTGGGAAGAGGAATTAAATGTGGTTGTAAGCTGCTTTGATCTCTTCAAGAGAGAGAGAAAAAAGGTAAAGGTCATCCCCTTTGTTAGCACCGGGACATTAATGACCCATGCGGTGATGTCACATCACTATGTTCACTAGACAGGTTATGTTTACAGGATGGTTTGCCACTGACTTCCCCAGTCATCTATACTTTACTTCCAGCAACGTGGGTACTCATTTTACAGACCTTAGAAGGAAGGAAGGCTGAGTTGATCTTGAGCTTACAGACCTTAGAGGGAAGGAAGGCTGAGTTGATCTTGACCTTAGAAGGAAGGAAGGCTGAGTTGATCTTGAGTTTTCTCATTTGCTTTCCGTAAAGTCAGATTATGGCACAGAGGTTGTCCTCCAAAAATTGGACAGAAATTCGGAGAGAAGTGCCAATATAGATCAAATTTCATACTGCCTCTGAGGTATGTCCATTCTTGAGCAAACTAATAACATTGCAATGATCTTTAAAGCAACCTTGAAGGCAGATAGCATTATTATATTGTAAACATGTGACCGAGAAATGACATCCTGTACAAATCCATCTGGTGAGTCCATAGAAGGAGATGACATTTGAACGGGAGAATTCCAGTTTCACTGATGACCACTACCCCACTGCCTTCTTATTCCACCAGAGATTCACCCCAGAGAGGCTTACCGCTACACTCTCCCACACGGAGGACCTCATTTTAACTTAGAGACTCCAAAATGAGAGACAGATGAGAAGTTTCCATCCTCATGTGGGACTTCACCTCTCCTCCATCTCTCAGGGATGGAAGAAAAACAGGGAGGCACATAGCGCCCAGCTCTTACAAAATGTCTCCCAAGCTCATTCAGCGTCAGGGGTGAAGCCTCCCTGCTCTTCTCTGCAGTGGTGTCAACATAAGAGGGTAACCTCACAAAAGCCTCACATGCTCTGCTTACCCTGACACTGCTTGCTCTGCAGCGGGGACTCCCCACATTTCTCTGGTTACAGAAACATGAGGAAGTCCTTGTTGCTTGCTTCAATCCATCTGTTTTTGTGTGTGTTAGGTTGTGCACCGCCCAGAGCCCTTCAGGGGAAGGGCGGTATATAACTCTGATTATAAATAAATAAATAAATAGATAGATAGATAGATAGATAGATAGATAGATAGATAGATAGATAGATAGATAGATAGATAGATAGATAGATAGATAGATAGATAGATAGATAGATAGATAGATAGATAGATAGATAGATAGATAGATAGATAGATAGATAGATAGATAGATAGATAGATAATCAATCAATCAATCAATCAATCAATCAATCAATCAATGGCACCATTTCTACCACCACCACCACCATTACCACCACCTCCTGCTTCTGGGTCGTTTAGGGTAGCTATGATGGTTACTACCTTTTATGCATCCCTTTAATTTTATTTTAAAACTGTTTTAATGTTCCATCACTACTACAATGGAAAGCTATTACTAAATTTATACACCTACCCACCACTGACCCCCTGGAAGTGCCCACAGAGGAAAAACTCCACACTTCTCCCACTCTTCAGAACTACAGCACCTCTGGGATCTGCAGCATAGTGAGTTTGGAGGGGGAGAAAATGTGCCCATGACCAAAACTCTGCCCCAAAGAAGTTGCATGCTCACCATGGGGCAGACCAAAAGTGCATAACAGGCAAAAGCCTCACTTAACGAGGATCTTTCACACTTCAGAGATGAGGCATCTGCCTCTGCCAGACTCAAGAGAGAAGGATAGATCACCGATCAAGACCCATCAAAATTGTTGGGAACAACATTCTATGACTTTTGCACATAAATAACTGTACACAATATTTAAAATGAAGCAGCTGCACCAATATAGGGGCATGTACGCTACGGCCGGCAGATGGGCCACTTAAAGTGAGCGTGAGGAAATATGTGGCACTGGAAATGCAGAGGAAAAGGGGAACAGCTGCCTTCTTATTCCACCAGAGATTCAACAAAAAGCAAAACTTTTAAAGAGTAAAAATAAATGTTATGTCCTACAACTTCACTCAGCGTGGAGCCTTCCGTCAGCCTTTCTCTTGAGGGAAAGGTGCTTCCACCAGAAAAAGAGAGCTTCACCCCAGAGAGTCCCTTCTTCCAGAGGAAGTCTCCTCAGTTAGTGGAGCATAACCATAGAACAGAAGACATCTGAATGAGCTGTCTCGTTCTATCTGAACAAGAATCAATTCTGTCGTCGCGCCAATGGAATTGGAAGCATTTTGTCCGGCTACTGGTGGCTTGCTGCCATTGTCCATCACGAACACTAGGCACTGGACCCAACTTCTTTCAATACCTCACAGGGTCTGTCGAGGGCAGACAGTTTGATCATATTGGCTCGAAGCTAATGAAAGCTGTGCAAGAGATTGTTAGGCCAAGAAGCAGCCAATCTACGGAGCAAATAGGAATCGGCAGGAGCTAAAAGCTACTATTAGGTCCCATAGCAACCAACCAAACCGCCGCCCTCCCAGAAGTGCCTCAGTCTGCTTCAGTGTTTTCCACCTAGGATTCGATGGCGCAGCTGATCAGTGTAAACATGTTTCCCTCCCAACTGCACCGGGGGCCTTTGGTTTTCACCTATCCCCAACTGGCATCTCTGTCTGAAGCGGAAGGCAGACACCGGCCATGCTGTTCGCCGCACAACGACAGGCGAACAAAAGAACAAACATGCTGGAGAGATTTAAAACACGGGAGCTTTGGGACCGATGTGAGTTTCCCAGTGCCTCTCTGAACCTCCCACGAAATACAAAAGCTGTTATTCTCAGTGAAGGTAGCCAGTAATGAATGGCGGTCCTTCTGTCGCTCAGCAAACCCTTGGGGAGTCAGGCAATAGAGTGTGGCACGCGGGACACAAGCCACACACACACGAAATATCATTGGACAGATGTGATTTACATACTGCCAGGTATTATAACCTCCACCGAGGCCAGGTGATGTCTGGAAACTGGCAATTCTTTATTTATGCTAGGCATTGTATTTCAAAGAAGCTGTGATGGCTGTTGACCATTTTTAATATATTAGTAATGTCCTTTGTCTTTTACACATCCTCGTGATTCTACATCAAGCAAAGTAGTGGAGACAGATGGTGCCGCTCTCCCTTGAGCATTCGACAGTAAATACCAAAGCATCCAGAAAAATTTCAGTACTGCACCCCCTCACACAGTCTCTTAACCTGTTGATAAATGCAAAACGCACCAAAATGAATAAAAACACTCGGAATTGTTGTCAGGTTTCTTAGTCAAGGGAAGTAACTTAGTGTTTTGGTTCCTAAAGAGGAACCCCATGGTATGTCTCTAAATGTAGATGAAATAACTAGGTTGTCCCGGCTTGAGCTGCTGGGACAACAGGGAGTTGAGTCCAGTCTGAGAGTCAGGTTCTAGCATCAGAAATCCGGTCCGAGGGCCAGAATGCCCAGAATCCACAAGTCAGAGGCAGTGGCATAGCGCCAAGGGGGCGTGGTGGGGCACGATGCACCGGGCATGTGCCGGTGCGGGGGCATGGTGGGGGCGTTCCGGGGTAGGGGCATTCCAAGGTGGGGGTGTAGCAGGGGCACAGGACACAGGAATGCCCTGGGTGCAGTTCTCCCTCACTCTGCCCCTGGTCAGAGGAAGCACTGCAACAGTCATGAGCTTTTTTGCGTCCAGGCTGGGATATTCTGTGAACCTGTGAACCTGCTTGATATAGGCTGTTCCAGCAGGTTAGGCTTCATCCTGTGAAAACTCTGCTTCCCCCTGCTGCAGAAGATGCCTTCTCTGAGCTAGCAGGCACACACTTCTTCATTTAACACACAACAACTCCCTCTGTCTCTGCCTTTGCTGACATGTGGGCTCAGGTGCTTCTACAGGTACTGAGTTTTGACCTGGCTGTTGTTCATCCTGTAAAGCCTGCAAATGCCCTGGCTGCTCCATCCAATCACAGCCCTTGTTGGTTCCCAACCTGGTCTGGGCTTACTGGGCTCTGCTCATCCCCTGAAGACTCATCACTCTCCAGGGGATGGCCCATGACACCGGTACTGTTCTGCTGTGTTTGGTACAACATGTAAAGATTTCTGTAGAAGAGTTGGATTCACACCCCGTTTTAACTTCAAGGTGGCTTATGAACTCCTTCCCTTCCCCTCCCCACAAAAGACACCTTGTGAGGCAGGTGGGGATGAGAGAATTCTGAGAGTACTGTGACTGGCCCAAGGTCACCCAACAAGCTTCATGTGTGGGAGTGGAGAAACAAATCTGGTCCACCAGATAAGAGTCCACCAATCATGTGGAAGAGTGGGAAATCAAACCCAGTTCTCCTGTTGCAGCCATTTTATGGTTGTCAGACTTCCAAAAGTGACCACAGCTAAAAGAGGCCAAACGAAACAAGATGCATGGAGAGCCATGAATGGATTGGGCCATAGTTTCTTTAAATGAACTGACACCTGCCTTTACCTGTCTCTCCACCTCCCACCCCCGTTCCATCCAATTGCTGAGCAAACACAGCTGGATGAATTGGTGTGATGTGTATTAGGAAAATGGAAGGAGGAGAAAAGGTGAATTAAAGGAACTGCCCCACCACCCCAACCTGAATCCAAATGGGGTCCCCTCTGACTGGCTGTAACCCTTTAAAGACTGTAACCCTTTAAAGACTTGCTCACGTCTAGCCTTCAGAGTCCCGACAAAGATACAGTGTGTAACAGACTTCCCTCTGTGATACACCTCTGAAGATGCCAGCCACAGATGCAGGCGAAATGTTAGGAACAAGATCCACCAGACCACGGCCACACAGCCTGGAAAACCCATGACAATCCAGAGTGGAGGGGACCCGGCATCCCTAGTGGAGGGAGGGGGAGGGGAGGGAGGGCTGGCATGCAAGGGAGGGGAGGGGGCCCGGCATCTGGTTGGGCCTCCTGTACTAGATACATATATAGATTAAATTTTCTAGGTTGCTCGTCATGGCAGACAACCTCTCAGTCTCACTCAGTACAGCAATGAGACCAAAATTGGAAAGGGAGGAGAGAAAGTCTAGAGCATAGGTGTCAAACTCGCAGCCCTCCAGATGTTATGGAATACAGTTCCCATCATCCCCTGCCAGCATCATGCTGGAAGGGGATGATGGGTACTGTAGTCCATAACATCTGGAGGGCCACGAGTTTGACAACTGTGGTCTAGAGAGAACTGTGAGAGAGCATAACTCAATGCTGTGACATCACTTCTAAGTAATAACCTGGAAGTGATGTCACAGCATCACATAATTACATTTCCCTCCAGTCTCCATTCCCAAAACGTTTCTGCCTCCAAAAGGCTCCTATAAAATTTCAGAGGGGAGTTGGTACAGAAAGACAATTACTATGAGGAAGGAAGGAAGGAAGGAAGGAAGGAAGGAAGGAAGGAAGGAAGGAAGGAAGGAAGGAAGGAAGGAAGGAAGGAAGGAAGGAAGGAAGGAAGGGAGGGAAGAAGGGAGGGAGGAAAGGGAAAGAGGAAGGAAGGGAAGGAGGGAAGGGAAGGAAGGAAGGAAGGAAGGAAGGAAGGAAGGAAGGAAGGAAGGAAGGAAGGAAGGAAGGAAGGAAGGAAGGAAGGAAGGAAGGAAGGAAGGAACGGGAAGGGGAGGGGAGGGGAGGGGAGGGGAGGGGAGGGGAGGACGAGAAGGAGGACGAAGAGGACGATGACAACAACAACAACAACAACAACTATACCCAAAGGCTCCTGGCTGATAACCCTAACATAGGAGGATATTGTACTTGGCCAAAACTCTGAGTAAATTCACCAAAGCTGGAAAGGCGATGAATCATTACAAATGGGCAAACAGAGAGTAATAAAAAATACATTTTTCAGCACATCTGAGATCTTCAAGAACCACGAGAATGTGTGGGGGCTGCATCCTCTATGATGCGCTCATATCTTCCCTCACTTCCTGATGGCTCCAGCGAACAAAAGATACTTCGACTAGCTTGTCTAGATTGCAACTTAATCATAAGAAGCTGTCTTCTGTGGAATTAGATCTTTGGTCTATCTAGGACAGCACTGTCTACCTAACACCCGTTCTCCGGGGCCTCAGGTCTTGCATATCTGTGATAATGATCCCTTCAACTGGAGATACCAAGGATAGAATCTGGGACATTATCCATGCACAGCAGATCCTCGGCCATTGAGCCACACCTTTATTGCATGTCTTCTGTAGTAGGGTGCAAGGGACCGTCAATATCTCACACATACTGTTCCATCACTTCCAATGAAAACCCTAAAGTGAAATGGGGTAGCTCCAACAGTCACCAGAAACTTTATGGGAGAACCATAGAGTTTTTACAATTCCTAGAGCTACCAAACATCAGTTCTGGGTTCTTCCAGGAGGTGATGTAATAGTGCATGTAAAGCCATTTTTTTTCCTCCTCTGACCACTAGGAGTGGGGCTGGGGGACTGGTCTACCAGGGGACTGGCAGACCTACTCAAGGGGATGCTATCACGGAAAAGGTGTGCAGGTTCATGACATCTGTCTTAACTCCTTTGAGATACCAAATTACGTGCTGAAAGGCTTCCTGAAACAAGTGACAAAAGTAACCACAGCTATTTCTCAAACCAAAACCAGTATTGGAAGCCTCTTACTTAGCAGGACAACAAAGCATTTAGCCAATTGTGACATGCAGTAAAATACTCTTCTCTGCAGTACTGGTTAAGGCCTAATGCTTTTCCCATTCCTAAAGTTGTTTCATTTCTCTCAACTACTCATGAATAATGAAACTAGTCTGTACTGATAAAAATAAATCTAATGGTTCAGGGGACGGGCAAAGGCTGATAGAATCAGCTGGAGGGGGGAAAGGAAAATGTGTATTTCACAAAAGTGTCGACAATATGCTGACAACCACAGCCACTGAGCTATGCCTTAAGTTTATAAGCTTCCCAAACAGATAGTAGAAAGGAATATATTCTTTTTTGAATTCTTGCACAGGGCTCACTTCCATTCACTTCAAACGCATGGCAGAAGGACAGGAATTTATCCTCTGCCTTTTATAAAAACCTCAACACAGGCTTAATAACCTTCTTAATACTGTGGGATTTCCTCTCCAATGGCACTTCTAGCCTCAGAGGCAACTTGACTTTCTGGAAGTTTTTTGGGTGGGTGGGTGGGTGGGGGTGGGTGGGATGCACACAGGTGGGTATAAAAATATCAGTGCAACAAGAGGATAAGGAAATGTTGCTTCCAAAAAGTGTCTTGCTTTCCTTTGCAAAAGGCCACAGAGACATACCCTGTGGCCAGAGTCAAGCATAGCTTGGGGGCTTTCCTCTTACACATAACGTTGCCAGGTGCATGCTTGGAACCTATGGGAAACTTTGAGGGTGAGACATAGGAGAAAGTCATTGTTGATACCTGAGTGACCCTTCTGGCTCAAACCTGGAAGTGATATCTCCAATCTCTAGGATGTCATTGATCTTTGTGGTAAAAACCATAGAGACCAGCAATAGGACTGGATATGCGACTATCTGACTTGCACTGTCCCCCAATGCTGCCAGTAAATGACAACATATTGAAGTTCATAGCAACAACATTCAGTTAAAGGTGACAAACTGGGTTATAGTAATTTCACTGATTACTGTGAATACCCACTTACTAGCTGGGCCAAGAAGCCTCTTATTTGATCCTGACGGCCACTGCCCTGAAGGTAGTAGGGGGATTTAAATAGGGAAAATGTTGCATCAGAAAAGGTTACCCCATGCCATTGTTCATTTTAGCTTACTGCCCTGGTTGCAGCCTAAAAAGTCGGTGTGTTTCTAGAGCCACTAAGTCTCAAAGTCTGGATCTTCCCATAGTTGGATCTTGTACTATTGTTGCACTACAGCACCTATTCACCTCCCAGAAGAGTATCTTGCCCATGCAATAAAACCCAGGTGTGAATGATTCCTACAGGGCAGCAATAGCACAATATCCAACTATGGCCCTTTGAGTACTTACTGTTTGTGGCACTGCTGTGTGCTTCACAGTGGGATCTCCCCATGCTTACACACGAGGAAGTGCCCCACTGCTTCCCCCCAACTTAGCCGCCATATTTGCCTGCTCCCTCCTTCCAGGTTGGGAGGTTGTTTGCCGCCTGTTTTGACTTTGTTTTAAAGTCATTTTCATGAGCTATCACTTCTGCAATAGATCAGAAGTATTAAAAAAATGTTTAAAGAAGATCCTCTGGAAATGCCAGCAGGGGAATGGGTGGAACTGCCCTGTGTAGGTGGGAAAAGGTGGGGAGGAACAGAAAACCTGAAGGCAGCAAAACACATATTGGTCCGTATCCTATTTCTGTGCAGGCAGAGGGGGAAAACCACACTTTGCCTGCTTTCACAAATGGTGACACTTCTCTGATCTGCAGCATGGTGAGTTCTGAAAAGGGGCAAACTTGTGTGTAACTTAAAATGTAACCCAAACTGAATGTACGCTCTATGCAAAGGAGACAACAAGTGTGTAAATGGTCGATGCTGGATGCAGCCAAAGGCAACAGGATGAATGGAGAATGACTAAGAAGCAAATGGGTCCCAACAGACACATTGGCTACCAATCTTGATCCTCCTTGATCTGAGATTACAAATGCCTTAGCAGACCAGGTACTTGGGAGCAGCAGCAGCAGCAGCAGCAGCAGCAGCAGCAGCAGCAGAAGGCCATTGCTTTGACATCCTGCATGTGAGCTCCCAAAGGCATCTGGTGAGTCACTGCGAGTAGCAGAGTGCTGGACTAGATAAATTCTGGTCTGATCCAGTAGGGGTTTTTTTGTATGTTCTTAACAGATAATTATTTGTTCCAGATTTCATCCTGCCTTGGCTTTCATTTGGCAATCCCAAGGAGCTTTGGTGGAGTGTTGTGCAGTGCAGTGATGTCAGTTCTGGAGGAAGACCTGGGAGTGACATCATCCCCTCACAACACTCTAGTAATTCATTCAACTTCTATGAAAAAGACCATAGAGTTTGGTGAAATATCGAAAGGGTTGCAGTTGCAGCAACCAGAAGTGAGGTTGCCTCTTTTGTGATGTCATCTCCCCTATTTTATCTCACTGTGAGAATGGGAGAGAGCTCACAGGGGTGGGATGTCCCCCACTGTGGACAACCTGGTAAGACTATGCCTTTGACTTTGTCAGTGGACTAATTTATTTGAAAAGTAAAAAATCCAGGGAGAAGCACAGCTTCAAACTGGAAATTGAAAGCAATAATTTCTTGTTCATGCAGGTTGTCAATTTGTATCACTAGCAATTTTCCCCAGGACCACTCTAATTGGTTGATACATATGAAACTGATATTAAAATGAGTATGAAGAATAAAACTAAATCAATGAATGTCTTCAAACAGAAGATAAATATGACACAACATTACATGTAAAACTCATACCTAATAATCAGTAGTCATGGTCCACCATATGTCTGGTTGCATCCACATTTTCAAAACATGGAAATACAAACAATTATACATGTAAATAAACTGTTTGAACCTAAGATTCATCATCCAACTGACTGCAGGACTAATTGATATCTAGAAATAATGGAGCTGAAAGCCTTAAAATACCATTAGTGTGGGTGTGTGTCTTTGTTTTTTTTAAACCCGACCTAACCTAATAGACAAAATCAAGCAGCAATTAAATCTAATGGGAAGAGAAGATTCAGAAATTAGGTCTCAAGGATTCTCGTATAAGACTTAGGAGAGACACAGATATCAAAATCCTCAGTGGTGTGACAGATGTAAAGATTCCCAATAAGACCACACAGCAAACAGCCAGGTTTCGCTGCCTTGGCAGAACGTTCAAACCAGTCTACAGGGGGTACATATATAGCCACTATCAGACAACTAAACCATATATATGAAAACCATTCTGTTACCATCATCGTATTGCATGTATACAGCTTAGAATGAAATATAAATATACTAATACAATTACAGAAGCTCTTCTACAATCTTATTGGCAAAACTACCCATTAAATGAGAAACAAAAATGGGAAAAGCAAAGACAGTGCAGGAAAGCTTAGGTCAGTGTTGCCAGAGATGCAGCGACGTCACTTCCAGCACACACAGGAAGTTATGTCAGTGTGTTTCCAATTACACAAGGATGCACTGGTATTTGGGGGGGAAAAAACTCTATGGGAGAAGTCATATTTACCATTAAATTTTTGTCAGAGTATCAGAATGTCCTACATTACTGGTGACACAATTACATCACTTCCAGTGCAAACCAAAAGCGACATTACGGCACCTCCAACAAAGCAGGGCTAGTTCTCCCTTTGGTGACGGTAACTCCCCCTACCTAGCCAGGTGAGTGGCTATGTGGGCAGGGGGACATGATGGGCAGGGTCCTCCCATCTCGTGACGGGGGACTTGCAAACCCTGATTACTGTAAACCTCAACATACACACCTGACTGCAAATCTATTTGAAATCTGTGACTTCGCTTCTGAGAAAGTATGTCGCAGATCAGAGCTTCAGCAGGGTATTTAGAGATGTTCCTTCGGGGAAGTTTTAATAAGAGGTAGAGTTTGCTGTCTCAGAACCTCCTTTCAGCCTTGTTTGATTCCCACAATAATTTTCATCTGCTGCTCCTGTTATGAGATGTTCCAGGGCCAAAACAGCCATTGGATAACAATGTTAACAGAGATGCCAGCCCTAGGCTAGAAGTTCCTGAGAACACTGGGGGAGGGAGACTTCTTGGAAGTCACCTTCTGATCTGAAACAGGAAGAAGCATCATTAGCTACCTACGTGGCATCAAGCTGCAACTGACTTGTGGCAACCCCAGTAAGGGCATCCAAGACAAGTGAAAAAAGCAGATACACTCTGCCACTGCCTTTCTCTGCAGAATCTGCCTTGGTGGTGTCCCATCCAAATACTGACCCGGGTTGGCTTCTGAGGTCTGATGAGATCAGGATATACCACGCTTCCTGCCCCCATCCCGTATCACAAGGACAGAATTTTCGCTAATGAGCACGAAAGAGACACCCAATGCATTCAAAATTGTTTTCCTGACCGAGACCACTCAGACGCCTGCCCCTTTGGCATTTCAACACTCTGTCCCTGCCGTCACCACATGAAACGAGGGGACGGCTTTTTCTTTTGATGCTTCCGCCCTGAACGCTTTGCTGTCGCAATCCCATTTTGAAAACTGTCAGCCTAAGGCCAGGTTTTCGCTCCCTTTTCAATGGATAAGTACAGGGTGCAGTCAAATGCTGTTTAAAAGCATGGCAGCAGGACGTGACACAGATAGTTCTTTGACTGGCACTCTCAACAGTTGTTCCCCGCCCCTTTAAAAAAAGGCATGCAGGGCCTGATTCTGATCAGGGCACAGTGGGAAGGATGTCAAGCATTCCCTCCCCAGGACTTTCTCCTCAGTTGAAACTGCCTTGGAGAAACCCATTCACCCCAATATACTAAGAACATAAGAACATAAGAACAAGCCAGCTGGATCAGACCAAAGTCCATCTAGTCCAGCTCTCTGCTACTCGCAGTGGCCCACCAGGTGCCTTTGGGAGCTCACACGTAGGATGTGAACGCAATGGCCTTCTGCGGCTGTTGCTCCCGATCACCTGGTCTGTTAAGGCATTTGCAATCTCAGATCAAAGAGGATCAAGATTGGTAGCCATAAATCGACTTCTCCTCCATAAATCTGTCCAAGCCCCTTTTAAAGCTATCCAGGTTAGTGGCCATCACCACCTCCTGTGGCAGCATATTCCAAACACCAATCACACGTTGCGTGAAGAAGTGTTTCCTTTTACTAGTCCTAATTCTTCCCCCCAGCATTTTCAATGAATGCCCCCTGGTTCTAGTATTGTGAAAAAGAGAGAAAAATTTCTCTCTGTCAACATTTTCTACCCCATGCATAATTTTGTAGACTTCAATCATATCCCCCCTCAGCCACCTCCTCTCCAAACTAAAGAGTCCCAAACGCTGCAGCCTCTCCTCATAGGGAAGGTGCTCCAGTCCCTCAATCATCCTTGTTGCCCTTCTCTGCACTTTTTCTATCTCCTCAATATCCTTTTTGAGGTGCGGCGGCCAGAACTGGACACAGTACTCTAAGTGCGGTCGCACCACTGCTTTATATAAGGGCATGACAATCTTAAATTTCTCACTGCTTTATATAAGGGCATGACAATACTAATTTCTCACTGGCCCCTTCCACACACGCAGAATCATGCGTTTTCAAACCACTTTCACAACTGTTTGCAAGTGGATCTTGCTATTCCGCACAGCTTCACAGAGCACTGAAAGCAGTTTGAAAGTGCATTATTCTGCATGTGTGGAAGGAGCCTTACTGGGGGAAATTAGCATCTCCATGGGACTTATTCTTGTCAAGAGAACTGAGAGGGAAGATGGTGGCTGGATATCTTCCACTCTTACAATTGAACTCTAGGTGATATTGAACTCTAGGCAATATTGATCAGTTCGCCTGGAGAAAATGGCCGCTTTAGAAGGTGGACTGTATAACATTTTATACTCCATTGAAGACTTTCTCTTCCACAGTCCATGTCCTCCTCAGGCTCCAGCCGCCAAAATCTCTTAGGCTCATTCCGCACATGCAGGATAATGCACTTTCAAACTGCTTTCAGTGCTCTTTGAATCTGTGCGGAATGGCAAAATCCACTTGCAAACAGTTGTGAACGTGGTTTGAAAACGCATTATTTTGCGTGTGCAGAAGGGGCCAAGGTATTTCCCAACTCAGAGCTGACAGCCCTGATTCCCCATATGCCTAATTTACAGGGCAGAGGGGAGGGGGATGCCACTGGAAACTCCTTGACTGGCCCTACATGCAAAATAGCATAATGTGAAAGAAAATTTTTGTTTGGCTTTCAATCGGCTTCTTTCCTCTTCATTTGGATGACTTTTTCCTACTAAACATTGGATGTATTTGAATATTTTCTGCTTTAATTTTCACAATCACTGTAGAACGCATAAGGTGGGATCCTTACAAGAAGTGAAACTCTGCTGATGGAACTAATCTCCCATCATACCTAGGGTTTCCCACGCCAGAAGTCCCTGGAGTTTGGGGGGGGGGCGGTGCCTGGGGAGGGTAAATGTGGGGTAGCCAATTCAGCAGGTATGTGATGCCATATATCAAGGGTCCCCCACTTTTTTTAGCATGTGGCCATGTTTGGAGTTATGAGAGATGGGGGTGAACACCAAGTCAAAATGGTTGACTCAGGAAGCATAGTGAAATCCAACACAGTTGCCTCAGGAGATGGAGACAAATGGAATACCTGCCTCTGTATGCCTCAAAGAAACAAGAAATCCTAAAGGGTGAATGAAACCATACAATGATTAAGGAAAGCCCAGATGATTACCAATCCCCCAGATCTTCCACTAGAAAGAGGGCAGTGAATAACAATGGCTCCACACACATTCTGAAAAACTCAGTGGGCCCCAAGGGAAGTACTAATGGGTGCTGTGTTCCCCATGGCCACCATGTTGGGGAATCCTCTTATAGATTCTGCCTTCTGAAACTACCATTTTCCATCCCAGTAGTCTGGAGATCACTTGTAATTCTGGGAGATCTGCAGGCCCCATCTAGTGGCTGGCTTCTTTACAAATGGCTGTTGCCTGTCCCATTATTGTCAACTGAAGAGAATTCATTATCAGAAAATAATAATAATAAGGCACATCAGAGGGTTCTTTTTCATTTTGATGACCTGAATATATCCATAAGGATAGTTCTAGATGCTCCTGTTGCTGAGCAACAGAAGAACCGGCCTCTGAAAGAACATGGTAGAAGAAGGGCTGTGAAAAGGAGTCGGGCTTTGTTCTTTTCGGTGGGGAGGAAGGAAAAGGCTAGCGCCAACTCAAAAGCTTTGAAATACTGAAGAGAAAATGAGGGATATAAGAGATGCACAAAAATTATATCAGAAGGGAGAGGGAAGGTAATTTGGTCATTACAGGCTCAAATGGCTGTCTTCGCACCCAGGCTCCTTTTCATCCTAGCTGCTTTCCCAGAGCATTGCTTTAAAGACGACTACAAATAAATAAAGACACAAACAAATACATAAATAAAATCTGGAAACAGGCCCACTCATTAGGCTGGGTGATTCACAATGCAGTCTAAGAAATGCTACATCCTCTTAAGTCAATTGAAGTCAATGGGCTAGATGGATATAACTTGGGGTTGCCAGCTATGGGGCATGGAGACTGGAGAAGGTAAGGTTCGGGAATGGAAGGGACCTCATTGGTATGTGGTGTCATAGAGTCCAAAGCAGCCATTTTCTCAGGGGAACTGATCTCCGTTTGTCTGGGGACGAGTGATAATACCAGAAGAAGTTCAGACTTCACCTGGAGATCCCACCATACTTCAGAATTGAGGGGAGGTCCACCAATCCACACAAATATGAACACATAAATCTGCACTAAATATGCTTCAGGCACCTATGTACCATGTATTGATAACAAAGTATTTTACTGAACTACCCCCTCCAACCTCTTATATAAGCATCTACACTTGGCAAAACTCAAAGAAATTTGAGGAGACCACACTCAAAGCTGACGTTCAGCTAGACAGTTTTGTGGGTTAGGTATTGTTTTTGTAGAAAAACTTTTCTCTGTCCCAGTTTTGTAAGCCTGAGAGGTAGCTATGCGTGACCACGATTGGTCATATTTCATGTTTATGAATGGTATATTTCAATATTTGGGGAGTTCTCATATTTAATCCATTTTGTGCTTTGTCAAGAATATACACACTCATATAAGACACTGGAAACTGTGGTTCAGTAAAATATTTTCTTTGATTCCTGACTCCTCCACATGCGTGGCAAACTCTTATCTGGTGAACTGGATTTGTTTCCCCGTTTCTCCACATGAAGCCTGCTGGTGATCTTGGACCAGTCACAGTTCTCTCAGAACTCTCTCAGCCCCACCTATCTCACAAGGTGTCTGTTGTGGGCAGAGGAAAAGAAAGGAGTTTATAAGCCACCTTGAGTCTCCTTACAGGAGAGAAAGGTGGGGTATAAATCCAAATTCTTTTTCTTCTCTTCTCTTTCAAGCTTCCATCCTTCTGAGATCGGTAAAATGAATACGAGGGGTAAAGTGTAGATGACTGGAGAAAGCCTCAGCAAACCATCCTGTAAACATGTTCAGCCTAGTAAACACAATATGACTTCAGCCCTTGGGTCAGTAATGAGGAGAATCCCTTTACCTTTTGCCTAGGAAGATTTAATTAGCCCAAAGGGACATATGTTTTATTTTATTTATTATTGGAAGATTTGTAGCCTGCCCTTTCTAGATCAAGGTCGGGCTCCGAGCGGCTAAGAGCTGAGGACATTCAAAACAGTAAAATAATTGGTATACAATTAAAACCACAACAATTACAATACCCACTGGTGCCCCAATTTCATTTCGCTACCTCGGTGGATTGAAATTATATGTGGGGGGCTTCACAGCTCGACGAACCAGCTGACCAAAATGAAGCTGGCAGAATGGACCGGTGTACGCTTCCAACCCCACCGGCGCATCCAAGAGAAACTTCTAGAAATCAGAGGAGCCTGTGAATGCAGAAACACACAGTGACCCAGCCAGCTTTGGCTCTGTCACACTTTGTAACGTATCAGCTTCGTTATTACAAACACATATCCTTTCCCGGAAGAGATTACGTTAGTTTTAAAATAACAAATTTTCTCTTCTTTTTTTTTTTTTACTTTGAAGACACCAATTTGATTTGCAACTTTAGAGCAAATTTCATTGTTTAAGAGCAGGGCTTTTTCAAAGGCAGGCTCTTTTCAAAATTATAGTTTGAGACTTCTCCTTGTTTCCATGGAAATGACCTTTTACTATTCTATGGAAATGGAAGTAGTTTTATGTATTTCTCTTCTGCTGGGCTTTATTATAGCAGCAAAGCTATAATTCAGAAATGCGGTCCTCATTGCGCAGTTGCCCACTCACCTAAGAGAAGATGGTGCGGCATCTCTGGGACTTCCTGGGCAAATTAAATGTTGATACATCTTTCCAAGATGGCAAAAGTACCCAGAGATCACCCAGTACATGCTGTCAGTGATATAATATTTTTCACCTGCTGATCATTTTCTATGGGAGTTTTTGTATCTCCTTTCTAAGTTACCTTTGTAGTCACAGAAAGAAAGAGCTGTTTGCTAAAAGGGTAGGGTTAGCATAAGATAAAGCCGGAGTGCGGGGGAACTGCGCCTGGGACATGCGTCCCTGCCACGCCCTCACCCCGCCACACCCTGGAATGCCCCCACCCTGGAACGCCCTTACACCACCCCGACACCGGCACGTGCCCGGTGTGTCACGCGCCCCTGACTCCCTTGGCGCTACGCCACTGGCATAAGGAGTTCATTTTCTGTGGCAACATCAATGCAGGTTCTTCATTTTCAGGGTTGCCAACCTCCAGGTGGCGTCTGGAGATCTCCTGGGATTATAACTGATCTCCAGGTGACAGAGATCAGTTTATCAGCAGAAAATGGCACCTTTGAAGGATAGTCTCTATGGCATTATACCTCAGTGAAGTCCCTCCCTTCCTCAGGCTCCACCCCAATATATCCGGGTAATTTCCAACCAGAGTTGACAACCCTACTCATTTAGAATCAAAACTGATTATTTTCCTTAAGGTTTTTTCTCTCTCTTTTCCAGGTTTTTTCTCCCTCTCCCTCCTCAGAATAACAATGTTTAATAGGTTTAGAGGACGTTGACCTGGAACAGCATGATACATTATCCCCCCCAGTGGAGCTGTCTACAGGAACAAATCTATTGTGTCACCCATCGCAGTGATCTTGTGGGACCTTCAAGATGAACTACATTTGGAATTGTTTTGTTTAGGAGCTTTCCAGTGGCATTCTGAATTAGAGCCAGCATGGCACAGTGGCTGGATTAGGATAAGAAGACCCAGGACTGGATCCCCACTTAGCTATGGAGGCTCATTGGGTGATCTTGGACTAATCACTGGCCCTTTCCACACAGACCCTTTAATTTGTTTTGAAGCAGGAAATAAAATTTTGCTCCATAGAGTTCTGCACTGTTTTTACCCCAAAATGTTTTCTTCCCAGCCTCAAAACATTTTAAATGAATCTCTGGCCGAAACATTTTTGCAAACGTTTTCAGTCGCTGTGCAATCTATTTACTACCACTTCCACGCTTCTCCACTTCCCTGAACTCCCTCCTTAGTTCCATTTTCTGAGCTCACTTTCCCCTCGCCTGTTTATTTGCAGCATTTCTCTGTTTGTTCTTTTGCAGTCTTCAAAGCATCAAGTACACAAGGAGAAGCAAATGCTGCATGAGGCTGTGAAGCAATGGCGATTTTTGCACAGCCCAAATATAATAGGCCGAGGATGCTATTTATCCTGCTTCAGGGAAGAACTTTGCACAAGGCTCTTCAGCCCATTTATATTTCCCTCAACCAGGATTTTACAGACATTGCAAAACTAGCAATTTTTTTTTTGAAAAACCAAAGGAGCCACAGCGACCTGGACTGTTTGCAATCACTTCCTGGAGGAAGAAGATGAAGAGGAGGACGAGGATTAGGAGGAATTTGGATTTATATCCGCTCTTTTTCTCCTGTTAGAAGACTCAAAGGGACTTACAAACTCCTTTCCCTTCCTCTCCCCGCAACAGACACCTTGTGAGGTAGGTGGAAGAGAGAATACCGAGAGAATTGTGACTAGCCTAAGGTCACCCCCCACAGCTTCATGTGTAGGACAGGGAAACAAATCCAGTTCACCAGATAAGAGTCAGCCAATCATGTAGAAGATGGGAGAATCAAACTCGGTCCTCCAAATTAGAATCCACCTGCTTTTAAATACTACACCACGCTAGCAGAAAAAAACCTGCTGTTGTTGTTAAGCAAATAAAGTGGAAAGGGTAACATTTTTGTCACCTTATTTATTTGCGTTCTGCACAGAAGTGTGCCTAGAGTGTGCCTACTGATGTTGGGCTACCCCAATCTGTTGTCTGGCCACTTAACCAATATCTCCATTTGTAAACATCAACAGCAACAAAAGGAAGGAAACTTAAGGCGGGAAATAGGGAACCTTAAGAAAATGGAGAAACCTCCCAAACACCATAATACACTGCTGATTAATTTTGAAGTCACATTTATTTTTTTTAAAAAAACACACCTTCACAGTCCTTTACCAAAATTATTTTACATTTTGTCACTTTCCATACCGAGACTCCAGTATTAATTACCCAAATATTTCTTCTCGTGGGAGCCATTTCTGCTAATGTCAGTTCCCTCCTTCCCTTCTGATAAGGTGGCAGTTTTGTCATGAGGGAAAGATGCAAAGGGAGAGCAGGTCTAGGGAGGCCGTGTGAGAATGTTAATTATGGAAAATATGAAACAATTGTTTGGCAATACTGCAGTGCCCACACTAGTGTGAGTTATAGATCAGCACGATCAGAAAGGAACAGAGACAAAAGGCGAAATAATATTATGAATAAAACATTAAATCCACAAAGAAACTTGCCGAGTTAACACTCTTAATTTATCGCAAGGCCAAAAGGCTTCCTCTGATATGGAACGCGGCCCAGCAAAAACTATTATTTTTTTTCCAAAAAAAAAAAAAAAAGATTGTCTAGAAATGCTTGTGGAGATAGTTTCGCTGAGCATCCGTATTCCCTGTCCTCTTTGGATGTGAACTGTTTTATAAAGGACTAAACTCAAACCATTGTGTTTAATGTATTGTATGTTTCGGCTTTTCATGGCTGGAATCAACTGGCTGTCGTGGGTTGCGTGGTCACGGTCTGGTAATTTTTGCTCCTGAAATTTCATGTGAAGCTGTGGCTGGTATCTTCAGAGGCATGTCATGCACTGTAACATTCCTCTGAAGATGCCAGCTATAGATGTGGGCATGACATTAGGAGCAAGAAATACCAGACCACAGCCACACAACCCAGAAAATCCACAATGGTGAGTATCGTGATTAAATGTGAGCTATTTTTTTAAAAAGTTTTCTTTTTCCTGATGGTTGAGAACCTTCTTAAATTTTTATGGTTTGCAACCAAGACATAGAGTTGATCTACATGAGTGGGGTCAGGTCTTTCCCCTTCCCATCAACCCAACAAATTTCCAGTATTGGTACTCAGAGAAAAGAGACAAGACCTTACATTTTGTCTCCTCAAAGACTCTACAAATGAACTGCAAATGTCAGTTTAGGCGAAATCTGGTACTCTCTTGAGTGAGACAATATCATTTTAGAGCTGTTAATCTTACCAGCGTTCATCAGTTTCCCCTGAGGGTTCCTACAAATGATTTGACTGAACAAGACCTACCAAATTTGACTCGAAAGTTACTTATCATCAGTAAAATTTGGTTTCAGATCTACTGTTCTCTTTCTTGGCTGTTCCTGGCACGTGGCCAATGACACTTTGCATTCTGGCTCCATTACAGGAAAAATGACGTAGCACATCAGAATGAGTTTAAAGGAAGACAGTGAAGTGGGTAAGATAACTGGGAAACAAGTGCTACAAAGAAAGGCAGAAGTAACTGGGTATAGTTAACTTAGGCGTTTTCCCCACAGCCAATACATCCTGGGATAAGAAAGTGAACCATCCTGGTTAGGCCATGAATTCTCCATGGCTTCCAGCCCTAAATAAGACCCGCCCTGCGAGATCTGCCTTATCCTGCAGCTTTCAAAAAACCATGACATTGGTGGTTCTTTTGAAAAAGCCCGCGCCGATCTCGCTCCCATGCAAACAATCATGGGAGACGGGCCTATTTATTTTTCTGGCTTCGCCATCTGCTCTCCCCGTCCCCTAGCTGCAGCCAATCAGAACGTCGGAAAAACGGAATCTACGTAAGCTACGTAAATTTACACAAACAACGTAAATGACGTAAACATAAATGTTCATGTGAAAAATGAAAATACACAGGGGGCTTGTGCATAATTCACTGGAGTTCTTCCTCCCAGCCAGAACACGCTGATGGGCAGTCATGAGAAGGGAGGAACCGGGGTAAAAACACCCTGGGTTATATGATCCCAGGTCTATCCCAGGATATTTTGTTCGTGGGGAAAACACCTTAGAGAAGTGAAGACTAAGAGGAGACACAGACACAAGAAGCTGCCTTTTACTGAATCAGACCATTATGCTGTTAAGATCAGCACTGCCTTCTCAGACTGGTGGCAGCTCTCCTAGGTCTCAGGTAGAGAGGTCTTTCCCGTCATCTACTGATCAGTATAGCTGGAGATGCTGGGGGTCGAACCTGGGGTTGACTGCAGGCAACACAGATGTTCTACTACCAAGCTACAATCCCTCCCCAATGACCACACTATTCTAATACCTGATGGTCTACTTTATCTTGTGGAAAAGGGCAACAGCTTTTTCTCACACGTTCCAGAAGGCAAGGCTAGCTTCAGTGGGCTTAAGTTACAGGATTTCGGCTGAACATCTGGAGAAACTTCTTAATGGTAAAAGAAGGTCAACAGTTAGGGCTTCCAACTGTAGGTTGGGAAACACCTAGAGATGTTGGGCGTGGAGTTTGAGGAAGGTGGAGTTTGGGGAGAGAGGAACGCCAGTGGAATATAAGGCCATAGAATCTACTTTCCAAAGCAGCCTTTTTCTCCAGGTGTACCGATCTCTGTTGCCTGGAGATCAGTTGTAATCCCAGGAGATCTCCATCCATCACCTAGAGATTGCTAACCCCATCAACAAAAGTACTCATGACCTAGATGGGTAAGACAGACTCTCCCTTGCTGGAGATATTCAAGTGAGAAGGACAGCCATCTTTCTCATGCCTGCTCTAGTTTTGGGTTTTCCGCATTGAGCAGGGGGTTGGACTAGCTGACCTCTAAAATCCCTTCCAACTCTATAATTTTATTATTGTGGAAGGGAGGGGGAGGGAAATAATGTCTCTGGAATGAAATTCTATGTTTGTCATAATCTTCCTCCAATACATTTTCTGATTAATCTAAACTGCTTCGTCACCGGATAAAAGTGACCACATATTTACTTATTCTACAAGCTGGCAAAGCTATTTGGATTAGGAAAAAAAAAGGACTGTGTTCTTCTCCGTTTTTAATTACCACATTTCTGGCCACAGTCAAAGCGGCACTGAGAAGTTTCCATTTAGCATTTTGCCTGCGACGGAATCTTACGCCCACTCTTTTTGATAAGACAGTGAATTATGATCTAAAAAGGAAAACTTAAAATAAAGCTGGTATGAAAAAAGACTTTGAAAATTTTAATGCAGAACTGAAAATATTCTTAGGCAATGGCTGCTGATTGAAATGGAACATTAAACAAAAATATTTTCCCATTCTTTTTTTTTGATTAGGAGAGAAAAATCATCGCAATCAAAAATATATGGACTGGTATTTCCAAATATACCCTGACCTGGAGAGCTTCAGGCTAACAGATCTCAGAAGCTAAGCAGGGTCAACCCTGGCAAGTATTTGGATGGGAGACCTCCCAGGAATTCCAGGGTCATGACACAGAGGCTGGCAACAGCAAACCACTTCTGAACTTCTCTTGCCTTGAAAATACCCACCAGGTGTTACCATAAGTCAGCTATGACCTGACAGCAAACAAACAAACAAATCCAAATTTCCCCCTTTTCAAGGCATGAAAGCATTCTGTTGACATAGCATACAGGAGTGTTTCTTGTCATCATTCATAAACTGATAATCCTCGGAATATTTGTAACGAAAGATTGCAGTTATAACATTATGTGCCCATTAATTCCTATGGTGAGGGAAATGCCCCTCCAGGCTGGTCTCTGGCAAAGATCTCTTGTGTTTTGTAAGCATATATTATAAGACACTTCTCCGTGTATTGGAAACTGCTGCTATGTATTTCCTCGTGAAATACATTAACGGAGGATAGGTGGCTCCTGTCATGCTTGCTGAGTGGAATTTCCATAGCCATACACATTCCATGTCATCCCATATTTGTCCACGCAAAATAAAAAAACGCACCCAAGAACAAAGAATACCCTTTAATTGACCACTCAAGATAAAACAAAATATTCCACAAGCTCTTGAGCTCACCAGAACTCTGTCTGGCTTGATGTTACACAGTTTTAAAAGTCTGAAGATGAGATGTGTACATGAATACCAGAGGAACAGCTCTTTGCTATGCTTTTACACTTTTAGAGCAGGCATAGCCAAGTTCTGTATTCTCCAGATGCTAATCCAAGGGTCAGAATTCTCCAGCCAGTAATGCTGGATGGTCAGGTTCTAAAATAAAGGTGACACCATCACAAAGAAGTTGGGATTCTCAATACATCAGGAGAATCTGACATGGTCCCCTGGCAACACATTTCCAAGTGTTTTTAGAAAGTGGATGGAGCAGGTGGGGCATTTGCCAGCAAGGCTCCCGATAGGCCATTTGAATTTTGATTGGCTGTGCAGATCTTTTAAAGGTTGCTTTGGCATGTCACTGTCGGTCACACAGTGAAGATTCTTGTGCTGTTGTAGCGGCTACTGCCAAAACAATTTTTAAAAAGATCTTCAACTTTCCAATGGCCTGTCAGAAGCCCAGATAGGCAAACCCCCTACTTGGCCCCACCCACTTTCTAAAAACAGTTGATGGGTACCAGAAAATAAGTTGGCAGGCATCACATTATAGACCCTTGCATTAGCCATAGCTCTTATGGAGTACTTAATATGAGAAAGCCTGTGGTGCAGCAGTGGCGTAGGAGGTTAAGAGTGCGTGTATCTAATCTGGAGGAACCGGGTTTGATTCTCCGCTCTGCCGCCTGAGCTGTGGAGGCTTATCTGGGGAATTCAGATTAGCCTGTACACTCCCACACATGCCAGCTGGGTGTCCTTGGGCTAGTCACAGCTTCTCGGAGCTCTCTCAGCCCCACCTACCTCACAGGGTGTTTGTTGTGAGGGGGGAAGAGCAAGGAGATTGTAAGCCCCTTTGAGTCTCCTATAGGAGAGAAAGGGGGATATAAATCCAAACTCTTCTCTTCTTCTTCTTTGTTTCATGTCCAGCTTACAGCACCCAAACTCTGTAGATAACCCCTTATCTTCAAATCACAGCATGAGATTTGGTAGGAACAAAGGCAACCACAATGCATGGACATCAGAGGCAAACAGCACAACAATAGCTGTGTAACTCTATAATGCCACATGATATCCAGTTTCCCCATGAATTCCCTGTTTGAAGGTTCTAGTGTGTGCATCTTGTCAGTGGCTGCCAAGATGCGTGCTATTTTCCCCTCTGCCGTTGTGTGACAAAAGTCTGCTTCATGTTGACTGCAAGGGGGAAAAAATTCTTATGAAATGCAAAGTGAACAAACAAGAATGAAAAGGATCAGCTTCTTGCTATAAATCCTCTCCATGCTTCCAATCTAGAAGAAACCTTTTTTAAAAAATGGGAGCTTTCAACTTCCATTCTTACAAAGCGTATTCTGTCAAGACAGTTGCCGACAAATTCACTGGAATTTCAGATAATTCTATCACAGGCATTTGCCATTCGTGGATGTTAAAGGCCATGTACACACTTCTGCTCTCTGTATTGAGCGTATATTCTCTTTGGCTTAGATTCTCAGCTATGCACATGTTTCCCCTTTCTGGAACTCACCACAGTCTTTGATCAGAAATTTTTTGTGGCTTCCAAAAGCTCTTAAAATGTGACTTTTTCTCTCCCTACAAAGGGAAAGTGAAGGAGATTCCACATGCATTGGGCTTTCTTTGGATTTTCTGACTCTTCTCTGCCTTCCCACACCCGCACTATAGCGGTTCTTCCCACTCTTTGGCCCACCATATCAGAACAAACAGAAGGGCTCCCCCCCCCCCTTTTCCCCCTTTTGTTTAACTCTGAAGGTGAAATTGACATGAAATTGACCAGGTCTAGTGAAGTAACACTATACCAAATATATCCATCACCACCCCCAAAGAAGTCAGCCAACCTCCCCAAATTGAAGTTAGCAAGGAAGCAGCAGGCAGGTAAACATGCAACTCAGCTAATGACACTCTGCAGGAGGAGAATCCCTGTGCAAACCAAAAAAAAAAAAAAACCCAAGGGAAAATCCCACTGTGAAGCAACAGCTGCTGGTAAGTAGCGCATTCATAAATGGCCAAAGTATTTTCAAGGGTTAAAAAAGTGTTGTTAGTAATACAATCCATGTATTAACACAAAATATTTTATCCCGCCCTTCTTTCAAAGAGCTCAAGGCATAGTGTTGGAACCTCCAAATCTCCTAAGTCAAAATCTCTTCCTGTGCTGGCAGGGTGGGGCTTTCACTCTGTCTGGTATTTCTGATAACCCCTGAACTGGGAAGCTGTACGTCTTTTTCTTCTGCTGGCACAGTTGGCTTGGCTCTGCAACGCTCAGGCAAGTCTTCCTCGGATGAACTGTCAGCCACAACAGGGAGGGCCATGACACTTCCCTTGATGCATTAGGTTCTCTTGGATCAGAGAAAGGTTGTTTGTCCTGAAGGAAAGTGCTAATATTAGTGGAAAGGATCCTCAAGATCCACCCCATTGTTCTCCCTTAATCTATTGTGCCTTCATGATAAACCTGCGAGATAAAGAGTGTTCCTCCCCTCACAAAGTTTATTTTCTTTTATTTTTATCTGCTTTATTCATAGCCGATCTTTCTCACTGAGTCTCAAAGTGGATTACATGGTTTAAAACAATGCACTCATAGGGACACCTGTGAATATACGAAGCTACCTTATACTGAATCAATGACTGGTCCTTCAAAGACTGTACTGTCTACTCAAACTGGTTGTTGCTCTCCAGGTTCTCAAATTGGGGACAGTCATATCACCTACAGCTTGATCCTTACTGGAGATGCCGGGGATTGCATTTTGAACATAACAAGAAAAGAAAAGAAAATTAATCTGGATGAGCAGCATCAACTCATCACTCATCACACAACATGTAGTTGTAGTTCCCTGATTCATTTAAAAAGATCTCGATCATGCTCTCAGTCAGCAGTAACTTCTAAACACATCTGGTCCCGTCAGTCTTCCATTCCTCCATCTGATTTTTCCCAGACACCTGCCAGTGTGGTGTAATGGTTAAGAGCAGGTGGACTCTAATCTGGAGGACTAGGTTTGATTTCCCCACTCCTGCATATGAGCAGGGGACTCTTATCTGGTGAACTAGATTTGTTTCGTCACTCCTACACTCTAGATGCATACCTTGGGCTAGTCACAGTTTGCTCACCATAAAAAGAAGCATCTGTCTACATATGTGGCACAGTTTGCTCAGAATTCTCTCCGCCCACCTTCCTCACAAGGTGTCTGTTGCGGGATATGAAGGGAAGAAGTTTGCAAGCCACCATGAGTCTCCTTACAGGAGAGAAGGGGGGGTGGGGTATAAATCCAAACTCTTTTTCTGGCCATTTTCATAGTCCTCCTCAGAAGCAATTTGTCTCCACCTGCATTAAATTACAGCACTCAGAATTAGACACAGGACTGCAGCTCAGCCCTGACCTGGATAGCCAAAATTTCAGAAAGTAAGCAGGGTCATCCCTGGCTAGTATCTGGATGGGAGACAACCAATAAATACCAGGGTTGTGATGCAGAGGCAGGCAACAGCAACCCACCTCTGAATGTGCCTTGCCTTAGAAACCATATAAGGATACCCATGGGGCAATTGCATTAGCTCCCCCCTTTTTTGCAGCTCCATCACACTCCTGGCTCATGTTGACTTTCCTCAGATCCTTTTCATGAGTATGACTATGAGTTCAGGTAATGCCCCTGTACAGTGCATCGTTTTGCCGATATGCCGATTTTTTCACTTGTCTCTGTGGACTTTCTGACAGTTGAAATTCAGGCCAGATTTTCCAGCCTATCAAGCTAATTATGAATCCCATCACCCTCCTCTGAATCATCTTTCCCAGTTTTGTTATCATTTGCAGGAGGGATAGCAATTCCCTCCACTGAAGTCATTTGAACGTATGCTAGCTCTGGGTTGGGAAATTCCTGGAGATTTGGGGTGCAGCCTCGGGAAGATGAGCTTTGGGGAGGGGAGGAAGGCCAGTTGGCTATAATGCCACCCAATCTACACTCCAGTGCAACTGTTCCCTTCAGGGGAACAATGTATCAAGCAGGACTTTGTAGCCCCCAACTGCAATTTCACTTCATACTGAAGAATTGCCACTGATGAATACCCTTTATGTACAACTGTCCAACCAGCTGAGAATCCATCCGAAGCGGATTCCGCATGGGCCGAAAACAGCAGTGTGAAAACGGTGTGAAAACGGTTTCAAACGGTATAAAAGGGTTTACACCATTTTCACACTGCTGTTTTTGACCCGTGCAGAATCCACCTGACAATCCAACAGATTGTGCTACCACCAATAGCCCACATTTAACTCATGTTAACCACTGCTAGCCAAAATATTACAGAGAACTTCCATCCAATGCTTTGCCCCCAGCTATAGGTAATTTTTGCCAAAGCTTTGCCCCCTAATTTCTCACGATCCATGAAACTAAACGTCCAGATTGGGGGGGAAAGGGAGAAGATTAATCTGGCAGGATTTATTCTTCCACAAATCCAAGCTGGTTCCTACTAATCACTGCATTGTTTTCAAGACGCTTATTGGAGTGATGCCTTTATAATCTTCTCTAGCATCTTCCCTGAAAAAGAAATCAAAGCAACTGGTCTGTGGTTTCCCAGATCCTTATTTTTCTTGGTTAGAATGCTGGGATAACATTTCCTCCTTTCTAATCTTGCAAACCACTCACTCATCCTCCAATATTATCCTAGGGTGCCATTCATCTGACCCTAAAGAATTCAAGTCAGCCAGACAGCTCATGACCAACAGTTTATCAGTCTTAAGGTGTGATCCTGTCCTCTCCCAATCTGTGCTACTTTTGCATACGTGAACAGAATCCACTTTTTGGAAGAAGACGGAAATATAAAGACGTTCTAACTTCTCCCTGTTACCCATTAACATGGGGGTCACCAACATGGGGCCTGGCAGCATCTTTTATGATGTCTGTCAATTGTTTTTAGGAAGTGGATGAGGCCAGGTAGAATTGTTGCCTGGACAAGAGTTATCATCACCTTTTAAAGTTCTATTTAATAGTAAACCCATGTATTTGATTCTTTTTTAAAAAAAAATATCCTAACTATCTCCATAGAGATCTCATGGGGATTACGCAAAAAAAAATCATTAAAGCATTTAAAATGCCACATAAAGTATACGAGACAACTTTAAGTTTACCTTGATCAGCTTCCAGACCAAAAATGGAAGCCTTCCTCCCTTATTCTTGAAAGTGATACATTGTGTTTGGCTTGTGAACAACCAAAAAAACACGCTTTCAGGAAATACGTGGCTTATAAAGCGAGAAAGCTAACTCAAAGCAGTCATCTTTGCTGGTGACCCAAATCAGTAACTTAAATCACCTTGATTTAAATCACACCACATTGGTTCAAACATTGTTTTTTTCACTGTGACCATTACCACAAAATCCAGTACTAGGAAGTAGGACAGTATCCCTTTGTCTTTCAACAACTCTCCCCTCAGATACTACTGAAGGACCCATGCCAGCTGACAGCTCTTCTTGTCTGCTCCACAGGTATTTTGTTCTGCATTTTAGGCAGGGGTATGGAAAGAGCAGCGGAAGGAAAGGACACAAACAATTCCTATATGCTACAGCTGGTCTCAAAGGCATTGAGAAGCTTTAATGCTGGAATGTATAAAAGTATTTCTTTCCCACAAGTATTGGTCCACATAAAACCATTCCCCCAACCATCAGCATAAAGTATATACAATTATTAAAGTGCCACTGAATAAAAATGGTACAAAATCATTACTGTGTAATCAAAGGCAGACCAGGTTCAGCTCCTTAAAAGGGGAATGAAACACATATGTCTCATGTGATGGAGCGACAGGCTTCTCTGAGAAAAGAATTCCACACAATCAGAGCTACTAGTAGAAAGGCCTGGCCTCTTGCTGGCACTTGCATTACACAAGGTGGTAACCTAACATGTCCTACCTTTGTGATCTCAACATATAGTTGTGGCAGTAGAGTAGATTCCTACAGTAGTGTTAGGAGCTCGCAAGACTGCAAACACTTGATTTTATGTGTCTACTATGTAGCTAAGTAACCATGCCGGTGAAGGAAGGAAGGAAGGAAGGAAGGAAGGAAGGAAGGAAGGAAGGAAGGAAGGAAGGAAGGAAGGAAGGAAGGAAGGAAGGAAGGAAGGAAGGAAGGAAGGAAGGAAGGAAGGAAGGAAGGAAGATTACTGTTGCCAGATTCAGCACAATGAGGAACAGAGTTGTCCTCCTTAAAGGGCAAATTTTATTTAACTGCAGTTCAAGCACCTTCCATCCTAAACTCTCAAACTGATAGGTTAAGAAAGCAGCTCCACTAAGCCCCTCTCTTAGGCTCGCACATATCATTACCTGGTTTACTAACTTGCCCAAGTGAGAAGACTAGCAGGAAAAATACCAGTTCCCCTTAGGGGACCATGTTACTAGGCAACTCCCGCCAATTTACTTGTACAGAATGTTTGTGTTGATCTGGGCAGGGACAGGGATCCAGAGAAAATCTTTGTTCGGGAGAGAGTGGGGTCACTCGGCAATCCTGATTTGTAATCCTTTAGTTTTGGGTAAAACTCCTCTTACCATTCTGGCAGCTGCCACTTCACAGAAATGGACTTTTCATCCCTTTATGAAATATTGTTTTGTATCCAAAGGGGCAGACATCTTGGGTACTTTCCTCCTCTGGTTTCTTCAGTGTTTAGCACTTCAGCCGACATGGAGGGATCCTTGCACACTTCAAACCTCATCCACTCAGCTTCTCCTGGCTGGTGCTGAATTAGGGATGTAACATTATCCCCTGTAGTTGTGATCTACAGATGTTTTGTACACTCCTGCCAGATGAGTTATAATAAACTTGAAAGACTGCATTCAGTACCAGCAAAGGGGAACTCCTATTGCCCTATATGTCTTGTTCTGTGGAACCATCTAAACCCCTGTTCTGTTTACCTTTGAGTATTTCATTATGTATGGCATCATCACTGTACCTGTTGAATCTCTGCTACAGCTGCAGTATAAAAGTGTGAATCCAACACTTTCATACATCGCACAGAATACCTACCCCTAATAGCTGTCTTTGTTTTATAGCCCATCCTGTTCTGAAGCTCACAGAGGGTGACCAAGCCAGAACATCCCCAGCACATGTGACTTGTGGCCCATCTACCCAAACACAGCTCTGTAGTTGTATTTGGTGACATCTCAAGTGCTTAACAACCTAGATATTTTGCAGTCAAGGACAGGCAGAGACCCCAAGAGGTTTATTTAGGCCAGGTGTCCCCAAACTTTTGAACTTGTGGGCACGTTTGGAATTCCGACATGGCATAGTCAATGCAGCAGCAAAATGGCTGCCTCAAAATGGCCCCCACAGGAGGTGGAGCCGGCCACAAAATAATTACCTCAGCTTCACTTCAGTAACACAGTGTAGATGCTTTTACTGTGGTGGCAGCTGCTCCAAAACATTCCAAAGCATCTACACTGAAAAGGTGCTGGTGGGCAGCATGTCGGGGTTCCTGTTCTATACAGTGTTGGCCACCATATATGACTGGTAGACCATGTCCATTGGCTACTTACATATTTCCAGATTTTGCAATTCAAATGTGAGTGAATGCATGTGAGATTCCACACCTCTAACAAGGAAGTTCATTAAACAAAAATGTTTTCCATGAAACTGAGCCTGTATTTTCATGTGAGCTTTAACACAGGGTAAATATTTACACATCAATTGCTTACCATAATGGTCATTTAAATATCTGATAATCTGGGCATCTGTCATGTCCTGCCAAGCAGAGAAGAGAATTTGCACCTGACTGAATAATGAGATAAAAGGGGACAGACAGAAGCGCTGAGGACACATGCCCGCTGGAGTGAAATATCATTGGACAATGGTTGTCTGGTAGTCACCTGAAGTATCTGAATTATACTGTTACTGAGTTGCTTTGAAAATACTACCAAAATATTGTATGTAGTTAATAAAGAGCCTTGTGATTCATCAAAGCAGGGCTTTTGACTAGCCACTGGAGATTTGGGTAGTTCTTTGAAAACATTGTTTTGGCAGCAACTGTCACCACAAAACAAGGAATCTCACTGTGATCCATTCTGCACAACACAAATAAAATGCCTTGCAGATGTTTTAAAAAGAACCGCTTTGGCTTCTTTTGTCTACATAGTGCGGACAAATAAAGCATTTCACGTCAAAAAGTTTATATGCCCACCTATCCCTTTTAAAGCTCTCTCTTCGGTTTCGTGAGCAGATCACGCCCATCATTTTCTGATGCATCAGGATTCTCCATGCTGCCCGCCATTTGCAGAAGGCCCCCATGGACATTTCCTCTGCTGGCAGCTCGTCCACCTACAATGTCTGTCTAATTGGCACATGAATGATGTTAGTTTTCACTGCCAATTCAACGCACATGTTCTTTTCCCCTTTTTGTTTTTATTTTGAGGGAGGTGTCTTCAAAGCTACGACAACTCGAAATATGTGCATATTGCCAGTTCTCATATTGTATCATCATAGCTTTGAAGACCCTTCCCTCAAAACAAAGAAGAAAAATGGAATGCGCACCAAATCGGCAGTGAAAACAAACTTCATTTATGTACTTTTCACACAGACATTGCAGGTGGATGAGCTGAAAGCAGAGAAAACATCTATGGGAATCTTCTGCAAATGGTGGGTGGCACAGAGAATCCTTCAGCAGCAGAAAAGGGCTAGTGAGAGATGCAGAATAAATGAAAGAGCTCCTAAAAAGGGGGGGGGGGATAAAATGTTTCCTGCTTTCCGCACAACAAGCAGGAAACATTTTCAAAACGGCTTCAGGGAAAAAGTCTTAATTTTAGTGTTTTCAAAATAAAATATTTCCAGGAAAAGTAAAATGTTTTGCAAATGTTTCTTGGGGAAAAGACTGTGTGTAATTCCATCCCAAGACATTTTATTTTGTGACCTGAAAACATTTTATTTGTGTTATGCGGAATGGACCTCTATGACTGAAGATAAATTGTAGTCCTTTCCACACACACCTTTTAAAATATTTTGAGGCTGGAAAATAAAATGTTTTCCCACCAAAATATTTTATTTCCAGCCTCAAAATGTTTTAAATGAAACCCCTTTTAAAACAATTCTCTGGCTGAAATGTTTTGAAAATGTCTTCAGTTGTTGTGCAATCTGTTGACTACTTTTACCGTGCTTCTCTTCTTCCCCAGAACTTTTTCCTTGCCACCATTTTCTAAACTCGCTCAGTTCCCCCTCACCTGTGTATTTGAAGCATTTCTCAATTTGTTCTTTTATTTCTGGGGGACGGGCAATCTTCAAGGCATCAAGTATATGAATATAGAATGTAACGCAAGGTAGTGAATCATTAAAGCACCAATTCAACACATTAAAGAACCAATTCAACTAAAAAAAGGGGGGGGGGTGTCACGTAATGGCAGCCAGGAATCATTTCAAGGAGATGAGTGCAGACATACATCATTGTAAAGGAAGGAACTGAAAACATTTTAGAAACGTGTCGGGTGATTTGTGCGGAAAAGACCCCTGCATATGCAAGAAAACATTTTTATCAATAGTTCATTCTTAAGCCTCTTCCACATATGCAGAATAATGTATTTTCAATCCACTTTCAATGCACTTTGAAGCTGAATTTTACTGTGTAGAATAGCAAAATCCACTTTCGAACAATTGTGAAAGTGGATTGAGAGTGCATTATTCTGCATGTGTGGAAGGGGTCTAACAGACATCCTGTTAAACAGAGATTTGTCTTAAACATTGACGAGTTATTTTAGTGAGGCATAACCTCACTTCTTTACATTTTGTGGTGGGCTCCATTTCTTGAGGCAGCCATTTTGTGGTGGTACCCATCACCCTGTGTCAAAATTCCAAAGATGTCCATGGGCTTCAAAAGTTTGCAGACCCCTGTCCTACATGGTCAGATAGTCGTAACCTTGGTTTATACAAAATATATTGCACATAATGTGTGACACCAGTCCTATCAACCATCCTGGAACTATAAACATGCTCTAAAATCCTCCCAGGCCCTGTGGAGAAGAAGAAGTGTGTGAGCTGAAGCATCCATGTTGATAGGCACCATGTTGCATTAGCAACTTGCAGGAGTGCAGAGACATGCTTGAATTTTTTCCCCCAGTCAACATGCTTGCACGAATTGCATTGGGACACAGTGCCTGTCAAACTGTTTGAACCATCTCAGATGTTCCTTCTTCCGAGTGGCTGCATTATCAGGGCTGCTTCACATGGAAGATTTGAGAATATATGCCCCCCCCACCCCCACAAAAAATGATAAGTGAACAAGTAATAAAAAATAAATAGGTCAAGCAGTCTAGATGTGTATATACAGTCCTAGACTGTACACATGACGGACTATTAAAAACAACTGAATTTTACTGATTTAAGATTGAGTGTTCTTTTGTTTTTGTTTTTTTGGTGGATGGCAATGACTCCTCAACTTCAAGGAATTTTAGGTTACGAACTTTTGCTTTTGCTAGGAAAGGTGCCACAACAGTCAGAATTTGTCAAGTTCAGCCTGGCAGGTTTCCAGATTTAAACTGAGACAGCACTTGACTGAACATTCATTCATTATACGACATACCAGATTTATATCATTTTGACATCAAGGTTATTTATGCATTGAGTGGAGGAAAAGCATTTCTAGAACTCTCCCGTGTACACGCGGTTTCAGTTCCCCCACGAAAATCCAAGACAAAGCTTCAACACTGTAAAAAACAACTTCTGAAACTTTATTGTGAATTTTTTCCAAAGTACATTTAGTAAACGATCATTTTCTTTAAATCCTCAATTAAAAAATAAAGCTGAAAGAAGTTCACAGAGTAGTAATTTAAGCATAGTTAAGTTTCAGTACAGACTTTTGAAGTCACATCATATAAATATATACACAATTAATACAAGTGCAATACTCTTGCAGTTACATTAGATATATATTATATATTGTAAATAAATAGTAGGGTTTTTTTTGATTTGACAGGAATGAAAGGCATACTGTTTTACATTTAAACTCTAACAAAATTATGCAAAAAAATTGGAATGGAATACATTTGTAATTACAGCCATTTTTTAATACTTTTATATATTGTTTTGCAATTAATATTGAAATTATAGTATACAAAAATGTATTTGAGAAAGGTCAAGATTTTTTTTTACCAGCCTTGCAAATAAGTCCAGAAGAGTGACTAGTTCATTACTATTGGTTGGGAATGGGAACTATTCTGCTTGTCCACACACAAAGTTATTTTAAATATCTGTGTCATTAAAAGGGAAAAGGGAAGAAACAACTTTTATAATGCTTCCCTGCCTGAACATCTAGAAACAAATCCTTTTTATTGGGATGAGGCATCTGGGTATTTGCAAGTCTGGTTGTCACCATTCACCACTGATCAAACTGAAGGATTACTTAGCTGTACACATACTCAGTGAATTTCCAGTCAACAGAGTGGCCGACAGAACGTCGACAAAGTATCTCAGATAAATGCATAGAATCTTCTTATCTAAACTACTTGTATGATAAATACATAGCAACGGGACTGAAATCCTAAAATAGAACATCTGAATGCTGCAGCTGTTTCTTACACAAGGGTATGTCGAGGAAGTGTATCCGTTAAACGGTTTGATGAATATGCACAAAGGTTGAGTAAAATATTGTTTACTGGTACATAGAAGGGGTACATATCCCATATACAGATCACTATTACTGATGCAACCGTTGAGATCATATTATAAATCCACAGTGTCTATGTCATACATACATAACAGAATAATATTATATTACTGTGCCTAATAACTATTGAGGAATAATAACCATTGAATAGTAACTGCATTGTAAATGTTTACGTCAAGTGGCTAACACTGTACTAATACAGCAGACAACATCTGGGTCTTCTAAACGAAAATCATGTGAGTGTTACCCAGTTGCCGAGAGAGACAGAGAGAGAGAGATGAGTTTCTCTCTCAGCCTAACACTTATGAGTCCTGATTGGGTAAGCAAGCAAACAATCTCTTGCCTCATCACCCAATCAGGCTGTTGCATGTTGTCTGTTCCCCTCCACTTACCCCCAATGACATGAGTGCAGATGAAAATTTCAATGGCAATCTTCATTTCAGCCTCACTGAAGTACAGGAATCTAGACTCCCATCTGGGGGCTCACGCTGTACCAGAGCCATTGTGTTTATGGTCCCAAATGCCCATGCCTGTGTGTGCAGAGAGAGTGGAGCTACTCCTTCTCACATGTACACACTTTTCTTCTCAGGATTTTCTGCCAAGACCCTTGAAAACACATTTTCAAATCACAATCCACATTTCTCATTTAGAGCATGCCCTGACAGTTTGCCAAAACCCTCAATCTGGTGCTTGTACTAAAAGAATTACTGCCAAAGTAAATGTGATGCAGCAAACATGAAGATGAAGATGATGAGGAGAGGATGAACTACTACTGCAACTATTATTATTTTAAAACAAGAATGAGGCTGTCCAGTTGAGCGACTGGAAGTTTCACAGTGTCTCCTGGTGTCATTCCTTCAACTTAGGTTCTATCAGCCCCTCATGGGGAAAATCTTTGGGAGGGAAAAACGGCCTCCATCCCAGCACAATTGCTCTGACCAAAAATAAAGTAGTCTGGGTCTGTTATACAATGAAGAAAAAACAACCATAATTGAGGATCTTCTACATCGTATGTATCCCAGAACTGAAAAACAGAAAAAAAGGTTGGCTTGGTTCCCATGTAACATTTCCAATAATAGAAGTAGGAAATATTTATGTTCACTCTCCCACTGCTAACCTCCATTTGCCCCCTCATGCTGTTCCTAGAGATCCCCGGTCCTCCTGGGCTTGTTGAGGGTCACAGCAGAAGGTGGAAAGAGAGCAAGTCCTACACAGCTGACTGAAATTCAATCTGGCAGTGGAGATTTACCTCAGGATCCAAGCCATTGTGTTCTCCAATGGTACTTGATGTCTGACCCTCCTTTCTGGTTCTGGTGTTGTTTGTCAGTGTGCTTTTTACTGAACGGTTTCATCATTATAAATGTTTTTAATGTTTTTTTTTAAGTTTTAATTGTTTATTTCAACTTTTTTTTAATGTTCACTTGCTTTTGGAGCCCCGATTAGGTGGAAAGGTGGCATAAAAACTTTTCAAATAAATGAACAACAACAACAACAACATACATTTAATTTAAAGATTGTGGTTTGTTACCTTGACAAAATCGCCAAACAAATTGTTAATGCACACACACACACACACACACAAACTTGAAAAGATATCTTTTACAGCAGGGCTTACCAACCTATGGCCCTCCAGCTGTTCATGGACTGATCCCCATCAGCCATTGCCAGCATGGCCAACTGGCAGAGCTGATGAGAACTGTAGTCCGTTAACATCTGGAGGGCCACAGGTTGGAGACCCCTGCTTTAGAGTTTCTAGTAAAAATACCCCGAACAACTAACTTTAGGGGGGAGTCTGTGTAAAAAAAAAATCTGTTTACATATTTTGTACCTTAAAAAAATCTACTTTAAAAATACCACTCCCTGAATGCATGCACAAAATGTCAGGAAATAAATCTTCCAGCTTTACCCTCTGTGTTTGTTTTCTATGTAACAAAAATCTATGTGGAGTGATATTCAAAAGAATTGAATTCGCCTGCTGTACTCTAAAGATATTTTTTTTCCATTGACTGATTTTATGGAATGGGTAGATCAGTTCCACAGTTCCAGTCCAGACTCAGGTTTCCTCGCTCATTTACAACTGTGACTTTATTCCAAAGAAACAAGGACTGCCTCTCAATCACAGCTGATGTGTGAACACTGCTGTTTCAGGAGCCGTTCTTCGTTATTCTAGTGTATCTTTTGCCTCAGGGGGTAGGATGACTAACACAGCACCAGACAAGTCCTATTACTCAAGAGCCTCCCCGTGTCAATGTTCTATCAGACAGAGCTAGAGATGTTCTATTTTTGAAGACAGGGTGGACTTCCCCCAATCCTTTGCTGCTATTTAATGGCTTGGATGGAGTGTCTATCTACAGCAGCATGGAGAAAAAAAATACATATATATTTCTAGCAGCAGGTGAAACGAGTCACAAAAAATGTGGCGTAAAGCAACTAATTGACTGTCTTGAGAGGGGGAAGACAGGCAGTTCATTTTACGAGGGATATAGGAAGCTGGATAATGCAGCCTGCGCTCAAAATCCTCATACTTGGCTTCAGTCTGGACTGAGTTCTATTAACACCTGTTTATGCAGGGTTTTAGCTTTGCTAAATCAGACTACAATGTGTGTTTCAATCCGCAAACCACAATACAATTCAGATAAGGTGCTTCTTTCCACCGAGATTTATTCCAGATGTTTAATCTGGTTGCTGGATCAAAGCAAAGGGGCATTTGGTTTAGAGATCTTTCAAAGTAACAGCACCTTCTTAAATGAACTCCCATTAATACCAAGCAGTGTTGATTTCACCAGGAACCCCTCTCTATGATTACAGAAGACTTATTAGTTATGATTTCTATCATTCATTTTATGCTACAGCGAGCCCCAACACAGTGCACAAGGATACCATTGTGTTTCCTTCTTCCCTGTGACAAACAATCAGTCGTGACTTTGTTGTACCTCACTGGAACAACAGTTGTTTCAGAAGAGTCCAAGGGACATTGGTTTTGTGCCTGTAGAGAACACCCATTCAGACACAGCTGCCTCCAATATAGGATGACAGTTGACTCTGGACCACCCATAATTTTGTGATGGGCCCATGCCCCCATGGCCACAACCCTTCTATCTTGGCAGCTATTTTATTTTGGTGCTTACTACCTGTTCTCAAAATACAGAAATGCTCACAAGTTCAACAGTATGAGGAACCCCTATATTCATTTTCACCATGGCTTTGCAAATCTACTGGAGAGTGTTCGTGTGCAAGGTTGGCTGAAATGTAAAGGTCTGGGCAATCATACTAGCAACTTCTTCTGCAGCTCCCATTTCTTAATAGTTCTTAAATGCCATGGTCTGAAACCACAATGACAATGAAGGGGCATTCTAAAGCACACGAAAGTCCTTGCAAGATGTAAATAGAGTGGCAAGCACTGCCCGGGAGATTTTAAGCATGATCCCTGCAGAGGATGTGATAGCACTTCCTGATGACTTTCGTAATTTCCTCTAATCTCTAATGGTAAATAAAACAAAAACGTAGAGAAATTCCTGGAGAACTGCTACACCTGGACAAGATGTGACAGCACTTCCTGGTGATTTTCCAGTAATGTCCTCAAATCTCTATGGGAAATTGTATAGAAACATAGGTTGATTCCGCATGGGCCAAAAACAGATGTGAAAATGGTGTGAAAACAGTACAAACCCTTTAACACCGTTTTAAACCCTTTTACACCATTTTCACACCGTTTTCACACTGCTGTTTTTGGCCCATGCGGAATCAGCCATAGAGAAATTCCTGGAGAACTGCAGTAGAGGACATGCTCGGGCTATCTGTTCTCCTGCTCCTCTATTTCTTGAATGTGAGGAATTGGGGCCAGGGATCTAGGCTTACCTGTCATGGGTAGGGAAATGGTAAACCTAGGTGTAAATGTAAACAGAACAGCAGCTTCCTCTTTGGCAGTGCAAAGAACTGTTGTGGAAATGAAAAAGAATCCCATACCGTTTGCAGTGTCCCCCCCTCTCTGAACACAGAGCACAAGTGTGGTGGTTGAATTTTCATTCAGAAATCTGTAAGGTGAATAAACACTGGCACGTGTGCCCATTTGCATGAAGGCATGGAGAATGTGCACAAATTGACTGCATTCAACAGGGGGTTTCACACATTTCCCAATCAGCGTGAGTAATTCCATCAGTGAAAATTCTGGATGGTGTTTGGGCAGCCATCCCCAAATGGAGAACAGGTACCAAGGCAGCGTGCAAAATTCCCAGTTACCTTGTCACATTTGCTTGCATGCAAATGTCCACAATTACCACATTTACAGGTAATTATACCTATTCTCCATTCAGCGATTCTGTTCTTTTGGATTTGCTTTGGATTCTGTATCATTACACATGAAAAAAGGTTTTGCACAAAAAGAATTAAATTACAGAGAGCAAGACTGGGTTCTGCCCAACCGTCACTTCGCTTCGGCTTCTACCACATTTGTCGAGCAACAAAATTGCAACCAGCTTGAATCACATCTCTTAGGATAATGCCATGTTTCTCTTTTCAGGCTAGGACCTACCAGGGGCCCTCTTCCCTTTCCACTTCATTCCTAAACAAGGTAAGAATAACTATGACAGATTAAGTGAAGGGTAGAAATAGCTGATAATTACATCTCAGCTAGCAGAGGGGACTGCTAATGGGATTAATAAATTGCTTGCTACCCCACAAGCAAAAAACCTAAACAATAATATGACCTTCAGTCAACACGACACACACAGACACATATACATACAAAATGCTAGTTAAACAACCCAGAAGACAACGGCTACAGACAGAGTGATAAATACCTTTGTGTTTTTTTCTTTTCAGCTTTTCACCTTCTGCTCATTTATTATTATTTTAATGTCTCTGATTTCCTGCTTGGTTTTGCCAAAGCCAGATTAGGAAACAGATAAGAAATGGCAGCCTTGGGATATCTTGGGGCTTCCCATGAAGTCCTGATCCCTCAGCAGAAGCACAGCCAAGAGCTCTAACTCTCTCCATCTGGGGCAAATATTACTGAGCCAGTGCAATGTTGTGACTCAAACGTTGATCTCTACAGATGCCACAGTACCCCTAAATGTGTTTTCTGGTTTCCTCTTAATCCTTCCTTAAAACAAAGGTGTCTATGCTCCACTTTATGGAAATAGAAGATGCTTTGGAATAAAGATGGCAGCCTCCAGATGGGGACCGAGGACCTGCCAGAACTGCAGCTCATCTCAGACAACTCATATTGCAAGTCAGGTCAATTAATATTTCCCTCAAAGAATTATGGGGGCTTTCTTTCTTTCTTGAGTCGAAAGACATGAGCAAATGAAACCTGAAATACATAGTTCCATTTTGGGGACATGAAGGACCACAAGGGGTGTAAGAACGGGTCGCTCACTCTGAGGAGCAGAGAAGAAATTTCTGCATGTAACCATGAATAACCTGTTCGGTTCACATCTGAAGATGGTGACACTAACTAAACGACACACCGAATTCATTCAGGCATGAAACAGTATACTGTAAAAGTGAATTTGGGCACCTGCAGAAAGCTTTTCCCAATGCAACTGTTCCCTACTCTCCAACAAGAAGTTGGGTTTCTTTCAAGGATACAAATCATGGCCTTCAGCATGCCATGCTCTCTGGTCCTCCAAAACATTTTCAGGTCCATTATATGTTCCTGCTGTATTTAAGAGTACTTGATTTCAAGTCACTCTTAATAGTCTGGGATGATTTTGCCAAGGCATTAGAATGCAGCGAGGAGTGTCAGTGTTTTCCAGGAAACCATTTTGGATTCCAGCAGTGGTAAGTGTATTGGGGAAATCTTCAGCAAATTTCCTGACAGAGTTGCCAACCTCCAGATGAGGCCTGGAGACTTCCTGGAATCGTATCTGATCTCCAGAGCTGGACAAAATGGCTGCTTTACAAGGCGAACTCTATGACATCATACCCCACTGAGGTCCCTCCCATCACCCCAATGTCACCCCCTCCAGGCTCCACTGCCAAAGTCTCCAGGACACAGGTGTTGAACTCGCAGCCCTCCAGATGTTATGGACTACAGTTCCCAACATCCCCTGCCAGCATCATGCATCATAACATCTGGAGGGCCACGAGTTTGACACCTATGTTCTAGGAATTCCATTGCTCAGAGTTGACAATCTTAGCTCCAAGCTTTAGCACTGATGGACATTTAAAACCGAACTACAAATAAGTTTTACACACTTTCTGATACTACTGTTTTATAACTCATAATGTCCACATGGTGCAGAGGAACAATTGCATATAATCTGAAATGTACAAGGGGGCAAATGGCCCTGAATGGTGCCATCAAAACTTTACGGGCTTGATAGTACAATAAATTGTCAGTTTTGTGCACAATATCCCATATGGTGCAGTGGTTAGAGCACTGGGCAAGAACTTGGGAATCTCCAGATTTGAACCCCTATTCCACCATGGAAACTGGTGGCGACTTTTGACCAGCCAATCTCTCTCTGCTTAAAAAGGGTTGCTAACTCTGTGTTGTGTGTGTGTGTGTGTGGGGGGGGAATTCTGGATGTTTTGAGGGCACAACCTGGGGAAAGTGGGGAGGGGGAGGGAACAGGCCTCAATGGGGCATAATGCCAGAGTCCGCCCTTCAAGGCATCAGTTTTCTCTGGGGGAACTGACCTCTGTATTTTAGAGATAGTTGTAATTCCAGAAGATCTCCAGGCCCTGCCTGAAGGTTGGCAACATTACCACCTAAACCACAGGTGTCAAACTCGTGGCCCTCCAGATATTATGGACTACAGTTCCCATCATTCCCTGCCAGCTGATGCTGGCAGGGGATGATGGGAACTGTAGTCCATAATATCTGGAGGGCCACGAGTTTGACACCTATGACCTAAACAATCTGACATGTTTGCTATGAGAATAAAATGTATGAGAGGATTATGAGAGGAGAACGATGCTTGCTGCCCTCCCTACTCTGAGGAAGAGAGAAATTTAAAAAAAAATCCACAAATTTAAATAATCAACAGCAAACCCACTCACACAACACAGGAAAGTAAAAAAATCCCTGTAGGGAACTTCACTCTTTGCCACGAGGAAAGATAGTCCCTGATCCCTGCATTGAGTAACATGTAACTGAGTAATTGCATATAAAGCCCATCTGTCACCTTTCCTTCTCATCCCAGTTGGTGGTTGGGAGTATGTCAGTATTTTACGCCTCTAAACTCAGGGGGGGGGGGGGTCTCTCTATTCCAGCAGACTGATGAATTTGCAGCTGACCCAACTATCTGAAATATGTGACTGATCATCTGGTGAACCCTTTAAAAAAAATAAAATGCTTGTTTGCCAATTAATTGCATGAAGGTCCATTGTCAGTGACACACACAACATTCTTCAATTAGGCAGAGAAAAGGGGAGGGAGCTTTCCCCCAACACACAGCAGATCTCAGCAGGAATTCCAGTTCTGGAATAAGCAAAAATAAATGAAGAAAATACAGGGGAAGCACATCGCGGTGCAAAGGCCCACCCCGCAGTCACAAGGAACGAACACTGAAAGATTTCTCCCTTACTTTGCTGTATTTATATATAGTCCTGCAGCCGGCCTTCAGTGGAGACCTCAACTTAGGTAGGCTCTCTCCTTCCCCACGGATCTCTGGGAAATATAGTCACATGATGAGGTTATGGGCTGTCCAAAGGGTTGCCAGCCTCCAGACAAGGCTGAAGATCTCCCAGCATTACAACTTATTTTCAGACTCACAATTGCCCTGGAACAAATGGCTGCTTCGGCAGGTGAATTCGGTGGCATTATATCCGGATGAGGTCCCTTCCGAAACACTACTCTTCCCAGGTTTCACCCTCACATTTCCAGGGATTTCCTACTCAACCCTATCTCTCCAAGAGGTAATTATCCACTTGTTCATTGTCATAATGAACAACGCCCAGATACGTTTTTAACACACACTTAAGATCTGTGGCTCCCACCCCAAACGCTCCAGGAGCAGCAGTGACGTAGGAGGTTAAGAGCTCGTGTATCTAATCTGGAGGGACCGGGTTTGATTCCCAGCTCTGCCGCCTGAGCTGTGGAGGCTTATCTGGGGAATTCAGATTAGCCTGTACACTCCCACACTCGCCAGCTGGGTGACCTTGCGCTAGTCACAGCTTCTCGGAGCTCTCTCAGTTGTGAGGGGGGAAGGGCAAGGAGATTGTCAGCCCCTTTGAGTCTCCTGCAGGAGAGAAAGGGGGGATATAAATCCAAACTCTTCTTCTTCTTCTTCTTCCATGGCCTGAATGGGTTTGATTGAGGAGTAAGAGGAGAAATGGGCAGATGAGGCATTGAAGTTGCTGTAACGTCTTGCAGGGCAAAAGTTCTGTTCAGCCCTATCTGCTTTCTAGAAACACTTGGCGGACACCTGATTTTCACTGGAAGTGGTGTCAGTGCATCACTGAACAAGTTTCCCATTAAGTGTTATGGTGAGGATCTGGACTTTCGTCCTCTTTTAGCACCCTAACTACTCTGTCTGTCTACATGCGTCGATCAGGGCCACCAAATCCTAAAGGAACACAAAGAGAATATCCTCCGCTCTAGCAAAACGGGGAAAATGGGAGGGGGGAACCACACAACCCCGTGGCGTCACTGGCAACAGCCCGAAACACGATAGTTCCGCCAGTCGGCAAAATTTACAAACATGGCAGAACACTTGTTACCTTCGAGAAAAACTGTGTTTTGCAATTAGTATAAATAACATCATGACAAAACGGGCTGCTACATTATCACAGGCACTGCTTCCAAAACACAAAAGGCTTGGAGGAAAGATTTGGAGAGATTTGCCACGGCAGTCAGCGAAGGAGGTCAAATCACCTGGCTTCCGTCCACACTCTGCCTCCCTGTTTACTCGAAACACTGCCCAGAAATCTGGACTGCGGGAGAAAGAAAACAGATTGTTTCCAGCTTGCCTATTTTCACACCCCTCCCTGCCTTCAGCCAGCCTTCCAACTTCGTTCCCTTTCTGCTATCATATTTTGATAGAATTACAGTGGCATTTTGTCAAAAATCTAGAAACAGTTCTTTCGGTGAACAGTAGAGATTGCTGGTTTCAGGGATTGGTACAGGAAACTGCACAGGCTCCCCCAGTTCCAGCCAGATCAGGATCTCCTGAAGGAGTTGGAAGTTCTCCCCACAAAGATCTGAGATCTGTTCACCTTCCTGTGGAAGCCAATGGGCAAGATAAAAACTGTTGCTCACTGAGATGAACATATGAAGCTGCTTTAGCCTGAGATGTGGTGGCTACTCTTATCTAGAGAACTGGGCGTGATTCTCCTCTCCTCCACATGAGGGGTGGATCCTAATCTGGGTTTGTTTCCCCAGGCTGCTGGGTGACCTTGAGCAAATCACAGTTCTCTCTGAACTAAAAGGGGGAAGAGAATAGAATAGTTGAAGCCATCTCTAGTTTAATATTTTATGTATTTTAATTAACTTATATTTATGATGTTTTAAATTTTTATGTTGTTGGAAACCGCCCTGAGCCTTCGGGGAGGGCGGTATACAAATATAATAAATAAATAAATAAATAAATAAATAAATAAACTCTCTCAGCCTACCTACTTCACCAGGTGTCTTTTGTGGGGAGAGGAAGGGAAGATGCTTGTAAACCACTTTGAGACTTTTTATGGTTGAGAAAAGTGGGTTATAAATCCAAACTCTTCTTCTTCATCATCCAGGTCAATCCTGCCTATTCCCACTGGTAGCAGTTCTCCAGCACAGAAGGTAGAAGTCTTCCACATCAGCTACAATGTGATCCTTTCAGCTGCAAGTTCCAAGGACTGCCAAGTAGTTGCTCTGTCACCAAGGCACAGCCTCAGCCCAAGCTGCTAAGCCTAGTCTACATCACTAGTTAATTGTTCAGTGGTATTATTCGGTTTGTCTTTGTTGACAAAGACTGGGGGAAAGAGATGTGGTCACAGAATGGTTGATCTCCTGTTCTGTAGGAGAGATACCAGACAGCTTAGGGCAGAGATCCCCAATAATTTTGAGCCCGTGGACAATCCTCACACAATGGGGTGGGCACAGGTACAAAATAGCTGTCACAGGAGGCGGAGCCAGCCACAAAATGGCTGCACCAGCTTACTTCAGGCATACTTCAGGCTTACTGTAAAGATCCCAATGATATATGTGTGTGTGCGCGCACGCACGCACGCACGCACACAGAGAGAGAGAGAGAGAGAGAGAGAAGGAGAGGGAGAGAGGGAGAAGTAAATTTCCTGTGGCCAATCAGTACACCTGCTGGGCAAAAGTCCAATCCACACTCACTTATTAAAAAACATGTAGTGGTGGGCACTAGAAAAGGTCTCGGTAGGTTCCCTGGTGCCCACGGACATCACATGGGGGACCTCAGGTTTAGGGCTTTTAGGAATATTATGCTTAGTTTTTTCCTAGAAAGCTTTCTCTGAGCTGTGCTCCAAAGATCCTCTGGAAGCAAGGCCCAATTTCCAACAGAGATGGAGACTGTGAGCTTGAGGGTTCCCTTGTCTTGCTCTTCTAACAGCTAAGTCACTCTACGGCTGTTATGTGTCAAAGGTACCAGTTGAATAAAAGTTATCTAAAATGAATATGGCTCACCACATCAGGTCTTGGCATGATCCAGCCTTAAGCACATAAAGATGAACATCAGGAAATAACATTGTGCTAAACTTAGACTTGAAAAAGAGGATAAGCCAATGAAGAGAGCAATTTAATTTTCATGTTACTCAACAGGAGGACACTGACTCCTTGCTGGTTCTATCTTTAATTGGCCATTTTTTATGTGGTGAACGAAAGCCGGCCAATTTTCTCCTGAGAAGTTGTACTATAATCTTGACTCAATACAGCGATGCACTTCTTATTTGTCTATAGCGCCATGGGGAACAGGATGAAACACCCTCTCTAATCTGAAAAATTAACTGTTCAACTCAAAGGGGGGCATTTATATACCACCAATTTAGCTTAGAACCAGAGCAAATGGTCTTCTCAGGGAAGAAAGGCGACCAAGGGGAATACTCAACAGTATCTGAATTAATTCCAGAAAGCTTCTCCCTAATAGTAGATGAACTTTCTGTTATGCTAGAGTGGTTTATGAGATTCCGTTTACAATAAGCAAATGATTTGGCACATTAAAACGGTATCACTGCACTTAACCTCAGGGAAAAAAATGTAAAATACAACATTTAATCTTCTTTTGCAATACACAATTAAGTGCAATATTTCCAGAGTACCAGTTATGGATTCAAGAGGACCCAACTACACATCAGAAATATAATTTGTCTCACTTCTTGAATTCCTGTAAACGGGCAGAGAAGCAAAGTTAAGACCAACTTTTCCTTTCTTCTCACATGCCAGCTTTCTACGTACTGATTTTCCCCACTCCATTGAATAAGGAGGTGCGTTTCAAATGTTCAAAAACCTCTGCCACTGTCAGAAGTCGAACAGTCCAGTGACAAGACCATTTTGCTCTTCATTAAAACTCTCCCTGGTCATCATATGGGGTATCCAACCACGCATACCAGGAAAGTGTGCTAACCCCAAGATTTCCACCACATCCAGTCACCATGTTGCATGAACACAGTAATATGTGCCTTCCCCATACGTGCATGGTCTAAGTTTACGTGAATGCAAATCCTGGAAAAATCTAGTATCAGATGGTACATACTGGAGACATGTGTGTGTGATAAATATGTGCTGCTCCTTTTCACATGGCAACCACACATTGCAGGAAGACCATAGGTATCATTTGTTCAGAGGCAAAGCTTAAAAAATGGCGCCCCCTCACAGCTGTGCCCCTCAACTTTACCTCTCACTGACCCCACAGAAATACCCTATGGTTCCTTTAAAATGTGGCCAACTTTCCTCCATCTGAGGGTCGCTGAGGCTGAGAAGACACTCTGGGCGGGGAGAAGGCCAGGGAGTAAGTGTGCTCTCCCTGGCCTTCTGTCCGCTCACAGTGTCTTTAAGTTGGATGCATTTTAAAGGCACCAAAGGGTTTTTTGGAAAGGGGGCAGTGACCAGGGGGCCAAGGCACCTGGCACCCGAGGCAAGGGCCCCCCTCACCCCCACACTATGCCCCTGAATGTGTTCCCATTATATGGAGACTTTTAGCTCCCAGTACACTCAATTGTAATGGCCCAATGTAACTGGCTTTGATAAAAACCTTCTGGTCCTTGAGATGGAACCCACAAAAATCCAGGATTCAGAGTGATCTTAAAAACACCTGCTAAATAGTGTGCAATTACTGTGTGTTAGTGTGCTATTACTGTTGATCGGACAGCTTCAACCAGACCATTGGGATGACTGGTGCTAACAGCACACAGGTAGCAATGTAGTCTCAGTTCTAACCCCCACCTTGCCCACACACACACACACGCCCACACGCGCCCCCCCCCCCACACACACACGAACACCTCATCGCTTAAAAACAGCCTTGGAAGCCATCAACTTGAGCTCATTAATCCATAAACTGTGGATTTCAACCCAGATTGCCAGCAGACATAACACTGTTGCATTGTTCCAAAAGAGAACTGATCTGATTAATCAGACAGTTTTCATTTGTTTCTCCCTCTCTGTAATCGGTGTCCCAGACAATGCCATGCAAGCGCCGCTGATGCAATTGAAGACACTGGCATGCACATCTTCCTCACTTTGTTAAATTTACCCCTGAAAACATCAATTTTGCATTTTGTTCAATCAATGAGTCTCCATCGGCATGCTCTGCACGCACTCAGCATGTATTTTCATTCAAATCTCTACTGCATTCAAGGCCCTAAAATGTGGGCCTGTAGCTTAGGAAAATATCTTGGCATTTTCATGCTGCTTTGGGTGTTTTTGAGAGGTGGTGGAAGGGGGAACCATGAGGTTCTATATGGGATAGGAGAAGATGGGTGTGGAATGGGGACAGGGGGACGGTCGTGTGGCATTGGGGAGAGTGCCTGCAGTCCCGGCAGGAAGGGTGACTTCCCTCCAGCTTTGCTGCTCAGCCCAAGTCATGGGAAGGCAGGGAGAATGGCTGGAACGGAAGGGACAGAGTTCCCACCAATGGGCATGCATGACTCAGTTCTGAATACCGATTGGTAGGAGGGTTTATTGTGGCAACATTCGGGAATTATACACGGTAAGATATGCATTAGATGCACGAGTCCTTTTTTTTTAAGCGGTCGCCTGGTGTTTTTTTTAAAAGGCAACGTTGCGGAAGATGCTTCTTACCATCTATTTTCTGACTCAAGCAAAACACCAAGAATGGAGTGCTGAGTATCTTTTCCCTGCTCAGCTTAGAGCACAGTCTAGCTGGAAGGAGCATGCTGTTCTGTATAGGGCAGAGAGTCAGACTAAAAATTATCTGTCTGTATCAACCATTCTTATTGTTCTTCCTCTGACATCTCTGACATCTCCCTGTAAAATCTGCCCAAGGTCTGTCTGAGAAAGGGCAAAGCTGTTCCTTCTTTGTGAGGACAGCATGTTGGAGAACATCGATCCTAATCTACAAGGAGGAAAAGTGATAAAAACTCGCCTTGCAGATTTTTTTAAAAAAAGAAATGTTTGGCACTTCAGTTCAAAGGGTAGCTCGGCTTATCCTGCTCGTGGATGTCGAATATCTATTCCCAACCGCAACCAATTATGTGCTTCTAACAGTCTCCCCAACATGGCTTCCTGGCTGGTTTCCTTTCTTCCTTAACTCTGTGCCCTCTCTATAAGGCGTTTGTAAATTTCACATGCCACAAGATTCATAAGCCCTGTGAGAGCCATTTTGAACATTATGGTATTGGAGAAGGATGACATCTTTGTGAGTCACGCACAGCTTTTTCCACAGCTTGCATGCAAAGTATGATGCATTAATTTTAAAATTAGACTTAAAAAAAAGCTAAGAAACCAATATATACAGCCCGATCCAAGAAAGTTTCAGATGATACTTATGCTTGTACGCAGCCAGAATTTTATCTGACTAGGAATTTTAGCACCCTGACTGGTTGCCAGAATGGGATAATTCCAAAGCCAGAAAAAGGCCAACTGAGACATTCTTGCTGTTAATGTATAGAAAGGAGCCATGCATTGCAAGGCTTGGTCATTCCAATGTCTCGGAAGTGCACTTTGTACATGCTCTGGGGTATACTGTCCTCAGAACTTAGCAAGCTGGAGGCTAGAAATGAAACACTGGAGAGAGAACCATCGGGAAATCCCACCCAACCGTCCAAAACTTCTAAATTGTCTGGATCCTGAACATGTTGATTTCACTTCTACCCCCCTTTATTGGCTTCTTCCATTATTTCATGATGTTTTTAGAACTCATCCGGTTGGTCCATAAGGGTCCCCTTCATGTCTGATTCATTTGCAAAGCCTCCCAACCATATGCAGATGTTATCTGAATGAGGCAAAACATGCATTTTGCACACTTCGGTGCATGGGAATCAGAACCCTGAAAAACCCAATTGTTTTCTGTACACTCGTGCCAATTACACACAGTGCTCCTGTTCAGACAATATGGCACCCTGCATTTTTGGAGGATCTACATCCAGTTGTGCGGCTATGATGTCTGAACAAGACCAATGCCGTAGATGGAACTTGATTATAGGTGTCTATCGTTTTTCGTTTTTCATCCATCCTTTTGAAAAGCCTAGCTTTCACGCACAATACAGAACTATATCAAAGGATGCACTGAACAGAGAGGCCTCTCCTTATGTGTCCATTTATTGCAGCAAAGAAAGAGAGGTAATTCTTTGCATTGTAATCAGGAAGAAGGCAGAGCCAAACTATGCGGTGAGCATGTGAACTAGCCCGATTCATCGCTGAACTCCGTGATTTCCACAGTTGCGCTTCCAGTGCAAGGGATAATTGGAAACAGCAGCCCACGGTATCGAATACGAGGGGGAAACATCTCCTGCTGCGTAAGTACTGACTGTGGATCAGATTCGCTGTCTTGTATGCAATTTTGTTTTTGGTGTGTTTTTTTAAAAAGATGTTATGGGGGGGGGGAGATCCTCAACTGGATGGTGCATCTGTGGCAGATAAAGGGGTGAGCAAATTAGTTGAGAAAAGCGGAGCGATGTTAAAAAATGTCTCAGACAGAGATCAAAAGTGAAGAGAAGGGTATTGTAAAGGAAATTATCAAGCAGATAAAAAGGAGGATGAAAGAAAAAGGGTTTTTTTTCCCGCCTGCAAAGAGAAAAAACAATCCATCTGTCTAACTTGCTTGGTCTTACCCTGTAACTGTAGAAACAGCCTGATTATATGCTCACTGTGTGATGCCAAACAGTCTTTTGGATGTTGACTCTCTTGCTGAAAACCAGTAATTCAGAGACCCAACTTCTGATCTGATTTCATTCGGTGCCTAAAGACTATCAGAATCCGTTTATCTTCAGCGGCGCTGGGAATTCCTCTCTGGCTAAACCCAACAGTGCAAAGAACAAAGGTATATTTATACTGCCAAACTTAAAAAGAATGGTTTAATCGTAATTTACCCCTTCCAAAGAAGCTTGGGAAACGTACCCCGGGAAAAGGGGTAGGATTTCTAGCATAGAACTGACAGTGCTCCCAGAAAACAACATCTCCCGGCAATCTTTAAAGGAAAACGTGATCAACTGGTAGAAAACTAATACAGGTTTTCTGGATAGATATACACTAGATAGATATATGGACATCAGGCAGCCATCTGTTGGTTATCCCAACAGATAGAGTGGTCCTTCTAGCGTTGCCCAAACTCTGGGTCTTTTCTATCATAGCTCCTGCTTGGTGGAATGGGATCTCTGAAGAAATGCAAAGAGCCCTTCCTTGGGAGTTCTTCAGGAGTTGCTGCAAGGCCGGCCTGTTTGAGGGGGACTGAATGGAAGTATCTTTTAAGGGAGGAAGGGGCAGGGATTTGGGGCTTGATATTTTATCTTTGGTTTTAGCTGGGGATGTTTTAAACATTCTTGCAAGCCACCTTTAACCAAAAGGAATGGGAGATATAAATGGTTCAGTGAGAAAAATGAAATGAAGTTGGATCCTAAATAAATGCTGATTCCCCTTTCATGTTGCAGACCCCCTTACGTCTTTATTCCGGATCCACCGTTCTTACTAGAAGAAAGATTCTTGTGGAGATAGGTGGGCTTCAGCAGGAAAGGGGAGGCAGAAAAGTTCCCTTGTGCCATTGGAAAATGCAATCTGGATGTAACACAAAGGCCCCTTCCGCATATGCAGACTAATGCATTTTCGCTCCACTTTCACAATTGTTTGCAAGCGGATTTTGCTATTCCACACAGTAAAATCCAGCTGCAAAGTGCATTGAAAGTGAATTGAAAGTGGATTATTCTGCATGTACGGAAGGCACCAAAGACAAGAATTAGTTCTTGCAATTCTCCATCCCAAAGTAGGGAGAAAGTGTGTGTAAGACCAATTCCCTGATGAACCACAGCAGCTACCACTTGTTATGCAGGAGTCAGGAAAGGTTTTGTCTAAGGGAAACTTTTGTTCTGTCACCCCACAACAACAACAACAATAGCAATAACAAAACCCTTTTTGAGGTTAAAAGAAGACTATGGATTCGTGGTTTCCTATACTAAATCACTTCTTGGCGCACTGGTATTAATTCACTTTACAAGCTTCATTATGCTTTGGTTCAGGTACTTCATTCAGACAAGGCAAGAACTCAAATATCAGACAATACATCTGGGCTTTTTCAAGAAAAATGTAGTAGTAAATTGTTGCAGACAGTACCTACAGTGATCTGCTAGAATTTGTCAGAATGTAGAACAGATAGACAGACAGAGGTAAGTAAGTAGTAAAAAAGCCATCAAGGAATTCTAACAGGAAAAAACCAAACAGACCAAAAGGGTTCAAAAACTGGGACAGAATTATCTTGAAATGGTCTACTAAGGAATATATTGCATATACAGTTGTCCTTTCCCCAGTGTGACATTCCTGATCGTGTATATTGCAGGTCGGCATGAGAAAATAAATGGGAATTTTAATGACATAACTGTTTAATAAAATAAATGAACAGCTACAAATTTCCCCCCTTAAAATTAGATTTGTAGAAAAAAGAACTGTGGTTGTATTGTCGAAGGCTTTCTCGACTGGAATCACTGGAGTGTTGTGTGGTTTCCGGGCTGTACGGCTGTGTGTTCCAGAAGCATTTTCTCCTGACGTTTCACCTGCATCTGTGGCTGGCATCTTTAGAGGATCAGATCCTCTGGAACACAGATCTAGAACACAGCCATACAGCCCGGAAACCACACAACTTTTCAAGAACTGTGGTTCAAAGCTTGTTTGTGGCAATCTTTCACATGACATCTTTTGGTGATCTGCAGTGATATTTGCATCTCAAGTTTTACATGGTTTCCAGATCATGGGAAGTGCTGCGGCCCTAACCCCTGCATTGTGGAAGGGACACCTGTATAGCACTTCCCTGAGCAACTCAAGCTGAGATACTGCCTAAAGTCTCACCAAGAGAGCTATGGCAATATTTTCATTAAGGGAGTGAATAGAGAACTATCTTATTGAGTTATTCCCACAATAACTGAGAAAATGTATGTTATTTGCTCCCCACACTGCAAGATACTATGAATGTTGGGTGTTATAATCATCCAGGCCTAGCAAGTTGGTTCTACCACATTTGGAATTGAAAATAATTATGGCCCTAATAGAATAATTATCAGGAGATCCTGAGCTGTCTATCAATAATACCCCCATAGGCGATCAACCAATTGTAAGTAATCTCCTGATAGTCAAAAAGTATTTGTAAAGAACACTGAATGTTAAAAGCTTTGTGAATAGGCTGCTTGCTGAAAACAGTACGAGAAACTAAAAGTAAATATCTTTTTCTCTCTATCAAGCTGAGTCTTCACTTGACACTTCAGAATGACAATGGAGATTTGCATGTACGAATACTGCCCCTGTAAAATAATTTCATGCTTATGTAAAGCTAGCCAGAGAGAAGAAGAACTTTCCCTCCTTTCAGTAAGGAGTTCTTAATGGAGACAGCATATCTGAACACAGTGGTCTCTATCCTATCATTCAGCTAAGCAAAGTTCGAAGCTCCCCTTCAACTAAAAGTGGGATCAAAATGTTGCTTAAGCTGAAGGAACACAACGTGAGGCAGAGGGAGGCATCAAACTTTGCTGAGATAGTATGTAGGGATGTGCACAGTGTTTTCAATATTTTTCGGATTCGGTTTTATCAGACCTGAAATTTTTCCAGAAAGGATGAAAAAAGCTGAATAGCCATACTGATAAATGATTTTTTCAGCTTTTTTCCAGATATCTGAACATTTTCACCTCCATTAAATTATATGGAGTGTTTTTCAGGGCTAAGGGGAGGGTGTTTTTTCAAGGTAGAGAGGGACCAAATTTGCAGCATAGCCACAGGTGACTCTCTCTAAGTTTGGTGAAGTTTAGGTCAAGTGATCCAATTTTGGGTCAAGTGACCCATCGGGGATGCCCCATCGATCCAATGACGTTTTCAATTAAACTGGAGCAGCAGTGGTGTAGTGGTTAAGAGCAGGTGCACTCTAATCTGGAGGAACCGGGTTTGATTCCCAGCTCTGCTGCTTGAGCTGTGGAGGCTTATCAGGGGAATTCAGATTAGCCTGTGCACTCCAACACACGCCAGCTGGGTGACCTTGGGCTAGTCACAGTTCTTCTGAGCTCTCTCAGCCCCACCTACCTCACAGGTTGTTTTATTGGGGGGGGGGAAGGAGTTTGTTAGCCCCTTTGAGTCTCCTTACAGGAGAGAAAGGGGGGATATAAATCCAATTCTTCTTCCTCTACTGCAATGCCTTGGTAGTACCAGTCTCCTACAGTACACAATAGGACAATTTCTCAGTATATGAGGGAAATCTCAATATGAAAGAGACAGTTTTAAAATTCCAATGAGAGCTAAGTCAAAACTGGGTGAAGCCAGGAATAGGGGAAGTTTGCACAAATTGTTTCTCAGAAACCAGAAGCAGGTTTAGCTGATTTCCTGGTTAACAGCACTGGATTAAGGAATAAGCAATGATAGAAGTAAGCAAGAAAATGCCTAAGTTCCTGGAGTAGGGTTGTCAGCCTCCAGGTGGGGGTCTGGTGACCTTCCAAAATTACAACTGATCTTTAGACAACAGATCTGACCCCCAGGAGAAAACATCAGACTCTCCAAAAGTCTCTCCCCTAAGCGATTTCCAACCCTCCCTGGGCTCCACCTCCAAAATCTCCAGGAATTTCCCAACCTGGAATTGGCAACCCTAGTGTTGAGGTGACCAGAAGGGGACAGACGTGCATTTAGTGCAGAGCCAACCCTGTGGGGACAGGAATTGCAGCAGTGCCATATTGAACCCCTCACAGCTCCACCACTGTAATTCCACAAGCAGCCCCATAAACAGCATGACTGTGCAAGAAAAAACCATGCAGGCTCGCTCCCAACTTCTTTCCTGTACAGAAATGTAAATTATAATGGGAACCACTTTAGCTAGTAATGGAATATCTGAGGGATTGGCAGAAGACGCAGAGAAAGAAAATCCCCACCGAGTTCTAAAGGGCTGTTTAACCACAAAAGAATTGGCCTTTAAAAAAAAAAAAGCAAGAGGATTTCTGCCGAACGTGCCAAATACACTGCTTATTTGGTATTCATTGGCACAAGAGTTCCGATCAAAAAGTTACTGTTAGAAGCCACCAGTATTTCCTACTCAACAGCAAGTCCCACTGATTTCAATATTACTTTCCACCTGGTGAAGGGTACTTATCATAACACTTTGTATATATATGCAGCACTTTCTCTTTCTCCTCGGAGAGTTTCTCAATAATCCTTACAACAAGCATATGAGGTTAGGTGAAATTATTTTCTCCCCAGATTACAGATATAAGTCTAAAGCTGAGAGACAGCAGCTTAAATAAGCCTCCCGTTGAGTTCAGGGCTGGAGTGAGATTTTAATGGATTTTTTTGTGCATGTGGCTTAGAATCATTTCAACCACTCAGCTACACTCGGATTTAGGTTTTCCAGCTGGTTAGTGGAAAGATTGGTACCTTCCGGTCTGGGCACTCCACCAATTAAATCAGGAGTGAAGCTGGATCAGTCAGTATCAAAAGCAACACATACATAATTAGTACCACGGTGCATCTGTAATGCGGTAAGAACATTTTTGGCAGCAAGCTGGCCTCTTGGTTCCTGCCTCACGTGCTGCCTTAGAATACTCACAGACATTCCAAAAGATGCGAAAATGAAATGGGGGGGGGAGCTCCCGTTACTATTACCTTGTTATGTATTCAGCCACACCTGGAGAAATCCAACTGTAACAAAAAGAGAAGCCCTCACAAAGGAATTGCAAAAAAAGAGAGCGAGACTGTGAAGCTTAGCAGACAGTATGGGAGTGGAAGAAAGGAGGCTGGAGAAGGAAGATAAATTTCAGACACTGATTTACTAACCAGTGACATTTGCAAGAGTGAGACCAGGCTTTCATTGATCCAGAAAAGATTCATCTGGGTGCTGCAAGAGACCCCCAGGTAGGTGGGGACCACCGTAGCAGGATACGGCCTCTCTCCATCTAGGCAAGCAAACCTGGGATCTGAGAGACGGTTGGGTGGAATCCTGTTCCATCCTCAGCTTCATTTGTTTTTCTCCTGAGAGCTGTGTTCTCAGACCGCTGCTGAGTGGATCCTTCTCAAGCTGAGCTACAGACTACAATTTCTTCCTGGTATATTTTAAATTACATGTCTCCCCTTTTGCAAATTGAGCTGCCAGGATTGATTTAATGAGCAAAAAGGTGTGCAGAAAGAGAACACTGGAGGGTTTTTTAACCCTTTTCCTCCCCCCAGGTCACCAGCCTTTAGAGTGTCAAAGCCCGCCTAGAGCGACATCACATCCCCTCTAAACTCCCTCTCTAAACTCAGCCCTCCCCAAATCTCTAGGAAACCTATTCTCTACCGTGCTATCCCCCTGGAAAAGACTCCCCTTCCCCCACAGATTTTATGCCGAGTTGCCAACTCCATGCTAAAAAAATTCCTGATTTGGGGTCAGAGCCTGGGGAGGGGACGGTTTGGAGAGGGGGAGACATCTCAGCAAGGTATAATGCCAAAGAAGCGACCCTTCAAAGCAGATATTTTCTCCAGGGAAACTGATTTCTACAATCTTTAGAGCGGTTATAATCCAAGGAGATCTCCAGCCCCTACGTTATTTTTACTGCTGCTGCAGAAAAAAAAGAAACAATAGGGTACATTTCCCCCAAAGGGGTTGGAAGTAGCTCAGCAATGACTTTGAACTGAGGAACTGCCCCCCGGGGGGCGGGGGTCTCCCCTCAGATCCCCACCATGCATACACTTTAAACAACATTCAGCCATAACTTAAACTTCAACCAGACTCTGTATGCAGGTGCAACTGCGTTGACAACAGGCCAGGAGGAAAAACATCCCTTTCAAAAAAAGTTACCTATGTGGAAAGGAACAGCTGAAGCATTTTTTATGGCAAGGAAGCAATCTACATCACCAGACACAGGCTGAATATTAAAATGTTATTAGATAGCTAACAGTACCTGTTTAAAAGCTTGGAAGCTCTAGCGGGGGGGGGGGGGGGGGGAGGGGGCGCATGGAGGTTACACTATTCCCATATATAAAACAAGCCATTTCCAAAAAAGTGCTTTCTGTTTCCTTTGTTACTGAACCCCACCATCTGATGGTCCTTTTGGGGCTTTAGGATTATTAACTCTGGCTTGGGGAAGACCTGGAGATTTGGGAGTCAGGACATGTTTGGGAGAAAAGGAATCTCAGAAGGGTATAACGCCATACAATCCAAAGCAGCCATTTTCACTAGGGAAACTGACCTCTAGTTGGGTGATCACTTCAAATTCCTGAAGCTCTCCATGGGCGTTTTCCCACTTACCAGTAGCTGCACACTACTGGAGGCGAGTAGAGCAGGGTCCCCCGGCACTCCCCACTACAGGGGCGGCGACAACGCAGCCACCCCGACGCTGACGCTGTCGCGCCCCTTCAGCGCGTGTCATTCCTGGCACTCTTCCAAACGGTGCCTTTTGATGACCCTGCGCAGAGCGCGGGGTCGTGAGGAAGCCAGGGCGCGAGCCAGAAATGACGCGCGCTGAGAGCAGCGCATGGAATAGGGGGGTCGTGGCAAGTGGGGAAACGCCCCATGTCTCACATGGACAACGTTACCTCCTCCTGGGTTCTTTGCTGCCTGAAACTGATGGATTTCAACATGTGTTTTCACCTGAACAAACACCGTGCGCTCCCCCCCCCCCTTTTGTTAACATCCTTAATTCAACATAAAACGCCAGCTCAGCCTGGGCTATCTCATAAGCCTTAGAACACCTTTTTTCCCTTAACCATATATACAGAAACGTTCCTCCAAATGCTCCCCAGTGAATGAAATATAAAACAAGTTATTTCTGTTTGTTTGCTTTTTAAAAATAACACTCTTGATTCAGAATGGTGTTCTGTGTTTCTACTGCTCAACAAGATCTCTCCCTATCTGCTCTGTGATAATATTTACTAGAGAGAAAATCCCAGATTTCCGAGACACACTTCTAACTGAGAATAAATACACTCAGGCAAATGAAGTGGGAGGTTATGAAGAGCAAACCGGGGAGGGGGAAACGTCAGCACCATCGGCATTTAGCAAGAGAAGAAATCTATCTCAACATCACACGAATGGCATTTTCATACTGGCCATGCGGAAGCTTAAAGACTCAAATGCTTCACCAGCCATTTGTTTCGCAGGATCCAGTGAGGGATTAAAGTTCATCTTAATCAACCGCTAAAGCAGAGAGGAAGCTCCGACCCTTGACACTAGCGAAACACGGCTACAGGGAACTTCCCAGGGTCTTGGCTTCGCCGGCAATCTAAGGAATTAAAAGAGATGCTTGGCATGGCAAGGTCGCAGATGAGTGGGCATCTTTGCAAGACACAGACAGGGGAAAAAAATCACTCCTTTGTTCTTGTAAGTCGCACATGGCTGTGCACCTTACACCCAGTTATTTTGGCTGAGCCTCCCTGGGGAAAAATCAGGGTATACAAAGTTAGAACGAAAAGGAAATCATTGCAGAAGGCAGTTTTTCCAGAGACTCTCCTGATGCGCAATACTCAACTATCAATGCCTTAACTAGGCATTTCTTTGCCAAGACTAGGTTCTAATTCTGTATATTTGCCTTCTGGTAAACCAAATGTAGATGAAGTTATAGAGTAATCGAAACCTCCAAGGGCACATCTTCTGGCATTTGAAATTCTCTTTCGTTTTCATTGTTCCCTTATTGAGCAAGTCCTTTTGAAACCTACTAGCTAGTTCAGGGGGAGGGAACCTGCGGCTCTCCAGATGTTCAGGAACTACAATTCCCATCAGCCTCTGTCAGCATGGCATGGCCAATTGAAGGCACAAGGCCGCTGAACAAACTATCTTTCTGGTAACTTGGTCATCCATTACCAATCTTCTTACCAATGAATCCTTGATTTGCTTCCAAAGAACTGTAGGGTTTTGTTTTTTTCAGGATAAAAAACCCGTTTAGTTGCCAAAGCAATGGTATCCACAAAATTTGTTACCCATTTCCCCACCACATCACTGAATTATTTGTCAGCTTTTTAAACTAATATCTATTATTGGGATACATGAGAAGAAACTCAAAGTTGCCATCTCCAGCCTGGGAAATTCCTGGAAATATGGAGCTGGTTCATGTGGAGGGGATGGTGGCCTGGAGAGGGATTTCATCTAAAAATCTATGGTATACCATAGAGTTTGCCATCTGAAGTGGCCATTTGCTCCACAGGATCCAATCTCCGATGCTTGGGGACCAGGAGAACTCTGGGCCCTACCTGGAAGTTGGCACGCATGGTGAAACTGTAAACAGGAAAAAATCAATATATAAATCACTTCATTCGGCATTTCTGGTGACTGACAGCTCACTGCTTTTTTAGCATACAAATGGCAGAAGAAGTCATGGAAGGAAGGAGCGTTGCTTTTCAAACTGAAATGTTTGACAGATGTAACAGCTTTTTGAAATAAAACCTGATGAAATCTCAAACAGGAAAAAAAAAAAAGACACCCTCTATCTCCGCAATACACGAGAGATTACATTTCAACAGGCCAGGTTTACTATCCTTGAGGCACGATGCAGATTTGGGCTTTATTTATTTATTTCCCTCAGCATGCTGTTTTTGAAATAAAATAAATACCAATGGAAACTTCTACTACGGCGTTTTATTGACATCTCCGTCCTGCTGCTCTGGATGAGAGGACAAGACTGAAGCAAGGATTACTTGTTGCCAAAACCTAAAAGCAATTTCAAAGCCTGTTACTGGGAAGCAGGGCACCGGAAATTCCCGATTCCACCCCTAGCATCTGAAACAAAGTTAGAGGCAGGGCTGAGGGCCAAACCAGATATGATGGTATCCTTGTGGCTGCCCCGAGGATGCCACCATCCTTTTAAAGTCACTTGAAATGCTGCAAGAATTGTGCCCAAAGAACGGCAGGCTGAGGTGCTCGTTCCCCGACCCAAACTGCCTTATCAATTGCCACAAAGACTGCCCCACTTAGAAAGGCACAGAGGAACAAGACCATCAATTCTGTAAGCCCTCACAATATTTTTTAAACAACTTGAAAACGGCAGCACCGTCCTCAAAGGCAGCCACGAGGACACCGTCACGTCTGGTTTCGCCCTCAGAATCTGCTCAGTTCGTACGCTGGCACCCTTCGCAGGTAATTGTGAGCGCAGAGTTTGTCAAACGTTACAATCAAGAGTGGTGATGCTCCCTGTGTAGTGTGAAGTGGGGGAATGTGCATGTTTGCCTTGCAGACCCAAAATGTCAGTATGTGTAGACACAAACCCAGTGGTCAGCTTGTGTGGATCAAAGCTGTGTGAGTGTGGTAAACCTTTTGTATACACCTGCTTATACAACAGGATGAACAACATCGTGCACACTCCTGGTATGCTTGAATGTAAATTCTGAAAAAAATACCTGAAAAGAAGGAGGCGGCGGAGGCAGCAATGGAGACCAAGCACATATTTGAGATCGAAAATACACATAATCTCAAACACACTGTAAATCTCCTCTCATGTTATTTCTTGGTATCCCCTACTGTGAGAGCAACATGTTATGGCTTTTGTGTGGGTGGTGGGGAGTTCTGTTCTACTGATAGAAACTTTAGTCAGGATACAACCCAGGTTCAGCTGTCAAATGGTTCTGAAAAGCTAAGGATATGCCATTGTACGGAGACTATATCATAAGTCTATACGATTGCGGAACTATCAGGCATTTGGCTGGTTCTGACCATCATCTTAATCATTTTATGTACTTTTCCTGGGTGAAACACTTAATTTATTCATTTATCCCCCCCCCCTTTTTTTTTTTTGCTCCACAACAGGATCCAAGCCAGCATGCACTGTTTTCCTTTTTATCCTCACAACATCTTCGTAGGGTAAGGTAGGCTAAGTATGTGTGACTGGCCTGAAGTCGCTGCGTGAGTTTCCAGGCAACGATGGGGATTCAAACGCGGGTCTCCCGGTTCCTATTCTGACACTCTAACCATTACACAGCGCTGCTTCTTTTAAAATGTGTTTAACATTCTATGTTGGAACAGCTAAGTTATCTGCGTGGAGAGGCACAATCAAAGATTCTGGGGTTGGGGGTGGGACATTAGAATATGGAAAAAAGGAATGAGTCATCTGGAGGAGGCATTAGGAAAAACCCTTAATTTGGAGCAATTAATTACGAGAGGAAGACAGAGCAATGAATGCAATGTACGATACTGGGAGAGGAGGGTGAATTTGGAGTACATGAGAGGGAAAGGAGAGGGGGGGAAATCTAATTTTAGAAGAAATAAAATGGGGGAAATATTTTTGTGTTAAATTTTCTGTCAAAATCAACCTGACTTAAGAAAGATTGCCTGCTGTGTAAATACCTACTGGGAGTAAAAAGTCTCCTACACTGACACACCCTAAAGATTCTCCCTTCCCAATGCAATCTCATTCTCCCAGGAGCTGATACAAGGGAATGCAGGACAGGATTGGTACCCAGGGAGTTAGCCTGAGCGGGTCAGCTCTTGCTTCACCCCTGGTCCTGGCCCCGAAACCTCCATTACCGCTGTCTGCATTGCGGACTGAAAACAAAAGATTTATTTCCACTCCGCCGCAAGGGCTACAGGCCCCTTCCAGAGGAAACAAGATTCCGAATCGAAGTCCCATTTGTTAACTTCTGGATCAAAGTCCTCACTACAGTGCGATATTTCACACAAAGCCACAAACTATGCGATTACGCTGCAAAACGGCATTGGGAGAGCTCCAGTGAGCAATTTTCTTTTCTTTTTTTTGTGGGCTTGCTGCTGACAAACAGAACTAGAGTTCCTCGTCTGGAAATATAAACGAGCCACCACTTAAGAGCCTGGGTGTCAAGTGCAATCCTCTTGGGGAACTTCTTCTCACCCATCCCTCCCTACAGATGGAAAGGGAAGCCTGGAGAGCCCTGATCCAGGAGAGTTAGGGGGAGGTCCTGGAAGATGGCTGAGCTGCACCCACTCGGGTTGCCAGCTCCAAGTTGGGAAATTCCTGCAGATTTGAGGATGGAGTTTCAGAAACGGAGCAGCAGAGTATAATGTCGCAGTCTCCAAGCAGCCATTTGCTCCCTGATCTCTGCCAATCAGTTGTAATCCCAGCAGATCTCCATGCCTCACCTGCAGTTGACTTGGATGGCCCCAGGCTAGCCTGATTTCATCACGTCTCAGAACAGTGGTTCTCAACCTGGGGGTCGGGACCCCTTTGGGGGTCGAGCGACCCTTTCGCAGGGGTTGCCTAAGACTCTCTGCATCAGTGTTCTCCATCTGTAAAATGGATAAATGTTAGGGTTGGGGGTCACCCCAACATGAGGAACTGTATTAAAGGGTCGCAGCATTAGGAAGGTTGAGAACCACTGTCTCAGAAGCTCAGCCCTAGCTAGTATTCAGATGGGAGACCTCCGAGGAATACCAGCGGTGTGTCACAGGGGCAGGCAATGGCAAATCGCCTCAAATATCTCTTGCCTCGAAAACATTATGTGGCAACCCCCCCCCCCAAAAAAACCTGTAATTTGGTCGATCTTTTAGAAAAGGAGCATCAGAAGATGGACATTATGAGGAGACAAGAATGGGGTGCTTAGTCCTTTGGGGCCCTGTAGCTGTTGTTTTTATTTTGTTTTGATCAAAATCAACCCCCAAAAAGAAGTGTGGCCCTTATTCCTTATTCCTTCCTATCAAAGCAATTCAACAGTGGAGTGGGCTTATGTCATAACCATTGTTTATTGTTCATGGTTTATGTAGATGGGAATGTTAGTGTTAATGTTAGTATTAATGTTAGTATTTAAAAAAACTCCTTGGCTGAGTTTTTGTTTTCCAGTATCTGCACTAACTTTCCTGGACTGTGTTTTAATCTTCTGATGAATAATTTCTTATAAAAAAAGGTGGAGGGGGGAAAAGAACACCCTTATTTTCAAGACTGTCTCACACCTAGAATACACTTAATTTTCACCAGGCTGTTTTCAATGTTGTGTGATAGCTGCATTGCTAAAAACCATTTTGAGTAGGATACACTAAGAAGCATCTCCGGGTATTTTTTTTTTTTTTTTTGCAATCTCTCTCTTCATTGGTTCATCATTCCGTTTTTTAAAAAGATAATTGATTCATTGAAATATCGGAGGCTTTATAAGCCCTGCTATGAAATGATGCTTAAGTATAAAACAGCTCGTGGATTTTACAAATGAGGAAGGCGTGGGTTCAATTTCTGAGAGAGAAAACAGCCAGTTTTTTGAACACCAAAAGGGTTAGTAACAAGCAGAGATATGACTGTCTCCCTTGTAAGAAGCATGATTTGAAAAAGGTAACACTTACAGGATAGCAAGTAAAATAAAACACAACAGACCCCCACCCTGTCTTAGCATATACTGGACCTAACCAAGATTTTGTCATGCCCACTAGGATGAGTGCAGCAAAAGAATTAGATTGTGAACCCAGTTACACTTGCTCTAAACCCCGAGTAGTGCAAAGAACCTTTCTCAGATCTGCATGCAAACTGCAATGCTGATAGGAATCCAGAAGCACATCTACATCCTGACTGTACAAACTGTTGTTATTCCACATGCATGCTGTTTTAGAGTGATTGCATGTAGATGTTTTCTCTTTCACTGAAGTTCAACACAGCACAAGCAATTTAGGCAGGTTGTAAAAGGTAGATCCTGTAACTTTGTGCAGGCTATCAGCTAGTAGAGAGCCAGCATGCTGTAGTGTTTAAGAGTGGCAGGCTCCAATCTTGTGAGCCAGGTTTGATTCCCAACCTCTTCTTCATGAAGCCTGTTGGGTGACCTTGTGGTAGTCACAGTTCTCTTTGAACTCATTCAGTCCTTCTACCTCACAGGGTGACTGTTGTGGGGAGGGAAGAAGAAGAGTTAGGATTTATACCTCACCTTTCTCTCCTGGTGAGAGAAAGGTGGCTTACAAGCTCCTTTCCCTTCCTCTCCCCACAACAGACAACTTGTGAGAAAGGTGGGGCTGAGAAAGTTCTGAAGAACTGTGACTAGCCTAGGGGTCTGCAACCCGCAGCTCCGGAGTCGGATGTGGCTCTTTCAGCCTTATGCTGCGGCTCTGCATGGCCTGGAGGTCAGAGTGTAGTGTGGACGTGTTCCTCGAGAGCAGCCACCATCCCCCCTCTGCCATCCCCACAGCAGCCATTCCCCCTCTGCCCTATGGAGCAGGCAGCTGCCTGCTCCATTGGGCAGAGGGGGTTTCCAAGCCTGGCGCCTCTGCCTCCCAGCGCTGGAAGGAAAGGTGAGTGGAGGGGCCGAACCCGAGGCGGCTCCGCTCTCCAGCTCGGTAGAGCTTCGGGGCCATGGAAAATTGGTCCCAATGGCTCTTTGGGTGGTAAAGGTTGCTGACCCCTGGACTAGCCCAAGGTCACCCAACAGGAATGTAGGAGTGCGGAAACACATCTAGTCCACCAGATAAGCCTCTGCCACTCAGGTGGAGGAGTGAGGAATCAAATCCAGTTCTCCAGATTAGAATCCATCTGCCCTTAGCCCCTACAGCATGCTGGGGAAGGTGATTATAAGCCACTCTGAGGGCCTTTCCCCACTTACCAATTGTTGCGGGCCAATCTGGCAAAATGACCCGGGGTTCTGCAGCGCTCCCCACGGCACCAGCGACGGCAACGCAGCCACCCTGATTCTGGTGCTCTTCCGCTCCCTTAGCGCGTGTCATTTTTGGACCTGGTCGGAAGAGCAACATTTTCGAGTACCCTGCGCCAAGCGCGGGGTTATGGGGAACATCGGCAGATATTAGTGCGCTGCAAGGAATGAGCCAATCAGAAGCCAGAACAGGAGGTGGACAAAACACGACAGGCGACATTATGATGACGTGTGCACGTGTCGACGACAAAAAAAAGAGTCCGACCTCTAAAATGGCGCGCCAGTCAATCAAAACAGAGACCCGCCCTCTGATGGCTGCAATCACTGCGGAACACGTGCTCTTGGGGAACGCTGCAATTCTGACCCTGCGTTCTTTAGCGAAGATTTCCCGAAGAGCAACATGATGTGGGGAACAACTTCTCTGTGTTCAAAAGCTGCGGAGTCTAACAAACGTGGGGTGGACGCCCTTTGGCCCACAACAATTGGTAAGTGGGAAACGGCCCTGAGACTCCAAAGGTAGAGAAAAGAAGGGTACAAAAACTAACTTTTCTCCTCCTCTTTTTCTAGTAGTGCTCTAATCTAATACAATTGTGCTCAGGGCACTAACTAAATATGACACTCCAGGCCAAACTACACGTTATACTTTACACAAGCTCCCTATGGGAACTTGCAGGCATCGTTTCCAGTGACAACTCCTGAGTAAGACTGCAATAGGTATAGCTTTCCAATGAGGCAAATGAATCCCTCATGCCCCTGGGCTGTTTTAGTTCCCAAAAACAGTGAGAGGGGGAGAGAGTCTCCTTCACACACCCCACACTCTCTATCCCAACTACCCCCCGCTGCAGTTTTACATAGCTTAGCCCAATTTCAGCCCCACGTGGAAAATTCAGACAATCAAGAGAATCACATACACTGTAGACTGCCAGCAGAAATCAAGAATGTTTCAAAAACAATTATTGATAGCTCTCACATTGGATTTCGTCACTTCTTTTTTCATTATTATTTTGGCATACATTCATGCAGGCGAACAATGCGCTGTGTGAACCAGAAGCTCTCTTGTTGCACTGACCTCTGATCTGCAACAATACCAAATGGAACTCAGAGAATGTATAAATTGATGCAGCTGACATCCATGAGCTATCAGCTCAAGTTATATTCTTCAGGAGAACAATGGGACTGCATTCATTTGTCATGAACAACTCAGATAGTTTAGTGATGAAACAGGCCTGTTTTCTTTCAGGGTTCGCACATCAATTTATTCCTGGCTTAGAATCCCAGTTGATTGAGGTTACAGCAAAGGGATGCAGAAGGAGGTCATGAAATGAAGTTGGATGCATTTTCATCACAATTAAACCAATTTGTTAGTGACATCTGTATACATTCCTACCATATGTAAAAAAAACTATCCCATATAACGTAAAAACTAGTTTCAGGGACTTTTCAATAAGAACCTATAAATCTGGAACTGGTTTGCAGGGTTACAGATTCCTGGGCATTTGACCGAAGAATGGTACACTTCCTGTATCCGGGATGGGTGTCCTCTTCCACTGAGCATGGAGCTTCTGGAGGGACACACATGAAGCAGTGAGGGAGGGAGGGGTTCAGTTGCATCAACCCTGCTGATCAATGGGGTGACAGATGTCACAGCTCCTGGACAATACCAACTTGAATCTCAAAGTATGAGCATTCGTGACCTTCCCAATCCAATGAGAATGGGTCATAAGTAAGCCTCACAGGAAGCAAGAGACTACTCCACAGAGACGTGATGGAATCAGATTTTCATGCGCTGAGACTGATCTATTCCAACACATCACATTTTGAAGTAGGAAATCTCAACATACCATGTGGTCATTTGCATTGTCCTTTTCCACTGAGATTTCCCTGAATCAACAACTGAAAGCAGCAGAGGGAACACTTTGTATTTGTGAAGAAAGAGGCTGGTTCCCTGACTATAATGGAGACTATAATCTCTGGGGAGAATTTTTGCAACAGACACAACAGAAGCCACATCAAATCAAGAATAGCCTGGTACCTTCAGGGAATACACTGGGGAGTTCATCAGTTCATGCCATTTGCCTGGTACTAGATGCCTACAGAACAGAAGCCAGGATTCAACAAGCACAGATTACACAAATTCAGTCAATTTACTCTTGACCGAAATTTCATTTATGGTTCGCTGCCAACATGTTTAGGATTATTGGGTTGGATCCACTTAATCATGAAGGGAATCAGTTCATGAAATTACGTCTCTTCCTAGGGCAGCCTTCTGAGCTCGTTTGAAAAACTGTTCCTCAAGATCAGTAGACTTCAGAGCGCAATCCAGACTGGAGGAGCAGGATGACGAATGCAAGAAAGAAGACTCCGTATAAAACGTCCCCCACCCCCATGTTTTCGGTCCATTCATGAGAAGGGAGGTGGGTAATTTCTGCTGACTCATGCTTGAGTGGCAGTCCCATTCTGTTCTCAAACTTTCAGGGGGCTGCAAGGGGAAGGAGAGATCTATTTCAAAAGGTGTTCAGTACACAGTTCATTGGTTCCAACCAACTCCTACTAATACATAACATTTTATGATGTTTCATAAGCAATGGTTCAGCAACTGCAAGCAACTAGATTCAAGTCCTCAGGGTATCAGCTTTCAAGAGTCAAAAGTCCTGCCATTAGTCACAAGTCATATGGGTCAATTAGCACCTGGAGTGAGATAAGAGTCTTACGGCCCTCACATGCCTCCTTTGCCCTATACAAGGTGGTTACAGTGTACATTAGGCATAATGGGCCTAAATGGTGCCAAGGGGCACGACCAGCTCCCCGTGCTCCCCCAGCCTGGCTTCTTGTGCCCCACTTACGGGAGCCAGCAGGGAGCCTGGGAAAGGGTGGGGCTCAGGAGGGCAGGGCTCACGTGCCTGGGTGCCCACCACCAAGCCCCACCCCATGGCACCATGGCGGCATGCCAGCTCCTACCCTCTCCAGCTTCACTGGAGGGGGTAAGAACCAACTCAGCCAGCGAGCAGCACCCCCGGCATGGTGGGAGCCACCAGGAGCCAGCTGGGCGTGGGGACCCAGCCGGTGCCCCTAGTGACAACACAGTGTGTGCCCGGGGACATGGGTTACCCCATGTCCCCATGGGTGGTTCACCCCTGACATCTTTGCATCCCTTCTTTGCAACACCCCCTCCCGCGCCTTCTAAAGTGGAATATAAGCACTCAGGGATATACATTCCAGCTTGTGTTTGACAAAAGATACTTTGACTCTCAAAAGCTTATACACCGAAAATCCTGTCCGTCTCTTAACATGTTACGGGACTCAAATTTAGCCTTTCAACTGCAGAACAACACAACCACACTGAAACTATCCACACTGCAAATGAAGGGGGTAGATGGTGTCTGTTCTCATGAAAGTCTTCTCTGCAAGATTAAAACTGAAAATTCAGGTTCTGCTCAGGGAACAGTTTACCCCATGAAATATAGAACATGCTAATCTCTCTCCTGCCCCAAACCAAATTTCAGCTTAATTTTAGAGGAAGTAGAATTGTGTACTTAAAAAGTTGTCAAATGTAAATGGGTCACTGTTTTCATATCTTAAACATCTGTTGTTTATATCCAAGAAAGCACACTAGGGGCAAAGAAATTAATTCCCCAATTGCTGTCAACCGAGTTAGGGAACAGCAATAAACAGCTTACTGTAAAGCCGCTAGCTACAATAAAACTGCTGTCAATAAAGAGCGGCTGATATGGTTTTGCTGTGCCAGAAAAATACATCCTTTGAAAATGAAAATCTGAAATGGTAACTAGAAGAGTTTTCCTTGTCCCTATACACAAAGGAACTATATCGCAAAACTTTGATAGCACCGAACTCGACACATCTTTATTTTTCTCCTCTGAGCGCGATACGGTTTTAAAAAGTTATACATAGCACATCAGTGGCAAAACATGCCCTAATGATTCATACACACACACACATAGACACAAGATCCACAAGCACAAAAAAATACAGTGAGTTAAAGGGAAGAGGGGAATGAACAAAAAGTGAGACAGTTCTTGGGGCTGTAACCAAATGTCTCTCCCTGCAGAAATATGCCCAGTTCTAACTTTGCATTTCCACTGCTGCTATTGAAAAACGTTAATACCGCTTAAGGTTATGTTCTGATTTTCTGTTACAATCCGCTGTTCTCACCTGCTTTTCTCTACCTTTCCCCGCCCTCCCATGGAACATCTTTCCAGCTCAGGTTTTCTATAAGTCTCAGCGTGAAGAGGGATTTGTTTAGAAAGCTGAACAAAATCTGTAAACTTTTATTAAAAGATGTATGGCAACAGAAGGTGTGTGCGTAATACATTTTCACAGTCGTTCTAAGTCCTTTCTTTAGTTATGCACATACAGATATGTAACCAAATGCAGGCTTATGTTATCAGCCCCCCACTCCCCCGGCAATAAACACCACTTTTCACAGATAAGCAAAATCAAAGCATTTTAAGTAAAAACGTGTTACCCAAATAGTTCAGATCAAACACCCCTCTTTCACCAGCTGTTTGCACCACGAGTGCTGCTACTTGCATCTAGTTTTATGAGGACGCTTAACAGAAGTGTTGGTGTTTTTTATAGGAAATATAAGGAAATAAATCACACCACAACAAGCCACCTGGGATGTGACTATGTTTTCTTCAGTTATCCACAGAACTGGCTTGTTGTGGTTTTCTGTAATGCTCGCGGGAGCCCTGATGAACGCTGTAGATATTTCACCACTGCCTCCTCTGATATTTAAGAGTACACCTTATCCAGTTTTATGGCAGACATCTTGGCCCAGATTTGGGCACGTGCCTATAAAAGGTACTGGGAGTGCAAAAGTAATTAACACAGCTCACAAAAAAACTGCTGCTCCGTTCTGGGACACACCTTGGGAGCAAAGGCTTCAAAGTAGCAGAATTGGTCAGAATTCCCACCCGGAACACTAGAGGCTTTGTTTCTTCATGGACCTAGTTCTGCCATCTGGATGGAGAAGTCTCATCCCATGGTTCTATTTGAGAAGTACTAAACTTGGCACAGAAAAAGGGCGCAGGGGGATAAATCCCAAACCTGGCCATCCTTTCCCAGTTATTTTCTGGAACCTCCTAACTTCTTTTGATGCCAGGTCAAAGATGGCTGCTCAAAGGGGACAGAATTTCCATCAACTATCTGGCTTGAAAGAGGGGAGGGATGGGCAAACACATTTGTGAGTACTGACAGGTAATATTTAGCGGTATGACACCTCTTCAAGAAGTCATGACTATCTTTTCAGCTGAGGAGCCATCTTATGCCCAGCAACATAACTGTGCACCATTTCTATGCAAATGTGTCTTGTGAACGTCATGTTCATCCATGAGTGGCGTGCACAAAGTTTTCAACATTTGTCTCCGAGATTTCCTGCCCCACAGGTAATTATGTCCTTCTGCACAACCCCCTTAAACTTGTCTACATTTATCGGCCACTCCTAAATACTACTGCCAGCATATCTCCAAGTAATATACCCATAACAATGATGGAACACCTGTTTTATGATACAGATTTGGCTACAGTGATAAATATTCCTTTTCCCTAAGCATCTCTTGGCAGTGTAACAAATCTTAGGGACTACTGCATCGATCCCACTGATTATCTGGGGTAAAGGACAGACCAGACTTATTAAAGAGGCTTAATGCTTTATGAGAGCAACAGTTAATGGATCAAGAAAGCTGCTGAGGTTACCCAGCAGAAACCATTTCCAGCTGCTGTAAGGTAAGATCATTTTTTTAAAAAAGGATTTGGGGATGTAAAGCTCAAAGAATTCAAACTCAGTAAATCCTTTACTAGGCATAAGCACTACTGAAAGGATCTTGAAATTTAACAGTTTGGAAAAGCCAACAGAGCAATCCTAAGCAGAGTTACACAATTCTAAGTCCACTGATTCCAACAGACATAGAACAGGGCTACTCTGCTTGGGACATTACTGTGAACAGTACCGTTTCCTTTAATATGATGATTTTGTTCAACGCATCATTGAACTTACCGGGGGGGGGGGGGGGGGGGGGGGGGGCGCACTTTTGTTTGTTGCATTTTGCATTTAAAAGAAACATTTTAGAAAGCTGATTTTGAAATGCTCTGTTATTTCACAGAGCCAACCCAACCATTTTGTAAGGAAGACAAGAAGAATATAATTCAGGAGTCCACTGGCGTATATCCCATTAAAATGAAGCGTGGTGCCCTTCGGCAGAGCTCGCCCAAGAAACTTTCCATTGGATTAAGTCGTTATAGTTCACAAAACAGTGTCAAACATAGAAGCTCTCTGCAGAACAACTCCCAACACAACAACCTCAAAACACATTGAGCTGCTTAGCCATTTTGACATTCACTGGACACTATTCATAGGACAAGCACCCCACTAAACTGAACAGAAACTGTGTGAGAGTCTTTTGATCCACTTCAGTGGAGTTTGTGTATGAGAACTTCCTCATGTGTTTATGCCCACCATGTGACTTCAGCATGCCTCAAAAGATAACTGTTCTGGCCAAACACTTTTCTTTAAAAAAAAAAAAAACACTTCAACCCTCTCTACTCTTTGACACCACCACCACCCCACCGGACATATGTGTCTTCTCGAGAATTCCCCAATGAGTGTACTTGGGCTGTAGTTTTAATGGATGTGCCTTAACAGTGGGTGACAAACAACAGGACAAGGGGTACACATTTCTCCATGTTTCTCGACACAATAATGGCAGAAGAAAATGTTGTTTCTGTCATCAGCACCATGTTTCCAAAACTGGGCATGTGTTTTTATGGGTCCAGGTTTCCCCATGTTAATGAAAATGTGTTTCAGTCATAAGTTGCTCACAGGCCAGAGAATACAAGTGCCTCTTTCATCACCAAGCGTTGGCCAATATCTGCAGTCATCTTTCCACTTGATTTCCCTGCTGGTATCAAAGTGAAACAAACACAGCTCCACTGGCTCAGATAACCCTGGGCCATCTCGGAACGAAATAATCCTGTGCTTTCTGAAAGCCTCCCATTTTATCTGGGTAACTGAATGCCATCCAAACTATTTTGGATATTATACATCCTCCCTACTGATTTTAACTCCAACTCACCATGATTCATAAAAATTAGCACATCCACACCAAGATTTGCAAGGCTAGTTAAAAATAAGTATATCTATAGCATTCTGTCTCCCTCCTCCTTCATGTTCTCGCTCACACACTAAACAGTAAGATTTATGGGCAAACATTGTATTTGCATCTCCCCACCCTCCACCATCCGCTCTCTTGAGTGATGCTGACATACATGTTCAGCCAGGTAGATTTTCTTTTTTTGGCCTTTGCAATGTTATTCCGTGTTTGACACCTGAAAGAATGCAAGACTGATTCTCATAACAGAGCCCGCCAGAAAAATGATAACGGAAGGGGAACAGTCGCACTTAGCACCAAATCCGGGGGTCCTCAAAACTTGGGAAGGGCAGCCTCTGATTTTGAGTCCTGCTAGCTAGTTAAAGAGAGGCTTGACTTGGCCAGTGAGTTTTCCTTTTCTCATTAAGGGAGTGGAACTGAAGCTCACCAACCACTGCCAAATGTTACTCTGAGAGTGCTTTAAACTATTTATGAAGGGGCCCTTAATGTGGGAAAGATCTCCCCTTCGCCAGTGCCTTTTAACAAGCTGATGGAGAGTTCCGGGGGCACTTCCTTTGACAAGATACCTCCTCAGTGTGAGCTTTAGATTCAGTGCCTTATCAGTGAGATCCCCAAAAGTTACAGCTTTGGAGGAAAATTTCCCGGGATATCAGAACGGACATTCACCACCTTTAATGGAACAAGCCTATTACAGATCCCCCCCCCTCCCTCCGCCAATGGCTCGGTCATCCATCCAAACAAGCTCCCCTAACTCCAGAGGCTAGCATACCATACTGCTACATGTGCTTGCTGCTCAAAGCCTCAGACAACTGATGGAATGAAAACTAAGCGCTAAGGAATGGCTGCAAAAAAACAAAAAACCACACACACACGCACACACACACAGAGGCTTAACTACAGGTCGCTTCAGTACGACCATCATTAAATAAAAGGTTTCTTTGGCTGTAGCACCAGCTTGAACCTTCCCTCCCCCATTCCTTATCTACTGCAGGACTGGCAGCTGGCCAGCCCAACCCGTGCGGTGTCCTAGTGCCATCTACAGGTCCGTCCTGACATTCTAATTTAGTGGCAACAGACAAGCACCCAGTGAAATGAATTAGACAGCACCGTATTTAAATCTTTATTAGCAAGGTATTATTCGACTCAAAGGAAGGAGGGAGGGGGAACCCACCACCCTAACGTCGGATTTGGTTGCAACGCGAGGCTCCCCGGTATCCCGTGGCATATTTCACAGCTTCAAAATGAGTTATGGCAGATAGCTTGTGCATCACTAATATGAAAAAAAAAACATATATATTTACAATGGGTTGAGGGGATTCCTGCATAATTCATTTTTTAAAAAAATTATTATTCAAAGCAATGCATTCTTTTTGAAAGTGTACTTTGGCCATTTTTTTTAAAAAAAAGAAACACATGCAAATAAAACCCCTTCTCTAAGAAACACACAACTTTACTCCCGTACAACAAAAATCACTGCAGTTCCAAAAAAAAAGAGAAAGAGGACAGAAAGCTTTCCTGATCACTTGGTTATACCCTTGCCAACAGACTCTGTTCAACTCAAGCAGAAATGCCTTGCAGAAATCTCTCCAGGATAACAATCCCACCCACAACAACGACAAAAACCTTAACACAATGTTCCAAATCAGTTGGTGACAAACAAAAAAAAATGCAATTAAACCAGCCTCGTTCGAAACATCATCTTTTCTCTTTTTTTTCCCCCCACATCTGAAGGAACACAGGTCTGAAAACAGAAATCCCGAACCAGTCAATTGTGTTTTTTCATCGGACAAACCAAGCAACGATCTTCTTCAGTCAATCTCTACACCGAGATGCTTCGGGCAAGTTTTACACAATTCCCTTTCAGCTCTGAGTGAGTGTCCACGTGTGTGTGTGTGCGTGTGTGTGCATCTGGGTGCATAGGTGCGTGTGTGTGAGAGCATGTGATTCTTCCTTGGACAAAAAGAAAAAGAACCAGTGACCCATACAGTTTTGGACCATCATACCTGTTCTAAAAAATGCATAGTTTTGCCCCTCCCCACGAGAGACAGTGAAAGGGACGAGTATTTTCCCCCCCATCTCCATCCGTACTATAGCTAAGCTAAAATTACAGTGAAAGATAAAACATCCTAGCACTTTAATACTGGTTGACTGGACATTTGTAGGCAGTACTTACAGACCAGTAAAAGTGCTCATTTACCTGTCGGCCGTGCAAGGGGCCCTTTGCCTTGAAGCCTCCTTGGGAACTGCACTCTGAGGCACTGAAGTGATCTGAGCTAGTGGAAGAGCGTTTGGAAAGGGTGTCACAACCCCCAACAAAGGTGTTGTCCAAAGGGAGTTCTTGGATCACGTGATGCTTTTTCACCGAGACGGGAGTGTCAGGCTTCAGATGAAAAGCAGACTGCGGGGAGGCAGATTTGTAATGCTTAGCAAGGTCAGGGCTGTTGGGTTTAAAGGTGGTGGGCGGCGCGGCGCCCCAGTCAAATCTTCCTATACTTTGCTCCTCCAGCTCAGCTGGAAGGCTAATAGTCCCGTTGATAGGTTCGTGAACCACATCCTCCGGTTTGGACTCCTCAATGGTAACAAAATTCAACAGGGAACTCTTAGGGGACTTCCGTTTCTTCCGCTTCTTCTTCTTGTTCTGTTTGTTCTCCTGGTTGGGGGACATCCACTCGGCGCCTTGCTTGCTCCTCTGAGCCGCTTTGAACCTGGAGGCGTGGCGGCAGCGGACCAGGACGGTGACAAAGATCACCACGATGACCACCATGGCGCCCGCAACAATGGCGATCATGATGGTAAGGTAGTCCTCGTTTTGGTAGGGCTGGCTGCTGTCTCCAATGTTCCTGTCCAAGGGGGTTTCCATAGTCCTGCGGATCAAGTCGTTGATATACGTGGTGTTTCCAGCCGTGTCGTTGACGTACAAAAACATGAGGACCAGGGTATGCAGGGATTTAGGATAACCCAGGTCAGTGATGTTGATCACTAACCGATGCAGCCCCACATCAGTCGGAGTCGGCTTCTCTTCCAGGGTAATGTTACCCGTCATTGGGTCGATACGAAATAAACCTTTGTTGTTTCCACTGACAATGGTGTATTGAAGCTCGGCATTCATTCCCGTGTCGATGTCAACAGCAAATACTTCCGCTACCACGGATCCGGGGATAGCCGAAAGGGGCACCAGTTTGAAAGTAATGTTAGAAGACGGGGAAATGACCACAGGACTGTTGTCATTAACATCCATGACGTTTATAGTGACTTTTGCGGTCGATGAACGGGGCGGTTGCCCACCGTCGATGGCCTTGACGTCAAAGGTGTAGGAACTCTGCTGCTCTCGATCAAAAGACACGTTTGATTTTATAACTCCAGAGTAAGGATCCAGCACAAAGTTCTCATTGTCGTTCAGGATGGAAAGGGTCACAGCTTTATTCTCGCCTGCATCTGCGTCAGTGACTGTGATCACTCCCACGGTGCTGTACTTTGGTAAGTTCTCCGACACAAAGAACTGAAAATGGTTATGAGTGAATTTGGGACTGTTGTCGTTTTCGTCTAGTACCGTAACTATGACAGCGGCTTGGCTCTGCAGGGGCGGGGTGCCGTTGTCTCGTGCCGTAACCGTGAAAATGAACCTCTCCTGCTCTTCTCGGTCGAAGACTCGAGAGGCTGTCAAAACCCCCGTCCTTCTATCCAAATCAAAAAAGGAAGCATTGGGGCCAAGCTGATACACAATGTCTGCATTTTTCCCACTGTCCTCATCCGTGGCACTAATAGTGGTTAAGTACAGACCACGGCGGTTGTTTTCGGAAACTGACAGCTCAATTACCGGCTGGCTGAAAATTGGAGGGTTGTCATTTTCATCCTCGAGCTTAACTCTTACTAGGGCGGTCTGGTTCAGACTGGGCTTGCCGGAATCGGAGGCCACTATCTTAAAGCTGAATTCTTTGGTGCCCTCGTAGTCCAGCAAGGAAGAAGTCTCTAACAAGTACTGGTTATCATAGACAGCCTTCAAGTGGAATGGCACCTCTCTCTCAATGAAACAGATAACTTTGCCATTCACATCTGTGTCCTTATCTGAGACTGTAATTAGGGCAATCTTGGTATTGACAGGGTCTTTCTCAGATAAGTACACTGTGCCGTTGATGGGACTTATAATGTACCTGAGATCTATGTTTGGGGGGTTATCATTAACATCAGTCACGTTGATGGTAACTGTTGCCCGGGCAGGCGTGGAGCTGCCATCGCTTGCCAGCACCGTCACTTTGTGAATAGCAGTCTCCTCCCGGTCTAAGGGTCTCTGAACTGTAATCAGCCCAGTGGTGTTATTTAAAGCAAAGAGTCTTTTAGTTGCAGGAGCAACCTGGGCACCAAAAATATATCTGATCTCTGCATTGCTTCCTACGTCTGCATCTGTAGCATGAAGCTGGATGACGGAGGTCCCTATGGGGGCATTCTCGGGGATGTACACCTCCACCTGACCCTCTTTAAAAACCGGCCTGTTGTCATTGACATCACTTACTGTGACCTGGAGGATAGCCGTGCTGGATTTCTGGGGGGTTCCTCCGTCCTCAACTTTGATTTTCATTACATACGTGTCTTTCAGCTCCCTGTCCAGGTTTTGCTGGACAATCAGCTGTGGCCACTTCTCGCCTTCCGGAGTCTCCACTATATCCAGCCCAAAGACGCTCTGCCCGTTCAAAAGTTCGTAGTGCTGCACCCCGTTGAAGCCGGTATCGGGGTCCGTAGCCGAGGGTATGGGGAAGCGGCTGTTGATCAGAGTGTTTTCCGGGATGGAGATGTTGATGACCGGCGAAGGGAACATGGGGGCGTTGTCATTGGTATCCTTCACGATGATTTTGATCTTGATCAGCCGGAAAAAGTCGTTGGGGAGAATCACCACCTCCAGCTCGAAGAAGCACTCGTTCTCCTCCGCGTACGCGGCTCCGGCGCAGAGGCGCTCCCGGTCGATTCGGTTGGAGGTGGTGAAGATCTCCCCCGTCGTGCTGGACACTTTGACCAAAGGGGCATCCCCTGCTTTGGACACCAGTCTGTAGACAAGACTTGTACTGGTCCCTGTGGCAGAACTGATGTGAGAGATGTTCAAATCCTTTGGTATGTTCCCAATGGGCACGTTTTCCGGCAGCTCCTCCCGAATGGTGTAAATAAGTTCTTGGGCGAAGGCAGAATCCAGCCGAAGACAGGCAATGAGGGCAGCCAACAGGTAAAAATCCCTCAGGTCCATGATAAAGTGTTTATAGTTCCTTCTCTCCTCAGGATAGCAAGGGTTCCAAAAAGGTGTGTCGGCCGACTGGCAGGAGGAGAAGGCTCGCTGGATACATCCCACCGGAGTTCTTATTTCCAGACAGCCACTGTCAACACAACCACAGCGAGAGCAAGAAAAAACACAAGCATTATTATCTCATCCCAACCAACACCAGACGCAGCTGCCAAGTCATGCTCCACATTTCTGCAACACACAGCCGAGCATGTTCGCAAAGGCACAGCGGCCCCGCCACCTGCTTTTTCTTCCTCTCTCTCTCTCTCCCCCCACCCACCCCAATTCCTGGCTTGAACAAATCATTCCCCTCTGAGCATGAACCAGTCCACTGCCAGTCTCTGCAACGAGCAGGAAGGGGGAAAAAAATTAACTACTTGCAGGGCAGAGAGGGAAATGCAAATCCCCTTTCCCTCCCTCCAAACGGCTCTCCAGTGCAGCACAGAATATTTACTCCAGCCCTGCCAATGCTTTCCCGTGCAACTTTCCGTGAATTGCATCCTGAGCGTAATGCAAAGTGTCCTTCCCAGGATTAAACTGCCTAGTCGGATCCCCCCCCCCCCCGCTGCCCCTTTCCTCTGGATTCTGCGCTTGGCATCCCACGCTAGATCTAGCATGATGTCCGGTCCTGGATCGAGCACGATATCCAAGGATAGAATTTGTGCTCGACATCCCACATTAGGGCAGCACGACGGTAGAGAAGGAAGCATCCAGACCGCCTCTGCCTGCGTTTGCAGCAGTTCTGGGCCAGCGGCTCTCCCCATTCTTATCAACTCCCCAGCCAGGGAGTTCTCGGTTCTTCCAGGCAAAATGTCACCTTCTCCAGATGTTGCCCTGTGCCTGCTCGCGTGTTGGAGCCGGGGAGCTTCAACTTCAAAATAAACAGAAGACCGGGGCTGGGGGGGAGAAGGAGGCATCTAGAAACAAGTCCGAAGCGTGCAGGCAGATGTTTGCAAAGAGAAGCACAGGGGAGGATGCTGTGTTTAAAAAATGATATAGGGACTCGGGGAGAGAAGGGGCTGGGGGGAAGGAGGCATCTGGAACCAAGTCCGAAGCATGCAGGCAGATGTTTGCAAAGAAAAACACTGGGGAGGGGGATGTGAAGAAAAAATCCATTGATATTGGGAGGAGGGTCATTGGTTGAAGAAGGGGTGATGCAGCCGGGTGGGGGACCCAGAAGGAGCCCCCGTGCATCTATTTTGCTGTGTAGAGGGGAAAGGGAGACTTCTGGTGAGATGCTCTGGAAGCAAAGACTGGAGGGGGGGGGTCAGTTTGGTCCAAGCCCCGCTCTGCCATCCGCATTCAAAACCCAGGCGGCGAGGCGTCCGTGCCGGGTGCCGTTTGCCCTGATGCGGACAGGCAGGCAGGTGTAGGGGGATGCGGAGGCAGCCACCTCGACGCCCCCCCCCCCCCCAAAAAAGATGGAATGGCACAGATTCCCTCCTCCCATCCGAAAGGATCTGAAGGGATCTCCCCTCCCCATGCGCCCCCCAAGCCCAACTTTGCGCTCACCTCGCCCGCCGGGGAGAAGGGCTCCGTGCCAGCCGCCGACAGTGCCGCCGCCGTCGCCGCCACCCCGCGACGCATCCGGAGCCCGCTCCGGAGCCCTAGGCGAGGCGGCCGCCGCGGTCCCCCGGAGGCGAGCGCCCAAGTCCGGCGAAGCGAGCCGCGCTCCGGTCCAGGCAGGGCATCCTCGGCGCTTACGGGGAGACCCGCGGCTGCCCAGCCGGCCGGGGGTGGCGGCGGGTCAGGCTCCGCGCCTTCCTCGCTTTCCTCTCCGCCGCCGCCGCCGTCGTCCTCCAGCCGCCGCTCCCGGCGCTCATCCTCCGGCGGCTCCCCGGCTCGCTCCTCCCGCGGAACGGCGGCAGCTCCGCGCTCGGCGCCTCTCCGGCTCTGGACTGACGCCCGGGCTCGAACTCTCAAGAAGCCCAGCGGGAGGGCGGCCGCCGCGGCCCCGCCCCTCGCGTTCCCATTGGCCTCGCAGCCCGGCCGGCCGCCTGACGGGCTGGACGGCCCGTCGTTCAAGGCCGGGAGGCGGGACGGCGGCCGGCGCTCAGCCTGCCGCGGCACTGAACGGCTAATCGGGCTGCGGGCAGCGGCAGGAGAGGAGCGCGGAGCAGAGGCGCGCTCGGGCATCTTTTCTCGCCCCCCCCCTCCAGACCTTTGGAGGTCACCCCTCACCCCGCTTCTCCGGGGCCAGGAAAGGCGAGCGAGCCTCTGAGCGTGTGCAGAGTTCTGCCGGGGCGGCAGAAGAAAGAGCCTCTCTGTGCAGTTAGGGGTTCTGATTCCCGGTTGGGAAATTCTTGGAGAGTCCTCTTGGAGGAGGAGGAGGAGGTTATCCGAGGGGTGGGTTTGTTTGTGTGTGAGGCATCCCGCCTGTCTGGATGTAAAGCTAGCGAGCATCTGAGCACGTGCAGAGTGCAAGGGGACGGAAGGAGAAGCCGATTTGTAAAACGAGGTAGGCGATCTCCCGGTTGGAAAATTCTTGGAGATTCCCAGCTACCAAACCTTTGTTCTTTCCTGGGGCATCCTGCCTATCGGGCTTCAGGAAAGGCAATCGAGCCTCTGAGCGCAGGCAGAGTTCTGGAGGAATGGCAGAATAAAAAAAACAGTCTCTGAAGTTAGGGGTGCTAATTCCCAGTTGGGAAATTCTTGGAGATTCTCAGCCCCCCAGACCTTTGGAAGTCATCCTTCAGATAACCTCACCGAGGAGTGGCTCTGTTAGTTTCTCAGGCATCCTGCCTGTCTGCATCCAGGAAAGGTGATTGAGCCTCTGAGCACATGCAGAGTTCTGAAAAGATGGTAGAAGAAAAAAAGGACTTGTCTATGCAGTTAGCAATGCTAATTCCAAGTTGGAAAATTCTTGGAGATTCTCAGCCCCACCCCATCCCGAACCTTTGGAGGTCACTCTTTGGATAACCTCGCCAAGGGATGGGTTTGCTAGTTTCTGGGGCATCTCGCCTATCTGGATCCAGGGAAGGCGATCGAGCCTCTGAGCACATGCAGAGTTCTTGCGAGACTGTAGATGAAAAAGTCTGTCCATGCAATTAGGGGTGCTAATTCCCAGTTGGGAAATTCTTGGAGATTTGGGCTGGGAGCAGGATCTAATGCCATAAAAACTCCACCCTCCAAAGCATCTGCTTTCTCCAGGAGGGGTTGGCAATGCCCGGGGGGGGGGGGGGGCTTGACTGTTCAGTAAAGTCTGAATGAAATGGGCAGCTGAAACTTTTCATACCATTGAGGTGAAGAATATTTCCTTGCAGGGTAATGGCAAACCCTTGGGGCGTGGTGTGTCAAAAATTCGGAAAAAGCCTACCTTGACTCTGCTAGCGTGTCAATCCCACCCCTCCCAGCTCAAGGAAAACCAATTCTTGACATATTCATTTAAAAACTCAGTCATGTGTGGTGCTGTGTATTATATAAAGAAATGTCAAATAATTACAAAAATGACTCAAATGCAGACAGGCAGAAGAGTTATTGTGGGGTGTTGGCAAATGCCGGAGCGTCGCCCAAAATGATGCTGGTGGATTCACGTGTCATGTTGTCAGTCGCCCCGAGCCTGAAGGGGGAGGGCAGCATATTCAATCGAATAAAATTAATAAAATAAATAAATAAACCACAGCTTTGTAGTGACCCTAAAATAACACGGATCTTCCTGATGTTTATATGTGGACCGGCAGACTCAATTTCAAGATTGCATCCGTGTCCATTGACCATACTTAAAAAATGATGCAAAAAATAAAAAGAGATTCGAAACATGGATCCCCTGCAGCATGCTCATCTGTGTGTGTGTGCGTGCGGGTGTGTGTAGGTTTTTTAACATGGGATTGCACAGAAATTGGCTGTAAAATCTCGTCTCACCACTCTCCACAGACTGAACCACAAGAAATTGGGTCATCGCTTTGTGGCATCTCCGTGGCCCCAAAACCACATTTAATAACATGGGCCCTTTAGGGTTCTGTGGAGATGGCTGTAACTTGGGATTTAATGGTGTGTTTTGGATCACCCAGGGTAAAAACCATGAGCATCTATAAGCGTTTGCACCTGCGATCCGTATCTTTTGCATTATGGCAAGACCCGCATGGTTAAGAGTGGAGGAGTCTAATCAGGAGAAGTGAGATGAATCCCTCCCTCCTCCACATGAAGCCTGCTGGGTGACCTTGGGTTAGTCACAGGTTTCTCCGAACTCTCTCTGCCCCACCTACTTTGCAAGGTGTCTTTTGTGGTGGGGGAGACTATTGTAATCCACTTTGAGACTCTTCACAACTGAAAAAAGTGGGGGCTCTTTTTCAATAGCATTACTGGTGGGGGCTAGAATTCTCCCAGAATTATACCTGATTTCCAAACTACAGAGATGTTCAGAAAACAGACTCCATGGCGTCAAGTCCTACTGAGCTCCATCTCTCTATGCTCCTCAGGCCAGAGTGGGAAACCCTACAAAACTGTGGATCTGTGTTGTTGTTTTTCCTGATGCTGCCAATTGGCAAAGATGGAAAATCTGACGTTGCTGTGTAAAAATCATAAAGGGGATCCATTTAAAACCATCTCGATCCAACTCTTTCTCACTCCTTGCAGTATCTTTCAAGACATATTTAGAACTGCACTTACCCTGGTTTTCTCTCCTGTAAGGAGTTCCCAAGTGGCTTACAATCAACTTCTCTTCCCTTCCTCACATTAGACACTTTGTGATATGGGGGGAGCTGAGAGAGTTCTACGAGAACTGTGACTGGTCCAAGGTTACTCAGTAGACTTCATGTGGAGGAGCGAAGTTTAACATCTGCCATTCATGTGAGGAGTGGGGAACCAAACCTGGTTCTCCAGACGAGAGTCTGCCAGTCTAAACTGGCCCTCTGTGCATGCCCTTGGGGCTCTCTCACACATACAGATGCTTTGCCACTGGCTTAAATTTGAGCAACAGTTTATTTATCACATTTATTTATTAAAACATTCATATCCCACCTTGATTCGAGGCGGCTTTAGATTTATGGAGGACAGAATCCATAACTGGATATTAGCCATGGCAGTTAAACGGGGCTTTCGGGCCCAGGGGCACTGGCAGAAGCTAGAAAACTGTGGAGTGGGGTGGGGACTGTGGTCTGCTGTGGTCTCCATTTATGCACTTCCCTGTGGCGCCTGCCACTGTTCCTAACAAGATGCTCGTCAGCAGGAACTGCAACTGGGGAGCAGGGAAAGGTAGATATGAAGAACAATAAAAACTAAATAAAATAAGCAGACAGAACTGCAGAGAGCTGTCACAGTCTCCCAGCCTGTGATTGTAGAGTCCCCATCAAGCCAGAAGAACACACATTTGTGGCGTGAATAAAGCCACCCTGCAGCTAACATCCTCCAGAAATGGTTTGTTTGGGTCCCCACAGCAATCTAGGACTCTGGAATTTGGCGCCCACGCCCTCCACCAAAACTTGCAGCCCAGTAAGCAGGAACTTTGAGAGGCTCACAGCTGAATGTTTGGGTCATGCTGCAAATTGGTGACCAGAATGTGACCACTTGCCAGGTATCCTCCCTGATGTTAAACTGCGGGGCATTCTCTGGTACGTGGGGAGTCACATTCTGTTGTCTCTTTCGATTCTGACCTCACGGCTTGTGACCAGTGGAGTCAAATGCACACACACACACCCCACAACCCATCACTCCGACTCACCATCCACTTCAAAAAAGCTCAGGAGAAGTCTATTTATAGGGCCCACTGGTTAATGGAAATGCAAAAACGAGTGAGCGGTCAGCTTTTGACAGCCATACTCGGAGCATAACATGCCCCATGGGTAAGCCAGAGAGATGCAGGTTAAAAGGTGGTGGGATGAGACAGAGGTGCGCAAATGGTTGGGAAAGGAGCACTCAAGGAGTAAGGCTTAATGGGTAGCTCGGGAGGGGGTGGGATCCAGAGGGATATTCCAAAGGGCTTTAGTCAGAGGACCAGTATGGCCTTTGCTAGTTAATGGCTAGGATCAAAGTGCAGAGAGCGTACACACCAATTTGCAGCTGACATGAAACAGGACTGGTTGGGCTGGGGTGGGGGGGTGGGGGAGAGGATCAGCAAAGGATCCTAGGAATAGCAAAGCTACATTAAAAGATCTTACATGTGTATGCTGCTCTATTTTTCAACATCTCAGAGATGAAAGTGGAGTGCACCTGCCTATTTCTACCATTCCTGTTTTCACACCAAACCTCACGACCCACAACCTTACCTGGGTCTTTTCAGCACACCACATTCGCCCGATTTCAGAGGGCTATTCAATCGTATCATTTTCCACACTCTCTTCCGCAAAACATTGTTTCTTGGCTGGCTTTTTTTCTTTTTTCCACACATGCATTGTGATTCAATGGTTTGAAAAAAATGGAGAAAAAAAGGAGAATTCACGAAATGATTAAAAAAGAGAGAGAAAAGGAGTGAACCAGTGAGGAGGGGGCAAAAAAAAATGTCAGACCAAGCGCTGAAGGAAATATTGGGTGATCGTGCGAGGGCGTGGGTAATGGGTAGACTTTTTGGCGGGAAAAATGTTTCAGCATGTTCACACTTAAGGGAAGGTAGCTTGGAAATGTTTCAGGGAAAAATATAATGGTGGAAGTGTTTTCAGAAACAATGGAGAAAAAGTTGACTGGCAACATTTCCAAAATCAAATGATTAGTTTGGGGCGGGGTGTGCAGAACACCAAGGAAAAAATGCAGCATTAGAGGACATTATAGACCAGTCATGAGGAGAAAAAAACCGTGCCGAAAACTTGTCTGTCACTGGAGTCTTCATTTATTCAGTGAAGCAGAAAGGAGCCAGAAGGTGTGACTGCACTATGCCTGTGGTCACTGTAGCTTTCTCCAGTGGTGCCCCATGCTACAGCAAAGACCCACCATCTTCATGAGAGGACAGGGAGTGGTGCTTCCCACGTCAACTGGCAAGGAGGCCGTTGCTGGTAAAAGTCGTTGGTGGGCTCTCGAGAGCCACTGGTGGCAGGGCAACCCCAAAACAGAATCTACCCCAGGGGGTCCCAAACTTTTTTTGGCATTCTGACACAGCATGGTGTTGACACAGCATAGTGGCTGTGGCAACAAAATGGCTGCTACAAATGGCTGCCAAAGGAGGCATAGCAGGCCAATAAATAATTTTTCTCAGCTAAACTTGAGTAACACGATGTAGATCTTTGCGCTGTGGTGGCAGATACCGTCAAAGCGACATTTTAAAAGGTCTGCAGCCAATCAGATCTTCAATAGTCATCCAGAAGCCTTGCTGGGCAAAAACCTTACTCTGATCAATAGCCCTGCTTGGCCCAATCCACTTCTTAAAAACACTTGGTGAAAGCCAGAAGAGGTTTGGGTGGGCATCATGACACCCATAAGAACCTTTGATCAGTCCTTTAATATGGTTTTTCAGAGGGTCTGACAAAGAGGCTGGTTTCCCCCCCTTTAATTCTGGGTCCAGACTCAAAGAATTTACTGCCAAAAGAAGAAACAAAGTTATTTGGTGGATGATTGTGGACCAGAGAACAGCGACAGGGCATTTCAGTCTATGGCAGTGCTTGCATGTTTGTAAAAATTCAGCTACTTCTGCATGTGCATTTTTCTTCCACCAGATTTAGATTGATCATGTGCTGGCGCGGCACATCAGGAATATCTGTTAGTTCCCTGGGGGAATACCTGGGAAGAGTTGTTTTCATGCTTTCCCCACCAGATCTCCCAGCCACCCACCAATTTTAAATTGTACACCCGGGGTGTTTGCCAGGTTTCATTTGGAAATGGTTTACCAGGCCTCATTATAAAACGTTTGGGGAAATTACTCCTCTTTCTGGGTAGGAAGTTTGAAAGAGTTCCACTCAACCTGAAAGCATATTCATTGACTCTAAAACAAACTGTCGCACACACATTTTAAAAGGAAGCTTTTTAGAAAATTGGTTGTAATATATAATAGAAAAATCTAATTATTCTAAGCTACCAGCCGCTGAAAGCCTCACCAGTTGCGAGCTGTATAATGGCAGACAGTGTGCTTCGTGCTCATTTAAGTGTTTGCATGCATGGATTTGCATGCATATAGAGACCAAATTCAGCCCTCCTTTCTGATATTCATCATCAAAAAGTCCAGTGGAAAAAAATGTACAACCTGAACGTGTGCATATAGTGCTGACAACCCAATAGAGTTGGCAAGAGTCTAACATAGGTTCTCTGCCATCACTTTTCTCTGCATATTGACCCTGGTACTCATTGGTGGTCTCCCATCTAAATACTAACCAGGGCCGACCCTGCCTAGCTTCTGAAATCTGATAAGATTAGACTAGCCAGGACCATCCAAAGCAGAGCACAACCCACAACCCACAACCTTCCATCTAAAAACATTTGCAAAAACTTCCATCAACACCTTTCCTGGAACAGTGATTTCCCAAAGATAGATAGTGAAAAACTTGGACTGGCATCAGGAAACTGAAACAAGTAGAATTTGTGTGCCTCCTCTGTATCGCTCCTTTTTATCTAGCACATGCAGTTTCCTACCTCTCCTTGGGTTAGACCTTAAGCAGTTTATACAAATACACTCAAGAGTGCAATGCTAAACAGATGACGGTCTTCTCAGCCCATTGACTACAAAGGACTTGGAAGGGTGTAATAGGTCTTTATGTTGCTGCACAGGCTTACTGAAACAAGAAACTTTCAAGCAGCCCTTGGCAACAACAGAGTGGTGTGAGACTCTCAGACAGGGATGCCAGCCCAGTGGTAGCAAACCCCAAGAGATGTGATATGTATATATGTGTCTGGAGTTTGCAAAAACAGTGTCACACCAATGCCATGATGTCATTTCCAGTGTGAAAAGTGTTGATGTGATGCTTGGGGATCCAGCCAGAACTCTGTGGTGAAAACCATCAAGTTTGGGGTGGATGATGGATCCTAGAGTGCTGTACCAATGCAACTTCTGGTGTCATATCAAAAATGGCATCACTTCCAGGACTGTGGCTGAAATAATGGCATTGGTGTGATGCCGATCCCCTCTCCTTTGAGTCCCACTGCTCCACTGAACTGCAGCAGAAGCTGTAGGGTCTGGTGGGTGTTCTCCTGCTCAAACTGGAGACCTGATTAGCCTACTCCCACGTAAAGGAGTGTATTGTTATTAGAAGGACTTTGGGAAAGTCCCAATATTCTGTCTGTGCAAAATGACAAGGAATCTGTCCAGGGCTTGGGCGGGGGGGAGGGATTGCCTCTGGAAGCAAATGCTCCCTCAGATTAGACTAGCCATATTTGCTCTTCCACCCATTGATTTGAAAATAGAAATCCGTGTCTCCACTTATTTCCAGAAGTGGTTTGAGAAAATGAGAACCATTCCAGTGGCTGTGAAAACAGGACCAGGGGACTGTGATCCACCCCTCCCCATTTTAACTAATCCTCAAGGAAGACTTCCCAAATGAATGGCATGTATCCGGCTATCTGCAGACTTTGTGGAACAGGATTTTCTCAACCCCTCTTTCCATGAAGCCCCTGAAAATTTGTTCCTGGGGATCAACATGTGCTCAGGAACAGCACTGTGTGCAAATAATTGCCCAAAGAGGTCATCTCCTTTTCCAGAGCCTTATGCGTCATTTCCCCCTCTTTGGAATTTCATGGTTGTACCCATCACACACTGACACCTGTGGGACAAGATTCTTCTTCAAAGAAGGCAGGAAGAATCTTGTCCCACAGGTGTCAGTGTGTGATAGGTACAAGAGGTAAAGCCACATTTCGTTTCTATATAAACATCTTCCCTGAATTGAGTACATTTACTTGCTTCTGTGTGGTTCTGGATGGCTGCTGTCTGTTTGGAAGAAAATCTGTGTTGCTGCGCATCAGGGATCCATTCCTGATAAACAAGTCAGATACCTTTATAGCTCCAAGGAAAGATGCAAACTCCACAGACTGCATCTGGTAGCCTCCAAAGAATTGCTGGAGGGTCTCCCTTCCGGCCAACTTTGTATAATATGTTGTTCTCGTACCCTCCTCAAGTTGTTTCAACTTTATATTTAATGCATTGATTTTTATCAATAATTCATATTTCTCTGTTTTCATCTTCAGTCTTGGTTCCCATTGACTCTCTCTTTTTCTTTTCCTGGGGGTCTGGTGAGAATGATCTAAGAAAAGGGTTTGGGAGGACTTATTTATTTTGACCCCTTCAGATCGGGGCTTAATAAAACATTGCATATCATTGTTGACTACAATCTGGAATTTTTGTTTTAAAAAAATGTCACTTTTTATCCTGTAAAAGGCATCAGGTAGATTATGCACTGACCGACATAAAACATTATACAGTTGTCCCTTCCACATCACTGGGGTTCGGGGTGTGGCGCTCCCCATGATCTGGAAAACTGCCTTTTTAAAAACAACGTGGCTGCCTTTGGGTAGAAGCGAGTGATGCGGCTGTAGGTTTTCTGGTGGTCTGTGTGAGCTGGTGGCTTTTCAGCTTCTCTGGGTCTGCTCCAGAGATGGCAGATAAGTGGCATTAGCAGTGGCAGCCCCTTGACAATAGTGGATGTGGGGGGTTTTCACCAGTAGCCCCCTTGTGGTGCCAGGGCCTGCTTTAGGGAGTGCTCATGTTGAGCAGTGGGGTCCAGCACCAACCTGTGATGTGTGAAGTCGCAATGTGGAAGGGATAACTGTACATTTGTCTCCCAGAAATATGCACTCAGAATAAAATGACATCTGGTTGGCTCAAAAGTGTGTCTCAAGAAGGAAATCAGATACATCATCCTGACAGTGTTGTGTTCAGTTGGGAACAACTTGCTGGTGGTCTCCGGCCCGAAATCTATCCAGGTGTCCTCAACCAGAGCATGAGTCTTCTCAGCTCTGATCCTGGCCTGGTGGAACTTTCTTTCAAATGAGACCTGGGCCCAGCAGACATTGCAATTCTGCAGGGCCTGTATGACTGAGATGTTCCACCAGTCTTATGACTGAGGACAGTGACAGTTGATGTCCAGCTAGATTTAGCTTTAACCTGCTCTGCTTCAACCAACCAGCGACCGCCTCCAAACAATGCTGTAGAGCCGCAGGGGCCGAAGCCGCCCCCCTTCCATCATCAGAATATTATTGTATGATTTCAATTTATGAAATTATGTTTTTATTGTGGTTATGATGTAAGCTGCTCTGAGCCACACTTGTCCAAGATGGTGGATTTATAAATTGAAATCAATCAATCAATGAATTAAAGACAACAGACTCTGATCTGGAGAACTGAATTAAATTCTCCACTCCCACATATGAAGCTTGCTGGGTGGCCTTGGGCCAGTCACAGTTCTCTCAGAACTCTCTCCATCCACGTGGAGGCAGGCAATGGGAAACCACCTCTGAATGTCTCTTTCATTGAAAACTCTATGTGGTCGCCATAAGTCAACTGTCACATGACCACACCTGTATACACAAAGAAATATAAAAATGTGAGAAATGTCCTGATGGATCACACCAAAAGGTCTATCTAGTCCAGCATCCTCTCTCACACAGTGGCCAACCAATAATCCTGAAGGACAAACACACAGGCCATATCCTTCCACTGCTTGCTCCGGCAGTCAGAGGTTAACAGCCTTTGAATGTGCAAGCTACCTTTTGTCACTGTGTATCATTGTCATTGATGGACCTATCGTCCACAAATCTGTACCAGGGTTTGTGCCAACTCAGTTAAATGCAGTAAAGCATGTGATTGATAGGTAGATTGACTTTATTTATAGCCTGCCTTTCTCACTGAGACTCAAGGTGGATTACAGAATAAAGACTGATGCAACCAAGAAGCAGAACACACCTGATCGAGATAGGATTGCAAATTTGGTAGGCAATGTGACTCTTCAAGCACAAATCTCCTAAAACGTTTCTAAAACATTTTCAATCCCCCCTTTGCAATGATGTCTGCAATCACCCCCTTGAAATGATTCCTAGCTCCTATTATGTGCTTTTTCTCTTTTTTTAGTTCTGTGATGAATTGATGCTTCAATGTGCTGCATTCTATACTTCTCATGTACTCAATGCTTCGTAGATTGGCCTCCCAGAAATAAAAAAAACCAAACAAACTGAGAAATGCTGCAAATAAACAGGCATGGAGGAACTGAGTGCACTCACAAAACAGTGCTGTGGAGGAAATTCAGGGAAGCAGAGAAGCATGGGAGACATAGTCAATAGATGGCACAACTGAAGATGTTTTCAAAATGTTTCAGCCAGAGAGTTGTTTTAAAATGGGACTCGTTTAAAATGTTTTGATGCTGGAAATAAAACGTTTGGGGGTGAAAACAATGCGGAACTCCATGGAGGAAACATTTTATTTCCTGCCCAAAAATGTTTTGAAAGGCTTGTGTGGAAAGGGCATGTGAACGACAACTCCATGGGTGAGGCAGAGTGGATTTACAAAGGTGGGAGACCAAAGCAAGATGGTACCCAAAATAATTATTGGTGTAAATAAGAGCCCTAACAAAGGATTCCAAGATAAATAGAAAATGTATTTCTCATATTATTCATAAATGAAAAAGTAATAACAGATGGCTAAATACATTTCTGAGGTGCTACGTCTCAACAATAAACAATTTCCTTTAGTTCAGTAATGAAATCATCTTATCGGGGGGGAAATATTTTAAAATGGAATGAAAAATTATATCGAACAAGAAAATATCTAAAAAATAATAACAGTAATGATAGTAACTATAGTGTGTGTGTGTGTGTGTGTAATAAAAATCTTCCCACTGATAATCTTAAGTTTTTATATAATATCATTTATATGATTATGTTGGCTTTTTAAGTTTCCAAAATTGTAATAAAGTTTAGATCTGTTATCTGTTCTTATTGTTATTTGTGTACATTGTATTATTGTATATCATTGTTTCTAGTTGTTCTTAATTACATTAAAATTTTTTAAAAAATATTGCAGTGGACTATGATCTTGTTATCACGGCATCCTCTTGGATGGGTTCCTTTCCATTTCAGTTTCAATCCCTTTAAGAATATGACCTCGGAAATATTTCTGTTTTGCACCTTCTGCTGAATGAAATAATTGTGGGGGCTTTCCTGATCTCCTCAGTGTGGCTGTTCCATAAGGCAGAAACCAACACAAAGAAGAAGAATGAACGAGAAACTGTTGATCTTACCCACTTTTAGGGTGGTCCTTCCTGCTGAAACATTCCCTGGATGGATTCATCTCATGATCAGCTGTCCAAGGACATTGCTGGATTAGGTGATGTTCCAGACGTTCCTGTCAGGAAGGAGTGCTGGGCCTGTGGTTTTTAAGTCCCACCATTTTTAATTCCCTCCCCCCTTTTGTTGAAGCTTCCAAAAGACAACTGCTGCAATTCTGTTCACCACCCCGGTTGTTCTACATACAGAGGGACTGTTGAGACCCTCCCTTGCTCCTCATCAAAGCCTCTTGTGTTTTTCAACCCAGACCCCCAAAGCAGAAGGCCTTCACAGAACAGATTCCTGTTGAGTATGCAGGAGTAAGGATGGAAGGAAAAATGGGTAACAGCTGCTTTCATGGAACTTCAGCATTATTGTTAACAGAACCAACAGTACAAAATAAGTATTTTGTATGCAATAGTCTGAGGGTTGGATCCAGCTAACTTTTTTTTTGCTCAGTCTTATCCAGCTTTTACTCTTGAGAGCAGCAGTTGCGTAGTGGTTAAGAGCAGGTGCACTCTAATCTGGAGAACTGGGTTTGATTTCCCACTCTGCCACTTGAGCTGTGGAGGTGCATATGGGGAACTAGATTAACCTGTGCACTCCACCACATGCCATCTGGGTGATCTTGGCCTAGTCATAGTTCTTCAGAACTCTCTCAGCCCCACCTACCTCACAAGGTGTCTGTTGTGGGGAAAGGAAGGGAAAGGAGTTTGCAAGCCATGTCGAGTCTCCTTACAGGAGAAAAAGGTGGGGTATGTATCCAAGCTCCTCCTCCTCCTCCTCCTCCTATTATATAAGTATTCACAAGCCAAAATGAAGCCAAAAGTCTGTCATTCTAACATTTCCCCAAAAAACTTTCAGCCCCCCCCTGCATAGACTTGCCTAGCGATACAGTATCTAGACTACTCAGCACATCCAGATGAAAAGGGGATGAAATATTTGTTGTTTTCACCCCCTCCGGCTCTTGCTTTTTATCGGTATGCAATTGCAGCACATTTAAAAAGGCCTTCCCTTTGACCTAATTTGAATAATACATGGATTTTTGCGAACCCATAAAATTCATTCCGAAACTTGGTGTTTGTACAGAGGAAGAATCCACCACGGTTAGGAACAAAACAACACAACATCAATAGAATATGTTAGTGTGAGTAATTTAAGTTTAATTTCGTCATATATTATTAACAGAGACTCTGTGGTCACTTAGATGGGGGAAGAGACCTGGATTTTAATCCCACATCAGTCATGAAGTTTGCTGATCTGCCCAGAGCTGTTGACTCTATTTTAGCTAAACCTCCCTCTCAGAATTGTTGTGCGTGGTTGTGTGTGTGTGTGTGTGTGTGTGTGTGTGAAATCCCATGTAAGAGTGGATAGAAATGTGACTGACAGAATTCACGCACAGCAATACAGTGCTTCAGATGCACAGTGCAAATTGCATAACTTACATTTATTGTTAGGGTAATCACAAGATTATTTCAATGCATCTAGGTAGGCAGGGGGGCTGAATCTGTGTTTAGTCCTGGCTAATCGTTACAAGATACATTACCACTAAAAGTATTCAGTTTAATGTTAGCTGTTTGTTTGTTTGTTTGTTTATATCTTTTGGCTCCCCTCCCCACCCACCCCCCCACCCCGTTGGGGATCCACAGCAACTTACAATACAAAAAGAAGAAAGAAAGAATAGCAGTAATTAAAAAAAACAGAATGGGGGGAAGGCTTCTGAATTCAGAACAGACTCACTTTTTGGCCCTTTCTGCACATGCAGAATAATGCACTTTCAAACCACTTTCAATATACTTTGCACCTGGATTTTACTGCGTGGAATAGCAAAATCCACTTGCAAACAATTGTGAAAGGGGACAGAAAGTGCATTATTCTGCTTGTGCAGAAGGGTCCTCTGGGCTAACAGATTTTCCTTGAGACTCTTCATATGTCTATGTTACGATGTTCAGGCGAAGAACCTTCTTGGAAGAAGATCATGTGAAACCAACCTGAAATACTTTAAAAAAAAGGTATTGCATATAGGGTCATTGAGAGTATCCCAGCCTCCACAGCTGAGTACCACAGAAAGAGGAGAGGATACATGCAGTACATTTACTGAAGGGGGTCGGATAGTGGTGACAGATGTTCTGGGGCCATGACTGCAAGCTCCATGCATGTGTACAGCGGCTGAATGTCTGCAGCATTTACGTGGTGTCAAGTGGAGAACGCCATGTGGTGATTTACAGGGATCACAATCTCTGCAACTCACCACATGAGCCGCTACTGCTCGTGGGCTCTCAGCACATATTAACACATTTTAAAAATGATGCCCCACATCTTCAAATAGACGCCTATGAGACAGTTTACAAAAAGGAGAATTTTAAACATGGCCAAGCAATAACTCAATGAGATGAAAGGATCAATGCCACAGCAAAAATGGAGAAAAGAGCTCAGAAACAGTGTCAGATGTAAAAGAAGCACGGAATGAAAACAGGACAATCTTATAAAGCAACGAATAAAACTCCATAGGGGTTTTTTTTGCATATGTTGAGCCTACATAATGAATATCTTTACTCTGAATGCGATACCAAAGATCAAAAAATGAGCTAAATATGGATGGAGTACCAAATTTAGATACTTGAATTTAGATACCAAAGCCTCATTTGCAGCGGAAGAAATTATTGAAAAGTGACACTTAGTTCTTCATCTGAACTATGTAATGCCCGTGATTCTTTTATACTAGTTCATCAGCAGAAAGGAAAGCTGAACTCGACCCGACAGGTTTATTGGGGAACGTGACAAGTTACCACTTGTGAGCTGATGTTTCAAGCATGCCATAATGATCAAGAGCCCCATGACTACACTCTATCACGACATTGACTTAGAAATCACCACGTACTCTGAATAATGTCATACCATCTCTGTTCCTTTTCTTTGTCTTCTGGTTTCAGAGTCTTCAGAGTGTGATGTTGTCTCAGGTCCTGTGCTTAAAGTGATGTCAAGTTGTGACTGACTTCTGGCAACTCAGCATGGAATAGTGGTTAAGAGCAGGTGGAGTCTAATTTGGAGAACAGGGTTTGATTCTTATCTGGTGAACCAGATTTGTTTCCCCATTCCAACACATTTCTTCTGGGTGACCTTGTGCTAGTCACAGTTCTTCAGAACTCTCTCGACTCACCTACCTCACAAGGTGTCTGTTGTGGGGAGAGGAGGGGAAAGGAGCTTGGAAGTCACTTCGAGTCTCCTTATAGGAGCCTCCTCCTCCTCCTCCTCCTCCTCCTGCTCCTCTTCTTCTTCTTATCCTCCTCCTCCTTCTTCAACTCAATGGGATTTTCAAGGCAAGAGATGAACAGAGGTGGTTTCCCATTGCCTAACCTCTGCATAGCAATTTCTGGTACTCCTTGGTGGTCTCCCATCCAAGTACTAACTAGGGCCGACCCCGCTTAGCTTCTGAGATCTGATGAGATTTGGGCTAACCTGGGCCATTCAGGTCAGGGTCTCCAGTTAAAATGACTGAGTATTAGATGATGTGAAAAATCTCAGCCTGAGATACTGGACAGCTGTTGTTAGTCTGAGTAGACTATGCTATATGTGATGTTCCAGGTGTCTAATTCGGTATAAGACAGCTTCATATGCCCATGTAATTAAAAAAAAAATGCATTGCCCAGTTTGGAAAACTTAAGTAAATCAATAGCAGTACAACAAGTGTTTGAAATGAGGAAAATGCCAAGTCTTGGGGCCATTTTAGATCATGAAAAAGATGCCGGGGGAGGGGTTGAAACCTTGTATCCTTTTGCACTGCAGTTCTGATCTGAAGCAGGTCCCTGTACACCTAGCAAATGACTTTGAAAATGCTGGTTGTTCTTTAAAATTCCCAGAGTATCGTCTGCTTAGATCCAAGATTGTCTCTACCAACGCCAAGGGAAGTATAAAAGAGCCTCTCCAGAAGATCAGGGCAGATTACTGCATGAGCCTCCCAAGTCAAGAAGGAGAATAATAATAATAATAATAATAATAATAATAATAATAATAATAATAATAATAATAATAATAATAAGAAGAAGAAGAAGAAGAAGAAGAAGAAGAAGAGTTGTTTTTTATACCCTGCCTTTTCTCTACTTTTGGAGTCTCAAAGTGGCTTACAGTTGCCTTCCCTTCACCTTCACAGGCACTTTGTAAAGTAATGGGGCTGCGAAAGTTCTGAGAGAGCTGGGACTAGCCCAAGGTCAACCAGCAGGCTTCATGCGGAGGAGTGCAGAATCAATTTCAGTTTAACAGATAAGAGTTTGTTGCTCATGTGGAGTAGTGAGGAATCAAATATGGTTCTCCAGACTAGAGCCACTGTTCCTAACCACTACACCATGCTGAGTCTCCATTGTGTGGGGTAAGGTGAGGGGGGCTCACCGAAACTGTCTGACCTATTTTGTTCCCCTTACATTATATTAGACAGTAATTATATTTCTTATCTGAGATGACACCATCAGAACAACAACCATTTCCGAGTATGTGGTGTCAGTTAAAAATTACACCTTTCTAAGCATTAATAATGTCATTCTCCCCAGCGCAGGTAATGCCAGGGTATTTTACCATTGTTCCGTTCAAGAATCGTCACCGATAGATAACATTTCGATTCTAATCACATCCCAGTCATTTCAAAGTCACATTGTAGTCACATCACATAGCGCCAGTAATAATTATTTAACTTTTTATTGCTATGCTGAATAGCTTTCTGTTTGCTTTAGGATAACTTTAACTTGTCGTCAGAACTGACTACCCTCTGCTCACAAATGATCTCCTTCCAGGTACACAAGGTTAGCCTCCGCCGCAGTTTGAGGAGAGAAATAATCATCAAATTGGATTAAACTAACAGCTGCCGGACTTAAATTCAACACGCTCCCAAGAAGGGGGGGGGGGGCCGTAAAGCGTGTCCTTGCTCTTTATGGAGGCTGCAGACGTTCTGAGAGGGGAAGCAGTGTTTGCTTGAAATGCAATCGATCATGTTAATGCTTGCATGCTTGCTGCATTTTCGTTAACCTCTGCGAGAAGCCAGGGCTGAGGATTAAGCTCTTTGCATGACTCTCAAACAATAAATTGCAGATCTGTGCTTTGTGGCACCAAAGGGGTTAGATGTGTCCTGTTGGCTTTATTAATCTTCTGGAAGGAAAAATTAATACCTGGTCAACAAGCGGGGATTGGGTTGGGCTTCTGGATCCATTCGTTTGTCGCACCACAACAGAGGGCTCCCCATGCTTTCTCTGCAGGGCCCCGTGGAGGTGTCAAACTGGAGTGAAGCAAAGTCATTGGTCTGTGGGGCAAGTTAAGCTCCATCCCTTCCAAAGGTGATTGGGAAAGCAAGAGACATCAGCAGGATAAGGGAAATATACTACCTTTGGTTTATTGTGTTTTTTAAAAAAATATATATCCTGATTTTCTCCCCGATTGGGGACCCAAACCAGCTTTTTGCATCCTTCACTTAATCCTCTGCTGAAGTTTCACAACAACAACTACCTTGCGAGGGTAAGTTAGGCAAAGAAATATGCTAGAAGCCCAAGGATACCTGGCAAGCTTCTGTGACTGAACGCAGGATTCAGACCTGGCCAACCAGCTTCTGGTCTGATCCTCTAACCACTATACCACAGCATTCCTATTAATATTCATGAGTAGAATGAGGAGGCTATACAATTTCCAGCAAGGAACAAAGTCAACACAAAGACTGTCTTGGGACATCTGGAATGGAGATGGGTCACTAATAAAAAACAACTCGATGCTCTTGACTGCTCTAGTAATTTCAGTGGCTCAAGTGTAGAAAGCTCTTGGTCATTCCATATTTCAGAATCCACCTGGTGATCCTGACAAGGATCCCTGAACGTGGAAGGATGGTGTATGTGCGACCCTCTGTCTTAATGTAAATGTGTTCTCACTCTAAAGCAATCCTGAATGTTGATGAAGACTTCTGAAGGAAGTTGATTTATAACCTCCCTAGATAGCTCATGTGCCCAGGCCAGCTTGATCTGCATAGATCTCAGAAGCTAAACAGGGTTAGGCCTGGTTGTTTTATTATTATTATTATTATTATTATTATTATTATTATTATTATTATTATTATTATTATTATTATTATTATTATTATTATTATTATTATTACATTTCTTTACAGATAACAACCAGTAAAACAAAAAATTCATAAAAAGCCAAATTGTCTACAAACAAAGAAATAAGAAAAAATTAAAATATAAAACTTATTTTGCCAGTCCTCTATAAGAACTAAGGGTCTCCTATTATTACTATTGCTATTATTAATTAAATTTAGTATACTGCCCACCCCTGAAGGGCTCGTCAACTTTACTATTTACTAAAACACAAAACCGGGCTACATCACTGGAAACTCTTTGGTCCTCACACAACAACAAATAATTCAGTTTCCGTTTATTCCCTTTTCCAGTCCATTCAGTCAACATGGGCCCCAGGATTTCTTATCTAAGCTGATCATATAGAAGGCACTTAAGAAGAAGAAGAGCTTAGATTTATATCCCACCTTTGTCTCCTGTAGGAGACTCAAAGGGGCTTACAATATCCTTGCCCTTCCCCCCTCACAACAAACACCCTGTGAGGTGGGTGGGGCTGAGAGAGCTCTGGAAAGCTGTGACTAGCCCAAGGTCATCCAGCTGGCGTGTGTGGGAGTGCACAGGCTAATCGGAATTCCCCAGATAAGCCTCCACAGCTCAGGTGGCAGAGCAGGGAATCAAACTTGGTTCCTCCAGATCAGAATGCACCTGCCCTTAACCACTATGCCAATGCTTGTGTTCAAGCAAATCCACTTCTTCCACAGAGCAACCACAAAGCCTCTGCTCATAGGGGATTTTCTTAAATCTGCCCTCTAAGACAGCAGACGGCAGGGTGTTTTAGCCCTGTTTAGTTCTTGGATGGGAGACCACCAAGGAAGTCCAAAGTTGCCAATCAGAGGCAGGCAATGGCAAGCCACCTCTGTATGTCTCTTGCCTTGAAAGACCATTGTGGAGTCACCAGAAGTTGGCTGTGACGAGAGCACTTGAAACACTCAGATAGCTTGTCAAGCCCACTATCCAGGATGCTGACTGCATGCAATTTAGACCCAAAGAAAAACTAGATGTAAAGCTTTAGAATTTGGGGTTTTGTTAGCAGGTGATCTCTAATAGAGTTTTATTTTTATGCTAATGCGGTTTTTTTCTGTATTCTTCAGTATTGGGAGCTTAATCACATTAGATTCTATTATTCCGCGTACTAAGTTATAGACTATTATCTACTCACCCGTATCGCCACACGCGATCATCCTCTCCGTATTATTATGCATCGGCTTCTTTTCCCATATAACGTTTGATGTGATAATATTTAGCGGACCTCGGAATGCTAAATAAGTCCCACTCTCTAATTAGGCTGTCCCAGCACTTGTCAAACCACACAAAGGGAAACCACTTACTACTTATCATATAGGCTGAAATGGTATAAATACATAATACATGAAAATGAGTCGTGTTGCGCTTTAATCGTGGGCTTTCTGAGCATAACACATTCTAACGTGCCACAGAGCTGGTGACGGTCACTCACACATTTTTCACCTTTTATCACCTCGATCTCTCTCTTCGCAGAGTAGACTTGCGGCCCAATGCAACTATGGCGTAGGGATCGTTTACACATGTATATTGGTATGCAGTTTGACTCCTTATCACTCGAACGAATGAATTTATTTCTATGAAGTCATAGGCCATTACAAAAACGTTAACAGTGATATCAAAGACATTGTGAGTGTACTTAGTAAAATAAAATATACAGTATTAAATAAAATGTACAGCCATATACAAATAAAACATAGCAACCAATCAAATCAACTAAAAAAAACCCCTCTTAGCAACCATATTGGACCATTCTGCTCAGGAATCGTCATAGATAACATTTTGATTCCAATCACATCCCAGTCATTTCAAAGACTCATTGTAGTCACATCACATAATGCCGATAATAATTATTTAACTTTTATTGCTATGCTGAATAGTTTTCTGTTTGCTTTCTGGGGGTTTTTTTCTTTGTTGCCAGGGCATACAAAGACTTTCTATAAGGAATGTATTTGTCAGAATCTGATAACAAACAATATTAATTTCTCAGTGTCAGAATACAGGTTTAAACCTATCCCAGCAAGGAATTTAGTCCTGGGATCCACATACAATGGACAATCAAGTATACAATGGAGTAGATCTTCCAGATCAAGAGATCCACAGATACAAAAGCATTAATCTCTTAGTGTTGGACTATTGTGTCTGGCTGATACGTCTATTGGCACTATTGGAAAATGTAAATAAGAAGAGTTGGATTGATATTCCCCCTTTCTCTCCTGTAAGGAGACTCAAAGGGGCTTATAAACTCCCTTCCCCCCTCACAACAAACACCCTGTGAGGTAGGTGGGGCTGAGATAGCTCAGAAGAATTGTGACTAGCCCAAGGTCACCCAGCTGGTGTGTGTTGGAGTGCACAGGCTAATCTGAATCCCCCAGATTAGCCTCCACAACTCAAGTGGCAGAGCGGGGAATCAAACCTGGTTCCCCCAGATTAGAGTACACCGGCTCTTAACCACTTCGCCACTGCTGCTAAAGATGCAAAGGTAGCTCTGAGATAATCATGTGAGGGGAGCTCTGAGATAATCATTTCTGAATAATTTATATCATGGAGCAGACGTTGATTACTTAGGCCTAGTTTATATGCGAGTATGGAACCCTTCACTTTATTTGAGCCTCGATCAGGCATATACTTCTTTATATGATGGCTAAGCACTAGGTCACTAATAGATACATGTGTCAACTTATTCCATCAAACAGTGCTGTGTATGATGACCTGAAAGTTGTGAGATGGTGTATCAATAGCCAATTGTGAGCCCACACAAGTGACCACTGTCACCAGGAGATAAACACACAAGTGAGTGTGGATTAGGCCTTTATTTATTCATTTAAAACTTTTCCATGCTGCCTTTCCACCCAATTCAGGCTCCCCAAGGTGGTGAACATCAAAATGTTTCAAGCACTGAAATGTTTCAAATATTAAAAAGCATTTAAAATTCTCAAACACGCACATATATGTATGCGTGCACACAGGGCTGGAGCAAGGCGGAACTGTGCCCGGGGCAAGTGTGCACCCTGCACCCCTGCCACGCCACGCCTCAGCCATGCCCCCAGAACAACCCCCTACATCCCTGGACTGGCATGCACCCAGTGCACCATGCCTCCCTGTCCCCTTGGTGCTACGCCACTGCATGCACACACTCTCACACACATCCTGGATAGCCCAGACTGATCTCAGAGGCTAGGTAGGGTGGGCCTTGGTCAACAATTGGATGGGAGACCAAGAAGGAATACTGATGTGTGGATAGGCAATGAAACCAACTCTGCATGTTTCTTGCTTTGAAAACCTTACGAGTCCCCACAAGTGACTTCAGAGTTCTTGACACAACACACACACACACACACACACACACACACACACTCACACAATATTTAAAACAGATAGAAACACATGAGAAAGGGGGCTAGCAAAAGCTAGTGAGATTGACAGTGGGATAAATGCACTGATTCCACTGCGGGGGAGAATGCATTTGAGGGGGGTACGAGTGGATCGGGGAGCTCTGTCTGTGGAGTTATGTATTAGGTGATCTAAAATATGTTTGACAATTTGGTTCATAATATGTTATAAAGGGATTCTTTGAAGCCATGGAGTTGAGGCAGGGATTCTTCTTCCTTTGTTTACCTCTGTAGGTTACGCTGTCTTTATTCCCCCGGTTGGGGGTTGGGGGATTTAAGAATACGATGGCTGAGACAAAATGCACAGGTAGGGGTAATGACCTGCCCCACAGATTCTAAAAATCACAACTGACCATCTTCAGTGTTGTCAGTCACCACTGTGCCTTCCAGACCACGATCTGTGAAGTCCGGAAGCATGTTGATGTCACCTGCTTACTAAGGATTTCACCATTATGAAGTATGTGTCTTGAGATCCTTTTATAAGCCTTGGCTACTGAAAAGAATTCCCATTAGCGAAATGAGATTTCCCTGATTTCTCTTGTACTACAACTCAAAATGTTTCTCCTGAGGGACAGGAGACTATCCAGAACAGCATGAGGTAAGAGTCAGAGGCCCATGGCAGGAGGAGAAAGCAGCAAAAACCAACCCCTTCTGTGAGTGGAAATTTCCGGTTGGATTCAAGTCCACGAGTGCCAGAATTGGTTCCAGGTTTTAGGTGGCCTTAGGCATTCTCAGTCCCCCTCCCATGCCTTCCACCTGCTTGTGTGCAGGGTTGACCAGGGGTGGAAGATGGGGGGGTGGGCAGTGGTGGGATTCAACCAGTTCCGAAACAACCAGTTCCCAAAGGGCTCAGTGGTGGGATTACAACCAGTTCTCCGAACTAGACAAAAAATGAACTACCGGTTCTACCAAACTGGTGCAAATAGGCTGAATCCCACCATGGGGGGTAGGCTTATAAGAATCAGGTTGGGAAACTCCAGGAGAAATGCGGATGGAGTCTGGGAAGGACACGGATCTCAGTGAAGTCGTATGCCATAGAGTCCACCCACATAGCCTCCATTTTCTCCAGAGAAACTGATCTCTGATGTCTGGAGATTAGCTGTAATTCCAGGGGATCTCCAGGTCCCTTCTTGTGCATCCTTTAATCGCATGCTCACATGCACTCGGACGGACTGTGCTTACAGATGCCGGCTGACCCTTCTCTGACAGTGCATGCAGCAGGGAGCAGGGATGGCAGCACCCTAGAAAGTCAGTGGGCAGGGGTGCTGGCATCGATGGGCCCAGCCAGAACCCCCGGGCCCTGGCAGATGCCCTGAGTCAGGATATGCTGATGCTGGCCCTGGTGTGTACACAATTCAAGAAAAACAACAACAGCAACAACAAAAAACGTCGTCTCTCCTTACAACTCAGGATCACAAGTTGTATGTTTTACCCCACATTGGTGGGGTTGGGATCGGGCAAAACTGTTTTGCACGGTATCTTTGGCCCGCAGGCTATCCCCGCCCAGGATCTAAACCCGAATCCATGTGTATGTTCCCAAGTCTCGTATTTTATGGCCTTACAGGATATTAATGCATTTAGCCGGGTACTGATCATATATTGATGAGTGAACTTTTCTAACGCATGTCCTTACACCGCTGAGTCACGGCCTCTCTGCAGTACATGGCTCTTTGTACTGTGCCTCCCAGCAATTGACATTTCTCATCACATTGGTGTAGACATTAGTTCTGAAATTATGCACTGCGCTTAGCAGTTACAATCTTAACTGCAACCTGAGAGTTAGAGTGACTTTGCTTTCAGTTTAGGGGGAAAACACAGGGGAAGAGCTATTATTACAAGTTTCCCCCTAAACTTATTTCAGATTAAACCATTGTATACAATCAATGAGAGGTAGTGTGGGGTAGTGGTGTGGCATAGTGGTTAAGGTGTTCGAAGCAGGATCTGGGAAACCCAGGTTTGAATCCCCACTCTGCCATGGAAGGTTGCTGGGTGGCTTTGCCTTGACCCTGGAAAGTATTGGGATAGGAGACATCCAAGGAATACCAGGGGCACAATGCAGAGGCAGGCAATGGCAAACCACCTCTGAACGCATCTTGCCTTGAAAACCCCACTAGGGGTCACCATAAATCTTCTGTGATAAGATAGCAAGAAAAAAAAATGACAGCAAACAAAATTTGTACCTTTGTTCTAAATGCTGTTATTCAGCCTAAGCTGCTTTCATACACTGGGGCCCTTTTCGCTCGGGCCAATAAACACAGGTGTAGGATGGTAAAAAAAACAAAAAACCATTTTGGTGTGTGTGGGGGCTTTGCACAGATCTTGCCCCTAAAACGAGTCTGCCCCATGTTATTTCCCCAAAACCATTTTTTAAAAAGAATCACTCTATTAGCAAATCTTTTCAAAAAATCCTGGGTTGCAGCCACTCGTGAGCGAACGGCCAGGCAGGAGGCCTCCGTTTTGCTTTTTAAAAAATGTGTGGCTTACATTTACATAGTTACGCAGGTGCAGATGGTTGTATTGTGAGACATCAGCATGGATGTGGGGGTTCAATTGTGCATGCCTTCGTAGCCATGCATCGGTGAGAAGTATATAAAAAAGAAACCTGCCTCCATGCGAAGGCACAACAGCAACCTGGATTGTTTCCATGGGCTCCAATCGCTGTCTGCACGGATGTATGTGAATGTGAAACAGAGGCGTAGATGGGCCAAACTGCGCCCAGTGTGCATTTTATATCCCCCCTTCCCACACTTACCTTAGTTCCTTTCCTTTTTGAGAACTTTTTCAGCCTGTTCTCAGTCAAAACGGCCTGATGGGAACTATACTTCCCAGGAGACCTTGTGAGCCCCAAGGTCTCCTGGGAACTGTAGTTCCTCCGGCCGTTTTTACTGCAAATAGGCCTTTTGCAGCCTGAAAAAGTTCTCAAAAAGGAAAGGAACTAAGGTAAGTGTGGGAAGGGGGGCACTGCAGAGCGGGGAGGGGGAAAAGGGAAAGGGGATGGGCCTGGGGGTGATTTTCTGTGCCCCCCAATCATGTGCCCGGTGCACGGCACACACTCCGTCCCCTTGTAGCTTCGCCACTGATGTGAAAGCAAGAAAACAGGCTCCATTATCCCGACTGCAACATGTGCTTTGCATAGGGGACCTAAGGGAAGTGATTGAGCATTGGCTCCTTGGCCACTCACAATGAACCTGAGTCAGGTCAGTTCCAATTCAGGATTCCTCTAATAGAAGAAGAGTTGACTTTTATACCCTGCTTTTCTGTACCAAAAAGAGACTCGAGGTGTCTTACAAACTCCCCTCCCTTCATCTCTCCACAACAGACACCTTTTGAGGTAGGTGGGGCTGATAGAGTTCTGAAAGAATTCGAGTCTACTGCTGTTTACCACAACAGGAGGCTGGCTCTCTACCCATATGCATATGCGGTGTTCATACCTGACATGCTCTGAGTCCTGAAGCAAAAGCTGCACCCTTTACATTCCAAATGTGAATCTCAAGCATGTAGTAGCTTCATGAACATTTACCATTGAAGAAACAGTAGTTTATTGTCAGGGTTGGCATCAGTATATCCTAAGGTGGAGCAGCTGCCTGAGGACCCATGGCCACTCAACTCCCCTGCTGCCTGCTTGCCCTTTCCCCATCTATTTGCTTGCAGACACTCTGCCATTCATGCTCCCAGAAGGAGGAGAAGGAGAAGGAGAGAAGAGTAGTAGTAGTAGTTTGGATTTATACCCCACCTTTCTCTCCTATAAGGAGACTCAAGGTGACTTAAAAGCTCCCTTCCCTTCCTTTCCCCACAACAGGCGCCTTGTGAGATAGGTGGGCTGAGAGAGTCCTGAAAGAACTGTGATCAGCCCAAGGTCACCCAGCAGGAATGTAGGAGTGCAAAAGCACATCTGGTTCACCGGATAAGCCTCAGCCACTCAGGCAGAGGAGTGGGGAATCAAACCCAGTTCTCCAGATTAGAATCCACCTGCTCTTAACCACTACACCACTCTGGCTCTACACTAGCATAACACACTGCTCTACACAGTCAAGGAATGGAAATGTGGGTAGTTACCTTCTCCTCCCAACCTCCCAGCAACCTGGAACCAGCTATGCCTCCAGTACCGAGCCCCACACCCTTGTAAGCCCAGTGACGTCAATGTGCTTAGAATGGTGGCGACTCTGCTCAGACTGGCCCTTAAATTATGCAAACTGCTTGGCATGCGATGCCCAGTGGTGACTCAGATCTGGAGCTGGACAAATGTTGCTCATTCTCTTCTGCAAATGGCTCCATCCTGTGCATTGTTTCTACATCCGCCCAACAATCCAGTCCAAATTTCGGCGGACTTCATTTGAGGAGCAGACAGACGAATAGCATTCTGATTGATACGTCTGTGACATGGGTTTTGTAATATTCATATTGCAATCTTCCTCTTAAAGTATTTCCGCACTCCATGGTACTTTGGCAAGTACCGGTACTTCTTATTTTGTAAGGCATCCACATTCACCCAAGGTTTGCGGGAGGGGCTTTTGCTCAGTGGAACAGCCTCTGCATTGTCCCAGGTTTAAACCCCTGCATCTCTAGTTAAATCAGAGCAGGTAGTAGGTGATGAGAAAAATCTTCACTTGATACTCCGGAGAGTTGCTGTCAGTATGAGTAGACAAAACTGACCTTGATGGACAGATGGCCTGATTCATATATGTTCATGTGATCAAGCACTCTTTCTCCATCTGCTCTTCTACTCAAATTGTACATACTCAGAGCTGTTTTGAATTAAAACACTTGGAAGTGCCACAGAATGCTCCTCAATGTGTCATTTGACCCTGAGTCCTGGCACTGAAAACAGACTGTACAGCTGGACCAGTGAACAGTCTGGTCCAGCCCTGTCTTTAGCTTAACACAGTAAAATAACTGCTGAGGTGAACTATACTTAGAGGAAAGCAAAATTACCTCTGCTTATCCCTTATATTGAAAGCTTCATGAGGTAGAACTTCATGGGGCAGAAATTCCTCATGAACTTGAACTCATTAACTCATGAACATGAAGTAAGATGTCATGGAGTAGAACTACCTCATGATAGTCCTTCATCTCCAGAGGTCCGTTGGAACTTGATGACAATACATTACATTATTTATTAGACTTGTATCCAGTGCAGTGTAGTGGTTAAGAGCAGGTGGACTCTAATCTGGAGAACCGGGTTTGATTCCCTACTCGTCCACATAAGCAGTGGACTCTCTTCTGGTGAACTGGACTTGTTTCCCTGCTCCTACAAATGAACCCTGCTTAGTGACGTCGGGCTTGTAACAGTTCTTCAGAGTTCTCTCAGTCCCACCTACCTCACAAAGTGTCTGTTGTGGGGAGAGGAAAGGAAAAGGAGTGTGTAAGTCGCCTTAAGACTTCACACAGAAGAGAAAGGCACACAGAAGATAAATCCAAATTCTTCTTCTTTTTCCTCACTGTACCAAGCCCAGAGCAACTACCAGCACATTCATACCAAATACAATACAACATAAAACCGATATAACGATGAAATCCAACATGGCACATAAGTAACCAGATGGAGGAAAAAAGAGAGGGAAGAAAACAAAGGGGAAGGGAAGGTAAAGGAGGCCAGCAAGATGACTTGAGCCCCCGCAACAGCTCTATTTTGCAGGCCCAGCAAAGTTCAATGAAGCCCTGTAGGATTCTGGTCTCATTGGAAAGGGTGTATCACCACCACAGCCAAAAAGACTCCGAATGTAATTGGGGAAGCCAATTTATCAGGATTTCTTTATCTGTACTGCATCCCTTCTTAAGTTTTGGCTTCCACTACTTCCTCTCCAATGGCAAGTCAGAGATCCCTTTTACAAATCTGCCCTTTTGCCCGCCTGCCTTGGGCCAAAAGCACTTGTCTGCCAAAGGATGGCGTTCATTCCAGTCCAACGTCGGATATATTGTCACGATGACCACATTAAATTACATGGCTGCTAGTAGGTCAGGTAATTGCATTATAAATATACAACTTGCTTATTAGCATCTTTTCTGTCTTCCATTTCTACATTGATTTTCTGTATTTTACTAAATGGCCGTCCAGGTGCTGGCAGCAGGAATGGGGATGGGGGGGGGGGAATGGAGGAGGGGGTGTACACATAGTTAAACAAACAATATTCAAGTTGCTGTTATTAATCTGTACCTTAAATAAACAGCTCTAATGAAGTCAATGAGTGATGAATAATTGAGATCCACGGGACTGGCCAGTTGAGTAATGGACACAGGATAACAAATAGCCATAGGATCTCCCTGTAGAAAAATCAATTCACTTCTGATTAGCAGCACCAGAAGACCGGGGTGGGGGGGTGACAATTCTTTCCCATGTGTATGGCTAAGTTAACTACTGCACGGTTGATGGAATTGTTCTACAACAGTGTTGGCGAACCTTTTTGAGACCGAGTGCCCAAATTGCAACCCAAACCCCACTTATTTATCGCAAAGTGCCAACCCGGCAATTTAACCTGAATGCTGAGGTTTTAGTTTAGAAAAAAAAACGGTTGGCTCCCTCTTCCTCCCCCCCACCTGCTCGAGCAGGGGCCAGCCTGCTCTAGTCTCCAGCAAGTCTGTGCCTCTCTAGCATCTCTGCCTCCTCTGCGCCCCCCCTCAGGCAGCAGCCACCCAGAGCCCAGGCACCAGGCCCGCCAGCCGAGTACTTTCTGCTCACCGCGGTGCGCACACGTCGTACTCAGTGGCCTAGGTTAGTGTAGATGTGTGTGTGGGGGGTGGTGGTGGTGATTTTCCGCCCCCCCCATGACAAACTCTGTGTGCGAGTGCCCACAGAGAGGGCTCTGAGTGCCACCTGTGGCACCCATGCCATAGGTTTGCCATCACTGTTCTACAAGGTCTGGGATACTACTGTTGGGGCACAGACCAAAGTCTGAATCCTTTTCCCGATCTAAAGAGCATTTCTCCGACCTCAGTGGTGCTTCTTCCAACAAAATACTCCTTAAGCTAAAGGAAAGTACCTGAGGTGGTGGAGCGACTGCCCATAAAAGGAAGATCACCACATCTGTGTGTGTAAAGTGCTGCTGACTTACAGCAATTGACTTATGGCAACCCCATAGGGTATTCGGGGCAAGATCATTATAGAGGCCACTTACCTTTGCTTGCCTCTGCTTAGCAACTCTGGTATTCCTTGCTGGTATCCCATCCAATTACTAACCAGGACTGACCCTGCTTAGTTTCTGGGATCTGTGGAGATCAAGCTAGCTTGATCATCCAGGTCAGGGCTGAATATCACTTCCTATGAAGAAGAAGAGTTTGGATTTATATTCTGCTTTTCTCAACTGTCTCAAAGCGGCTTACAATCGCCTTCCCTTCCTCTCCCCCAAACAGACACCTTGTAAAGTAGGTGGGGATGAGAGATTTCTGAGAGAACTGTGTGACCAGCCTTGGCTCACACGGCAGACTTCATGTGGAGGAGTGGGAAAACAACCTGGTTCAGCGGATTAAAAACTTCCACATCTTCTCTCGGTGCTTCCCCTTCCTACCTGTGGTAATTCACCGGGCAGGACCGTCTGTGCTTGAGAGATTTCAGGCACCAAGGAACTTTCCGAGTGGAAATTTAAAAGCGAGTGTGGCAAAAGGTTCTCCTTAATCATAGGCTTTTGTTCAGTTTGCCAACAGACACATTAGAAATTGCTCCATCTCAAACATTATTTCATTCAAAAGCAGAGCAGGAACTGCCATAACTTCCTTCTCTTCAATTGCTTCTCCTATTTTTATCCAGTGGTGGAGGGGAGGGGGAATGATCATGGGGTTCTTGTTGGCATGTACAGTACAAGAGGAGCAGGAGGCGTAGTTGGGATTTATATCCCACCTTTCTCTCCTGTAAGGAGTCTCAAGGAGGCTTACAAGCATCTTATCCCTTCTTATCCGCACAACAGACACATTGTGAGGTAGGTGGGGTTGAGAGAGTTCTGAGAGAACTGTGACTTGCCCAGCAGCCTTCATGTGTAGCAGTGGGGATACAAATCCAGTTCACCAGATCAGAGACCACCACTCATGTGGAAGAGTGGGAAATCAAACCAGGCTCTCCAGATTAGAGTTCACAGCTCTTACACACTACACAACACTGGCTTGTACATGTGGGGTTCCCCAGGAGCTTTTTCATAGGGGGCTTGACATTATTCCTCCCCCATAAGAACATCAGAAAGAGCCTGCTGGATCAGACCAGAGTCCATCTAGTCCAGCATTCTGCTACTCGCAGAGGCCCACAAGATGCCTTTGGGAGCTCACATGCAGGAGGTGAAAGCAATGGCCTGCTGCTGCTGCTGCTGCTGCTGCTGCTCTTGAGCACCTGGTCTGCTAAGGCATTTGCAATCTCAGATCAAAGAGGATCAAGATTGGTAGCCATACATTGACTTATCCTCCATAAATCTGTCCAAGCCCGTTTTAAAGCTATCCAGGTTAGTGACCATCACCATCTTGTTTGGCAGCATATTCCAAACACCAATCATGTGTTGCGTGAAGAAATGTTTCCTTTTATTAGTCCTAACATTTTCCCATGTGATTTCCCCCAAAACCTAAATTTGGAGGATTCCTTTGAGCCAGAATGGCATTTGCTTATCTGGGGGCAGGGAAAGAAATGAAGCATCTTGGGGTTGTACCAAGGCATGTGCCCACTCCACCAGTGTAAGTGGCAAGTACACCAGCAAAGGTCCTATTATGCTGGTGGTAGGGTACAGCACAGCTACATGGCCCAAACTCACAAGCAGACATTTGACCTGGGAACTCTCCCATTCAGTGGCTCAGACATAAGCCACCAAAAAGGGTGGCATAATTCAGATGCCGCTATAAGCTTTCATAGGAGAGAAAACAGTTTCTCCTTCTTCCCCAGCATCCACAGTACTGATCACTTCTTTGGAGGCAATGCTGCCAAGGCAAGCTCTAACCCCCAAACCCTGCAGGGCCAGAGCGAGGGGGAACTGCACCCAGGGCGCACGTGCGTCCTGTGCCCCTGCCCACCCTGGAACACCCCTGCCACGCACCTGTACCAGTGCACGCCTGGTGTTTGCGCCCCCATGAACCCTTGGTGCTACACCACTCCCCCCCTCCCATTTAAGTTTTTTAACAGAGGCTGGATGAACATATGTTGGGAATGCTTTGATTGTGGGTGCTCCTTCATTGCAAGGGGTTGGTCTTGATGGCCCATAGGAGCAGCAGTGGCGTAGGAGGTTAAGAGCTCATGTATCTAATCTGGAGGAACCGGGATGATTCCCAGCTCTGCCGCCAGAGCTATGGAGACTTATCTGGGGAATTCAGATTAGCCTGTACACTCCCACACACACCAGCTGGGTGACCTTGGGCTAGTCACAGCTTCTCGGAGCTCTCTCAGCCCCACCTACCTCACAGGGTGTTTGTTGTGAGGGAGGAAGGGCAAGGAGATTGTAAGCCCCTCTGAGTCTCCTTACAGGAGAGAAAGGGGGGGATATAAATCCAAACTCCTCCTCCTCCTCCTCCTCCTCCTCTTCTTCTTCCTTGTGGTCTCTTCCCACTCTGTGATTCTGATTCCCCTGTGGATTGGGCTGCTCGTTTCATTTTTAGGTATTCATCTTTGCCATACTGAAACATGTTGCTTTATTCACAGGGCACTTTCTCATGGGTTCATATGAGGTGTCTCATTGGGATTGATAATACTATTGCTGTGAATGTTGGCTGATCATGTCTTTCTTTTTTTCATATTTTTTATTCAGTATTTCAAGATATGACAAGATATATACTGTGCATATCAACTATTATAAAATTATGTTTCATCACTACTTGCATAATGAACTTATACAATAAATACAAACAATGAATTCAAGTGAATCGCCCTTTATCTTCCTATTAATACTATACATCTACCGTTCTTATCCTCTACTTTCATTTGCGATGTGTTTCTATCTTAATATTCTACAGAAAAAATATGTACCCTATCTTTCATGCTTATTTATCTTGTCCGATGTGCCCGATTTTGTTTGTACGTTTCATATGACAAGTTACGCATTTGATGTGCCATTCAATCCATCATGTAAAGATGATGTACGTTAAGTTTCCACTCTTCTATTATTGGTATTTTGTCTGATTTCCACATCTGTGCTAATACTGGCTTTGCCACTGTTACCATGTGGTACAGAATATGCATAGGCAGTGTTAATGCCTGACATGTAGATAATACTGGACCCAAAAGGTAAGTGATTGGATGAAAGGGTTCAGTCTCTGGAACCAGCAGAGAGGAGTAGCAGCAGAAGAAGACTTGGCCAGGAAGAGCAGAGTGACCTGCTGGTGTTCATTTTGGAGGGCTTTTCTCAAAGCCACAGCTTTTAAAACAGTGTATTTTAACAGGGGTTATCTCTTTTTCTCCTTGTAAGGCTCCTGTGAGCTAAGGCTGCTGAATCTGGAAGGTGGGGCTTAACAGGGGTTACCAGAGTTCATCTCTTGTTCCTCTTTGTCCTGAGAGGTGGGGCTTTTGTCCTGAGAGGTGGGGCTTTAGTTCAGTCTCTGGAACCAGCGGCGCGCGCCTAATGGCGCGCGCAATTTTAATTTAATTTTTTTAATTAATAAGGACATATTTGACAGATAGTACGTGCAGATAGCTCCAGGGGGGCAGTGACTAAAAGCTTAATATTTAAATATCTAAACAAATCAGATATGAAGGCAGAAAGCCAGCAGGGGGATGGGGGCTTTCCAGTGTTTTGCACTGAGTGTCACATGTATGACTATATGCTACTAGGACAGAAGTCGTGGGTGTGCCCTCGCTGCAATGAGCTCCTGGCACTCAAGGAACGTGTGCGTTCTCTTGAAGCCAAGGTGGCAGACCTGGAGAAGCTGAAAGAGGCAGAGAGGGTGACAGACAAGGCTTTCAGGGACCTAACAGCCGGGTCCCACTCCCAAGGTGACATCTCTTCAGATGTCATGGAGAATGAAGGTCTTGGGGACGGAGGGTGCCAGTCTGAGGTGGGGGAAGATGCTCCCTTAGATGGGATCCCTTCCTTAACTGGTGATCAGCTATCCTCTCAAGATTCGAGGATACCCCTCGGGGAGGTGGGGGGCTCCTTGTAGTGGGTGATTCGATCATTAGAAATGTAGAGAGTTGGGTTTGTGAGAGGCGTGATGACCGCATGGTGACTTGCCTGCCTGGTGTGAAGGTTGCGGATGTCACGCTTCGTCTAGATAGGCTTTTAGACAGTGCTGGGGTGGAGTCAGCAGTTGTGGTCCACATTGGCACCAACGACATTGGGAAATGTAGCCGGGAGGTTCTGGAAGCTAAATTTAGGCTGCTAGGAAACAGGTTGAAGTCCAGGACCTCCAAGGTGGCATTCTCAGAAATGCTACCCGTTCCACGCGCAGGGCGAGCTAGGCAAGCGGAGATACAGGGTCTCAGTGCGTGGATGAGAAGGTGGTGTAAGGCAGAGGGTTTCAGATTTGTCAGGAACTGGGGAACCTTTTGAGACAAGGCAGGCCTGTACAAACGGGACGGGCTTCATCTTAACCAAAGAGGAACCAGGCTGCTGGCGCTCAACATTAAAAAGGTGGCAGAACAGCTTTTAAACTGATCACTGGGGGAAAGCCGACAGGAGCTGAGGTGACTTCAGTTCGGAATACAGTATCTATGGGATGCAGACAGAGAGGGAGGTTTTTCTAAATCAACCACATACAAGCGAGGAACATAGCAATGTGCATGTGACAAGGGATAGTGTCTACAAAAGACTTGAGGGTAAAGCACATAAATCCCAGGTTAAGGACAGAGACAGGGTATACAGGTGTCTCTATGCTAATAGTAGAAGCATTCGACCTAAAATGGGGGAGCTAGAGTACAGAGTTTTGAAGGAGGACTTTGATATAGTGGGCATTACAGAGACATGGTGGAATGAGGAGAACCAGTGGGATGCTGTTATACCAGGCTACAGGCTCTATAGGAAGGATAGGACAGGGCGCATTGGGGGTGGAGTTGCCCTTTACATCAAAGAGAGCATAGTATCACATAAAATAGACAATGCAAGAAGAGCTGGTTCCCCTACAGAATCACTGTGGATATCAATACCAGGTGTGAAGGACAGTTTAATATTAGGAATATATTATCGTCCCCCTGACCAAAGTGCACAAGAGGATTCTGAGATGGAAAAAGAAATTAGAGAGGCCAACAAAAACAAAAATGTAGTGGTAATGGGTGATTTTAACTATCCCCATGTAAACTGGAAAAATGCATGTTCAGGTCATAGTAAGGAGAGAGCATTCCTGGATATGCTAAATGACTGTGGCTTAGAGCAGATGGTTGTGGAACCAACCAGGGGAGAGGTGATCCTAGATCTAATTCTATGTGGGACCCAGGACCTGGTGCAGGAAGTCAGTGTTGTTGAGCCGATAGGGAACAGCTACCACAATGCTGTCAGATTCAGTATCTCAGCATGCGAACAAGTGGCAACTACTAATGTAGTTACATTCGCCTTCAGAAAGGGAAATTTCTCAAAGATGAGGGGGATAGTGCGCAGGAAGCTGAAAGGGAAAATCAAGAGAGTCAAAGCTGTCCAGGATGCTTGGAGGTTATTTAAAAACACAGTAATAAAAGCTCAGCTGGAATGTGTTCCACAGGTTAGAAAAGGCAGCACCCAGTCCAAAAGAAAGCCACCATGGTTAACAAGAGAGGCTGAAGAAATTATCAGAAAAAAGAAAATGTCTTTTAGAAAATGGAAGTCCAGTTTGACTGATAAAGAATATGAGAGGGAACACAAATTGTGGCAAAAGAGAAGCAAGTTAGCTGTAAGGGAGGCAAAAAAGGATTATGAGGAACGCATGGCTGCGAACATCAAGACCAGCAACAAACAGTTTTTCAAGTCCATCAAAAGCAGGAAGCCAGCAAGGGAAGCGGTAGGTTCCCTAGATGACAAAGGAACAAAGGGTGTGCTAAAAGATGGCAGGGAGATTGCAGAGAAGCTGAATGAATTCTTTGCATCTGTCTTCACCCAAGAGGAGGTGAGGAACATTCCTGCACCTGAACCAAGCTTCTTAGGAGGCGAATCCGAGGAACTAGCGAAGATAGTGGTAGACAAGGAAGAAGTTCTGGCAGCCATTGATAAACTAAATGTTACCAAATCCCCTGGCCCAGATTGCATTCACCCAAGAGTTCTTAAAGAGCTCAAGCATGAAATTGCTGATCTTCTCACTTTAATATGCAACTTATCCCTGAAATCAGGCTCCATCCCTGAAGACTGGAAGATGGCCAATGTCACACCAATCTTTAAGAAAGGATCTAGGAAGGACCCGGGAAATTACAGGCCAGTCAGTTTGACATCTGTTCCTGGTAAATTAGTAGAATCTATCATTAAAGATAAAATTATAAAACATGTAGAAAAGCAAGACCTGCTGAGAAAGAGTCAGCATGGCTTTTGCAGAGGCAAATCCTGTCTTACAAACTTACTAGAGTTCTTTGAGGGTGTAAACAGGCATGTGGACAGGGGTGAACCGGTGGACATTGTCTACTTGGATTTCCAAAAGGCTTTTGACAAAGTTCCTCACCACAGACTGTTGAGAAAACTCAGCAATGAAGGAATAAGAGGGGAAGTCCTCCTATGGATTAAAAACTGGTTGAGAAACAGGAAACAAAGAGTGGATGTAAATGGGAAGTTCTCACAATGGAGAGATGTCGGGAGTGGTGTCCCCCAAGGATCCGTTTTGGGACCAGTGCTCTTTAACCTATTCATAAATGACCTGGAAGTAGGGGTGGGTAGCGTGGTGGCCAAGTTTGCAGATGATACCAAATTATGTAGGGTGGTGAGAACCACAAAGGATTGCGAAGAGCTCCAAGCGGACCTTGATACATTAGGTGAGTGGGCTCAGAAATGGCAAATGCAGTTCAATGTAGCAAAATGTAAAGTGATGCACATAGGGGCAAAAAATCCAAACTTCACATACACGCTACAAGGGTCAGTGCTATCAGTCACAGACCAGGAAAGGGATTTAGGCGTCTTAGTTGATAGTTCCATGGGAATGTCAACTCAATGCATGGCAGCTGTAAAAAAGGCAAACTCCATGCTGGGGATCATTAGAAAAGGAATTGAGAATAAAACTGCAAAGATTGTCATGCCCTTATATAAAGCAGTGGTACGACCGCACTTGGAGTACTGTGTCCAGTTCTGGTCGCCGCATCTCAAAAAGGATATTGAGGAGATAGAAAAAGTGCAGAGAAGGGCAACAAGGATGATTGAGGGACTGGAGCACCTTCCCTATGAGGAGAGGCTGCAGCGTTTGGGACTCTTTAGTTTGGAGAGGAGGCGGCTGAGGGGGGATATGATTGAAGTCTACAAAATTATGCATGGGGTAGAAAATGTTGACAGAGAGCAATTTTTCTCTCTTTCTCACAATACTAGAACCAGGGGGCATACATTGAAAATGCTGGGGGGAAGAATTAGGACTAATAAAAGGAAACACTTCTTCACGCAACATGTGATTGGTGTTTGGAATATGCTGCCACAGGAGGTGGTGATGGCCACTAACCTGGATAGCTTTAAAAGGGGCTTGGACAGATTTATGGAGGAGAAGTCGATTTATGGCTACCAATCTTGATCCTCCTTGATCTGAGATTGCAAATGCCTTAACAGACCAGGTGCTCGGGAGCAACAGCCGCAGAAGGCCATTGCTTTCACATCCTGCATGTGAGTTCCCAAAGGCACCTGGTGGGCCACTGCGAGTAGCAGAGAGCTGGACTAGATGGACTTTGGTCTGATCCAGCTGGCTTGTTCTTATGTTCTTATGTTCTTAAAGGGAAAGTTGTGTCCTATAACTTTCACTCAGTGGCGTAGTGCCCATGGGGAGAAGGGGCGCAACACTCCGGGCAGAGCCACAGCAGAGGCATGGCTGGGCCATGGGGGGCGTGGCGGGGGTGGTCTAGGGCATTCTGGGGGCATTCCAGGATGGGGCGGGGGCAGGCGGTGCTGCGGCAGAGGTGCGGGGTGCGCTCGCACCCTGGGCACAGTTTCCCCTCGCTCCGCCTCAGCTTTCACTATTTCTTCATGAATCGTTTTCCAATACTTAGACACCTTGTCACAAGACCATGTCTTTCTTAGGAATAGCTCAGAAATAATCTGATATTTTCACAATGGAGCTGATTATTCAGAAGTAGCTGTGCGGGCAAAGAAAGAGTTGTGACTGCAGATTAAAACAACAATGCCATATTTATCTGCAAAAAACTTTTAGTGCTTGTAAATAAATGGGATAATAACAGAAGAACTATAAGTGGCATCAAGGCAAAACTAAGGCACCAAGGCAAAACTAAAATTAAGGATAACCTAAACTCAAATTAACATTTGGAGGAAGCTGAATTTTCTTTGTGAATAGACTACCCAGGGTTTGTGCAACTGTCGTTAAAACAATGCAGCGAATTTCTACTCTGCCCACCTAGTAAGTTCATGGTGGAGATACATTTCAGATGGGTGTGTTTTTCATGGCCTCTCTTCGTTACCTTTCTGGATCTCAGAGAAAAGTACAAGAAGATGCCAGGTTGATGTTCTTTCCTACTTCTTTATTGATCAGGGCTGATTAATGTATAGAGTAAAATTGTTTGCTTCCTTGTTCTTAAATTATGGCAGACGTTCAGTAAAAGCAATGGAAACCAGTTCCAAAATTATAAGACACGCACATACACATACTGTGTAATGGATTTTTAAATGCATTCGTCTGGCCATTCAGAAACAATGCAATTACAGGGCAAGGGAACTAAATATATAGTTAACATTTTACCATCCTGATGTTGTTAATTCTGGTGACAAGAACTGTTGACTTGCAATGTAAAATCCAGCCAGTTTTGAATGTGGCTGTCAGACTGTTGAGACATCAGCCATTCACACATTTTGGGTTTGATTCTCAATTATGCACACATTTTACCCTCTTCGGAACTCACCGTGTTCTCAGATCAGAGAATTTTTACAGTTTCCAAAAGCTCTCCAGGTGTGACCTTTTCTCTCCCTTCACAGGGAAAGTGAAAGAGATCACTGTGTGTTAAGCTTTCTCTGGGTTTTCTTGCTCCTCCTTGCCTCCCCCTGCCCACACAACAGTAGTTTCTCTCACTCTTCGGACCACTGTTTTGAAATGATTTCTTCTTTTCTTTTTAATGCTGAAAGTTTGTAGCTGGATTGATAGACCTTGTGAAATTGACATGGTCTAGCTCAGGGGTAGGGAACCTGCGGCTCTCCAGATGTTCAGGAACTACAATTCCCATCAGCCCCTACCAGCATGATCAATTGGCCATGCTGACAGAGGCTGATGGGAATTGTAGTTCCTGAACATCTGGAGAGCCGCAGGTTCCCTACCCCTGGTCTAGCTAGACAAGTTAGGTCAAAGAGCCCCCCCCCCAAAAAAAAAAACCCAGCAGGCAACCTCCTCAAATGGAGGTTACATGGTGAAAACAAGGAAGTAGAAGGTAGGCAAAGTGATGGATTTAGAAGAAGAGTTTGGATTTGGATTTCTCTCCTGTAGGGGGGGGGTCTCCTGTAGGGGAGACTTAAAGGGGCTTATAATCTTCTTTCCCTTCTCCTCCACAACAAACACCCTGTGAGATGAGTGGGGCTGAGAGAGCTCCATAGAGCTGTGACTAGCCCAGGGGTAGGGAACCTTTAACACTCAAAGAGCCATTTGGACCCGTTTTCCATGGGAAAAGAAAACACTTGGAGCCGCAAATAATTTTTGACATTTAAAATAAAGATAACGCTGTATATATTGGGCTTTTTTACCTTTTACTCCACTCATTCTGAGAAGAGCATGGATGCACCCGCCCTGCTACCTGCAGGGCAGGCAAGGATGGGGCCAGCGGTTCGGCCTTGCTGGCCGCCAGGAAAGCACCTGCCCCGCTTGAACAAGGTGGGCGAGAGGGGAAGCCCGCGGCGCAGCCCAGCCAGCTGCGGGCAATTGGTGCGCCCGCCCTGCTGTCTGCAGGGCAGGCAAGGATGAAGCCGGTGGCTCGGCCTCACCGGCCGCTGGGAAAGCGCCCACCCCGCTCCAACGGGGCAGGCAAGAGGGGAAGCCCACGGTGCGGGCAATTGGTGCGCCCGCCCTGCTGCCTGCAGGGTGGGCAAGGATGAAGCCGGCGGCTTGGCTCGTGGAGCCGCAGTGCAAGGGCAGAAGAGCCGCATGCGGCTCTTGAGCCGCAGGTTCCCTACCCCTGGACTAGCCCAAGGTCACCCAGCTGGCTTGTGTGGGAGTGCACAAGCTAATCTGGTTCACCAGATAAGCCTCCACAGCTCATGTGGCAGAGTGGGGAATCAAACCCGGTTCTTCAGATTTGAGTGCACTTGCTCTTAAGAACTAGACTTCTGCTGCTAGGGACACTTTACTCAGCTAGGGACACTTTGCAGGAGGAGAATCCATGTGCAAACAAACAAACAAGCGAAAAACAACAGGAAACTCTTACTGTGTGGCCCTGAGATGAATGGGGCTTCCTTCTTAAATGACCATCCTTCTCAAGATTCTTTAACTGAAAACAGCTGCATTTTGGGTGTTGAAAATAGGTGCACTGGGCAGCTTTAAAGTGGTGGTATCAAACGGTGGTTTTAAATTATGTGAACATGTGGTTTTATTTGATTTGCTCTCCCCACAGAGAGTGGTGAAGCCTTACAACACTTGTCCATATCATGCTAGGACAAACTTTTTTGTGTGTTTACGTGAATTATTGGCATTTTAATGGCTCAATTGTAAATGGTGTGTCGGTCTGATTGTTACGGTTTAATCTCGTTTTAGTTTCCCGAGCCACCTCACAGAGGTCTCTGGAAAGGGCATACGCCTTTCCCAAATAAATATATAGATTTAAAAGCAAGCTGAGCTGAGCAAAGACCCAGTTGTTCAGCCATCTTTTTACTCAAACACAAATACTTACAATTAATGTTCATAAGACTGCAGCCTGACTTGGGAGACATGCAGACCCCCAGGGTGACCCAGGTCCCTGAAATTTTGTCCCACAGCCCCTTTTTGGTTTCTTTGCCTCTTTTTGCTAGCCACTCATATCGGTTGATTTGAACTTGTGTTTCAGAATTTCTATCTTTTTTTTTCTTAGCCCACATGATCCGATTGGAGGAAAGGAATGTCAAGTTGCAAATGCCGATGGTCTTCCAATCCAAATGCTAACCAGGGCCCATCCTGCTTAGCTGCTAAGATGTGATGAGATCGGGCTTGGCTGCCCCCCCCCCTTGCAAATCAGGGACTGCATGAGCTTACTCAAGCTTGTAAGCAACCTCATGAAAAGTTCCACTGAGTTTCTCAACCAAGGCCCTCACGAGGGAAAGTTAAAGTTCGTAGGGTACTTCAGGGAATGCATGCAAACTGTAGGGGGGAAAATCAGCAATGCTAATGGCTTGATTTGATGCAAAACTCCACCACTGAGATATAACGGAATAAACTTTTCCCCCTCAAGGCTTGTTTTTCTGCTGCTCTGTGATTTCCATAATGCCTCCGCACAGATCTGCAAGGAATCTAACCCCTGAACCCCACTAATGAGTACCATTTTTCTCCAGTGTATACCCCCCTGGTACAAAGACGTGGTAGAGAAGTTTGGTTTCCCCCCACACCATTACAGCAGTGAACTTGGCGAGGGAGAAATGTTTGCGGAGGACCACTCACAAGGTTTCACAGTCACCGCAAAGGCTCCTGTAATCCCATGCAGCAATTGGGGGGAGGACAGGAAATTCCTCTAAGGGTCACAAACTGTCGATGGGTTTCAGATAACCATCACAGTCAACAGGAAATGTTTGAGCAAGACCAACAAAGACAAGATACTAGGAAAATAGCATCTGCTGATGGGAAATCCAAATCTTTAGTGCTAAGAAAGTGCTAAGAAAGTAGGTTGGAATTTTTTGAAAAAAAGCTATGTTCAATTTCTACCAGTGACTTATTATACTTTCTATAAAGAAGGGAGCATTCAAGAAAGAGGTAGGTTGATTCTTTTTGTTTTGTTTTGCCTTTGGCCTTACCAGGATGTCCTTTGTTCTTAGGTCCTTGTCTTACGGATAACATCTAAGGATGCATCCTAAAGTGGTGACAGGCAGTCCAGTCTAGAAGATGCCATGGCTGGCTCTGCTGCTAAGCTGCCATACTACCTTCAGAAGGGTGGTGCAGGGGTGCGGTTAAAAAGGGAAAAAAACCAGCTGCCTGAAAACTCCATAGGGCTAAATGAACTTATGCCACCCTTTTGAGTGGCATAACTCTGAGGCTAGGGCATTTCTGGCTCTTAAGGCCAGGTGGAAGCTGGCTACAGCCAGCTCCACCCCAGGGAAGGCCTCCGGCCCACTCCTGCTGCATTGTTGTGCCCAGTGCCATGTTCAAGTGCCCAGTGCCACATTTGGGTGTCCAGAGGGCTGCAGCATCTGCCAGCCGGTGTTCTTGCCCCTCTGCTGGGGAAAGTGCCCTGGAAAGGGCAAATCCACTGGCTCAGGACTGTGCTGCATCCAGGAGGCGATTTGGCTGCCCCTACCGGATTGGTCTCTGAGAAAGGAAATGTGTGAAGAAACTCTGGTCACTTTTTCAAATTGCTAGATGTCACAAGGTGTCCCATCTCTAAACAAACCCTGAATCTTCCTAAGATATAGACCAGACAGACTGAGAACCAGTTTATTCCAAATGAACTTTCTATCAAAAATTAAGATGGTTATCCAAACTTAGGACAGACTTCCTACAGAAATTAATAAGCAGAACTGAGATCAAATGTTAGGATCCCATAAGTTTAGGGTCTTGTTCAAAAATATAGCAACTGTTCCGGAACCTCCCAATGTTTGGTAAATCTGTTGTAAATCCCTGGGCCACAATTAGGAAGGCCCAGCTTTCTGTCTCTCTTGCCTGCCGGCCTGCCAAGGGCTAACAGAGTTTTTTTTCTTCAAAATAGCATTGTGCACTGCTCACAACATCACTTTGAGCAAATACCCAGAAGTGATGGCCCATCACCAGTGTGATGCCACTGTGATCCTCTAGGATTCAGGCAAAACTCTATGATTTTACCATAGAGTTTTGTCCAAATCCTAGAATATCATGATGTCACTTCCGGTATTCACTGGAAGTGATGTTGCATCATTGGTGTGATGTCATTTCCCCTGCCTGCTGGTTGCCAACAGATGATCCGGAACTCTGCTCTTCTAATCTGTTGAGATGGGGGTGGCGATTGGGTGTAACAGGGCTCATGTTCCAATTAAAAATATTCCAATAACAAACCCTTCCTGAACATTAAAAAAATGCCAATGTGAAAACTCTGCCAGATTTTTTCTGTCTGAGTTTCGAACCTGGCTGACACATGCAGGAGAACAAAGTGGTACAGTCTCAGTTACCAACCTCCAGGTGGTACCTGGAGTTCTCCCAGAAAAATGGTTGATTTCCAGATGACAGAGATTAGTTCTCCTGGGGAAATGGCTGTTCCATGTCTACAGATTCTGTGACCTCACATCTCTGCTGTGCTTCCTCTTCTCCCTGAATTGCCCTCCCCAGGAGCTATGCCCAAATATCCAGGTATTTCCTTAACTGGAGTTGGCAATTTCATCTTGAGACAGTAGAATCAACTGTATCAGTTCAGACTACTGAATAGAAGAGGAGCGGAATTTGTCCCACTATGCAGTTTGTTCCACTCTACCCTACGCAACGTGGTGTAGTCATTAAGATTGGCAGACTCTAATCTGGAAAACCAGGTTAGATTCCTCTCTCACATGATGTCTGTTGGGTAACCTTGGCTTGTCACAGTTCTCTGAGAACTTTCTTTCAGCCCCATCTACCTCACAAGGTGTCTGTTGTGGGAAGGGGAAGGGAAGCTGATTGTAAGCCCTTTGAGATTCCTTAAGCAGGATATAAAAATCAACTCTTCTTTTCTAATCCATGCTTTTTAGATATAGCCATTGATTCTTATTTTGGTCAAGTTACGTGAAGACAAGAATCACTAGAAAAGACAATAATATTGGGAAAGGTTGAAGGCTGCAGGAAATGAGGCTACAGGAAATGAGGAAGACCCAACTTGAGATGGATTGGCTCTAGAAAGGAAACCCCAGCCCTCAGTTTGCAAGGCCTGAACAAGGCTGTTAACAATAGTGTCATGAGACAGCCCCTGGGTACTTACCAGGATACAGAGGACTCTAAGGCAGAACCTGACAACAAGGTGCAGCCAGAGTTGGCTGATCCTGAGGAAGACCAAGTAGCAGAGCCAACTCCAAGCCTTTCCCTGCCTGATGACATGCAGGAGGAGGAGCCTGCAGATCCTCCTCGGGAACCAAGTAATTAGTCAGTTGTGCACAGGAGGCAGAAGCAGAGGCAGCTGCTGCAGAAGCAAAGAAGGAGTGCCCATATTGCAGCAAGATATGGGAAGATAGAAGTGTCTGCATGTGATGAGGATTAACTCCTTGCAAAATCCCAATCCCCTGGACAAGGCTCTCTATTATAAGCCTTGCCGTGAGCTTGCTTCTGCCTGCGTACAACAAGTGTGTTTCCAGTTGCCTCTGTGTGCCTGGTCTACTGCTGATTACCAACCTGTTTACCTGATCTCCTGTGTGGTGACCTATTGAACTGACCCGTGACTACGCCTTTACCTGCCACCTTCCTTGATTCATTGGACTGTCTTCTGACTACGCTCTTGTCTGCTGCTTGTTCTGTCCTGTGAGACTGAACCTGACCAAGCCCTGCCTGCCTGCAGCACAAATAGGATGTTTTTGGGGTAATTAATAGGGCCACCATGAGACCGAAGTGGACTTAATTGCACTTATACCGAACATTGATTCAGTTTATTCTCTTTTTTCTTTTTAAAGGAGGGATTTCTTTTCATATAGAAATCAGTGCACCCTTTTGTAATTTTATCTCTTGCAGCTTTTTTATATTTGCCCCACAGGGTGCTGCTCTACCAGTAAACAGGAACAGTTGGAATATTGCTGGTCTCTGAGCAGGTGCAGAGTGAAATCTTGCAGAACCTCCCTACCTGCCCTTCTTACCTTCACATTTCTCTTAGATGAAAACAGAATTGATGAGAAGCTGACTCCGGACTCGTAAGAAGAAAGAGATGGATTCTTGGGTTTCAGGTATAGAGGAAGTAGGAGAATTTCTCTTAACAATGCTAATTCACACTGCAGGTGGAGAGAATCACAGTGCTAATATTCCCTATTGAAACACTCCCGGAAAATAATAAAATACTCTATCTCACGAAGAAGTTTCTAGCATAGCCCAGCATAAGCTGTGCTGGTGCTTCATTGACAGACAATTATTACGCTAGAAGAATTTTTTAAAAAGTGCTTCACCTGAAGTGGTATAGTCCTGTCTAACATCTCTGCAGGCTCTCAGTTGCATCCTGAAGTGATTTGGTCAAGAGACACTTTCACCGCCTCATTTGCTGTTCGGATGAAATAGGTTTTCGGTGACTCATAAAGGTGCTACAGATACACAGAAAGCACAGCAAACTTTAATAAGCCTGGGAGCCTGAAGAACCCTTCCTCACCGAGGCAACTCAACAGATTTCACAATTTCAGCTTTCATGGCAAGACTCGTGTAAAACTTCGAACGTTCCTCAAAAGGTCAATGCCCCATCTCAGCAGATCTCAGAAGCTGAGCTTGGAAAGGAAGGCTCTGCAGAAGAAGGGAATAGCAAGCCACCCCTCACTTGCCTCGAAAGCCCCTTGCTGGGATAAGTTGACTGTGACTTGACAGCACACAGGGCAATTTGTATTTATGCCACCAAAATCTCTGGTATCACACTGTGCGCCAGTTGCAAAATGTAGTGAACCTCAACCATGGATATAAACTCAGCCGGCACTGGATGAAGACTTGTTGAGGCCCGAAACTATGTCAAGGTCAAACAGTACCAAATAGTACCAAAAACGGGAATTAAGTAATTTTTAGTAATGCCTTGTCAAAGGCTTCCATGACTGGAATCAATTGGCTGTTTTGGATTTACCTGGGTGGCCAAGGTCTGGCGGTTTTAGAAGCTGAAACCATCAGACCACAGCCACCCGTCTGGAAAACCCACAACAACCCATTCCTAGCTTTTTTTCTTTTTCTTTTTAAAGAGAGGCTCCTCATAATCTGAGGCTGCAAACTGTAGTTTACTTGATTATGCACAAATCTGGCTCTAAACTCTAGAGACATGGATTCTGGTACAAAGGCATGCATTTCAGAGAAAATCCATGTTGGTCTTCCTGTTAGTATATTTCAGAGTACATTTGGAGGTACTCAAATCCGCCGTGGTTACAGGGAAAGCACTCCTCCCTTTCTGCAACTGTCAGAGTAAAATCCTACAAAATCCTACAAAACTTCAACTCTCTCTCTCTCTCTCTCTCTCTGGCCCTTTCCGCATGGGGCCTTTTACAGCGCCCTAGGGACGGCAAAAACGCTATCCCTAAGGAGCTGTTCGCATGGGGGGCACAGCTGCATCGCAGCAGCACTGCCCTCGCTCCCCCCCCGTGGTGCGAAGCTGCTGTTTCGAAACCTCGCTCCCCGAGCGAGGTTTTCTGAAAACAGCGGCTTCCAGCTGCTGCCGTGCGAACGGCAGCAGCTGGAAGGCGTCATCCCCCCGTTTCCGATCGACTTACCTTCCCTGCGACCTTCTGACACGTCACCAAGGCCTGGGGACATGCCCCCCTGCCCTGCGACTCTGGAGCAGTCACGCAGGGCAGGGGGCGTGTCCCCTGGCCTCAGCGACGCGCCGGAAGGTTGCAGGGAAGGTAAGTCGATCAGGCGATGGTGCAGCGCTGCGCTGTCTTTCCTGTCTTCCCTTCATGCGAACGGTCCCGAGGGGGGGTGTCGGTGTCGTATACGCCAACACACACACCCCCCGCATGGCTGTGCGGAAGTGGCCTCTCTGTGTGTGTGTGTGTGTGTGTGTGTGTGTGTGTGTGTGTGTGTGTGTGTGTGTGAATGCTAGCAGCAAAATAGCAGCAACAGGTGTTGTATAGACTAGTCTCACACCAACGTGGCATACACCAAAATGGGCACATAGCATAGTAAATGATAATCAAGAAACTATGGGAGGCAGGGAATGGAGGCTGGTAATGAGGACATGAGATCATGTCCCTGGAAAACCTGGAAGTGATGTCATAACTTTCTAGCAATTGCTGGGTACAGCAATTCCTAGAGAGGACTGACATTACTTCTGGTTCCCCTCTCCAGAAGTGATGTCACGATGTTGACCCAATAGCCTTTTTTAATTTTAAAATTTATCCTATTTTATTTGTATTATTTTATTATTTAACAGGAGTTGGCCACCCTACTATCACTAGGTTGCCAGAAACAAGCTCTGCAAAGACTCTGGAATCCTGAAAAGAACGATGATTTTAACCAGGAACCAGGCTGCAGAATTGGCAATAGAACTGTCCCTTCTGATTTGCTTCCAGCACAGTATCCCTTTTAGAAGGAGGCCCTATTCCTTTATTGTTTCCTCTCTATTACCCTCTCCCTTAAAAAGGAGAGAAAGAGAATGTCAGCGTTGTTAATCCTAATTTAAAGCATTTACATCTAAATTGCAGTAATTGATCTAATGAACACAAAATAGCAGCAACAGATCTAATGAAAACACTTTGAGTGTTTTTTTTTAATGTATGAGGCTTAAATTGTCTTTCGGCTTTTCTCCCGCTATTTATGTTTATGTATGATGACATCTTTAATGCAAAGGAGCGTTCTGGCCCAAGTCGGCTTCACTTCTGCAAAGCAAACCGTGTGAAGCAATTAAAAAGCCCTGTGTGAATCGGCTCTTTGCATCTTTTGTGCAATCTCTCTTATCGCAGTGATACGCTGCAGTACAGATTCAGGCTGCAAAAACCTGCTGAAACAAAACAATATTAAAATAGCTGGTAACTAAGCCGTGCATGACAAATTAACAAAGAATTTAACCTTTCTCAGTTCTACAGGGTACGGAGGATCACCTGCTTTGAGATGTAAGGAATGCAACTTTATTTTTACACTTTAGATTTTGGGCCTTGAAGAAAAAAACATTCCAAGAAGCGAGGAGCAAATGCAAGTGTCCCCTTTTTGCAAATGATGCTGAGAATTTGTTTGGTGATATATTTTTTAAGGCAGGATTAGGCTGTGACAGGCCTTGTCAACTGCTTGTTGGCTTCACAGTCTTATAAAAAGGCTCCTTTATCGAGTCTTGGAAGCACAGTAAACAGTGCCATCTGGAGGACATTACAGAATACTGCATGCCATTGACAAAAATCTCTGCACCGAGTTTGACAATGGGCTTGAAATCATTCCACATGGAACCAGGATACAACCACCGTGACTTGAGGTTCCCACCAAAATTATGCCAGCGGAGATAACCAAAATGGTGATATGGGATTGCTGAGTCCTCTGATGAAATATTAAGGGAAGTGACTAGCCAAAGGGGGTCATGAAATTCCCCCAAATCCCAAAACCGCCATCAACAAACCTGAAGTGACCCTTTTATGAAAGCTAAATAGCCACACCTAACAAGGAGGGCGTAGATGCTAAAAAACCAAAAGTGTGTTTTGGAACCAGAACCAAAATCGGCGGTTTCTATGGGATTTGGATATTTCACCTGAAGTTCTGTTGGAATGGAGAAACGTCTAGATTTGAAACATAGGATGTTTGGGAAATAGCGGTCCCAGGCCCTCGAAGGAGATCCTTGGAAATAAACAGGCTTCCACCAGGTGGCACAGGAATCCTAGTGAAATCAAACCCGCATCCACAAATGCCTCCAGACGTGGATATTGGTCTATTTCCAATACTGCCCATTCCTCCTCCCCATTCCCTACAACTATGGGTGAAAACCTTTTAGCAAATCCGGGATTGGCTTGGGGTACAGTTAAAAACTTGTGCTTAACTTAATAATATTGGCAACCACAAAAGTTTGAGGTGGAAACTATAAAATCAGTTTCAAAACACAAGGCCTGAATTTCAGGTTACCCCTTCAAAAATCAGTGGAAATGGTTGTACATATCCCAAACCTTTTGTTTGTTTGTTTGTTTGTTTGTTACCTGACCCTCCCCGTCCTAAACTGGAGTCAGGGCGGCTGTTGATGATATAGTTATGCATACATGCATTTTGACTTGTTTAGCTTCCTCAGTGGTCAAATGTAGAAATACTCTTTTAAAAATAACACATCCATAAATGACCCTTATAGGTATCATTGTCTGTAAATAAAGAAACCTTATGCCTTGTGTGATCTGATGTTTTCTTGTAAAAACCAACATGGATTTTGCACCGTTAAGATGGGCTCTTAATCCGAAATATAAATACCTGTGTTTCTGGATGTGTGTAACATCAAGAAGTGATAAAACATAATGGCCACACAGAATTTGTAAAGGTGTTGCCTGAAATTCACGTTTTGTGTTTTTAACTCACTTCCTGGTAGACACAAGATAATATATTTATTTTGGTACAGGATTCATGGCTTTATGTTCAATCTTTGGAGTTTCCCTGTGTGGTCTTGGCTAAGTTTTTCTTTCTCCCTTTTTGGTGTTCGATTAACTTAATACTGACATTGCAGTATGCTTGAAATAATCCATTCATGAACTCTCTCTCCTTAAAACCATAATTATGCTGCTCAAAGGCACGTGGCAGATTTTCTGAGTTCAAGAGGTTCTTTCTTCACGTCTGCTATCACGTTGCTGAAATCCCAGACGTGGGATGATAAACAACCGCCTCTTGGGACATTATCAGAATATTTGCTTGTGAAATTAGTAAATTACTTGCTAGAGAGTACTGATCCTTCATTCCTTTTGCCATCTGAAATACATAATCTGCAGCAGGTATACTCTAATCTGGAGGAACCAAGTTTGATTCCCTGCTCTGTCACTTGAGCTGTGGAGGCTTATCTAGGGAATTCAGATTAGCCTGTGCACTCCCACACATGCCAGCTGGGTGACCTAGGACTAGTCACAGTTCTTCTGAGCTCTCTCAGCCCCACCTACCTCACAGGGTGTTTGTTGTGAGGGAAAAAGGGAAAGGAGTTTGTAAGTTTCTTTATAGGAGAGAAAGGAGGGGTATAAATTCAACTGTTCTTCTTCCTCTTAACAAAGGGCTGAAGCATCATTAAGTGACTAGGAGGCTTTTCCCACACAAATCTCCTAAACATTTTCAATCCCCCCCTTCCTTTACTGTGATGTATGTTTGCACTTACTCCCTGGAAACTATACATGGCTGCCATTACATGTCCCCCCCTTTTTTTGAGTCCATGGATGAATCATTGCTTCCATGTTTCACAGCCCTGCACTGTGACTCTCTACACTTCTTTTCGAAGATCACCCCCCCCCCCATAACAAAAACTCTCAGAAATGATTAAAACACAGGAAAGGGGAAATGGAGAATGAGCTCACAAAATGGCACCAAGGATTAAGTTCCGTGATAGCAGAGAGGCTTGGAAAATGTCTTAAATAGATACGCAAAGCAAGTGGAAACGTTTTGACAATGTTTCAGCTTCAAGGATTGTTTCAAACGGGGATTCATTTAAAATGTTTTGAGGCTGGAAAATGAAATGTTTTGGGAACCAAAGGGAGGGGGAAGCAATGTGGAACTCTTTGGAGGAAACATTTTATTTCCTGCCTGAAAATATTTCAAATAATTTGTGTGGGAAGGGTCACTGCCTCTTCTTTGAACTGCATTGCTCAATACTTGGTCATACATGCATGTTGATCCCTTATTGATGGCAATCCAATAACGATGGTGGGAATTCTCAGAAATTTCAGTGGCATGTCACCATAACAGAAACACATCTTATTGTGAAATGCATCTGAAGTTGCCAGCCGTAGGGGTGTGTGTGTGTGTGTGGGGGGGGGGGGAAGCTTGGAGCAAAAACTACTAGACCATGACCACACAACTCAGAAAACCCACAACAGCTAGGATGTAATGCCTTTCTTGCACTGTGTTGCTGTCCATAAGTTTCAGAAACAGATGGGGATGCTATTTGTTCCATGGATATGACTTGTGGCTACAATAAGAATGCCTGTACATTTTCACTTGAGGGGTAAAGAGCAGACTCAGGTAAACTATTGTGAAAATTGTACCAGGGGTGACCCCTCCCCTGTCCCCTCGGTCATGCTTGGCTTTGGTGAAATGGGAGACCTATAATAACCAAAGACAGCCTTTGCAGTCTGGCCCAGGTAGTACCAAGCAAGCCTTGGTGAAAGAAACAGGGTTACCAATCTCCAGGTGGTAGATGGTGATCTTTTGGGATTACAACTGCTCTCCAGGCAACAGAGAAAATGGCCACCTTGAAGGGTGGGTCCCAGGGCATAATATCCCAATGAGGCCTTTCCCCAAACACCGCCCTCCTCAGGCTCCACCTCCAAAATCTCCAGGTAGTTTCCAATTCAAAGCTGAAAACCCTATGAAAAACAGCGGCTCTCTGGAAGGACCAGATTGGGACCTTTAGAAGCCCTAAGCACTGAAAAGATTATGATGCCCCCATGTAGTGTGTATGTAATTTTTAAACATTGTAAAGCACTTTTCTGCCTTGAAGATACATAATATTTTAATGTACCCAAATCGAAGATGCAAAATGCTGTTTTCTGTTGCCCAGAGTAAGTCCACCTTTACTTACAATGTAAGTATGATTGTCGTGGCATTCAGGGTGAGCAACTGAGCCCCACTTGCCTGCTTCACTCACAAGTGACGTCATGCATGACAAGTACTGTTCTACTGAACACTTTCTAAAGCGAGCTGAAGTTGCTCCTTCACCATGGATCACGTGGCAGTTGCCAGATCCCAACATTGTTGTATTTCCAAGATTAAAATATATTATTATCTTTTTCAATACTACGATTAGAACCAGCATGGTATAGAGGTTAGGAGCAGGTGGATTCTAATCTGGAGAACTGGGTTTGATTCCTCACTCCTCCACCTGAGTGGCAGAGGCTTATCTGGTTTCCGCACTCCTACATTCCACACTCCTACTGAGTGACTTTGGGCCAGTCACAGTTCTTTGGGACTCTCTCAGCCCCACCTACCTCAAAAGGGTCTGTTGTGGGGAGAGTAAGGGAAAGGAGCTTGTTAGCCACCTTGAGTCTCCTTACAGGAGAGAAAGGTGGGGTATAAATCCAAACTTTTCTTATTCTGGTGGGTTTTCTGGGCTGTGTGGCCGTGGCCACAGCCAAACCATGGTCACACAGTTTGGAAAACCCACCAGAACCAGTTGAATCTGGCCGTGAAAGCCTTCGACAATACATCTTATATTTTTTCTTTTCATTTTTTTCATTTGTTGTGCCCCCCTGCCCCCCACCCTGGTTCAGCTGCAACATTGCAGTCTAGTCTACTGTAAATCAGGCATGGGGGGGGGACCTCTTTGGGATCTTCTTTACTTGAGGCCCTAAGCATGTGTTTATTTTGCTTAATGGGTAATCCAGGGCTGCTCTCTGGGCCCAGGTGTTGTGAGGCAGAGGGTGGAACAGAAAAGAAGGTGGGGCTTAATTCAAGGTGTGAAGCTGGGACTGTAAAAAAAGGAAGGCACAACTGGAGGAGGCTTCTGGCTGAAGAAGAAATCAGAATTTGGAGGTAGATTGCAGCATCATGGCACTTCTATGTAATAGTGTGACCCTGAAGTGCTTGAAATGAAACCCATGTTCAGGGCTCTGGGTTGCTGATTAAAGTAAGAGGCTTAAAGAAACTGTGATTGTTCTCCTGATCTCAGAACCCGGAGGACCACAGGTGTGATCTTCCTCTGCAGGTGAGACATTAGGATCAAAAACAACCAGATCACAGCCACAACAGCCAGTTGACTCTGGCTATGGAGGCCTTTGACAGTACATCACATCCTTATCCCTCTGTGCCACTGTCCCAGTCGGAATCCGTGCCCCCCCCTCCAATGACTGCTATCTGCACTTCTACCACCGTGTGGAATCCATTTGCTACCCTTGAGGCTTCAGTACCAAGTGCGATGTCAATATTTTAACAAGAAAAATCGAGATCATCAAATGTTCCATTGCCATGGTTAGATAAACCCCAAATCATGTCGAATCTTGACTTGTGCTACTGCAAAAATGGAACTTGACAAGTGACAGGCTTATTGTTTCCCAACAGCAGATAGCTCTCCGTTACATATGAGATGGATATGTTATTTAATACAGGATCACAGATTCAGCACCTTAGAATTTCCCATCGGGTTTATGCCGGTGTATAATGGGACAGAACTATTAGGGTGTCATTGCTTTACTATGTCAGGCTGTTGACTCTGGGAGATGCTGCCATTTTGGCCTTCTGCCCGATTTTCTGCCCTAACTAAGCCTCTGGGCACATGGACAGTCAGCTGCTCATTAGCCACCTTTGCAAGCATATTTATTCCAAACCAAAAACAAAGCATGGCGTAATTTAATATCATTGGAACAGCCATCAATGCCCTTCTATTTCCCCTGTATACCCGATCAAATTCATGCCCAGTTTACTGTTTTCTCACCCTATATTGCTTCTTTGTTCCAATTTATGATCATTGAATGGAACATTGGGAGGACGGACAGTTCATTTGGGGGGCACATTTCAGTGTTTCATTTACTTTCCAGGTATTTGTGTAAAGTTCTTTCAATTCAAAGCCGATTTACAGCAATCCCATAGGGGTTTCAAGGCAGGCCATTGCCTGCTTCGGTGTCGCTACCCTGATATTCCTTGTTGGTCTCCCATTCAAGAACTAAGCAGAGCTGACCCTATTCAGCTTTTGAGATCTGACAATATCCGGCTATTCTGGGCCATCCAAATCAGGGTTGAAAGGGAGTTACAGTCTGATTCTTAGGCATTTTCCCCACGGCCAATATATCCTGGGATAAGGAGGTGAGTCATCCCGATTTCCGCATGGCTTCCAGGTCTAACTTGGGTCCACCCGCAAGATCTCATGCCTTTGATAAAACGATGAAAGTTGGGGTTCTTTTTTTAAAAAAATGCAGATCCTATTCCCATGCAATAACCGTGGGCGACAGACTGGTTTATTTTTGCCGCCTCGCCGGCTGCAGCCAATCAGAACGGCAGAAAATTGGGACAGTTCACGCATGTGCAGCAACGTCAGCGAGGAAAATGAAACTAAACTGGGGGCTATGCAAGTTCTTCCTTCCAGCCTGAACGTGTCGATAGGCTGCTGTGCGGAGGGAGAAATCGAGATAGAAACATCCCTGTATGTATGATCCTGGTTTTCCTCCTGGGATATTTTGGACGTGGGGAAAATGCCTCAGTCAGCAATGAAGTAAAATTACCTCAGAGGGAAACATATTGCTTTATGCTACTTCACAACCCACTTTGCAAATAACCTTGTGTAACCTCAGCTTGTGGGTTCTGTGGGGCAGTACTTGGAAGGAGTTGCAAAGAACCAAATTTAAACAAAACAGTTTACTTCTCTTTACAAATAACATTAAACATCAACATTTAACATTTACAATTCAAGGTCCTGTTCAGGTTTGCATTTCAAGTCCTTATATTTACAGTCTACTGATATTGCCAAGTCCAATTCTTCTTTGCTGGTGGTTGGTTTTGAAGACTTCAAAGGCTTGGTGAACGGGATTCAAGATGATGAAGGTTCCCAGAAAACTCTCACCATTTACATACACAAAAACCCTGAAACAATAAATTCTAACATTTAAAATATAGCAAAAAAAAATAAACTCCCTTCCCACTAGTTCCCCACAACATTGCAGTTACCTTAAACAAGGTGTTAAGGGCTTAATAAAATCAATCAAGGTCCCAGCCTGGTAGCCTTGCTTCCTCCAACCTCATGAGTTCTGCAGCATTCTGCTTCTTTTCAGACTCCACCCCTTTCTGGGTCATCCCATTCTGACACAGGGGTTACACTTGCACCATAGAAACCATTGCTGTTGTTGTCTTCCCCTACTAGTGTCTCATATACGTCTGATGATTTTTCTAGGCTGTGTATCTCTTCACAGCTTCATAAAACAACTGTGTTTTAAAAGGTGCAGGAAAGGGCTACTAAAACGATCAACCTCAACCAAACGATGACTTTTCTTTTCTTTACAGGGAAAGAAAAAGGGATTGAGGCGAGGCAAAGTGGAATCCATGAATGACGGGGACCCAGTGAAGAGAAGAAAGGTCCTTTCCTCTGATAATAGGAGAACTTGGGTCAGTTTGTTGGCGGCAGGTTCAGGACGGAAAAGCACCACTTCACCACACTTTAAATACAGAACTAACTACCACAGGTGACACCGACAGCTTTTTGCTCACAAAAGATTAGGTGAGCGCACAAAGAACAGCCCTCACAAAAGTCCATGGAGATGACTGTGAAATGGAACCTCCATTTTCAGATTGTGGCATCCTTGTGATGATCCTATTATGCAAGGCAGAATTATTCTATTGGCACTTATGAACTGCAGCAAGAGAAACAATTGCACCCTGTTGGAAATCCAACGAAGATCTTAGTACAGAACTTAGGGAAGATGAAATCAGATAATATGCTATAATGGCTAAATTAACAAGCTTTGCAACTAGGCAGCCAAAACATGGATTTGATGAGAGATGGGAACCTCATTGCTTGTTTGAAGCTGAATAGATCATGTAAAAATAAAAACAACTGGAAGATTATTAATTTGATAAGCTGGTAATGATGAAGGTACGAGAGACTAATTAGTAAAGATGTTGCGGAGTTAGTGGACAGAAGACAGTGAATTGACGATTTTGTGACAGTTTTTCTGATTATACTAGAATGTTACTTTGGGAGTCAACATGTTATGATTATATCAATGTAGTTCTGGGTAGATGTGTTGTGTTCCTTTTGATCTGTTTCTGTCTGTTTTGCATTTTTTCCTGTTTCGTATCTTTCTACTATGTCTGTTAATTATACTGTGAAAATTTAATTTTAAAAATAATTTTTAACAGATTATGCAGGGCAGCGGGAGAGGAGTGGCTACATCCATCTTGATTGAAATAGTGCTGGATTAGATCGTCCTTTCCTCCTATACTACACATGCAGGTCACATGGGATGGGGATTGTATGTCATACTACCTTTATTATGTCATTTTAAAATCATATAATCCATCTTGAATGTCAGTGAAAAGGCAGACTGCAAATGAAGTAGTTAAGTGGGAGGAGCTGTCTTGTATCCAGCAGTTGTATGACACTGAGGTATGCCCCCTTCACTTTGTCAGCAGGGTCTTCTTTTAGGGCTCAGGGAGTTTAGAGCAGCAGTGGCGTAGGAGGTTAAGAGCTCATGTATCTAATCTGGAGGAACCGGGTTTGATTCCCAGCTCTGCCACCTGAGCTGTGGAGGCTTATCTGGGGAATTCAGATCAGCCTGTATACTCCCACACACGCCAGCTGGGTGACCTTGGGCTAGTCACAGCTCTTCTGAGCTCTCTCAGCCCCACCTACCTCACAGAGTGTTTGTTGTGAGGGAGGAAGGGCAAGGAGATTGTAAGCCCCTTTGAGTCTCCTGCAGGAGAGAAAGGGGGGGATATAAATCCAAACTCCTCCTCCTCCTCCTCCTCCTCCTCCTCCTCCTCCTCCTCCTCCTCCTCCTCCTCCTCCTCCTCCTCTTCTTCTTCTTCTTCTTCTTCTTCTTCTTCTTCTTCTTCTTCTTCTTCTTCTTCTTCTTCTTCTTCTTCTTCTTCTTCTTCTTCTTCTTCTTCTTCTTCTTCTTTCTCCTGCTGACTTTTCATCTTCCTCTTGTGTAGGGTTTCCAACCTCCAACTCAGAGGTCTCCCAGAAGTGCAACTCACATGCAGTGATCAGATCCTCTGGAGAAAATGGCTGCTTTTGAGGGCGGACTCTATAAAATTATTCCCCACAGAGGCCTGTCCACCCCCAGGTTCCAACTCCTCCCTTCCCCCCCCCCCCCGCAATCTCTGGAAATTTTTAAACTCAGAATTGGTAGCCCCATTCCCGTGTCTCTCTCTGGGTGCTACTTCAAGCAGCCTGTGAATGAAGAAGTTTAAGCAGCTCCTAGCAGTTCTTTTAGTCCACACAGGGGTTGTCAGTGCAAGATTGGCAAGCAGTAGGGACCCTCACCAGGGACTTAATGATATTGCCATTGCCGGTGATGCACTATGTGACTGGAAGTGATGTCAGAGTGACATCAGGAATGCTCTAGCATTTGGGTAAAACTCTATGGTTTAACAACCCCTCCCTCATTTTATCCTTTGTTTTTGTCCCACTGCCCAGTTGAGCAGCAGCAGGAAGGATTTCTGGGCTAGGGAAACTGGGATGCCTAGGTCTCCACCCCTTTCCCCTGACCTGGCCAGGTGTTTGTCCTGTTGCCAGGTTCCTATGTCCCAGCCCATGTTGATGACATATTGTAACTGACCGTGGAGGGTTAGAGAGATCCTCCTATGGGGTTTGGTGCAATGTGTGGTTCCTGTGATCTTTGGCTGCCATAGCACTGTGGTGGTGGGACCATGATGCACAACTGGGTGGCAGTGACCCAACTGGAGCTGGAGATGATGAACCTCTACTCCAGATCTCATTGAAAAGATGTTTTGTCATACTCTTCATCAATGCAGATACACAACAGACCAAAGGGTGTAATTTATAGCCTACAGGATTATTTGATTTCACATGGCATGCTTGTGGCTCTCTTATAGATTACCTTGATCTATATGTATGCATATTTGGTGGTAATATCTCTAGACCAGTGATCTGCAACATGGTGGTTGTGTTCCATAATGCCTACTGATCTGTCTTCTGGTGTCTTTTTTACCCAAAAACATCTCCTGATGAGCAAGTTCTGCCTGTCTTCCATCTGACGGGAGCATGAGGTACTTCAAAAGGCTCCTGGGAGGCATCAGTGAGTGCCAACCTGGAAATAGCTAGCTAGCCCATCGTAGGAGGATGTTTGGCTTAGAACTTCCCCAGGTTTAAGTGCAACGGTTTTGTGGTTGGCATGCCAGCCAATCTGTGGCACCATCACCAGTTTTCAAAATTCTAAAATGCCCACAAAGTCCTCTAGCTTGACAAGGCAGCTTTCATACATTTCCTGAATCTATCAGAGGCATAGGTTACCAAAATCACTATACACATTTATTTATTTATGGGATTTATACTGCAGCCCTATTTGGAGGTCTCAGGGTGGCTTACAAACATTTTTTTAAATACTGTAAAAACAACATTTAAAACATCAGCACATAAAACAATCATAAACTTTCATAGTGCCCACCCAAATACCCTCCTCTGCCCCAGGCTGGCAGCTTCCACAGGGAATCTTGGGATGGGGGGTGGGGGGCAAAAGCCAAAGGCTTGGGTGAATAGGAAGGTGTTTGCCAGATGCTGAACTCATAAAGTATTGGTGCCTGGTGAATTTCCGTAGGGAGTCTGTTCCACAGTCTGGGACTGACCATGGAGAAAGTCCTCCCATGTACTCCCACCCTCAGCATCTTGGCAAGGAAAGAGATGCCCAGGAGAGCCCTTCATGAAGCATCCCCTTGCTAGCATGGAGGAAACTCATGTATTTTAGGCACTACACATATGCTTGAGATCTAACCTGTGTATACCAAGGTCCAGATTCAGACCACCACTTGAAAGAATGAGGGCAATAAGCTTCTTAAACAGAATTTCTCATTTGGTAAACAGAGAAGAGACCACATTAAGCAATATTGTAGAGCAAAATGGAGATTACAGAAAGGAAAATGCACAATGATAAATATAACACAGAACCTTTTCCCAAGCAAAAAATTAGCTGTTGAAGGCTTTCACGGCCGGAATCACTGGGGCGTTGTGTGGTTTCCAGACTGTATGGCCATGTTCTAGTAGGATTTTCTCCTGACATTTCACCTGCATCTGTGGCTGGCATCTTCAGAAGATGCAAATGCAGGCGAAATGTCAGGAGAAAACGTTACTAGAACATGGCCATGCAGCCTGGAAATTACACAACACTCCAAAAAAAATAGCTGCCAACTGCGGAAGAATACTAAAAAGGGGGGGGGGACAAGACATACGATCCTAATCTTGGGGAGGAGTGAGGGGAAGTTGTCCTCGGCAGTGATAAAGCAGTGTTGGGAGCTGAAACTGATCAGGCCATGGGAAGAAAAGTGCAGCTAGGCAGTGGAGTGGAGAACTAAGAAGATTGGGGTAACTGTGTGTGTGCGTGCGCATGCACACCATCAAGTCACAGCTGACTTAGGCAACCCTATAGGATTTTCAAGGCAAAAGGCATTCTGAGTTGATTTGCCACTGCCTGCCTTTACCCACTACTCTCATAGACATAAAACTTCTAGCAGGATAGACTTGATTCTGCCATCAAAACAGTTTGCAGTTAAAACTAAAAATATATAAATATCTCCGAAAATATTCTCAGATCATAATCCGATTATATGGTAAATAGAATTTACCAGAACACCTACACAATGGAAGTTGAATGATTATTTGCTCGAGAATAAAGAAAATGAATGTAATAAAAAATTAACAGAATATTTTCAATTCAATGACAAATCTGTGGACGATGTAAATATTATATGGGGCGCGCATAAAGCATTTATTAGAGGTATCCTCATATGTGAAGGTTATAAATTTAAAAAGAAAAAAGAGGAAAAACAGAAGAAAATAACTGAAGAACTTACCTTACTGGAACAACAGCAAAGACAAAACCCTAGAAATAAAAAAAAATCATAATTAGAATTAAAATACTAAAAGATTCCCTACATGAACAATGGCAAACTGAAGAACTACATAAACTGAAATGTAGTGAACAAAAGAATTTTTATAATTTTTATATTGCTAAGAACTTTTATAATGCTAAGAACCTAGGAAAATGGGTTGCCAACAAAGTAAGTGGAAAAGGGGAAGAAAATAGTCACAAAACTAAAAGAAGGTGATTGTTATGTAACATCACAAAATGAAATAATGGAAAAATAGTAAAATTTTATTCGGATCTATATAAACAAAGACCCCAGAAGGAAGAGAATATTAAACAATATATTAAAGGGAATTTCAATTGCACAACTGAAAAAACACATCTAGACACTTTAAATAAAACAATTGAGTTGGAAGAAATTAAAAATGCTATTGCTGCAGCAAAATAAATAACCTAGACCGGATGGTTACACAGCTAAATATTATAAAAAAATTCAAGGCATCCTAGGTCCTAAATTGTTAGCAGTAATGAATAATATTTTACGACCTCAAGGCTACCAGAGTCCTGGAAACAAGCCAATATCACCTTAATACCGAAAATGACAGAAGAAGAACAAACAGTAGGTGGTTTTAGACCAATCTCATTGTTAAATGTAGATTATAAGATTTTTGCTGCAATTTTAGCGCAAAGACTACAGAGTATAATACAAAATTATGTCAAAAAAGATCAAACAGGATTTATCAAAAATAGGAGTATTACTAATAACATTAGAACGGTAATAGACATAATTGAGTATTTAGAAGGGAACGCAAGCATTAAAGTAGCCCTAACACCGAAAAGGCTTTTGATAACAACAGTTGGTTATACATAAAACAAATGTTGACACAGATTAGGAAATTAGGAAATTTTGCAAACGCAATAAGCTCTATATACGATACACAAACAGCAAACATAAGTATTAATGGAACAATATCTAGAAAGCTTTATGTTAAAAAAGGAACCCACCACGGTTGCCCATTGTCGCCATTGATATTTAATCTGATATTGGAAACACTGTTAGATAAATTACATAATAACACTTGCAATAAAGGAATTAAAATTAAGAAATCATGTATAGTTGAAAGCGTATGCGGACGACTTAGTGCTCTTTGTAGACAACCCTAACCAGAACTTAAAATTATAGAAGAATATGGACAAAATGCTGGATTTGTCCTGAATAAAAAAGACAAAAATGTTAACGTTTAATTTAACATCAAAGGAAAACAAAACTCTAACAGAAAATACTAATCTTCAAATTGAAAAAAGGGTTACATATTTAGACATTGAGTTAGAAAATAACAATAAATAATCAATTATTCAATTATTCAATAATAATTATAGGAAAAATGGATTGAAATAAAAAAAGATTTGGCAAAATGGATTAATGTACCAATGTCTATCTCAGGGAAAATAGAGTTAATAAAAACCATGTCCCTGCCAAAATTATTATATCTATTTCAAAACTTACCTATTATAGGCACTTCTAAGGTCATCACAGAATGGAAGAAAGATCTGTTAAATTTTGTTTGGAGTAACAAAAGACATCGGATCAAATACTCCTCTCTAATTGAAAGCAAAAAGAAAGCAGGTTTTGCTTTTCCAGATCTTCAATCATATTCGATTTACATATGAACAAATAAAAGCCCAATATAAACAGGATATTAAAGAAGGGGGAATAAGCAAAAAACCTAATGGATTGGATAAAATACTGTTAAACTAGGGTTGGAGATTCGGACAGTCCAAATCCGAATTTTTACCGAATCTGCACGGATTCGGACGGATTCGGACGAGCAGGGGCCGAATCTGAGCTGTCCGAATCCTAACAGATCCGAATCCATGGGATTCGGATTACCAGCCGAATTGCGTTTTTATTTTTTGGTGTTTTTTTCACATTTTGGCCTGCAGGGGAGGCATTTTTAAACATATCAGCACCAAATTTTCAGGGTATCATCAGGAGACAAGATTCTTTGTTCTGCAGTGACTTAGCTGCATTGCTGTCAATAGGGAATTTCTGAGAGGGCTGTGGAGTGCACATTTTTCATGGTAAACCCACAAAACTTTCAGGGTATCTTCAGGAGAGTCTCTGGATGACACCATCCAGGTTTGGGGAACTTTTAAGCTTGAGAGGAAGTGGGAGATGGGCCCTACCCTTTTGGGTCCCATAGAGATTAAAGCCCCTGCAGCAAAATTCCCCGAACCTGGATGGTGCCATCCAGCGACTCTCCTGAAGATACCCCTGAAAGTTTTGTGACCATACCTTCAGAAATGTGCACCTCAGCAGCCCTCTACCCAGAAATTCCCCATTGACAGCAATACAGCTAAGATCACCTCGCAGAACAAAGAATCTTTGGGCAAATCTTCTGGGGAGTGCCTGCACCCGGGGGGACGCATTTTTGAGATGTATTGGCACCAAATTATCAGGGGGTATCATCCAGGTGACTGTCCTGATGTTGCCCACCAAGTTTGGTGCAGTTTGGTTCAGGTATGGACCCACTCAAAAGGGGTGCAACTATTCCCCATTGTTTCCAATGGGGAGCTGATAGAGGATGGGGGCTACACCTTTGAGGGAGTCCATAACTTTGGCTCCCCTGAACCAGAAACTGCACCAAACTTTGGGGGTATCATCAGGACAGTCTCCTGATGTTACCCTGAAAGTTTGGTGTCACTAGCTTTTAAAATGCTGGTTTGCAAGTGTTTTCCACTGCTCACTCTCACTCCCAGCAGGCTTCACCATGTGCAGGGAGCGGTGAAACATAGAAAACCAGAATTTTTAAAGCTAGTAGCACCTAAATGGGCTCAGGGTATCATCAGGAGACTGGTCCTGATGACACCCCCCAAGTTTGGTGCAGTTTGGTTCAGTGGGGGGACAAAGCTTATGGACCCTCAAAGGGGCCTCTATCCCCATTGTTTCCAATAATGAGAGCTAAAGGAGATGGTGGCTACCATTTTTTGAGGGTCCATAACTTTGGCCCCCCCCCTAAACTGGGTAAACTGCACCAAGCATGCCCAGGGGTGTCATCAGGACAGTCTCCCTGATGATACCCTGATATTGAATAACTGGTGCTGATAATCTAAGTCTAAAATAAGCCCCTGCAGGCACCCCTTCAAAAATTTGCCCAAGGTTCTTTTTTTCTCTGCAGTGACTTCTGCATTGCTGTCAATGGGGAATTTCTGGTGGAGAGGTTGTGGGGTGCACGATTTATCAAAGGTACAGTCACAAAATGTTCTAAGGAAGAATTTATCTTCAGGAGAGTCTTTTGGATGAGAAGCTACCATCCCAGGTTTGAGGAACTCTTTGCTTATGGGGGGCAGTGGGAGATGGACCCTACCCATAACATTGAACCCTTTGAAGCAACGGTCACCAAACCTGGATGGTGTCATGAAGAGACTCTCCTGAAGACACCCTGAAAGTTTTGTGCGGTTTTACCATGAGAAATGTGCACTCCACAGCCCTCCACACAGAAAGCTCCTATTGGCTGCAATGGAGCCAGTTTCAGCCACTACAGAGCACAGAATCTGGGGAAATTTCTTTAATGGGTGACTATCGAGGGAGTGCAGTTTTTAGAGGTACTGTCACCAAAATTTCGGGGTATCATAAATCTACTGTCCCTATGATACTCCCCAAGTTTGGTGAAGTTTGGTTCAGGGGGTCCAACGTTATGGACCTTCAAAAGTGTAGCCCCCATCTCCTGTTAGCTTCCATTGGAAACAATGGGGGATGGGGCACCCCTTTTGAGGGTCAATAACTTTGCCCCCCTGAACCAAACTGCACAAAACTTGGGGAGAATCATCAGGACAGTCTCCAGATGATATCCTGAAATTTTAGTGCTGCTAGCTTTAAAATTGCACCATCTGCAGGCCAAAACGTGTAAAAACACCAAAAATTCAAAAAAATAATAAAACGGACCCGAATTTTTCGGATTTACCCGAATTTTCGGGTATATCCGAATCAGCTATGATTCGGATTCGGGCATACAAATCATTTTATGCCCCAAAATACCCAAATCCGAATTTTACCGAATTTTTTTAGTATTGACCAACCCTACAACAGAACAAAAAAGAAGACTTAGTCAGACATACAAATTATTATTAAATTTAATTTTGGAAAAGAAGATGTAAAAGAAGTGAGGTAAAGTGGGCACGGGATTTCAAGAAAGTAGTAATGTACCAAGAATGGGAAGACACCTGGCAGATAAATAGTGCATTTTTGGTAAGCTTAAAATTATGAGAAAACTTCCTGAAATTGTTCCACCATTGGTATCTTACTCCATTGCAACTGGCAAAAATAACTAAGGATAACAATTCAAATTGTTGGAGATGCCATAAAGAAACAGGAACTATGTTACACATGTGGTGGACATGCCCTAAGGTAAGGAAATTTTGGAAGGGAATACACAATAATGTAACACAGATACTGAACATTCCAATTGACTTTACTTTGGAATTTTATTTTTTGGGGATAGGAATAAGATTCCTAAGATGAATGCGGAACTCTTCTGTTACATGACTACTGTGGCCAAAATTAAAATTGCTAAAAACTGGAAAAGTATACAATTGTTAACAATTGAAGATTGGCTGTTGACTTTGTCAGAGTATATGCAGTTAGATAAGCTCTCAGTTACTGTAAAGGGCCTACCGTGGAGCAAATTCCAGAAAACTTGCAAAGAATATTTATTGTTTTTGGAAAAGAAATGTATAAAACAAACAGTAAGTAATTATGTATTAATGGAAAATTAATGTATATAAGGGAAACTAAATACACACAGATATATTTAAGAATATATCAGAAATACTTTTAGAGGAGTAATTATATATGTCAAGGTTTCAATACTTGTTTAATATATGATTTTTTTCTTAACTCTCCAGATTCAGCTAACCCAATGGGGAAGTTCGAATACATATTTGCTATATTATTTGGAAAGGGAAAGCTCAATAGAAGAATCAACTATGTTAATCATTTATTAGATTAAATAGAATAATGTAATACACAATAAACAATATAATAAAAGGAAAAAAAGGATTTTCAAGGCAAAAGGCATTCTGAGTTGATTCACCATTGCCTGCCTCTGCATGGGTTGAGAGAGTTCTGAAAGAACTGGGACTGGCCCAATGCCATCTAGCAGGCTTCTCACAGAAAAGAAGGCCATAGAACTTGATTCTCCAGCTAAGTGTCCACTACTCTTAACCACTACACCCCACTGGCTCCTTGTAGACATGTAAAAAGTGGAGGGGGAGCAACCTTACCAAAAATAGGGGTTCCTGTTGGGTGAGAGCCTCTGGGGTATCAGAGGAGAAAGCAGATTTCATTCCCTCTGTTCTCACCTTTCCTGAATAGATGTTCAGCACTATCAGGCATGCACCCTGGCCCTGTCAGATCAGGGCATTTTGGAATTAATGCTCTAATTACTGAATGTGCACATTGTTTTATATTGAGTATGATTTTTTTCAGTTGTTCTTATTGTTGGCAACTATCATGAATAACTCAAAATGAAAATGTAGCATAGACATCATTAAAGAGGAACAAATAACACTGTTTATTTTGGACCTCACCCTAATACTGCGGCTGATCCCATAAACAATGTAACTATGTTATTATTTTGTTTAGCCATGACCTGTCCCCAAACCTTTCCAGTGTTTAATGTATCCATAACATCAATTAAATTATACTTTTTTTAAAAAAAATGGAACAAAATAATATCAAACGAGACAGCTACATGCTGCAGGGATTTAATTATCTAAAGTTTCAGTAAATCTGTCAAGTTACCTAGTTCAAGATGAAATCTCTGACAAGATAATACTGGCTAAAAAGCAATTTTCTTTCCCTTTTTAAAAAATAATTACAGTGACCATCCATTACAAGGTCTGGCATCATCTACTTTCAAACAGGAAACTTCCACTGATGTGTGTGCAAATTGCCAGGGCAGCGAGAATAACGAGATCAGGGCCGCAGACATTAACGACATCGTTGCATTGAACACATGTCTTCTCGACAGCCAAAAATAGTCACAATACAGAAGGATTGCAAAGATTAAGCACCTCATTGGCAATGTGTGAGGCTGCCATTCGATGGTGATGTCTCTTTCCTGGGAACTTTGTTAACGATGGATGAATTTCTTAAAAGGGTCATACTGCTGCTCCTCAAACTTAAAAGAGGTTGAGGTGATTCCTGTCCAAGCAGCAGGTCATTATTGACCCATGAGGTGACATCACATTACAGTGTTTACTGGTGACGTGTGGGGGGTGGTGGTGCTGGGGGCAAAATGGTGGCCAAGCCCCCCACGGCGCCCTCCATAGCGCCCACCCCCTGTGGTGCTCCCCTCTACAGGACCCCCCATTTACCTGAGTTCAGCCAGCTGCTTTTTGCGGCCGGGTGGGAAAAGCAACTGGCTGAACTCAGGTAAGTGAAGTGGGGGGTTGGGGGCACTGTGGTGGTGAGGCCCAGCCACTTCTGAGAAGGAGTAGGTGCATGGCTGGGCCTTGGAATGACATGTACATGCTGGCCAAGAGGCATTAGTCCCTGGATGTCCCTGTGGCAGCTACGCCTATGGTGTTTACTAGGGCAGAATATACTTACAGGTGGTTTGTCATTGCTCTCCCTAGTTTCCTACACTTTACCCCCAGCAAGCTGGGAACACATTTTACTGACCTCGGAAGGATGGAAGGCCAAGTGAACCTTTAACCAGCTACCTAAAACTGACTTCCATCGGGATCAAACTCATGTTGTGAGCAGAGCTTGGACTGCAGTACTGCAGTTTTCCACTGTGCACCACAGGGCTACAACCTTACTTCCCCAAAATGAACACAGTTTAGGGGAGCACCTATGGTATCACCCACCTACTGGATCATAATATTCTGTGGAGCTGTAATTTTTGCCATTTTTGATGATTTTTGCAAGACTTTCTGCTAATAACACTTACACATAGTTTCTGTGTCACTCTTGGTATACACTTGGTCCGTGGTGGCGAACCTTTGGCACTCCAGATGTTAAGGACTACAATTCCCATCAGCCTCTGCCAGCATGACCAATTGGCCATGCTGGCAGGGGCTGATGGGAATTGTAGTCCATAACGTCTGAAGTGCCAAAGGTTCGCCACCACTGCACTTGGTATACATGCTGAGAGGACTAATGGGAGGGCAGCATGAGGTCATTTGGTGGTGGAAAACATTCTTCCATTATTACCCTTTGTATGTTCCTCACTATGGTACATCTCCTGGTTTGTGCTTTCTGTCCCTAATTCTTTTACTGTTCAATCCTACTCGGAATTGCTACAGTCTAATCATTTGGAAATCTATGGATTGAGACTTAAGCAAAACCTCATAGGACTGCAGCATTGGTCTGCTGCCCACGATCCTGGTCTTAACACTGGTATGGTCACAGCTTGGGCTATCCACTTCCTGTCATACAACTGTCTCATAACTTCCTGTCATATCCTTGCAATTCATCACGGACTCCATATCTAGAGAATGGAAAACTGCCAGCTTAGGACTTACAGTTTAAATACAAATTCAAAAAGTGCTGGAGTTCAGATTGCTAGTCAGATGTGTGGTGTGATTCAAGAACAGAGCTGATCATGCTCCATATTGTGTGCCATGTCTACACAAACCAGTGTTACATATCCCTTCGGACAATGAGGTTGTGAAGGCAGTAATTGCATGATCAGGGCTTGACCACCCTACATGACCAGATTTGAAATGGTTACCTTACCTCAGTGGTGACATAGGAGCTGATCCTGTGAATAGAGTCGCCAGGCTGAGCTTGGCAACCAATGTGAGAGTTTGGAGTGGGGACATGGGGGGGGGGGGCTGTGAGACATCAGTGATGTCCCTATGAAACTTCCAGGTCAATACCAGAAGTGACAATGGGTAACTCTAGGTCCTGCCAAAAACTCTATGGTTCCTGGTGATTCCTAGAGCTACCCACTGGGTTTAATCCAGAAGTGATTTACAGGCACAGGGGCACCAGAAGATTATTTTTTAAAAAAACCCTCCAGGGCAACAGTAGCAATCAGCTATAGTAGGATGCTTAGTAACTCTAACTGTCATACAGTGATGTACTGTGACCAAACAGTGCCCCACAAGCCCAGCATCTGGCTGAACTCCCCCCACCCCCTGCTAAGCCCTCCACCAAACTCCCCTTACTGTGCCCCCCAATCAACAACACTTTCTTTCTCCAAGCAAGTTCCAGGAGGCAGCAGAGGTGGGCTTCAGGAGGGCAGCAGAGCCATGAGAGCCTACCTTGTTTGCAAGGCCACTCCCATGTCCTAGAGCCCACCTGCCCACCAGCATCCAGAGGTGCCCAGCGAGCAGGCCAGGGCTCGGTTGGTGGCCCCTCTTTCCCTTTCCACGGGTGGTACATTCTTGACTGGGATGCATGATTTCCCCCTCACCACTTCTGGCCAGACAGGCAGCAAAAAAGGCAGCCAAAGTCCCCACCCACCATAGAGAACATGCCTGGTGCTCTGCGCCTCTACTCACAGGGCTTCAGCAGGGGGGAAATTGGTGGGCACAGGCCAGCTGGCTGGTGTGGGGGTTGGCTGGGGTTTGGGCACAGGGGGAGAGAGGGAGGGGCAGGGGCCAAATTCACCCCCATGTAACCCAAGTGAATGGCACCTGGGTTGTAGGACCCCTCTTCCCCCTAGATACACCATTGCTGTGATCCATTATGCAAACTGGTCATCCCTTGTCATTTGGGAAACAGAGAATTTCTTCTAGCTTAGGGAGTATGTTTTCAGTGCTCATCTGGGTCAAGAACCTCTTGTTGGCCAAATCAAGCACGGAACAAATATAAGTGATTTGGCATGTAACAGAGCAAGATTATATCCTACAATCTTTTTTTTTAAATTAAGGTGTTTAAGCTTTCCTCAAAGTGATGAGGCACAGCGAGAATGTAAAAGAAGTGTGTTTCAAATCCATCACCAAATATGAACAAAACAAGACTGTAATGTCTCCACAGAGGCAAGTATTTCAGTTTATTTAGGGAAGCTTTGGACAGCCTGTAAAGCTCTATATTTTATGAAGCCAAGAATTATTGCAGCTATAAGTTGCAGCATAACATCCAAATGCCAGAAGAAAATATCAGCTGGAAATTTGCTTTGGAAACGAGATAGTATTCAAGTTTTCATTTTCCAAAATGGGCTATCTAAATTCTCCTCAGAAGAAATGAGTTGGCCGTGAAGGAGTCAAGTCGTGTTTCTGTTCCTTTGTATAAAATACTCATACCCTGCCCCTCTGTGCTTGAGAGGCATTTCCAAGAATGTGAGAAGATCTCTGCTGGATCAGACCAATGACCTACATAGTCTAGTATTCAGTCCAGGAATGACAATATGCATGCCTCTAAAAAGCACACATGCAGCTCATGAAAGTAACAGGCTTTCTCCAGTTGTGTACTGTATCACCCTGATCAGAACATGGAGAATTAGGGAGAACAGAAAGACAGCAGGTGTAGTGGTTAAACTGTTGCAGAAAAACAAGAGATCCCATGCCTCTGAAGCTCTCTGGTTACTCTGTTATCAACCTAACACATCTCTAAAGGTTTTATCCCAACAGAGGAAGGAAGTCCCCCCGCAAATTGCCTCGAAATCTATGGAGGAAGCATAAAAGCAGGATAGATATTCTGCTACAGCTAACACCACTCAATAGAGTTACCTTGCAAGGAACAATTCAGTTCTTTCCAAAAGCTAACTAAGGTCTGGTCTACCCATAACAGCAGAATCGGGAGGTAGTATTCAGAGGCAGTAGAACGGGCTGAACCAGGCTTCAGGAGGCAGGGGAATGGGGAACACATTTTTAATATTCTATATTTAAAAGCATGTTATGTTAAAAGAGGGCATTAAGGAGAAAGTTTCTAGATCACACCTCTGCATACTATCATAGTTTTCTGTTTTCTGTGATTTATTAATATTAATAAAATGTAATATTAATAAAATGAAATCTTCCCTTGTAGTCTGAAGTGGCACGGTCAATTCAGTCACCTCAACCTTATGAGTATGAAAACCATCCTCTCGTTCTACATTTTGCCAGGCAGTGCTTCGTGTTGTTCCCCCCTCCATACACACATACACCTTCAATCGATTGCCTATCAATTCTATTGAATGGCTTTGATTTTTACTTTCTGCCAAATGTGAAAGCTAGTATTGTTCAAGAGGGTGTTTTTTAAAAAAATTGGCCATGCTGACAGAGACTGATGGGAATTGTAGTTCCTGAACATCTGGAGAGCCGCAGGTTCCCTACCCCTGTTCTAAACAGACCAACTGAGAGGACAGCCTCATTTTATTCTTTGGGCCTTACCCCAGGAAATTGTTTTGAGCTCTCCAGAGTGCTGAGTCAGGTATCGTAGAACTGAGTCCTTTGTCAAAAGACCCGTGAAGGAAAGTTGTGATTAGCTTGGGTTCTAATAAGAAAGTGATGGCTGAACTGGGTTTTTTTGGATGGAAAGTGGGGACATTGCAGACCGGGGTGGTTGGTGGGTCAGAGGTCCAGACCAGAGAACTGGTTGAAATGGATAGCCAGCTGCATAGAAATTGTAAGTATTGCCTTCCTGAGAAACATATGCAGTTTGCCCCCAAGTGGGGACTAATTAGTTTAAGAGCAGGTGCACTCTGATCTGGAGGAACCAGGTTTGATTCCCAGCTCTGCCGCTTGAGATGTGGAGGCTTATCTGGGGAATTCAGATTAGCCTGTGCACTCCCACACACGCCAGCTGGGTGACCTTGGGCTCATCACAGCTTCTGGGAGCTCTCTCAGCCCCACCCACCTCACAGGGTGTTTGTTGTGAGGGGGGAAGGGCAAGGAGATTGTAAGCCCCTTTGAGTCTCCTTACAGGAGAGAAAGGGGGGGGGAATATAAATCCAAACTCTTCTTCTTCTTTGGTTTAGTGATGGTATTTCCTTTGGTTTAGTGATGGTATTTATTTTATTTATGAAAATAAATCTTAAGAAATAGTTTTGGGCTCTCTAGTGATTACCAACTTGTAATCAATCTGGTGTTTACAATTACTCTAGTGATTACCAACTTGTATGATGCTACCCACATTGATACAAAGTCCACCTTACAGGGTTGGTGTATTTTGAGATTAGACCCCAACTTTGGGCCAAACCTGGAAGCTGGAAAGCAGATGTTCTGCCAGCTTGGGAGAGGGGGACTTCATGACAGTCTGATTCAACCTAGGGCACCTTTGTGTGTATTTGTGTGTGTGTGTGTGTGGTCTTGGCATCAAGTATAAGCGCGCCAAGAAGACGCCAAGATGACAAGACGCTGCATCGGCGTGCATGATATGTTGCATGCAGCTGCCAAGCCAAATACTGTGTGCAATGTGTGGCTATTTTCTGATTTTAGAGTGCTTTGAGTGTATGCTGGACTTTTTTTTTGCGTGTCTCATATATTAGTGCCTGTGTGGCAATCGAACAGCCCATAAATAGAATAAACAAACAAACACATAAATAATTGTCCCAATGCCCACAACAATTAGTTCAAGATAAGTGGAGAGAGGGGAAAAAAGTTATTTCCAACTATCTTTTAATAAGCTCTTTGGCGCATGGAGACTTAAAAAAAAACTTCGCAGATAACGTCACAGTGTGAAAGCTGAAACTGCAAAGCATGACCAGCCAAAGTTTTAAAAAAGAATTTTAAATGGCATTTATTTCTCAGGGAAACTTAAATGTATGCTGAACTCCCTCTCATTGAAAGTAAAGATACTTGAAATGTAAACCTAATAAAGTTATGCACTTCTAAATTTATAGAGGTTGAAGTACTTCAGTGTTGATGGATCACAACTTCATGCATTTGTTTTTCTTTGTGACTTCAGAAGCCGCTCATAAACTAATCATGTTTATGCATCCAAAGGCCATAATTGTGGCACAGAGGGCACTTTCGCATGTGCAGAATAATGCACTTTCAATCCACTTTCAATGCACTTTGCAGCTGGATTTTACTGTGTGAAATAGCAAACTCCCCTTGCAAACAATTGTGAAAGTGCATTGCAAGTGCATTATTCTGCACGTGCGAAAGTGTGCTGCGACCCAGTGTGTTGCAACAATTAGATGAGAAACTGAGACGTGAGTTCGAACCCCTGTCTGCTGAGTGTCCTTGGGCCAATCGCACACATTCCTAACCTGACCCACCTCACCAGCCTATTCTTGAGGGGAGAGGAGCGGAAAGCAACGTAAGCCACTTTGAATCTCTGCTGGGGAGAAAGGCAGGGTACAAATGAAGTAAGTAAAATTTTTTTAGTAAGATTGGTAGTAAGATAATAGTACACATTTAATCTCTGGAGAGTGGCCCCTTACTAAATGAAAGACTCTCGTAAGAAGAGGAAGAACCTTTGGAACCTGGTGAACATCGATTTGTTGTTCCGTGTGTGCAACCATGTACTTTCAGGCAGATGAACACCTGATTAATAAACTGATGATTCAGGCCAGATTGTGTTCAAATAAATTCAGGAGCCATTGTCCGTATCAGATAAGCAGTTGGATCTGAATGACATCCTTCCCAGAACGTGCAATATCATTCTTGTTACCGCTTTTTCTTTGGCCCCCTGAATATAGACGAGTCAAAAGACAGGAATGAAAGAAACAGGTCCCCGCAGGAGATAACCTCGACATTTTTTATTGTGAACAACGTTTGATTCTTCAGCTCAACTGCAGTTCTGCAAAGAGATCAATCAGGTGTGGAGTTCCAAATCCGTGACCTCCCTGTGTTCATGCAGCATAAACAGCCACAGATTGTTTTGCTAAACAAAAGCTGTTGGAGCCAAGCCTTAAGACGAATTTCTGTAACATGTCCTATCATTGGTAAATGTCAACAGAGAAATTAGCTTGAATGTATAAAGGTATTTTGAATGTATTCTGGAAATGTGTACTGCAGGAAGAGATGTTTTATCATTTCTGGTCGACCTGTAGCAAAACCAAAAAAACCTTGTTGTGGTGGGTTTTCCAGGCTGTGTGGCCGTGGTCTGGTGGATCTTGTTCCTGAAGTTTCGCCTGCATCTTCAGAAGTGTATCACAGAGGAAAGTCTGTTACTGTGTCCAGTGAGAAGGGAATGTTTAGTGGGGTACATATTGTCCATGTCCCAGGGTAGGGAACCAATCAGTATGTGTTTGGGTGGAACTTACTATGCAAAGGTGTGGTTGATAGTATTGTGTTGCAAGTGGGGTTTTTCAGTCCAGGGAGTGATTCACCTTTTCATGCCCTGCCGCAGCAGCAGGTGAATGCAAATCCTGTGTTTGGGTGGAGTCCATTGTTCATGAATTTAGCATTCCCTTGTGGTTTGCTTTTGGTGTTTTTAAGTACTGGTAGCCAAGCTTTGTTAATTCTCAGAGTCTCTTCTTTCCTGTTGAAGTTGTCTTGGTGTTTGTGAAGTTCAATGGCCTCCCTGTGCAGTCTGACATAGTAACCTTCTGAATTGTCCAGAATTTCAGTTCATGCAGCATAAACAACCATAAAAAACACTTCCCTCTGTGATACACCTCTGAAGATGCCAGCCACAGATGCAGGCGAAACGTTAGGAACAAGATCCACCAGACCACGGCCACACAGCCTGGAAAACCCACCATAACCAGTTGAATCCGGCCATGAACGTCTTCGACAATACAAAAAAAACCTTAGTTATGAATTCATTCACTATTCCAGAAGATTCTTGAAGACTAATGTGCAACTGAAACCAGAGGCTTTTTTCTTATGGGACTTGTGTTACCTAGTGGTGGGATTCAAATAATTTAACAACTGGTTTTAACAACCGTTTTAACAACCAGTTCTGCTGAAGTGATGCGAACCTGCTGAATCCCACCACTGGTGTTACCCAGAGTGATGGAAATTCTCTCCCTTTTAGTGTGAGGAAATTAGCTGGAGCAGATTCTTGGCACTGCAAAAGACAGAGCAACACAGAGTCTTGACTGCCTATTTTGTGAGAGTCAGCTTTTATATAGAAGCACGCAGGAGAGTGGATCAAAGTTTAACAGTTTTTATTAAAGGATAAAAATGGGGGTACACAAGTACACAATAAAACAGCAGAACACACATGCACAGTCCTAGGATATAGAGAGTTGTGAGGGAATAGATTTGGAATAGATAAGGAATAAATTAGGAGGGGCAATAAATGTTATTGTCACCTGATCTTGGAGCAGAATGGTTCAAGGAACGGAACTGAGCAACCTGCGCCTAGCTCTGGAAGAAACAGCTCTGTGGAACAGTATCACAGACAGAGAGTTTTCCAGAGATACTGAACAATGCCTATTGGGAGACTGGGCTTCTTGTAGGGAAAAGTTGACCTTTAGGGTTATGCAGAATGATCCTAAATCTCCCTGGACAAAGGGATTTCCTGCCCTTCCTGGAAAGGACAAGAGATAGACATTAACCTTAATGGTTGGGTAATCAGTTTAATGGGTTGAGACATCAGCCTGATGTGTCCAAGGAAGTAGGCTGAAAAGATTACAGCTGTGAAACCAGGAGAATGCAAAGTAAGGTGGTTGTTCAAGGTATTAGAGAAAGAAACATTAGTTAGTACAATGCAGGACAGGTAAGCACATTAATTGTCTTCACCTGGGTGTATGGTCCAGGGCTGGAGATGGGAACTCTCTCCAGGGCAAAGTGTGTGAATTGTTCAATACATATTGTCCAGCTTTGGTATGTAGGGATGTATGAAACTGTCATACAGAAGCTTCAAAGTCAATATTGTCTAAGTCTGTCAGTGACTTTCCATAGCCTCTGGTAGAGGTACATCTACGTGATCTTTCTACTGCCAAAAACTGAACCTGGGACCTTCTGCAGGCAAAGCAGATGCTGGACCACTGAGATATGACTCCTTTCACAACTGGAACTCCAGATTTTTAAGGTATCCGTGCCATCCATAATAGGGATGCCAGGCATAATTTTGAACTTGCTGTGATAACACTACCATAAATCTGAAATTTAGTTTGTATTGTCGAAGGCTTTCACAGCCGGAATCACTTGGGTACTGTGTGGTTTCCAGGCTGTATGGCCGTGTTCTAGCAGCATTCTCTCCTGATGTTTTGCCTGCATCTGTGGCTGGCATCTTCAGAGTATCTGATAGTCTTCAGAGGATCTGATGATGCCAGCCACAGATGCAGGCAAAACATCAGGAGAGAATGCTGCTAGAACACGGCCATACAGCCTGGAAACCACACAGCACCCAAATTTATTTATTTATTTATTTATTTATTTATTTATTTGATTTGGTTTGATTTGGTATACCGCCCTATCCCCAAAGGGCTCTGGGCGGTGTACACCATAAGACATCATACATAAAATCATCATAAAACACAAGTATCACAGGAGGAGCGAATAAATAATTAGTCAATAAATAAGCCTTTCAATCCACTTTCACAATAGTTTGCAAGTGGATTTTGCTATTCCGCACAGCTGCATTGAAAGTGCATTATTCTGCATGTGTGGAAGGGGCCAGAAAATTGCAGCATGAGGCTGGGAGGCACTGAAGCATCAATTCGACAGGAAACTAAAAACAAACCAAAAAAAGCAGAAAAATCATGTGAAGACAGTCATGGATCATTTTGAGGGGGTGAGTGTGGCCATACATTGTGGTAAAGGGGGGGGAAGTGAAAACATTTTAGAAACATCTTTGGTGATTTGTGTGAAAAGGACCTATGGCCCCTTCCACAAAGGCAGAATAATCCACATTCAATGCACTTTGCAGATAGATTTTACCGTGCAAAATGCACTTGCAAACCATTGTGAAAGTGGATTGAAAATGCATTATTCTGCTTGTGCGGAAGGGGCCTTTGTATGCTTGTTTGGAGGTTCCAGCAGGAGAGTGTAGCTATCATATACCCTTGCCCAAGGTTAGTACATTCCTTCTAATTGGGTTGGCCATCCTCTTCCATCAAGCATGCAGGTTCATGTGGAACACAAATGGAACAGTGAGGGAGGTTGGGAACACCCCCCCCCCCCAGCCATCCAGATCACCTGAATCAACCTTGGCAATCAGTGGGGTGACAGATGTTTCCGCCAAATCACCCTTACATCCCAAGGAAACAGCACAATAGTTTAACACCCTGACAGTATTTTAACACTGTAAAACTTATGATAGTGTTTTATTATGTAATGCTCTGTTCTGTGATGGCCTTTGGCTAAATACAATAAACTGATACTGTGTGTTTTAGGAGGAGGTTGGTTTTAAAGGTTTCAAAATATGATTTTATTATGTATGTTTTCATTCATGAACAGACGTAGTGGCTCTTGCGAGGCTCTTGGTTTCATTCAAGGTTTTGTAAAATAAGATTAAAAATGGTGTTAATGATGTGAGAAAGGACTGCAGACTTTAAATACCCCCAGTATGTTAGCATCTGATATCGTACATAAGTTATTCTGCCAAACCCTGTTGGGTCTGCTATAACCATGCACTGAATTATAGTGTTTTCATAATTAAAACAAATGAAAACTGTAGTAACAATCCAAATGACTGGAAGGGATATAAGTGAAATAAAACAAAATTAATGGCTACTAAATGGCCACCAGACATTGGAAGCTCTTTGCCATTGGTCTTTACCACACAGCAAATGTATAATGGGATGCAGTTGTGATAAAGGAACTTGTTTTCCTGTTGTCCCATTCACATGCTTTCTATACAGGCAGCAATTGGAGGCCACGAAACAACCCGGGTTGCTGTCATGCCTTTGCATGGAGACGCTTCTTTTTAAAATTGTAGCTATGCAGGCATGCTGAAATGAACCCCCTGCATCCTTTAGCATTTCCTTTAAACCTTCTTACAGAGAGCAAATAAAAGCAATGCTACTCATTACAAGTTGGATTAGAGTTCTCTAGATAAGGCCCACTTTCCAGATAGTTGCAGCTGTGGAGAAAGGAATTTTTGAAGACTCCAGAAGCCCAATTCTGCTCAGAACTGTGTTGTTGGGGGAAAAGGGCTCCTGCCTTCCCCTTCATGCTGATTTCCCAGGCTGAAAAGCAGAGGTGGGATCCAGCAGGTTCTCACCAGTTCCCGAGAGGGGGTTACTAATTATTTGTGTGTGCCGAGAGGGGGCTACTAATTGGGTCTGCTTTTCCGTTAGAAATTCCATTAGGTCCAAAAATCATAAAGTCCTGTTGTTTCCTATGTGGCTGGTTAGTGAAGGTAGAAAACGGGATAATTCTCCCTGTTGGGCTGTTTTAAAAACATGTTTTAGAAATATGGTAAAGTTCCTTGTTTAAGGAAAGTATCCTTCTTTTGATTTCTAGAAACAAAATTAAGTATTTGAAAGTATTAAGTACTTGACAGACAGTCAATTGGTGTAGAAGTAGTTGTTTTCCTTGTTGGCAGTAGACGATAGGACTTGCTATAATGAGTTTAAATTATGGACAGAAAGATACCAGCTGGAAATTAGGAACTTTTTTTTTACAGTAAGAGTTTTTTACAGTAACAGAGAAATTATTAATGCCCCACCTCCAGAATGCCCAACCACACCCCCGTCGTGCCCCGCCCATTCCCATTGGCGCTACACCACTGTTTGAATCCCACCACCATGGGAACCTGTTACTAAAATTTTTGGATCCCACCACTCCTGAAAAGCATCTGCAGAGTTATTTGCAACCCTGTGGAGAATTCTCCATGCATGCATCTCTAAAGTAATGCAAATAACTTCCTGTTGGGGCTGTTTAGACTCAGGAAAACAGGGTGGTGCAGAAGGCAATAATCCTTCCTCTTCCTATTCTCCCTCCTTCTCCCATACTGCAGTTCAAAGCAGAATTGGACTCCTTGGGACTTTGAAAATGCGTTTGGCAGCAGTGGCTGTTTGCAAGTAAAGCAAGTTGAATTCCACAAACCTCAGCCCAATTCTCTAAAAACATAACTTGTAGTTTGACCCTAAGTATGCACCTTTCTGCGGAGCAGCTGGAAACAACTGTAACTCAGGAACCCCACTTAGCATCCACACACTGGTGGATATTGTGCTTTTGCTGTGCTTTGGCAATAATCTGCAACTGGATCACTTTGACCTCCCTGGAAAACTAGTTGTGAATTACTGCTACTGTGCAATATCCAATTATGTGTACATATCTGCATCCCTAGCTTGTAATTTGGCTGTACTCAGGAGTGGCATTTTCAGGGTTAATGGCATATTTCCTTTGTGGCTGCATGAATGCCCCATTCCTGCCAAAGGGTCTCTCTGAATTTCAGCTCCTGAAGTGGAAGAAAAGAATTTTTCAAGCCCTGCTGCTAACCAATGGCCGGATTGTTCTCTCTCCTGCAGTCACGCTAAATTACCGCAAAATGTACATTTGCAATAAGAATGTAATAGAGCAAACATAGTGTGGAAAGTGCTGATTTTATCTTGCCAGATTCACCATTTGATTTGACATAAAAGGCCACATTTCCCCCTTGCAACTGGGATAGAGCCATAGCAGCTGCTTACTCCTTCTATTAAAATGGCCAATGTTCTCTTAATGAGATTGACACAGAAATGACCACTTCTTCGCCTTCATTCCAAGCCACCGACCGCCCTTGTGGAAGCCTGCCGCCATTTAACAAACGCTTTTATCACAAAACCTTTCATCCATTGCCTCTGCAAATGGGCGATACAGCCTTTTTCAATGCATGAAAAATTAGAAAAATGGCCAAACCCCTATGTAACTCTGTTCAATGATTCACAAATAACAATGTCATTAAACTCCAAAGTGTGCTTCCAAAGATGTTTATTACTTGCGGTGGGGATTTTGATTAAAAGGGAAAACAGATGAGGATTACGACTGACCAAGAAAAGGGGCATCGTTTCAAGAGGAATGCTCTTGGCACAATGAAAAATATCCCTTTCAGAGATTTGGGGGACCCTGTGTCCAAGCCAGCATGGTGTAGTGGTAAAGGGCAGCAGACTCTAACCTGGAGAAGTCGGTTTGATTCCCCACCCCTCCACATGAGTGCTGGATTCTAAACTAGAGAACCAGATTTGATGCCTCACACCTTCACATGAGCTGTGGACTCTAGTCTGGTGAACTGGGTTTATTTTCCCACTTCTCCACATGAAGCTCCACATGAAGATGGGTGACCTTGGGCTAGTCACAGTTCTCTCAGAACTCCATCAGCTCTACCTACCACACAAGGTGTCTGTTGTGTGATGGGGAAGGGAAGGTGACCGTAATCTGGTCTGAGTCTTCTTATGGTAGAGAAAAGTGAGATATGTAAAAAACAAAAACAAAGAGAGGGACGTGCTCACCCATGAAGAGTGAGATCAATCCACTGGTGTAGCATCAGAAGTATAAACCAGTTCTCTTGTACTACTAAATCAGGGGTCTGATGGGAATTGTAGTCCATGAACATCTGGAGAGCCACAGGTTGCAGACCCCTGTACTAAATCAACCCTGGGTCTGTTCACCACCAGTCAAGGCTGACCTCACTCACCATATTGGCTACAATGTTTTCTTGTAAGGATTTCCCAAACCAGGGGGTTCATACTACTCTACTATATCCATCCATCCATCCATCCATCCATCCATCCATCCATCCATCCATCCATCCATCCATCCATCCATCCATCCATCCATCCATCCATCCATCCATCCATCCATCCATCCATCCATCCATCCATCCATCCATCCATCCATCCATCCATCCATCCATCCAAATTTATACCCCTCCCTATCCCCGCAGGACTATGTCTATCTCTTTTCCCTTTCCCATGCTATTCATCCCCACCTTACCTCAAACCCCAGAGCTTTCACCAGTGGACAAAAAGACAGTTGTGGGTGCTGGTGCTTCATCTTAAGGAGTTATACATCCAAGTGGTTTTGTCCTTGAATTGCAATGCAGCAGAATGATTTGTAATGCTTGTCTAACTTCACCGGATGCCCTAAACCTGTGAAACAGTCCATGATCACATGGGCTGTTTTAACCCATTTCACTGATTGCCCCTTTTCTAAACTGGCATTGTTTTCCCTCAGTGTATGCGTTGCGGCAAAGGCATACAGAAATAAACCTTCACAGCCATGCCGATTTCCCCACAATCTGATTGGCTGTGCATATTCAACACACCAAATTTTACAAAAAGAGAAAGGGAATTTCCTGCAATGGCTGGGCAATAATGAATGTGTTGCTATAGATCTATGAGTGAAATGGCAGTCATACTTGCTGCCACAGAGGGGAACAACGTGCTTGGGGAACTTTGTGAACTGGTGGGCACTCAGAGAGTCTGCTCACAATGTGCTGCGCAAAATGCTGTCAAGCCCTGTATCTGTAACTCAAAACAGTCTCTGTAACTTGAAGGTTTAGAAGTCTTTATTGGCAGACATCAGCGGCTGGAGGGAAAAAGCCAGTTCTACTGGTACAATCAAACACCCCAATATATCAACCCCTGTTCACCTCCCCCCTCCTTTTCCCTTGGTTCTATCCCACACTATAGAAGGCATGAAAGACAGGAATGCAGAATGGACTCAAGGTCAGAAGACTGAGATAAAGCCGCCTAGCTGCCTCTTCTTGGTTACCTAGGAAAAACAAAAGTAATTTTTCATCAACCTGCTCATCCTTCATCCCCCCTGGTTCTTCTCTGCTTGATGCCTGACATTCCACCCCTCTTAATGTCCCCCCACCCCCGTGGCCGATCAAGTACCACTTGTACGGAAGGGGTGCTTTCTTTAATAGCTGCAACGAAACACAGGATGTTCAAGTTCTTTGGCAGTTCCAGTTCAACCGCCACTTCATGAATCTTATGAATTATTTTAAAGGGTCCAATGTACCTCTGTCCCAATTTATGACAGCCCTGCACCCTGCGTAGGCTCTTAGTAACCAAATACACCCATTCCCCCACTCCCAGAATCATTGGCTTCTGTTTCTTGTCAGCTTGTTCTTTTGGGGAGTCTTTGGCTCCACCCCCACCCCCACGGTGCTTCTCTGCTTGATGCCAGGCTCCTGCCTGACACCTGCACAGAATGGCAAGTGGGCGGATCCTCCCTGACATGGCAGATGGTGGCAGAACCTAAAATGAATGGGTGGTAGGGGGAGAAATAAGGTGTCTCCTGCCTGTTTTGTTCATGCAGGAGTGCCTCCAACCTGGAATTGTGCAAAAGGATTGTAGGCTTAGAGATTTTCAGATATCCTCCCGAGTTGAGAGGAATAACATGAGCCAAACTCATTTGGGGAATGGGACCTGTGCAAAATGGTTTTTTATAACATCCGGAAGACATTATATTTGGCCTTTGTGGAATCCACCACAAACATTTCCAGCAGCAGTATAGTCTACTTCCTTTCTCTCTAGTATTTAAGTTTGTGCAAGATCAATGCATTTCAGTTAGCCCTTTTGTAAAAAGAAAGTGCTGAAGGAGGAAGTAGAGAGCTGAACCGTGGCCAGAGTGAACTGACTGTGGAATGCTGTTTTATGATTCCAGCCCCTGATGTTGCTACAGGATCCCTGATTGGCTGAGACCAGTCTAGGAGAGTGAAAGAAGCTCAGAAAGTAAAATAGTGTTCAAATACCAGCAGAGAGGAAAGCAATTGCTATGAACAGAATATATGGAAATGAAAAAAAAATGGTTTAATTCCCCCCCCCCCCGCCGCGCACCCCCGAACCGCATCTGTTGTTTTGCATGGAAATCAAAAAGAATGAACAATCGAAGCAGGTCTGAAATAGTTTGGTTCAGTTTAATATACTGAAATGATTGTTACTATCTAGTCCTCTCAACTTTTCCATAACAAATTAAGACTCACTGGAAGTATGATGAAATGACTACCTGCAATTTTCTGTGCAAAGAATTACCATTTCAGATCTTTTTTTTAAAAAAACAACAACAACAACATTTAATTTGGACTCTGAATGCTCAGAGGTTTGGTTAAAGCATTCTTTCCTGGACACCTTCCACACTTTGATTTTTTCTCTTGTTGGACACAGCATATTTGTGCTTGTTCACATTTTAAGGCACACAAGCATGATATTATTCTCTTTCTGAGAATTACTCATAGGGGCCAGAAGAAAAGAAAAGTATTTTTTCTCTGAGTTAAAGAGGAAATGGCACTACATTTGTTGGCAGAGTCTCAGCTTAAAAGCTCTACCTGCAGATAATCCATCACCATCAAAATAGGAGAGGTAAACTCCATTTTATCCCCCCCTTCAGCTATTTAACAGGGAGGGTTTTTTTCCCTTTTAGCACCTGAGGTAGAATAATAGAAACATAAGAGTTTGAAGAGACCATCCCTCTGCCATGCAAGAACACACAATCAAAGCACTCCTGACAGATGGCCATCCAGCCTCTGTTTAAAAACCTCCAAAGAAGGAGACTCCATCACCCTCTGAGGCAGTGTGTTCCACTGTTTAACAGCTCTTACTGTCAGGACATTCTTCCAAATGTTTGGGTGGAATCTCTTTTCTTGTACTGTGAATCAATTGCTCTCTTTTCTCGAAGTCTGGATCTGTATCCTAGTCGCTGGAGCAGCAGAAAACAAACTTACTCCATGTTCAACACGACATCCCTTCAAATATTTAAACATGGCTAACACGTCACCCTTTAATCTACACTCCTTAAGGTGTACTTAAGATGTCAGCCAGCTTTCTGATGTTAGGGGGAAGCCCTCTTCAGCTGCTGCTGTGATCAAATATTACACCAGTGGAAGCTTGGTGGATTCTGTATACCTGGAATCCCGAGAAAAAAAGCTTCGAGAAATGCAGTAGATATTCGGGCTTTTTTTTTGGTTTTAATGTGTGAACGAGGCCGAATAGAAGCCAGGTTTGCTAAATAATAGCTCTGCCTTGAATGCCAAATAGGAGTCTCAAAGTGACTTACAAACTCCTTCCCTTCCTCTGCCCAGAACAGACACCCTGTGATGTTGCTGGGGCTGAGGGAGTTCTGAGAGAACTGTGACTAGCCCAAGGGCACCCAGCAGGCTTTATGTGGAGAAGTGAGAAAACAAACCCAGTTCACCAGACTAGAGTCCACAGCCATGTGAAGGTGAAGTAGCCTTGTTCTGGTTACTTGTTAGGGTTCTTGGTATTTGGGGTGAGCCACAGTTTTGAAAATTGTTAGATTTAACTAGAGCCTAGTTCTAAAAGGGTTTGATAGGGTTCACTAGAGTTCTTTAAATCAACACTGCAGGGTTTCAGTATCCCACTTAATAGGATATCAGCAGGTTAAATAATGATGAAAGTTTTGTGTTTGGAAATAGTTAAATAGCCCACAAATAGCCTTTTTGGCTTCAGTCCCACCTTCACCACAGGAACCAGCCAACTTCAGTGACATTTGGTTTGGAGGGGAAAATGCTATGGACAACCAATTGAAGGTGAACCTGGTGCCCACAGAATTAGTCCCCAACCATCCAAACTTCAGCAATGTTGGTGGGTTCCTTTGAGAACACTCACCAGCAGCCCTGTGGGAAATTTGTTTCCCCTAGCCAGAGCAACCCCCCCCCCCCCCACCAGAGCCACCGATAAAATGTTTAGCACAGAGCCAGCTGGGCATAGCAACAGGCCCCATTTTAATCTATGGTGGGAAAAAAGTAATTGTTTTTTCCCCACGCACGCAAGTCTATGGTGAGAAATTTTCTGGCAGATTCTTTCATTTGATGTGGCTCCATTGTAGCCAATGGGGAATTTCGGGGGGTATCTGTAGGGGGTGAATTTTTCAATGTAGAGGCACCAAACTTTCAGGGTGGCTTTAGGAGACCTTCCTGGCAAGAGCACCCAGGTTTGTTGAACTTTGCTTCATGGGGCAGTTGGAGATGGGCCTGTTACTGGCCTAACAGGGGTAAGGGCTTTATTAAAGGGAATCTCCACCAGCTGCTAAAAGTGTAACAGCACACATATGGTTTTTAAAAGTAGCAAAGGGGAATGAACACTCACGTTGGCAGCAAGAGGGGCCAAGAGGAGATCTTTTAGACTGTATAATACGGTAAAGGAATTCACAGCAATCAGAATATTCCACAGAGTAAGTGCAAAGAGTCCAAATTGAGTTTACATGTTCTATATAAATTTGGTTCAAAAATGCATACACACAGTAAGACACAAAAGCACATACATTCAAGTTTCCTAGGATATAAGCAGGTTTGAAAGATAGATTGGATGATAGAGAAGGGAATGGGGGTTGTTGTGGGGTAATAAGTTACCTAACGATTCTTAGAAGAGTAGAAGTAGAAGGCTGGGATTCCATGCCAGCACAGGAACCCAATGAAGGACGAATTCATGTCTCAACACCAACAAGAACATGTGGCAATGAGCAAGGTGTGGCAGGTGAGCTAAACTTTTATAAGGTGGGTCGTTCCTTGGTGGGAAAGGAACCAATCACACTAAGTTTCACATCTGTGCTGGGTTTGGGGGTGCTGAGGTAATTAGTCAGCTCATCTACTGCTAAACCCGGGACAATGGGGCCAAAATTGCTTTGTTAGGCTAAAAGAGGAAACGCTGAAAGGCTTCCATGCAGATTAACTCTTGAGAGTCACTGCCCAGGATATTCAGATTTAACAGAGACATTAGATCAGGATAAGGTAAGTGGTTTTAGGAGAGTCATTACAAAGGGAAGGAAATGCAAAGGAACAACTATTTGTTGCTGACCTGGGTTCCCAGAAGAGATAGGAAGTGCAGTGTTTGATAGCAAGTTGGCTTTCCATATTCTTTGTCTTTAACAGTATCTTTGCAAGGTGTGGTAATCAAGCATTCTAGTTACTCAAATGAGACCTCCAGGTTATGCTGGAGTAACTCGTTATCTTAGCTTTTGTTAAAGTAGTTTTGACCTTTTGGCTGTGGTCAGGTGATCATGCGGCTACCTACACCCATAGGAGTGCTTTTTGGCAACTGGCTTTTGCCAATATTATTTTAAAGCAGAAATATATATAAATAATATTCTGGGGGTCCTTTGGGTCATTACAGGCCCTAGCCTTTTGGGGGTCCATAAAATTGACCCTTCTGAGGAAAAGTTCACCAACCTTTGTGCTCTTTGCCGAGAGTGTCTCCTGAAATCACCCTGAAATTTTGGTGCCTTTGCTTTGAAAAATGTGCACCCTGCTTACATACACCCAGAAATGTCTCATTGGCTGCAATGGAGCCTGGTCAATTCAAAGAGAGAATCTAGGGAAATTGTAAGCTAGTGGCCCCAAAACTGCAGGCTATCTTTAGAAGACTCTCTTGATGATGTCACCCAGGTTTGGTGGAGTTTGGTTAAGGGAATGCAATTTTATGGACCCTCAAATGGGTAACCCCCATCTCCTATTAGCTCCTATTGGAAATAATGAGAGATCTGGACATCCTTTTTGGGGGTCCATATGACCCTGAACCAAACTTCACCAAACCTGGGTGATAGCATCAAGAGAGTCTCCTGAAGATATCCTTCAATTTTGGTTAAGCTTGTGTTAAGCCACTAGCTTATTCCTCCTACAAGCCAAAAACCATAAAAGCAGGAAAAACTCTACAAATTCAAATGGACACAATTACTTTCAGATTTTTTGGAATCAGATACTCAACTTATTTGACTTTAACAATAATTTTAAAGCCAAATAAAGCTGAATTTGAATTTTACCACAATGTTTTGGTATTGTTCAAACTTAATTACAATTTTTATGTTAGGCTCATTCTGCACATGCAGAATAATGCACTTTCAAACTGCTTTCAGTGCTCTTTGAAGCTGTGCGGAATGGCAAAATCCACTTGCAAACAGTTGTGAAAGTGGTTTGAAAATGCATTATTTTGCGTGTGCGGAATGAGCCACAGAGATGTCAATACTGGTTTGTGAAATTCCCTAACTTCTGAGATGTGACCAGATCAGGCTATCCTAGGGCTATCCAAGTTAGGTTAAAAGCAAATTAGACTAGAAGATTTTTTTAAAGAAGTAGTTTTTTTTTTAAAGAAGAAGCTTTCCACATTTGTTTGGTTGAGCTACAGGTACCAAGGGAGCATATACAAGCTTAAATTCCTTGTAGTATGAACTGCTTCACATACTCTGTCCTCGGCCATGGGTTTTGTGATAAAAAGCCTCTGCTTTCAGCTCTAAGCCTAACTCCCAAAGGAGATATAAAATCTTCCTACAAGGCCTGTGAAAGAGTTATGGGAAAATAAAATGAATTGTTCTCCTTCAGCTCTGCAAGAATGTAGGTTTTAATTGACCTCTCTGTTGGAAAAGTTTCTTAGTCCAAAATAAAAAAAGAGGGAAGTCAGATGTTTTAAATTTTGAGGTATTAAGGTTTGATATAAAATGAATCATCCCTCAGCTAAGACATAGGATGGTGTTTTTAGCCATTTTAGGTAATTTTTTTCCCTTTTTTGTAATTAATTAAGATTTTTATTTTCATTAATTACTATATTTTTTTATTTTTGTAATTAAGATTTTTATTTTTGTAATTAATAATTTTTTTTATTTTCATTAATTACTATGTATATATGTATGTATGTATGTTTGTGTATATGTGTATATGTGTGTGTGTATGTGTATATATATGTATATATGTATGTATGTATGTATATATGTATATATATGTATATATGTATATATATTCAAACAGATATATATATTCAAACAAAAAATGGATATATATATATATCCAAACAGAAAAAAGTTCAACACAAATCTTATCTTGATTAGGACTCATGGCACTGAGAGAGCCAACATAGTTTTACACCAAATATTCCATGAAATCATAAGATATTGATTAGATTTCATAGCTTTTTCTGATACATAGATTCTAATAGAGAGAATTAAGTAATGAAAAAAGCAATAGATAAGGTGTAGGGGGAAATGTGTGCCATATCTGAGAGCCATATCAGGATTGGGCCCCATGGCATTTTTCAATTACTTTAAAATGGCAGCAGTACCCTGGAGGTGACCCATAGGATGCTGTCAAGTCTAAATTGGTCCTACCAGAATCCATGAGGATTCTCCAGGTAGCCTTGTTTTCCTATTTCCTATAACAGAGAATAAGCCAAGATTAGAATTCTTCAAAATGCTAAAGTTCTGAAGTTCATTCCTGGAATTAATCAGCCCTTCATTCACTCAAGAGATTGTATACTTCATTTGACTCGCTTATCATAGGAAGACCCGGTACAGTTCTCAGTGTCCCATGACAACCATAATTGACTTCATAATGCAGACATCTCTTGGTGAAACAGCTGCATCTTCAACCTTTTGGAGAGAATATATTTGCTTCAGAAACTCTCATCAAGTGCACCAACCTCCACAATCCTATTCCTGGAAGTCTGGTTTTTGGTTTTTTTTGCTGTCAAGTCACATCTGACTTATAACAACCCTAGTGGAGTTTACAAGGCAAGAAAGGCTCAGAGGTGGTTTGCCATTGCCTACCTCTGCGTCAGGCTCCTGGTGTTCCTTGGAGGACTCCCATCCAAATACTTGCCAGGTTCGACCTTGCTTAGCTTTTGATACCTGTTGAAATCAGGCTAGCCTCGGTTATCTACATAGGATAGAGTAAAGCAGATTTTTCCAAGCATAAATTTCACCACGGGAATAGCAATATTAGAAGTGGTTGCAGTATTGTAGATTAGAGAAAAGCAGTGTCTTACAATTGTTCCGTACAAGTAGAAACAGGACAGAGTGGCAAGAATGACAGTTACATGAGGTACCTGTTGCTAAGTCACATCACATCAAGGTGTAGGTGGGGGACTGAATGCCAGAAATGTCTGTTAATCAAAGAACTTCCTGGCATGTACAGAAATAGCTCATCAGACTGAAAGCTAGCCAAGAATCCTTGCTAACAAATTAGCTTTGTTTGTATGTGGGGGGAAACGTAAATCAAAGAATAGCAAGGAAACAAACAACTAACACCCGGTTCCCCATTTTTACCCTGATATGGTACAGTCTGCCCTGATCTAGATAGCTCAGGTCTAGCTCAGTGTCATCTGATCTCAGAAGCTAAACAGGGTCAGCACTGGCTAATACGTGGATGGGATATCTCCAAAGAAGTCAATCTTTCCTCTGAAATTATATTTCCTTGAAAACCATATGGGGATGCCACCAGTTGGCAGTGACTTGATGGCAAAAAATGGTATAGTTTGACAACAGAATCCTTGTGTAAGTTTGCTGGCCATATGTTTTAATTGTAAGGAGGATAATTGTTTGTTTTAATATTTTGATATTCAGCCCCCATCCCTTGCAGTTTCATCAGAAGACCAAGCATAAAAAGGTCTGATCTCTTATGTAATTAGGCAGCTCATGAGCCGATTCCCCACGGTCAATTAATTGTGTGATACTCACACAAAATATCAAGGATTCAGGAAGAACTCCCCACTGCCTGATTGACGAACAAGGATTCATCCTGGTCCTGGCACTCATTCTGCCCCTTATCCTGCGTCTTTGCCGAATCTGCTTGAAAGTACTACTTTTTTAAAAAAACCACATATTTGATCCAGTTTGGAGGGGAGGATAGGGGGGTCTAATCCTGGTTCAAATTTCCCACCATGGAGCATGATGCAAATGCCTTACAACCAATCAGTGTGCGCAGTGATGTTTTTGCGAGAGCACGAGAGAACGATAACCAACCAGAAACTCGGGCAGAGGAGATGTGCTGACATGATGACGTGCTGAAGTCATAACATGAGCACGTTTTTGCAGGAGA